>NC_134336.1:638333-1266666 GCF_964195595.1 Calonectris borealis | reverse complement strand
GACACTGGCTGGTTTCTGATAGAGCCTGATCCAAACCAGCCAACACCAAAGGCACTTTCCATCAGCTTCACTGAACCTCACATCGGTGGGGAAGCAAGAAGCAAGATCATGGCTCGTCCATGTCCAGGAACACACGGAGCTGTGGGCTGAAGCTATCACAGCTTTTGACAGTCACTGACTTGGGGGCACTGCGCTGACAGCAGGGGTGTGCGGTTTCAAGAAGAGGTTTGAAGATGAAAGTTGAAAGTATAGAGAAATCCGTCAGAGAGTAAAGCCATGCCACAGGGGGTCGCATGCCAGGCCAGCAGCTGCCAACCTCCTCGTGAGGTTCTTCATGACCCGGGAGGTCCCCTGAAGTCGGCGTCTCCATTCGCGTGACCACACGGCTCTTGCAGAAGCCCGGCTGGCAGCGCGCCGGCTGCTTGCAGAGCCAGAGGCTCCCCAGCTGCGTGCAGGGATTCTTCTCCGGAGCTGCGGCGATCAGGCAGAGAGATCCTGGGCAAGGACAGTTCTGCTGCAGGGCTGCTCCCAGCCGCAGAGAGCACCAGTCCTGGCTGCTTCCTCTCCCCCATCCCTCTGGCTTCATGCACCTGGGAATTACTGTAATACAAAGGCTACACGCTAATAGCTGCCCACACGCAGGGATGAATATACCCATTTAATATCTGACTGTGCAGCTTCCGTGCTTTCTTTTGAAAATGTGCCTTAAATGTATGTAGGAATAAGGGCAAGGCAGCACGCTGCGATGGGTAATTTCCTTCTGCAGGCAGAAATGGGGGTGACCACGTCCATGCGTGTGCACAGCGAGTGTGGATATCCCAGCCTGTGTTTTTCGGAGGGGAAGCTGCCGGAGGCAGCCGTGCTCCAGCAGTCTCGTCACAGGCTGCACTTTTATGTCCAAATTACTCCTGCTGCCGTTCACCTGGAGCAACTCTGTTTGGCACAAGCAGAGGAGAAAACTTTGGTGATTGTCCTTGTCTCACCTCTCTCTTGCTGCTCCCAAGGGCTGTGATTTTGTGTTGTTTAGAGATAATTTCACTGGCCCCTGAGTTTACAAGCCACTCCAGCTCCCTTGTACAGAAAGTTCGGCACACTGCGTACATGGAAGGGTTGTTTACTACTGCTTATATACTCTGGAGGCAATAGGAATAACCACTGCCATATATTAAATGCCACAGTCTAAAATAGAAGGAGGAAATTAATCTTTTATTTCTTTCCTTTTATAAACTCCTACTCATGTTCAATTGCTGTTCTTGTAAGTTATGAAAAGGTTTATTTTTTGGTAAGCATGTTCCACTTTAGCATCCAAAAAAAGAGCAATGTGTAAAGGGAGGATACAATACCTCCTGGCAGATCCTGGAAAGGAGTGGGCACGAAGGAGGGGAAGAGATTTATCTGAAGGAGGAAGGGAGTGAAATTAAGAGATGGGATTTACACTAAAGAACAGGGAAATGTGCTAACAGGAGAGCCATTAGGCACAGAAGAGTTTCTAAAGACAAGGGCTGTTATGCTGGGGTTGCAATATTTGGGAAAAATTGATAAATTGTAGACTGTGGGAAGTTGGCAGGGATTCTGGACCCTGAATCGCAGGAGGTTTCATTTGCCACCCAAGGGCTGGCTGTGACAGGGCCACATCCCCACGGGACGGGTTGGGGACAACCTGGGGCTCCAGAGGGACACGCACAGGTTCCCCAGCCCTGCTCCCATGGGCCATCCTCCTGGGCGTTGCATGACGGCAATAAATACCAGGGTGCAGATGTGGCTGCATATATCAGTGTTGAGAAGCCCTGCTCTGGTTACGACGGGCAGCCCCACGGGAGGGGATTATCCCCGCGCAGAGGGTGCTTCTGTGCCCGTTCGCAGTGGCACGCGGGCTTGTTCCTCCCCGGGAGGCAGGCAGAGCTCCGCCTCGTTAATGCCGCTTTTCCTCTTGGCTGCAAACCTCCGTGGTCTTGGGGAGCTTGTGGAAGATGTGAGCAGCGACACAAATCCCCCGTGTTTCTGAGGGTCTCTCACAGGTTGCAGGGAAGTTAATTCTCCCCTCTGATGAAGCCTTTGGTGATGGTTGCTCCTCTGGGGACAGAGGCTAAATGCAGGACAGAGCCCGGCTGGGATGTGAGCAGTGGTTTGGTCACAGCCTTATCATTTAGGTTTCTAAAATGTTACCTTTCCCCACCTGGTCAGATGGGACCGAGCGACAGCATGGGGCTGACGGCAGCTGTAAATCTTGGTCCAAGAATGAGTTAGAGATGGAAATTTGTTGCTGCACTTCCAGCAGGTGGTAAAACCCATTGTAAATCTCTGAAAAGCTTGTCAGGATGCTAATGGATTGAGCTCCCGATGCTTAAATTTCACAGCTTCCAGTTCTCCTGAAATGTCACTTGGAGGACTCTCTGCAGAAGGACACAGGGATAGAAACGAGTCCCCTCAGCCTTTGGGGAGCTCTGACAGCGGGGACACCCCGAGCTCTGGCACCGAAGGGGCGAAACGTGGTCTTGTAGCCGAACCCCAGCCTGGGGCTCGCACAAGGTGCTCGGCTCCAGCTCCACCACCAGCCAGCCCGTGTCCCTTGCACGCCAGCGGATGCCTCGGGACACAGGTCTCCATCTTCATGGTCTGGGGGATGTTACTGCCTGGATGGACGCGTACCCCGCTGGTTACCTCCCCTCCTGTGCTGCCTTTGGACAGACGGGACCAAGGCTTTCCCCAGCTCCAGCCCCACACGGGGGGCAGCTGGGAGTGCAGGGGGTGCTCAGACCTCGCCGTGCCTCTCCCGGCATTCACCCCCGCCAGATTCAGCAGCACAGACTGAGGAGGAGGGAAGAGCACAAATTCATGCTGGTGAGGCTGCCTGCGGCGCAGGGAAGGTGTCGGGTCTGAGCCTGGAGCCCGGGCAGCAGGAGACAAATGGGACGGGGAATGAGTGGCATTAATGTGCCTGCAACCGGCATTAATTTTACCTCTGCCTTCATCAGGTGAACAGCGCTGCAGCAGCACCCTCCCTTAGAGAAGAAATGATGATCCCTATTTATCTTGTCTGGCATCTCAGCTCTGGAAGCATTTTTAATTCCGTTTCTCCATTTTTCCCCTCTTTTTGTCTTCCTAGTTGTAAGTCCCATTAAAATCTGTCTTGTTGGCTGCTTTGTAAGAACCCAGCAATGGCAGGCAGTGGAGAGATATTTCAGGTATTTCTCTCCTGAAGGTCTGTCCTGACTCAAAGCAAGTTAACCCGTTGCTATTTCTAAGCTACTTCTGTTGTATTTTCTTTCATTTCTTTGAGTAAACAAAAGGAAAAGAAAGACTCCTGTTCTTGCTACAGTTCTGAGGTCAGAGAGATTTGCAAAATTAAAGGACTGTTACTTTATTTAGTCTTCACATCCCTTCCGTAAAATAAGATGTGGATTTGCACGAAAAGATAAACGGGGTGTTGAGAATGCCCACGTGACTTACTCCTACCACGCTGTGCCCTGCCAGATCTCCCTGCGAGTCCTCCCTGCCCCTGATGGGGAAGCCGGCGATGCTCCCCAGCACAGCCGGGGCTCAGGACAGACCTGCCGACGGTGGCAGGTCTCTACCTGGGGTGGCTGCGCTCGCCCTTCACATGAATGCACAGGCAGGTTCACCCCAAGCTAATCCATCGCCCAGCTCAGCCAACCCTGTTTGACACAACACTTCATAACTCATCTGTCACAAACAACTACTCATGACATGCATTAACATCCCCAAACTGTGTGCGTTCCGAAATCCAGACAAAGCACAGCCCATAAATACAAAGGAAACAGGTAAAAGAGTGCAGAGGATGTCACAGTGCTTCCAGCCACTGCTCAGTGGAGTTCAAACCCAAACTGACCTGGGAATCTCCTCATTTTTATCTCTGCAGGAATAAGTTATTTTCCAAAAGGAAATACCAGAAGTTGTTCTTCCAGGAAAAAAACCCAAAACACTTTGCAGCAATACTACCTCCAGTGAAGCTGGAGGGGATCCATCCATTGACACCTGAACTGTTTGAAACCACCAGAGAGGAGACCCCAGACACCAAAGAGAGACCGGCCACCTCTGAGCAGGCTTCGCGCAGCCTCGGAAACCTCTCAGCGCTGCTCCCCGGTGCAGCCGACCTCCCCCGGCCAGAGCCTGCAGGGCAAGACACGCTCGGCCGGAGAGTGCAGACTGAGGGCACAGGCCCTGGCTGGGGGGCATCAGCCCACGGCACTGTCCTGTGCTCATGCCCAGCAGATGCAGAACCCACCTAAAATGCAACTTCTCACCCCCTCGGCACAGAGTATCTATTCTTACAATATCGATTATAACTTTCCTGGGGGGGGAACAAAGCGATAAGGTTCCCCATGCCCGGGCCATCCCCCTAACCAGACCCGATGCTCCCACCACTCAACGGTGTCTCTAAAGCTGCTGCCCGCACCAGCTGCTGCGGGGCTGGAGCTCCCACCTCCGGGACGGGGCTTGGCTCTGCTTTGTTAAGGAAACCTGCAAGCGAGCCTTGGTTTTGGAGTCCCTGCTAGCGGGAGGCAATGAACCCTGCAGCTCAGCAGAGTTCACAGGCACCCTCCAGAAGGGGGGTGGGAGCACGCGGGGCGCAGGAACGTCCACTTGGAGGATTTCTAACCCAGTTTTGTCTTTCGCGTTGAGGCTGTCTGAATTAATTTTCTCCAGAGCTCCTGCCACAACTCTTCAGAGCAAGCGAACCCTGGTGCGTCCCTGTCTGGGAGTCGATACCGGCTTGCGGGGGGCTCTGGCGTGGGGGCAGGCTGCCCAGCAGACGTGCCTGGGTCGCAGGAGGGAGGCACGGCAGCGGCTCGGGCAGAGCAGCAGCAGCAGGACATCGACGAGTGAATAAAATGCAGCCATTTAAAAGAGGGAAACTTTTTTCCTAAATCTGGTTCTAATAAGCAGCCTGACTTTCTGCTTGCCTCCCCAATGCCTCGTAATGCTGACAGACACTGACCTAATGATGCATTTTACAGCGTTAATGCTATTATCAAACTGCTGTCGGCTGGGAGCTTTTAATTCATTAACTTGCTTTTGCTCTGGCGGGACTGTCTGGATTTTCACTGAGCAAACAATAAGAAACAAAATATTTAACAAAGTCTTCCGGAATTCCAATATCATGCCATTGATTTTGAGTCACTTGGACTTCAATAGCTTAAACATTATTGGTTTCTGTCATTAAGGATTGAGGCAGTGGAGCTGTGAAAAGCTGCAAGGCAAATGAGTAAATATTAGGGCTGGTTTTTTCTTTTTATATCTGCAACTGCTTTCCTTTCCACTAAGCTGTTACACCAAGGAGAGTCCAATCAATTAAAATAAAGTAAATTAAGAGTGGAAAAATATTAGGAAGAAAGACACAAACTGAAGAGATTCGCTAGTGCCACCGAGGATCACAGCAGGAAACTCCAGAGCAGCGCTGGAGCTTCCCTGTCTCCCCAGACGTTGGTGCTGATGGTTCAGCGCCGCCAGGCAGCTGCTCACCCCCGCGGTCTGGTCAGGACGGACCCGGCCTCCACGCCGGGCATCACCACCGCCGGCTGCTGCTGCCAAACCGCAGCGTGAAACCAGGCGCGGGAGAGCACCCGCTCCCTGCCGCAGCGGCCGTGGCGTGGGGCCGCTGTGCAACGTTCCCCTTTAAAGGTGTCCCGAAACCCCGCAGTCCTCCCCAAGCATGGAAGGGGCCACGGCGCTCATCCCCTTTACCGGAGGAAGAAACCTGAGGGGCCGGGGGAGATCAGGGCACCCGCTGCGTCTGCGAGTGACCATCTGCTGGTTATTACCTGGGCTGGGAAATCATTTTCAGATGGAGGGAAAACAAGCTGTCGGGGATGAATAGATGTTAGTGTGCAGATCATCTTCTGCACAAAAGGAATATCATAGCATGCAAATGTCATTTGTATTGTGATCATTAGCTTGAGCTGTGGGAGGTGCCTTATATCAGTTAAATTCTTTCAGGGGCTCCCACAGAGAAGAGGAGAACTTCTTAAGTGCACAGTGGCATTTAAGAGATTGCTGCCTGCTCTGAGCAGATGTTCCAAGGATTAGATAGCTCAGTTTGCAAGACAGCTTCAAATTAAAATAGAAAAAGCTACAATATTTATGGGCTGCTCTGCATGTGCTGGAAATCCGAGAGGAACACATGATGTCTGGTAGCTAAAGTTACAGTCAGAATCATACCTGCAAACACGCAGAGTTTGACTTCAAAGGGGGAGCAGCCAGAGGTCGAGGCTGGTGCAAGGATGGTTGAATTAGCATAGCCTGAATATTCACCATCATTTCATTTAGATCTGGATGTTGATAAGCAGCTCTGACTGCATGCACATCAGTCCTCGGCTGGCCCTGCTGGGGAGGCAGAGTGTGGGGCTTCTCAGCCACATTTGTGAAGGACGAAGAGGTTCACAGCATCTCTCTGCCTGCTATGCAGTTTTTCAGAAATTTGTTTCTGTCCTTCTCCTTGGCAGTATAGATTACAGACAGAGAAGGCTAGCCGTGCTCCCGCAACCAGCCTGCCTCCACCATGCTGCCAGCACATCCCCAGCCTGCCCGTTTCCAGCCCTGCTCCTGCAAAGCTCTGCCCAGACACCGCTCCTGCCTGCCCCAAGCCACCGCCTGCATTTGTCACACTGCACCTGAACACCTCTGCATGACACTCACCTCCAGGCTGGTCCCATCTCCATTGAGGCTTGGTCCTCATCGCCAGCAGAGAAGGGCCAGCTCATGGGTGCCCTCAGTGGGTGCTGGTCCCTACCCTGCCTTGCCCTATCCAGCACAGCGTGCAGCCAGAGATGGGCCAGTGAGGAAGGAGCAGCAGCACAGACAGCCCCACCAAGCACTCCCTCCATCACTGAATTAACCTCAAGCTCAGGGGAAGCAGCTGTGCTGGCCCTTTTCTGCCCCAGCGCAGCTCCTCACCCCCACCTGCTCCTCCTCTTGCTTTCCTTTAAATCCGATGACTTCAGAGCTGCCCGCTCTTTCTCAGGATGGGTTTTCCTCTTATACCCTTTAGCCTCTCTGCAGGGGGCTGAGCTCTTATTTCTGAGGCTTCCTACAAGAGGTCCTGTGTGCATCTCAGTGCTTGCAGGAGCTGGCATGGCACCGGCTGTGCCAGGGAGGAGGGGAAGGGTGAGCTCTGCATTCAGGGCTAAAGGGGAGGCTGGGCAGGAGAAGGAGCAAAGCCTCAGGGTCACTCCTTCTCTGTGCTCCCTGGGAGATCCTCTCTAGATGCTCTGCAAGCGCCTCTGCTCTTTGATGGAGAAATCTCTGCTTTGCCCCTGCACGTGGGCACTGCTGCGTGGCTCCGGGCCAGAGCAAAAGCAGTTTGTATTGCTGCAGGGCCCGCTATAGATGGCAGCATTGACGAGCCAGAGGCTCCAGCTCCTTAGCTGGTTTATTGAGATAATTAATATACAAAATACAACAGAAAATATGATATAGGTAATCTTGAGCACAAACTCTTCCCTCGCTGTAGCTGTATCTCAGAGCTCTGGGAGCAGAGCTGCCCTCCAAGGCTGGGCTCTCCATCAGGAGCGTCCGAGAGGCATTGCACCAGGCCAGGCTCCTGGGACCGTCCATCTCCTCCATCCTGAGGTTTGGGTCACCATCACCTTCCCGTGTGGGCTCTGCTCCTCAGGGAGGTTTTATCACCCAAACTCCTGCCAAGAGGCGGCACTGGATGAGGTGCTGCACAGAGGGAGAGACGAGACAGGGACGGAGAGCTCTCGCGGATAGGTTTTTCCAAGTCCTCACATCTCCAATATTTACAGTGACTGATGGTAACTCAAACACGGCTTGTGATTCAACCTGATGAACCTGCAGCCCTAAATCACACAAGTCTGCCAAGTGAAGTACTTTAGCCTTCTGCCCTCACCGCCGTAACAGAGTACGTCTCCCGGCTCCTGGGAGCAGTTTAATGAACTGCCTGATGCTGCTAACAGACTTTCCAATGTTTTGTGTCCCTCCTGTGAAAGTCCCTTGCCCCTTTCCCCACGCTTTCTGCAATGTTTTCTTGTAATTGCTGCCCTTCCGCCGGGGAAAACTACAGAGAAGAGCAGCTGGGCAGGCAATGGGCTTCTTAAGCGGTACTTTTCTGCAGTTATGGCAGCATGATGCAGAGCCGGGACGTGCCCCGGCGATGGCTGTGCCGGAGCAGATCCTGCCCCGGTGCAGGGCCTGTGCTGCAGGCAGGCGAGAGGAGGGGAGGCTCCCCGGCTCCCTGCGCTTCTTGGGGGGGAAAGGGGGCAGAGGCGACGCTATGTGGGGACCAGGCTCTCTAACCCTGCCCCGCAGGGGAAGGCTGTTGAGCAGCAACAGGCAGGGGCAGCTTCCCGTATTGGGTCAGGGAAGAAAACGCCTGCCTAGGAAACCGACTGTAAGCATAGAGGTGTGTAAGATCCCATCCAAAGCCTCCATTATCTCAACAAGTTTCCTATTTATTTTCCAGACACAATACACTTTGTAGCCTCCTGTTTTACTCAGAAGGGAAAAACCTTTATTTATTTATTTATTTAAATTGAGAACCCTGGTAGAAAACAAGCTATGCTTCCAGAAGCAATTACATTCCATCTCTTAACTGGATTAGGTAACTTGATAAAACTCCAGTGGAGAAATATTTGCTCATATTTAATCATTTGTTGACTTGGCACCTCATGGAAAAAAGCAAAATTAAATAAAAATGTGTAAAGGGCAATGCGCTTGCTGATAAATCCTACCCACTCTGAGCAGTTTATTACAGGAGCAACGATCCATTAGCTCTATACATAAATTAGAATCATGCATTCAGTTTATGGAGTTGCAAATTGTCGGCTGCTGCCATTATGTCAAAAATACGCTGTGCCAAGAATGAAACATGATTATTGTCTATATTGTCTGCCCTCAGCTGATGAAGTCCAGACAGTTTAGGGTTAGGCAGTATGCAAAGCAAAAGGAATTCAAGTCCTTTCTCTGCTTTTTTTTTTGCTGCTTGTAAAAACAAAGCAATCAGCATGCTTGCATGTTAACATAGTCTGAAGACATGTAGTGAATACTCTATTAGTGCCCTGAAAACTAACCCCCGTAGCATCTATCGATCATAACCTTTTTGTTATCTGTGTCCAATACAGCCCTTGAAATGAGATCAAGCCATCAATATTCTCCCTGGGTGTATATGCTGCTGGAGCTCCTTATTGCAGGTTGGATCACCACCCTAGGAGCTTTCCATTATTTCTTAGTCAAAAAAGAGAGTACTGCCGTTTCTGCTTGATAGTGCCACTGCTACATATATGCTGTTAACGGGGACATAAAAGGCTGTAGTGTTGCTTGTGGTTCACAGGTAATCATTATACAGCTATAACGATAGAAAAACAATAGGTCTTGGGGGAATTACGGCAGGAATCAGTTCAGCGAAGTATTGACGTCGTTAGCCCCAATAAGACTCGCTTTCTTGCAGCCTGAGCTGAGGCTGTAGCCTGGCTGGGATTTCCAACAGCAGATCCCAGGCCAGCCCCGGTCCAGAGCGATGAGCCCGGCCGGGCTGTGCCCTGCAGCGCGACGTCCGCCTCCCCCAACAAAAAACCTGTCCTGGGCATCTGACGCACAAAGCCAGGCGAAAGCACGGCAGGAACCTCCTCTCCGGGGTCTCCCAGGCTGAGGGGTGCTGCCGCGGTTCGAGGGGCTCAGCGCCCGGCAGTTTTGGTCAGGGGTGTTGGGACCTGCCCGGCAGAGCGCGGGGGGACGTCTGTTGCGAAGTCGAAGCCGTCGGCGTGCGCGGAGCAACGGCTCATTAAGCTGTCAGGGGAAACGGGGAGGCTGTCAGGGCGCGCTGTTCAGAGGCTTTGATGGGTATCTGGAAGGTGTTACTGTGCTTTCATTTAGCAATTAATAAAGCCGAAAGACTGAATCTAGTCCTGAGGAGATGATTTCTGCCGGCTGGGAGGGAGGAGGCGTCTGGAGACGTCCTGGGTCGGAGCTGGGTTTCCCCAGTCCCCAGGCTGCGCATCGCGCTCTGCAGCAGGCACGAGATGCTGCTCCTGGAGGGGACCACAGGGTCGGATCCTGCCCTCGGTCCCGGCCCTGGGCTCCCTCGGGACCAAGGGCCCAGGAGGCTTTCCTGATGAACAGCCAGGGACTGCCCTGGTGAGGGGGACTCTGCTGCTGGCTCGCAGACGGCTTTATGCCACGGCAGCTTGGGTATATGGCAAGAGAGGGGCACAGCCGGTGCAGAAATAAGTCATGTGTCTGCTGTCACGGGGACGCAGGACTGTTGCGTGGAAGGTGACCGGAGAGGGCACGGGGAGACGACGGCACGGCTCAGGACGGAGGCTGCGGGGGTGCGGCTGCGGGGTGGGCAGTCTGCGGGGGACGAGCACTGCCGGGGGGGTCACCCTCTGAGCAGTGGCAGGGAGTCGTCTTAGTAGTCAAAAAGAATTACAAACACAAATGTAATCCCACAGAAGTAATGCACCCTAATAAAAAAAAATGCCGTTAGTACCTGCTAGGAAGCTGTACATTTAGCTGGGATAAATCTGTTTACGCAGGAAAGGTCCCTGTCACAACGAGCGTAGCACTTTGCTCATTAAAGGCTTCAATTCTAATTTAGTTCAGCCTGCACCGAATGTACTTAGTCATGAGGGGGCGAGTAACACAACAGGGCTATGTTTAGTATGTTAACTCGTTCACTGAGCGGCAGCTTTAAGCAATTCATTTATTCTATGGAGGTTTGTTTTCTATTTTATTATACATTTCAGATGGTGCAGTTGCACCACGGGAGATGTGTGCCCAGATGGCCACGTGTGCACACACACACACTAACCTGCACATACTATTTAGCTACAGACTTTCAGACGTAGCTTCAGTAAAACAGCAGTTGCACAGGGTGTTTTGAATGTGCTTGTATGATATTCAACCTGAGAAAATCACAAACAAAACTGCAGTGTCTCAGAAATGGTCTGGAGTGGGCTTTGGGCAGTATTTTTGCAGGTGCCAAGGTGACCCAAAGGACCGTTTTCCTCCTACCTTTCCTGGGATCTTAGCCCAGCTCATGCAAGTGGGGTCACTGCCTGGGATTCCCCTGAAAAGTCTGCGATTTCTTTTCTGAAGTGATGACTGTGAAGAGCAGCTTTTAGAAAACTTCTACACAGTTTCGTATTTCCTGAAGATCTGCCACGGGTTCTGAGGATAAGTTTGCGCTCAGTCCTCTGCGTGTTCGACGGCGTGTTGGGTCTCCTTCGTGTCTGTGCAACGGCCAGTGCGCGGCGGGAGAAATGTTTGGATCAAAACACTTGGTGCAATCTGGTGTGGGCTCGCCTGGCCGGCCCCGATCGCTCAAGCCAATGCTTTTCAAAGATTTAAAGATCTGGAGAGGGCACTGCCAAAGGGAAGGATTATACAAATTATTTTCTCTTCTTTGGGCCCACACTGCAATGCCGTATTTTCATGCCTCTCCAAGGCCAAACACACTCGATCCTGCGGGCTTAGCTGTCCTGTTTGCTGGAGGCTGCAGCAGCTCAGGGTGTGTGAAGAGACAGGGCTGGGTGACCCTCTCCTTCCAGATGTGCTAATTTAAAATGATGGTTAATAACCCCATGTCACCTGCATGGGCAGAAGGAATAAAATAAAAGAGGTTCTGCTTTATTTATTCTTCTTAATATGAAATTCATGCCCTGATTGCCTTTGCTCTCTCCAGCCAGGCTTCTGGGAGGTAAGAGATTCAGTTCATGAATCTGAATTTGGGGAAGCTTCGTCTTTTGAGCTTTCTGTTCAGGGAAAGTTACTCGATAGCCAGGGAGCCAAGGGGGAAATACATTATTGAAAGAGAAGCTTCCTTTTTAATCTAAAATTCAGCAGGATCTTTGAGATGAAAAAGGTTATTTCCAAGAGTCCGTCCAGCATATCTTGAGGGCTTCTCTTTCCCATACAATAGCGAGTGGGAGGGAGGGCGGAAGGAGCCGCGGTCAGAAACAGAGGCTGCTGTTTCTCTCTCAATTACACCGGCATCCCATCTCCTGACAAGGGAATAGCAATTCCCCTCACAAAGAAGTGCTTGGAGGCTGACTGTAGAAAGAGGAGAAAGTAATTATGGCTTAACTGTGCAAACAGTGACTCCTGGGAGCACTGGCAGAGTGCAGGAGCCTACTCACATGAGTAACGTGTGAGTTAGCACACGTCCACCCAGGAAAGCACTTAAATGGCAGCCTCGGTCCCTTTGAACTCAATTTGTTGAACGTGATTTAAGAGCATACTGAAGCCCAGAAAAGAGCATGCTGGGGTTTCTGGGGATGGGTGTGCTTGGAGTTTGCACTCGAGGGGATCGTGGTCGGCTGCCAAGAGATCCATGAAGCCCTGCTAGAGGCACACATTTTCAGGGGGTTGGTTTCTCCTGTTGCCTCGCCACCGAAGAACCTGGGAGCAAGATCAGGACGAGATGCCTTTTTCTGGTGAGATGGTAAAACAGGTAGTACCGTATTCTGTAGTGCTGGAGCGATTCCCCGTGCCTTGGTGTCAGCCGAGCCTATGTCCGTGCCTTACGCTGCTTTTGTTCACCTTGCTCCTTTTGGAAGGAGCGATCAGGCTCCCGGGGGTCTGGAACCGCTCACGGCTGTCCCGCACCGCAGGAGCACCGAGCTGCCCCGCGCCATGCTTCGCCCTTCGCTAAACCAGGAGCTGAGCAGTCCCCGAATAACCGGGACTGTACCAGACTGGCAAATTACCCACTCTCTGCAGGGAAGGAAACAACCCATGGTGGCTGGAAACAATCTGTAACGGCATTTTGCCAAGACAAATTCCCTGGGCTTTTCAGCAGGCTCCCAGGTGAGGCCCCGGTGCTCAGTGCCACCCCGAGCTGTTTGTCGTGCTGCGTTCCCAGGCTCCGCGGGTCGGCGGGACCTGCTTTAAATCTGCTGTGGGGGAGCAGAGGGCACCGGGCGCAGAGGGATGCCGTCCTCCCTGAGCCTGGGCTCTGCTTCACAGGGTACGTCGTCACTTTCCCCACCGGTGACCGTGGGCAGGAAGGAGATGCAAACCCTGTTCCCATCGCCCCGCGTGGCCAAGGACGGGGTGGTGGAGCTGGTCCCCTCGTGAGGCAGCGGGAGAAAATCTTGCAAGAGAGTCAGATCCACGCTTGGGAGAAACCTGTTTTTCTCTCTGACCTGGAAACAATCCAGATTTGCTTCTGCTGCCAATTTAAAAACATTCTCTTGCCACGGTCAATTATTTTAAATCCTCTCCGTGGACTGTGCTGCGCTCAAGGAGCTGGCAAGAGCAGGAGCTGCGTGTCTGTATCTGCACAGGGAAACAGGGAGCGACAGGCTCCTGCTCCTCTCTGGGGATGCCATTAGGTGGGATCTATGTGCAGGGATGGAAATGCAGTATTCTGCTGTCAGCAGTTTTCTCCACAAACATTCACACAGCCGACACTGCTCTCCACCCTTGTAGATAGATTTTGGGCCTCACTGTATTACAGGGAGGCTTGTGTTCCTGCCACTTAGATGACAAATACTAAAGGAGACATTCTTGTTCCAAAAGATGCATTTTTTTCTTCTTGCTTCTGTGCTTCCTACAGACCGTCAGCTGCACGGCATCCCACGTGCCCTCCCGGCCAGCTCGCTCTCCGCTGTCTGGATTGCATCTGGGTTCTGATGTGCCCCGTGCCTAGTGCTGAGCAGTGACATCCCGACTTCAGCGAGCTTTCATGCTTACTGCAATGCAGGCTCGATGCCTTCCATTTATTTTGCATCACTGAAATGCCATTAAGCTGGGAAGAAATGTAAAAAACTCTGCTGGCATTCAGAGAAACAGAATTACGCTAATATGGTATTCAGAGCAAATTCTCTCTTCTACCTGGTTTTACTAGGAACAAAACCTCAAGCCCTGGGATTTTACTCCCTAGCAAAACTAATTATAAGATATTCATAAATTTAAGATATTAGTTATGCAAAGAAGTCTTCTAGACAATATTAATGTTGTTCTTTCCTCGTTGAACAAAAAGTATTTAAATTAGTTCAGTTTTAACTTTTCAGGTATTTGAATGTGCTGATGGAAAGCAGCAGGCTGGCAGCCCGGAGAACTGGGAGCATTCATGGATGGTTAAGTGGAAACTGGGGGGAGGTGAGACTTTTTAACAAGAGCAGAAGTGGTGGAACTCCCCACTGCTGGACACCCCGCGGCCACAGCGGTGAGGTTTGGGGACAGACAGCATTCACACGGGTACAGAGAACACCAGCACTGCTGTAGCAAATGAGAGAAAGATAAATGATGGGGAGTTTTGTAAGGCACTGTGGTTTAGCTCTCTGTTTCCTTCCGCCATGGGAAAACACCAGAGCTCCACTTCTAAATGGTCATTTTAGGTTTGCTTTTAAAAAGGCAGAATAAGGGTAGATCTCAGGGAAGCGCCTTTGCACACCTTCCAGAACATTTTCTTCCTCTTGCAGGTTTCAACAGATACCAGGAAAATCCATTTCCTCTTATCCAATGGAAATAAATGGGCTCCATCAGGGATATGAGGCAGGTCCAGGGTAGAGCTGACATGTACACTTTCTGCAATTATTTCAGTTAGAGTGTGTTGTTTCCCAAGTGTCTCACGGCACGGGAGCTAAGGGAGTTGCAGGTGGTTTCTTGCACCATCCATCCTGCTTTCTGCACCTTCTCCTTGTTTTGCTATGTGAAGCTGTTGTGTGCGGAGCCATATGGTCTTGAGCAATCAAAGCTACTTTCTGCCTCATTTCTTTTGCAACCTGTATAGTGATTCCAGCATTAAGTTTAGAGCTGCTAATTATTACCCATTGCAATATGGCAGACAGCATATTATTTTGTAATAATTCAGGCCAGTTCCTCCACGTTGGCTCAGATGGCAGGTCATGCAGTGGGTGCAGCTGTAGTCACTGTGGAAATACGGACATGCTTGGGAGTCTGTGCATGTCTGTGCTTTCCTCCTTGTCACGACAGCAACACACGCTGCTCCATAGTGCTTCTCCCATGCAGTGTGCAAGCTCATGCATATGAGCGAGGGCTTTGCCTCAGTGCTTCCCGAGCACGACGGTACACGTTCACTCTAATGAAGATCATAATCTTGTCTAGGCACCTAGATTTGGACAAATAACCAAATCATAGTTCCTGCCTACCTGCGGTCCTTTGGTTTACTGGCACTGTGGCTGCCTGCGCGGGACAGGCAGAGGAGAAGACCTCAGCCTCAGCCTCGGGGTTTGCCCAAAGTCCAGGGCTGAGAGATGGCAGAGATCATGTATCCCCCCGCTTCCTCGCTGCCTCCTTATCCCAGTTCCTCCCCTGCCCCCTGCAATGTAATTTTCCAGTACACTTTTATTCAAAAAGGAATCACCTGCCAAACCCGAAAAAGCCTTTACCTGAGGGGAGGTATCAGTTAATATTGGTTAAAATAGATTTTTCTGAGCACAGAGTATTGCTTTTTTTTTACGCCTAAACTGCCAAGTGATGCCTTGAAGATGAGATTAGTCCATTATTTATAAAAGTAAAATCCCTCAGAATGTATTAAATATGAAAACATTGTATCGGGGTGTAAGATTTGTGAGGATTAGGCTCTGAAGTCTAGACATTTATCTCTGAACGCATTACATTTGCATTCATTACATATCCTGCTGTACCTCTAAACATGAAAACTGATCTGCAGAACCGATGATCAAAGCAGGGAAATGCAGATCAGAAAACATGCTGTGTTCACTTAGGAACGAAAAAAAATGTTGTAAAAAAAAAATAATTGTCTGGTATTCCAGTACATGAAACTATAATGTGAACCCCCGCAGCGCAGCAGTGATGGGGGAACCTCAGGAGCAGCTGACATTTGGTTTGGAGACGCTGCCAAGGGTTCTGATGTTTTTACAAAGCTCCTCCGAGCCCCTTGGCGGAGGACGGGCGCGAGGGCGGCAGGGATGCCCCGCGCTTCCCCGGCCGACGGCGGCGCAGCGCCCTGGGCGCAATCCTGCCTCCGCCACTGCCTGCCTGGCCGACCTTGAGCCGATCTCCCTGCAGGGACTCATCCCCAGGAACACCATTTACACCGGCGCTTCCCCACGAGGCTCTGCCCGTGGTCGATGCAACAGGATAACCGTGGGCAGAGGCTGCTCCAGCCCACCCGTGGGGTCCACAAAACCATGTCAATCACTTCTTAATTTTTCACTAATCAAGACCTTTCCATGCTTTGCACTGGTTGGATGTTGAATTGACAGATGCACCACTACTGTGTCACCACACCTTCCCTTTTTCAACACAAACATAGCATTAACCTAATTCTGAGCCTCTGAGCTTTATCCAGTGCTTTAAGATTGATGGGAAAAAAAAAAATCAATATTAATGATCTAGAGACCACTTTGGCCAGCTCTTCAGCAGCTCTTGGATGGCAAGCTATCCAAATCTGTAGAATATAACGTTATTTTTAGCATTAATAATTGCTGTTTAACGTTCCTGTGAGTTTCTGTTGGAACAGAGGTCTATCAGCACCCTGATATGAAATGCCTGTGCTGGTACACCTTCTCCTGAACAGAAACCTGAACTCCGTATTGAGTATTTCTGCCTTTTCTACTTGAATGCTGTGTCACATTCAGAAGTCGTCAACAAGTTTGTAGCTAAAATCTTGAAAACGGGTGAAATTTCAGGTGAAATTTATCTAATTTTAAGGAACTTTTATGCTACGCTGGGACTAATGCCAGGTCTGCTGGAAACATTCCCAAGTTTCATGAAGCGTTCCAGTGAGTTTGGAATCACTTTAGGATGATTTATATGTTTGGAGAGAAACCAGGCTCCCAGGCTCCCTCTGGCTTTGACCTAGACAGAGCTCCATCGGTTGATTTATACCATGATTTATACCATGCATTTTTTGCATAACTTCAAATCAGAATAAAATTTCAGTCCACAAAAACATGCAAAGTGAGACTGAGGGAATGGTCTGCAGAGATCCTTTCTGTATTATTAATCTGCCTTATCTCTTCAGTGTGTGCATTTCCTAGCGCAAATGCATCCAAATCCTAGATCAGAGGGTACTATTGTTTCCAGTCTCTGTCTATGCTTACAAAGGAAAGCTAATTACGTTGAAATTCTCAGTAACTGTTTAGTATAACAACAGAACCGACGAAGCACTGTCAAAGCTTGTGCTACTGGTCCAAAACTCATGCTTTTAACATAAAACTCCCTTTCTTAATAGAAATTTTAAGTGACAAATCCACGGAATGAATCTGGTATTCATTATTTGCAAGAGAGAAGAGAGGGGATTTAAATGAAGCATGTATTCTGTGAGGAGCCTCAGGAAATCATTTAACAGCTCAAGAGAGAGGCGAGCTGCGTTATCATTAGAATTTACATGATACATTAGCCAGGAGTAGAAATGTTAATCTTTCTATCCAAAATCTATTTGCAAAATTAGTGGAATACTGTTGCTTTAATGCCCTTTTCTTACCATCAAAAGTGTAAATCCTTTCACCTCTGCCGGGAACTGGAGAAATAAATTTTGTGAACTATCGTCCGTTTCCCAAAACATCACTGCAACAAGAGCAGGGAGAGACTTCAAGGTCAAAAAGGCTAAAAGTTGCAAAAAACAATGAAGCATTTTTAGCCTTAAAGAACTGCTCATACAGTCTGTGTAAGATAAACAACTGGTTGTTTTATCCTGCTGCCTACTCCATCTGGATCTGGTACGCGAGTGCAGAGAAATCTGAGGTTTGACTCTCTCTCTCTGACTCTTCTTCTACCTGAAAACAATGTCAGATCTAGTACTGAACAAAATAAGACTTTTTTTGTGCATCAGAGTACAACAGCTTGTTAGCACCCAGAGATCACCTTTTTCTGAAACCAAGTCTCAAACTAAAATGGTAAATGAGTGGAAATATTTTCTCACAGCTTTCACATTAAAAACCTTCTTGCTTATAACTCCACTGGTCCAGAAGTGAACTACCCAGGACTCATGCATAAACTTAAGCACGTGAGTATCATTATGAAATTCAGCGGAGCTGAATATGTCCCTGTGTTTAGGACACACTTAAATACCTTACTGGATTGCAGCCCAGTCGCTAAGATTTCTCATACTCAAAAATCTCGCTGTAAATTTCCACTTAGTGGAAAAAACGAGAAATAAACCCCTGCTTCTCCCTGCTCAGACTGTTCCTTCTCAAAAGTAAATTTCTGCCTAGCAAACCAGGACCACGCAGCGTTGGTGGGAAAGGCCGGATGTCCGTGCTAGCCAAGCCAAAACCAGAATTTTTCCTGAAAGAAGCTTGTGTGACGCAGCCCCAAATGGTATTGATCCCTAAATAACAAAACATCTGGAATTAAGATAGCCAGGAGTCAGACCACAGCGGGGGGAACGCTGCAGCTCCCAGTGTGCCTGGGGGGTCGTGGGACACTGTCCCCAGGTGGTCTGTGTGACAGTAATGTCGTGGGTAGTGTAATGGGTTTCGGAAGAGCTTTATGCTTAGCTTAAAAAGGCCCAATAGAGTGCCCTGGTAGGGTGAGACATAGTTCCAGAGACTCTGGAAGACAGGCAAATAGATGCATTGGGTGGTCAATGAAATATGCTCAAACCTGATTTTCCTCTGTAGCAAACCATTGCCCTGAAACCTCTTTATTCATTTTCACAAAGGCTGAAAGCTATTTTCTGGCACCAGATCCCCCAAATTTCCAGTTAATAAGCAGGCTTTGTGCTGTTGACCTTACACATGCTGGCACAGCCAGATTTTCCGGCAGAAATGAGAGGCCAGCAGCCAACTCGTATTACATTTTAAAGCACTGCAGCTTGGAGAGGAAAGGGAAATTATACAGCAGTGCCGCAGTCGCAGCGCGGTGACTGGCACCCTCGGCAGAGAGCTGTGGCACTGGTACACCGTGTTGAAATTACTTTTGGATGCTCTGTCAAGCACAAGATATAAATTGCACAATGTTTTTAAATGTTTTGGAGAGATTGCCTTTTGAGTGGCACCCTCCATTTCTGTATGTCCAGTAAGGTGTAGAGAATTCATTTGCATTTTTCATTTTTATCGGTGTCTTTTAGCCAGCCTGGACCAGGAGAGTGAATCCAGCTGTGTGGATGATGCCAGGAATGGCTCAGCCTCCATCTGCTCTAAGATACAAATTTGATTTCCCCTCATCTTTATTTTCATGTCAAAAATTTTCTCCTCTTTTTCAATATCCTTTTTTCTTCCTCTTTTACCCCTGGTGTAAGTCCGATACTATCAAATGAAATGAAATGGAAGGGAATGGACTGCCTGAAGCTATTCACTGCATGGGAACTAAATACACCTCCTAATAAGACATTCCCTATTTATTTTTAGCAGCGTACCGTTCATATCTTTCCTGTTATTGTTGAATACTCAAGTGATGCTGCTGCTAAACATTATGACTTTCTTTCCTTTGCTTAATTACGTGCCAATCAGTGTAGAGCAAAGTAGTGCTATCAGCCGGTTGCTGGATAAATACTGAGTGCAATGAAATTGCAAACATTACTAAGTAAATGGGCATTTCCAAACTCCCAGTTATTTAACTCTCGGTGGAAATGCATGCCAGCTGTGTTTCTGTGGAGCCATGGAGCAGCTTATGGCCTCCCATGTCCAATTAGGACATTTCCAGCTCAGATAACCCCCCACGGAGCTTAGAAGAAAGGGTGATGATTTTTGGACGTAACAACAAGAAAACCCATTTTTTGGTACCCAGTTGTCTTGTTTTCAGCTTGTCCACATATTTTTACACTGTGCAGGCAGGAAGGTGAATGTACCCTGAATAACCTGAACTGCCCTTGGCTACTTGCTGTAAATAAATTACAGATTCTAAGAGGCATCCAATTTGTAAAGGCTGGCCTCCATCCCCCCGTGCGGATGAGCTGCCCAGGGATCCATGGAGGACCAACAAATCTTAGCCTTTTTCTTGCATGTGGATTTTTTTTCCTTCTGGTGTCTTTATTCTGCTCTTTGTTGTTGTTTTTACATAGCTGAAAATATACTGCCTGCTTCTAATGAATAGCATGAAAAACGTACGCTTCCAAGACTCTTGGGTCTTGCCGAGTAGTCTGTTGCTCCCCATATACTGCTGGGATGTATTTGCCAGCATTTCAATTAGATCATCAATAACCTAGTGCAGCTGCTGAGAGGAGAACTCAGATGTTCATAAATGTTATAGTCCATTAAGTTCAGATACTTCAAAGGCAGTTTGGAAAGAAAGTCATTTGTTAGGCTGAGTGTCAGTATAGCGGAATGCAAATCATACTGGATGCCAAAGCAAGGGATTAAAAAATGGAGTTTAAAGGTCAAATTAACTTAATTTGACCACTTCTGACACATAATGCAACTCCCTGACTTTTAAAATATTGCAGGCATTTGCCAGGGTGAGGATTCCTCTGGAAGGCTGCAAGCCCTGCCCTGCAGGATGCTCAGAGCAGTGCCAGCATCAGTCCAGGCACATTTCGGTAGTTGGGGGGGCATATGGGGGAGGGTGTATGTACCTTCCTCAGTCAAAATCCTTGTAATATTTCCTGCCCTCTAGAATTTGAAAAGCAAGTCAGTGCTTCAAGTACAGCAAATATTTAAATAACCGATTAACATCATGAGAGATTTACCCATTTTAAAATTATTTCCTTTTGAAGCAGGCAGAGAACTAAAACTCCTTTCCCAGGATGTTTTTCTGCAGCCTTTCCTCTCCCCTTGGGAGGCCGATATTTGCGTGAGGGACAAGCAGCATGATTTGTGGTGCTTTGGAAGGAAACAGGAATGCAAACATCAGAGTGAATTAACAGCTGATGGAAAATGTGGCCAGCTCACCTTAGAGGAGGGATGGCATGACAGAGAGAGAGAGAAAAACACTAAATCAATGTGGAACTGTCAAACTACAGCTGAGATTCAACAGCAGAAGAAATCTGGGCATGGCATCTGCTTTCAGCAAGTGGAGCTGCATCCAGGAGCTGAGCAGATTGGCACCAACCGGGGGTAGCAGCATGACAGATCCTGCCCCAGAAATAGAGACGGGACTTTCACCCTCTGCCCAACAAGCTTGTGGATTGGAAAGATTTTTCTGCAAAGGTGGGAGCTTTAGGAAGCATAACAAATGCTCTCCCCACCTGGCAAGGGCAGGAACATGTGGCTAACCAGCCAAATCTGTCCTTTTCTGCATACCCTTCATGACTACACACATATGGCTGGGAACAGTCACCCCAGCCTGTCCCCCCCGACTTCCAATCTGCTGTTCTTTCTCAGAGGCTCAGGGTTTGGGCTGGCTGAAACATTTCTTTCACTACTTCGCTGGAAAACTAGGTTTTTGTTTAACAGAGTTTTTTAGCAAATACTTGCTGCTATAAAGCAAGTTCCAGAGTTCTGGGTATTTATGGCTGGTGAACCAGTTACGGGAAATGTCTTTGCCAGATTTTCACACCAAATGTCATAATTTTTAAAATTCCTTTAAAAAATAGGGCACCGTTTCTCAGAATCCTGCCCCAGCTTTGCCCGAAGCTTGCTGGACCTCAGCATCCACAGCCGTCAGGACCGGTACAGTGCAGCTGGGAGGTGGGTGATCTGGGTTCGGGATGTTTTCAGGCTCGGTCGGCAGCACTGACAGTGTCAGGACTGTCCTGGGTGGTAGGGACGGGAGAAAGGGCAGGTTCCTGGGCACTGCGGGGGAAAGACTTGCCGAGCTGGTGGTAAGTGTCTGCAATGGAACTCAACCTCATGCCTGCAAAATATCTGGGGAAAATAAATAAAAAGGAGGTAGGGAAAATTCAGGAGAGGAGGAAGGCAATGATTCTTCTCTTGGGAACAATCTAAGTCTTCCCCACAAAACAGCTTCTTCCAGCCAGCACAGAAGAAAGGTCCAAGTCGTGTTTTCACTGGGAGAGCCTTGCTCCTGCCTCCCTTCCTCCTTGCAGCCGCTCTGCCATGGTACGAGCCCCTGGACCTCCCCAAGGACACCGCTGGGCAAGCTGGGCGAGACGCAGCCTCTGGCTCACCTTGCTTGCAGGGACCTCCTGCAACAGCAGTGGAGAAGCTGGATGTGCAGCTAGCTCAGGGAATGGATGTTTCTCTCCCTGGGGAGGCTGGTAAGATCACAGTCAAAGCAAAATCAGGTAGCTGTGCTCCCACGCTGCCTGCAGAGCTGGCTGCTCGGTGCCTGCAGGAGTGTACGCCCAGGGTTTGGAGCTGAGCTGCCAGGAGAGCTGCGGAGAGTCTCCCCCTCACTCCTCCTCCCCTTATGCTCACTCACGTTTTTAAGTCAGGCAGGGTGGCAGGAAAAGTCCCTCCTGGAAAGCGATTATCTAAATATCTGGTTCATCATTGTCAGCGGTGATACCGTCTGTGAGTAATTAGGAGAAAGGAGGAGGGAGGCAAGGAGGAAGCTTTGGAAATGACTCATTATCAGAATGTTAATGAACCTCTCGGCTTAGCCATGTTAAGCGGGGAGCAGAGGCAGACCATGGCTGATTCCCCTCGCCACCACCGCGCCCTGTCCCGAGGGCCTGTGACAGTGGGTTCAGCTTTGCACTGCCTGCAGATTGTGGGGATTTGGGAAAATCCCAGATGGAATGGGGTAGGATCAGAGCAGGTACAGGAGGCAAATAAAGCCAAGGCAGAAACTTCTGAGCACTGAACCAGCTGAAGCATCCAAATTTCACATGGCTCTTGCGATGACTTGACTTTCTGCGTGGATGTCTGGCAGCTGGAGCTACTGCCCTTGCTTCTAGATGCAGCTTATGGCTTGAGGGAAACAGGGTGACGCACAGTTCAAATGAATCCCGCTGCCTTCCTTCTCATGATCTCTCCTTTTGCAAAACTGGTAGGAGTGAAGCGTGAACTTTGTGGAGTCTCTCCCGCTTTGTCACAGCTCAGTCACATGCTGGCTTTGTGATGTGCTTTAGTTTTAATTTAAAGCTTTCATTAATTCATGCTTTTTTTTTCCTCACGTGCTTTCATTTTACATGCTGGGAGAGATGCTGTGTTTGGGGTGGAAAGCGAGCTGAGTGTGGAATGTCAAGGCTGTGACTGTCAGCCTTTTGGAGCGAAGGACTTCCCGGAGCAAGGAGGCCTTAGCAGCATTTCTTGCAGAGCGATGGGGTGTGAATCCACCTCTTGTCCTCTGGAAGTTGAGCCGTAGCAATGCTGTTGACCCACAGCTGCTTGTCAGGACACCTCCCCTTGCTTCAATGGGCTTCACGCTCTAGCTCCAAAATCTTCCTTCTCTCTGTTTGGTGCCAACCCCCCTGTGTTCACAGCCTCCTCCCCCATTTTCATCAATGTCTTCCTCTTCCCATTTCATCTACCACTCTTGCTTTTCCTGTTCCTCTAAGCCCTGCAGCTTTCTCCGTGCCACGGCATAGCCCGCGCCTGCTCTCCCCTCAAAGACTGACCATCCCAGACCCCCAGGGCTCTGTGCCCAGCGAAGAAGCTGCAATGCTGAGGTGTTCTTGGATGGGAAGGGAGGGAGGCACAGAGATGCTCAGAGGAACACACAAGCAGAGCTGTACGTACTGGCACTGTACGTACTTGCTCTCCCACGCTGTCTCCCCTGCCTGGCATCGCCCTGCTCTGTCTCACGTTGATTCTCCATCAGTGAAGCTCTGGGAGAATTCAGATCAGGTTATCAATTTCATCAGAGTCAGGAGACAGGAGTGAAATTTGATAAGCGTGTGCAATGGCTGATTAAGATGGAGAGAAGAGGAGCCTCCAGTTTAACTCCCATCTGACCTTTCGAGAGGGAAGCAGCATGTTGAAAAATGCCATTTGGAGCTCTTAAAGGTTTTATGCCCCTGAACATCTCAGAGCTGTTTAAGGAGAATGATATTCAGCTTGCTCATGTCCTGCCAACTCTTGCTTTCACTCCCAGCAGCAGCAGCCTCAGTGGGAGGCTGAGAAGGATTCATGAAAGGTCAATATTTGAATGTGCAAAACTTACTAAGTCTATCAGAGGATGGGGAGAGATTCTGCCTCAGCTCACTGAAAAGTCAGCCTAAATTTCCACTCAAGTAGGATGGCAGCTGGAAAAACTCTACATGGCTCCATTGATGTTGGCTCTGGTCAGCTGCGCACATGCAGCTCCATAAATATTTGTCCTCAGCTGGCACCCACAGGTCTCGTCAAGCTGCCCAAAGGAACGGGTGAAAACGGAGTCCTGCCTCAGTGTCCCCAAGATCCCTGCAATTCCTTTTGTTGGGGTCTGTTGCTTAACAGGGCAAGTTCCCATCGGGGCCTGATGTGGATGGCTGCAGCCTTCTGAAGAACCAGGACATTCCCAGTGGAAAGGGAGAAGCACTCCCAGTCCGGCCAGGCTGGGAAGCCTTTTCCTAGTGCTGACCATTTGTACTGGCCAGGTGACATCTCAGAACTACCTCTACTAAGCTGCAGACATGTGAAGTAAAGCTAGAAAGCAAACTTAGCTCTGAATCTAAATGTCAGGGAATGTTATAGCTTGTTTGCAGGATCACGGCATCTGCAGCTTTCATGGATTTTGTGGAAAAAGAAATTTCACTGGAGCAGAGGAAGGAACCTGGAGCGGAGGAGCTGGTGCAGCCATTGACATCTGCTGCAAAGCTAGTATGAATATTTCATATTATACAATATGAAAAGTTTGCACGTGTCTCACAGACTTGGTAGCGTGGTGATGTGTAACTGAGGGGTAGTAGTGTTTCAGCAGGAACATATGACATGAATTTGTTCCAGGATTTTAGGATTCTTAGCCGTAATTTTATTCTCATTCAGAAATTTGACAGGCAGCCAGTTAAACTTCAACACAAGAGAGAAAGTGAGAAAAGGCTCCTGTTTCTTGGCATCGGCCAGATGCCAAGATTCTTCCCATTTTGGTTGCACTTCTGGTCCCATGTCAGGACCCGTGTGCCAGGACAAGCAGGGTTACGAACCAGGCAGGAGGGTTTACAAACGGGGCTGGGCAGGGGGCTCCTGACCCCGCCACAGGCAGCGGTTTGCTTGGTCCTGCTCTAGAGCCCCAGAGCTTTTGATGTCGCCAAAAGCAAGAGCAAATGTGCTTTGCAGCTGGTTTCCAGCAGGGACCGAGTCTGTGTGTGAGGCAACCAGGCACATGCGGTAGGAGCACAGAGAGGCTCACGGGACAGCGAGAAGCCCATCTGCGTGAATGCCGGGGCTTCCCCGCTACTTCCCAACACCTAGAAATATTAGCGAATTGCTCAGTATTTAAATTCCTTTCAAGAGCTGAAGTGTCATTAAGTTTCCCATTTTGTCGCAATTTACAATTAGTTTACCTCATTAAGCATTGTAAAAGCTGCCGGCGAAGCACCTTGGAGGTTATCCATCACCGGTTATTGCTTCGTGCTGCTGGATTACTGCACAGGCGAAGCAGGAGGCTCCCCCGAGACCAGCAGGCTCGGCATTGGTGCTCCGGAGCCCTGCACGCTGGGGCACCAGGGTCCCCACTCGTGAGCAGCAAAGCCGCAAGGCACGGAGTGGAGAGGTGGTGGTCGCCGCCAGCCAGCCTTTCCCACCAGGACACGTGCCGGAGCCCGCGCAGCCCCTCGCTGGCACCGCTGCACCTGCCCCAGCCTTGAGAGCCACCGAACCGAGCGCGGGGCCAGGGTTGCACCTCCTGCGGCCAGTGGGCAAACAGTCTCTGCAAAACCCTTCTGCAGTCCTGAAGCATCCAGCCCAAAGGCCAGAATGATTATTGCTCCTTGGCTATTTGTTACTCAAAAGCATGACAGTTTGATAATTAGAGGCAGCAGAATGAAGCAATGCACTCTACACAGCACAAACGAAAGCAGCACAAGTAAAAAATGTTGCTTTTTACCAAATCCTTTGTAATAGAAGTCTAATATCAGCATAAGACCACAGCTGCATTTTAAGAGAAAAACCTTTGACTGTTCTGCATGTAAGAAGCTCTTATCCCTTCAAGCAATCCTGGATCTGTTCTGGTACTTTTCCTCTCTGTCTTTCCCTAGTGCTTGCAATTTATAGTGAGTAGTTAAATTTGACCAAAAGATAGTGGCTCACATTTTGCAACCTCTCTGCCTGAGGATAGTGTTTAAATCCAGAGACAGGCTGCTAGCGTAACTGCCTGATGTAACTTGAGCAACTGCAATTCTCATTGGAGCTGATGTGATCCTCGACTCCGGAAACCAAGGGACTTTTATTTAGTCACTTAAATTTGCAGAAAGTAGTTTTATTTTAAATAACTGAACTAGAATAATTTGAATAGTATTAACCAAAGCACAACTTGCAGATTGCTCATGGCAACAGGAATGGTCAAACCAAACAGACGACCTATGTCTTTGTCCCTTGAGGGCCACTCTATATTAGCATGTATTTCTTTTTTAATTTCCAACAGTGATGCTAAAAATTGGTCTACATTTTATACTGCTAGTTCAGGCTTCACACCAGGAAAGTGGGGCGAAGATTCAGAGGAAGCCACTAGAGCTGTCTGGTGACATTTTTACCCCAATTCATCTAATAAATCTACATACCAACAGAGGGTATTTGGGCTTTTAATTGTTTTGATAAGCACAGGGCATTTTGCCAAAGAGTCAATTGAACAAAACTGTGGCAATTAGCTAAGAAGTTCTCTGCAGAATTGTGCTCCTTAAGCTCTATTCAGACTTACAAATGAGATTGCTTAAGTGAGGCTGTACATACTAATCCCTGTGTACACACACCCACCTGCACCCGTGGCCCGGCTCGCTCTCGGCACTGCTGCGCACAGATGCTCTGTGCTTTGCTAAGTACTCTGTGCTCTGGAGAAGCCTTTCTGCCTTCCTCTCTGGAATAATGAAATCACACTACGGAGGAATGGCGTAACAGCAAACTGGCCCTGAGCATTAATTACATCTGCTCCCTGGATCTGCAGCTAAAGAAAGGCTCGACTTCGCCCCCACGTCAGGACCCCAGGGACCTAACTCAAGTCCTTGGAGAGCACCCCTTGTCCTCAGGCTCCCGGCTCGGTGAGCTCCCTGCGATTTGAGGCTGAGATAAAGGAGATCCTCTAAAGTGGAGGAGACCTCTGGCTTGACCGAGGGAAGCTTCCCTTACTGCACCTTCTTGGGGAGACAAATCCTTGTATGACACCTATCACTCCCACCAGAGCTGGTGCAGGAACGGTCACTGTCACTGCTACCCATGGGGTACCACCCATACCGCGCCGGCTGGCTGCATGCATGCATGCCATGCAAAGCTCTGTGCCTGAAATTGGGATTCAAAACCACACCAGAGGCTTTCACCTCATGTTTAATCACCGTTTAATTACTCATATACTCCTGATGCCACTTCCTGAGACACAAGTGCTTTGGAAACAGATACCTGCCTTCCTCCCCTGTGCTCTCCTCTCCCTCCCTCGCACTGTCCTGCTGTGAATTTGGGCCTTTCTCTTTGTAAAATGGAGGATAAATCCTCTCAGCCTCAAAGGTTTGTGCCTCAGACTCCAGCCTTCCCAAGTTTCATTCTGGCAGCTCTGCAGCAGAAGCATTTGGCATCGGGAGATATTCTAACACCACTGTGGCTGACTCACGGGTACCAATGCCCCACGGCTCGGGCTGACTGCAGCACAAACCCAGGACTTCTCCACAGCCCTCCTCTGGCTGGGTATCTGCAGCTCTGCTCTGTAGCCTTTGGTTTTAGATGTAGTCTCTTTGACCATTAAAGTTTATGACTTATATGTCAATAAAGCACAAACGAGCAAACAATCTTGGAAGATAAAATGCGATCTGTAAAGTAGGGGAGGCTGCTTACGCCTAACACAACAGGACAGTTAGTCAATGAGCAGGGAGATATGCCGAAGAAAGCTGCCATAGGGGAAAGAGGGAATGAGCCTGCTTCATTTTTTGAAACCAGTTTTCTTGGCTGTAGTGACGTGCTCCGGGATGGGACCCCGTGCGGGGCACACGGCTGGGCTGCCACTGCCAGGGCGAGCTGCGGCATCTGAACAAACCGTGACACCTCCGGGACAGCCTCGGCCCCGCTGGTACGGGGTCTGCTCTGACTTCCCATCCACATGTTTTTGGTGATTCTTACACACACAGAGAAAACAAAAGGTGATTTACCTAGTCAAGAAATTACTATATTTTGCAGAGAAGTTCCCATTGCATGTATATCTCAGTCGATCCCCAGTATGGAATTTCAACCTCATCTTTTCATTATGAGAAATATGTTTATAGAGTCATCGCACCTCCTGACAGCCCATCTTTAGGTCACAGAAAAGGGCTGAGTTCCCTTACTCAGAATCTACCCGTCCTGTATCTCTGCAAGGGAAGCTTTTCTCACAGTCAAAACACATCTATGGGAAAACTGAAATCAAGAAACTGATTCTTCTCATTTATTGTCTCTGCATTTGGAAAGAAAGATGCTTTGTTTCTTCCAAGAGTAGCTGTGATTATTAGAGATCTGTCTGTGTTAATTTTAATGGTCTTCTTACATGGGCTCCAGTGTGACCAGATTATCGATGAACGGTCTGATAGCAAATCGATGTGAGGCCGCTGTGTCAGAGTGCAGAGATTAATGAATGGGACTCGCAGGTGGGGCCCCTGCACCTGCTTCATTTCTGCAGGTTCTCCATCGAATCGTTTCACTAACCTGAGACCCAGAGGGCCACGCTGGTTTGCCAGTCAGCCTGAATCTTTGGAAAATGCCAGAGAGTGAAAGTCTTTGTCTGCAAGCACTTACTGGTCTCCTACAAGGCAGCATGAGCCTTTCCGACAGGTACTGGTCATGGCGTGACTTGTGGTGCTGTCTGTAAAAACGCATGGGGACAGTCCCCTTTGCCAGGTAACTTCCCTGAACTGGTTTTAAACCAGCTCTGTGTGGCTGAGCTGGAGATGAGTAACATCGTCGCAGACACAAATTTTTGCCCCCGGAATTTGGCTCAGTGTGGAGCACAGGTGAATGAGGAGCTAGGGGAAAGAGCTCTAACTCATCTATGGTTTTAATATAAGTTCAGGATGTGACCAGAGCCATGCATTTGCTTTCACTTGACTGGCAGGCATGTGTTAGCGGGAAAATTGCTGTTTCAATAACCTGTCTGGCTCCGTCATGCAGAATCTGGGAATGGAAACAATTGTGCCTGTCACATCACCTGTGATAACCTCCAGCAGGAAGCGTGTCCCTCTTTGTCGGGCAGATAAAGCCATTGTTGACGCTGGGCCAGTCAAACCAGCTTGAGGATTGTCTCTTGCTTTGCTAATTAATTTTATCACCCTTGTCATCTTCCACTCAAACCTAGGCAATCCTAAGCCTTGTAGAATCGATTTCAGGGCAAAGGAGGGATATATACTTCTTACAAGCCTACTCCAATTACAAATCTGAAGCACTTGCTCTCTGCTTACTTGCATCAGTGTGTTCTAAAGTAGGACACAGCACTTGGACGATTTCTATTTTGGTATCTTACAATGTATTTTTATAATGTTTTTCTTCCTCCCACTCCTCTCTTTTTTTCTTTTATTGCAGACAACAGCTGTGTTATTGGCACAGTGCTAAGAAAGGGAAGCTAGAGGTTAGCAATGGCATAAAGATAAGCACTTCTGGTGTAAATCAGATCCTTCACAAAGCTGAGATTAGAAATTGTCGCTTGTCTACAAATAAATGATGATTTCTTGCCCTCCCTGTATGTGCAGGGCACTTTAATTTTCCATTCAAATGGTTTGTGAACACTTCACTTGGGAGTGGGAAAAGCAAGGATCAAGTCTCCATTCATACTGTGGAAGGACTGAACATGATTCTGTTCTCAGTACATGCACACCGTATGGAAAAATCCTGCTGTGATGCCATCACAAAAGCGAAGAGCAGATTTAAGCAGCGATCTGGCCCACTGGCTCTATGTTGGCCACCAAAAGTCTCCAGATGGGTGCTGAGCCAAGCCTAGGGATGGGAAACCCAGCAGGACAAGGAAACTAGTATCTTCGCCATTAAATACACACCTACTTGCTGCAGAGAGCTCTGCACAGGCTGCCAGGTCCACCTGAGAGGCCAAGCAAATATCTGGTCAAATAAACCAGGCTTAACCCAGGCACAGCTCCAGGACGTGGGGCAGTTGGGATTAGGCTACACGACTTCAGAGACGCATCTTTGGTCCATACGGCACTCAAACCCCGGGCATCTGGGTTTGGTCGAGGCTGGGCAGGCTGTTTAATCCCTATGCCTGGAGGTTTTTGACGGGGAGAGCTCAGCACACAGTGATCACATGCTTGGCTTCTCGGAAAGCTGAAGGATGATCAATAGTTGATTAATCTAGTGAAGAAATTAATGTATTAAAAGCAGTGACTGATGTCAGATACATTCTCTCTTGCTCATCGATTTCCTTATTTTTAACCTGCATGTGCCAAAGTTATGAAGCCCAATTCCAGTGTGCAGCTAGTACATTCATCTATTTAATTTCGTATGGATATAATTTACTAAGCAATGTATTTGATTGAGTAAATGTGGTGCCATTGATTTTGCGGCTGAATTATCTGATTTGATTGGCACTGTGTCCCATTTAATAGAGAAAGCAACCAATCCAGTAAGTAATGTTCGTAATTGGGTAGTTGTTTTCTAAAGAAAGATTACTTGAGTTTAAAGAACTAATGTTTCTCGGTTGCAGTGTAAACCAGGCAAATTTCTACAATAGATGAACATGATAACATTTATCCGATGTAATAACAAAATGCTGGGCTCTGTAATGTAGCATCAAGGGTTCTCAGGGAGCATTCACAGAGCAGCTTATATGCAGTTTATACACTAATACAAAGCTCAGGCACCAGGGCTATTAATTAATTAACCCCCAAAAGACATTAAGAAATGCCATATTCACTGATGAACTCACAAAGGTGCAGCAAAGACAGCTGTCCTGCCAGCCCGCGAGCTACTGCCCTGCTCCGCAGTCCTGCTGAGCTCTCCTGCTCCCTGCACAGCCTGGGCTCCAGCCCTGCTCCCGGGAGAGCGGCACCGCAGCGCGCCGTGCTCCTCGGCACGCCCCAAGTACCGACTCCAGCCCCTGTGAGGGACAAGACAGCGTGCTAGACGGCAGCTGACAGTCTGACTCGGGGTGGCCATTCCCGCTCTCACGTGCCACTCCCGGTGCTTCCCCAGCCGTGGCCGGCCAGAGGACTGGGTGGACGATTGCCACAAGCGCTCTGGAGTCAGACAGGCGCTGATGGGTCTTCTGGGCATTTGGCTCCAGGACGGGAGATGAGTTTTCTCCATTTACTTGTGTTCTAACCAACGTGACTGTTAATGTTCTGGACTACATAGCAATAAGACTAATCACGGGCTTAGCGCAGTCATCTCTGGCTGCAAATCAATAGTGTTCAGATAAGGGAGCAGGAACAGCCTTCACACCAATGCGACTCTACACAATTAAAGACCTATTCCTTTCCAATAATACCTTTCCAAGCCCGAATCTGAGGCAAGTAATTTTATTCAAGGTGATGTTCGATACCGGTAAGAGGAAGCATATTTAATTAAATGCTATACTCGACAAACTTGATACCAACAATCATCTGTCAAATTCATGTAAAACTGATAGTAATAAAAGTGGAACAACTCATATACTGATTTTTTTCTTACCTATGCTGTATTATTTTGCAACAAGAGAAACCAGCATACATCGTTTGAATTTCATGCTTATATATTATAAAATACAATCTAGTCATAACGCTGCTGTGACAGCCAAAAGGAGCTCAGATATTAGCAGAAGAAAGTGATTTTTTTATTATTCTATTTTATCACTGGATGGAAATTTCAGGACTTAAATTTACCATCACATCTACATCTGAACCTGAATATCTGGGAGGTCATTTACTCCACTGCACAATAAAAGGGAGTCAGACAAGGTAATGCATAATGGAAATCAAAGCAGAACTTCCATTTGCAACTACGCCACACATAACAGTATCTGCTGCACTGTCTAAATTATGAGGAGATGCGACTCTCTGATGATGAATACAGAACATAATGAGCAGGGAAGGACAGACCCCAAGGGAGGGGGAACGTGCCACTTGTAGAGGTGTTTATCAAAAGAGAGATATGTTTCTGTGTCTTAATATGTTATTTTTCTCAAAATTTATTGCAGATACTGATAAGCAAGACCTGTTTATGTACTTCATGGCAATTACAGGGTTGCTCAGAACTGTCTATTCAGATAGATTTTCCCCACAGAAAAGGCTTTTCGCTGAACATTTCAGAGTTTTACTTCTAAAAATTCAGAACTGCAAAAATATTTTTAAATATAGAAATATTCAGCTTTTTCTGTTCTGGGGACTTAAGCTGCAGCTTTCAAATTACTAACTTCTTAAGAAAGGAAAGATGTTTCAGTCTCAAAAACAAGGAAGAATATTTTGTTTTCCTCCGAGTGCTTCAGGGCAGGAAGCCCTGGGGGTCCCAGGGTGGCGGGGGACAGGCGCTGGCCCCGGGCTCCCCGTGCGGGGCAGGAGCCCCTCGGCCCCGGGGGGACCCACCGCCCCAGGGATGCTGGGTGGGTGCCAGCCCCAGCTCCTCCTGCTGCCACCAGCACACGGCCGATGATGCTTTGTTAGAGAGCGCTGTTGCTAGCCCTGATGTGCTGGCATCTTCATCCATCTGATGCTGGATTTACCAAGCCAATACAGTTCTTCCCATATAAAGTGGGGAAAAAAAGAAAAAAGATAATAGCTTTGCATTAGGTCTTCTCAGATTTTCAGGGGATATGTTCAGCATACAGACTCTCCTGCCTCTCCTAAGCCGGCTTTGTGTGAGAACTAGAACGGAAAATGGCAAAGATACCAGTTTATCTACCCTTAATTAAATGCTGAAGTTCTCACGTGTAGTGGCAGAGATTGTGTTGTGGTACACTGTGAAACACAAACCACACGAACGGTGGTAATTATAAGTCAAGGGATTTTACTAATACCAGACTTTCAGTCATTTTCCCTCAGTAATTAGAGCACAGCAAATAAATCAGTAGGCAGTTCATTTAAATAAACTGCCACTAGAAGAATTATTGCTGATGACTTTCCTTGCAAATCACATATCTACTGTTGCCACATATCAGAGAAATTATTTTTGTTTCTTCAAATTCAATGCATTTCATACAGATGGCAGGTTCCCATTCCTGCTTGCTCTTGGACAGTAACAGAAGCATTGTTGGAGTGATGTATAAGACGCAAGTTGCTTGGAGTCCTGGTGCTCAAATCAAAGTGTGCTGCTGAGAATAATAAACACACGTATGTGAGTGAAATTCAGATTGGAGGCACCTGTTTGAAAACAAGAAGACACGTTGTTGTCAAGTGACTGGCAAAGATAGATGTCTCCATAATAAAACCCCAGAAAGTGAAGCCTCTGTCCTATTTCTGGCCAGGAGGACCAGACACTCCTCAGGGGCATGTGATACACATCCGCTCTCCCAGTCCAGAGTTTATGGAATCTACATAAGCCTATCCTCCCTATGAACCAAATAATCTAGATCGGTGCAATTTATAGAGCTAGGAAAGCTGGAGAGATCTTAAAACATATAATCTGGAAGTATAAATTTCACTAACCAGGATACCTGCCATATGGTTGCAAAAGATACAGTCGAGCTGAGATATCCCAATGCCACCTCCCTCTGAGTTTGACCTCTCTGAACATCAGAGGGAAGCAGGGTCAAGTTATCCGAGTGGCCGGTGAAAAAACAGCATGTTTTTACTACCGTTAGGCATGCGTTTACCATTTTGCGGACAAATCTTCAGCTCCTTATTAAAGCGTCAATTTTCCCAAGCACTTTGCATATGCTGAGGCTATAAAAGCACCAACAATGTGTATCAAAAGCAGGATCTTTGTTTACCAGATGTCAGCTAATAAGAAGAGGTATTATACCAGCACTGAGACCCATTGTGAAAGCCACGTACAAGCTTACAAGCTAAGCTAGCTGATTTACTGACTGCTTCATACCCGCATTGCATGAGTTGGTTTGAATGTAATCTACTAAAAACACCCCAATGGGACCCATAAACTTTATATAAGGAGCCTTAACTCAAAGAGTAAGAGACTCCGAGGACCCATGGAGAATGGCTCAAATGCTGCAGCGGATGGATTTTTTTAATGCATTTTGTTTTTTCTTTTGTAATCACAAGGGCTGTTTTCTGTTTATTTTGCAAAACAAAAGCAGCCCCCCCCAAACTGTCCCCAAGTCTCCCCTGCTACAAACATAGGCAAGGCAGGAACGTTGTGCCAGCACGTTGTAACCCATCCAGACTTAGATGGGCTGCACGGGAAAACAGCTGGGTACTTGTCCTCAGTGGGGATTTGTAAAAAGAATGGTCAACATTATTTGATGGAATATTTGCCCTCTTGCTACACGGGGAAAATTTACCAGGAATGTAAACGTGTAATTCCACTGTAGAAAAAGTGCTTGATGCTGGGATGAAAGCCTTTCCTTTGGAAAAGCAAGGCTGCTCTGCTTAGACTGCAGGTAGTCTGGCCTGAAGATGTGTGGACTGATGATGCACTTGATGTGTACTGGTGTGGCCGAGATCAGAATTAGACCCTGTACGACTGTGGAAGGGGATGGCTTCCTCAGCCGCCGCATGGTGCTGGTACTGCTGGAGGGAACAGGGAACGGACGCTGTGGTGCGCAGGGCCGAGTGACAGAGGGGATGAGACTTGCCAGGGGCCGCGCTGGCCAGCGCTGTGGCAGGGAGCAGATGCTCTCTGGGCTACGTTTCCAGCCAGCTAGTGCTTTTCATGCGGATGCTGTTCGCCGTTGGCTGCCAGGCAGATGGCAACTTGCATTACAGGTTATCGAGCTGAGCAGTGGGAGTCAAAACAAAATTATCGCTTTACTCCTCCACACTAATGAGAAGTGCGTCACCCAGTTGTTTCGGCACAGGAGGAGTTTGTTTTATGCTTGCTTTGGATCTGGTCACTGTTGCAAGAAAAAAAATAAATCGGAAAATCTGGGCCAGTGGCCTCTACTGCTCTGGTAAATTCCTTCCACCCACATCTCCCGCTCCTTGCCTATTCCTGTCTGTAGGGGAGGCTTGACAACAATTAGAAAATTAGAAGTTTGTGTCAATGTCATGTTCAAAGTCCCCCCACCCCACTCGCCAGCCCCTTCCCATGAGCACAGGAGGGACAGGGCTCACAATGCGCCTCCTCCTCTCCATCACTTTGTTTCGAGGTCGGTGCATATCAGATCTGCCTCTGTGTCCCCCAGTTTCAAAGAACAGTTCTTCTACAGAAACAAGAGTTTCTGGCCTGACCTTTCTTCCTCTGTTTCTTTTCTGTGAAAAAAAAAATAAGGTATAGGTCTACCTTGTTGAGACAATGAAGCCTCTTTAATTAGTTCATAGTCCTTAGCTCATCAAGACTTGGATGAATGCTCCATTGAATCCTGGTTAATCACAGGAGTAGGTGATTTCAAAAGGCTTAGAGGATGTGCATGGAACTGAGGGCTGGAGGAGGCTGGGGTCCTGGGCCGGGGATGAACACTGGCTTTGGTTGAAGATTATGATTTTATCCATGGAGTGAAAACTCATGCTTGATGAACTGGGCCTCAAGGTCTGCATTAGGGAGAAAGAAACTTAGCGGTGTAAATTTGAAGAGCTAAAAGGGTCTTTCACCGAGGAGCTGAAGTCCATGATGCAGCAATGTATTCCCAAGGCTGCTGGCAAGTTTGGTCCAGTAAGAAAGTTTTCCTGGTTTTAAATCAGTGTTTAAAAGTAAATGTGAAAATAGGACTATAAAATTACATAAAATTACAGAGTAATTAAATTTTTTTTTTTAGATAACTGACAGTAAGCATATAACTTCCAGAGAACCAGTGGAAATTTTTCACTACAAAATACGCAAGACCTGCATTGAAACACCAGTACAACTTCCGAGCAGCAGCACAGGTCAAATCAGAGCAATGGCCGCAACACCGCATGGGCTGCCGTGCCCCCATCCAGAAGGGTCTGGGCTCTTTCTGCCACCTGCCCATAGCTCCGGTCATGTTCCGTCACGACAGCACCATTTGAACTCCATTCCTTTCAGCTTGATAGCATGTGGCTGCAAGGCTTGTCCTACTGTACTGCACTCTAAACATTAATTTCAAACCCCACGCTGCATTTTCTATTCACAGCTCAATCTAAGAGCAGAAGCAAGTAAATTGCAGGTAGCATCACGTTGGCAAAAGTTTAATGGTGACTTAGTGCTCTCCTGCCTTGACCCCAGGTTTAAATTAGAGCAATAATCCAGCAGATGTGTGCTAATCAAAGGGTGATGGGGAGAATTTTGATCGAAGATGCTCCTCTGAGTGTGAACCAGAAGGAGCATTTTCCCTTCTGTTTCAGCACATATAATTCCGTGGAGAGCCCCGCTCCTTCCCGAGGGCAGATCCCTGCTGGGCGGGCACACGGAGACCCAGGCTCCGCGCTGTCTCCTCATCCCGACACGGCCGCTGTGCCGTATCCTCCAGGGCCCTGTGCCCGGGGCCAGCCGGGCTGTGCCACCAGCAGTGCAGACCACCACTTACAGTGCTCCCTGCACTAACTGGGATGCTTCAAGTCAACCACACAAACCTACTGCCCTTCTGATCCCATCTTTACTCCCATTTCTTCCCAGAGGAACAAATCTCTATTAAAAAATGTCATTTGAATGTCCACAAACCATGAAGAGAGACTGGAAATGCATTATCTCCCTGAACCTGATAGAAATAAGGGTTTGGCTGTTTGGTGCCACTTTGAGATAATTGTTTCAAAGGATCAGAACGTAGAAAATACTTTAAAACAACTTTAGAATCAATAGCTATTTTAATTTGCAACTTGCAGCTCACTTTGACAAATAACCCAAAAAAGGAGGATAAATAATACAGCTTCAATTATATTTCTGTACAATATTTATCTTATTTTGTGTTGTGTGCTGCTGAGCTAATTCAATTTTCTGCTGCCAGCCCATGCTTGCTCCCCTTTCACTTGTAATATATAACTTTATGAAGAGGGACTAAATCTTCCTGTGTGAATGGCACTTTATTCCTGAATGTGAATGTTTCTGGAAAATAAAATAATAAAATAAAACAACAACAGTACTCTTCGTAAAACGAAGAATAAAAGCCACGCAGCTGAGCTATTTTTCAGTAAGGACAAATCATACACAATGGAGGGAAAGCAGGTGGCAGCTGGAAAGCATCCAAAAACCCCCAGAGACTTCTGGCTTCGCAGCTGGGAACTAGGACCTGATACCCTTTGCTTGAACACGGCACTCCTCTGAATTTCCAAGCCAGAGGGGATGGTGGAAGGTCGCTCCCTGCTGCCTCCCACCGCCTCCCCAAAGGACGCAGAGCCCTGCTGGGTCACACTGAACGGTACCAGGAAGCACAGGCGGAAAAGGTGGTTCCTGGCCCCTACAAGATAAAAATCTAAACTGATGTTGGAATCTGGGGGTGGAAATTTCAAGTTATATTTATCTAAAGATGAAGACAGAAGCTCACTGGGACATTCCAATGCACCCGACGCGGTTAGCTGGGCACTATAGGTGCCCACTCAGGCAGGAGGCGCTCACCCTGTGCTGACACAAGAAACGCAGTGCCCTTTTTAGCTGGCGCCGCTGCATCTGCATCAGTGCTGGTGGCTGGCACAGCTCTCGGGTGGGATTTTCTCCCCCGGCAGGCCCTGTAGCTCCCTCTGAAACACATCAAGGGGCATGTGCAGCACAGAGCCTGCAGCTCCTGTAATCCACACGATGACCTCTGTGCTGGAGCAGGACACAGTAGGTAGACAGACTCTAAAACTTTTACCACGATGCTCACTTACTGACATTTCTGTAACTTTTGTGTTCTGTAATTCATTCTCTCGAGCTGCTCTTGGAGCTATTTCTGCTCCTAATCCAATGCCTTTTAATTTCTTTTTCTCTAAATTGCTGCCTCTGGAAGTGGAAAACAAGCCATGAACACTTGTTTCATGTATCAAGGCAAAATTCAGTCAGCTTCTGCCTGTGGGCACCTGCGCTGGTGCCAGTCATCTTAAAATATACCCAGTGCAACCAGGAAGGCTGCTGGGAAAAAAATAAAGAACTAGAGAGGAGGCCATGCAGCTAAAGGTTGGGAATTGTTTGCAGCAAGCTGACAGATGTTTATGGTTCATAAGTATATTCCCAAAAGGACAGCGTTAGTAGCTTGAAAAAAATGGAAGGGAGGAAAGATGGAAGAATTGATTTAACATCTGCGTTTTTCTTGAAAACGTTTTCTCTTAGGAATATCAGGGACGCCGACATTTTCACAAGGCAGGAGAAGTGGAACTAAGGCTAATTGTGGTCCTGATGGCGAAACAAAGCAGGGGATCCAAAGGAAAGTTTGTAAGCTGCAGCATCTCCTTACAGCTTCTCCACCACCTGGAATACTTACAATGAGAAAAATATGGGCCCACTACAACTTTGGCCCCTTGGCTTGTTTCACACATTGCTTAAAAACTGATGGCTTTACAGCCTGTCCTTTCTCTCAGCCCTACACACAACCTGGAGAGAACACCACTGCTTCAGAAATGCCATGTTGGGAGAGAAATCTGCCATCAAATCCTCACTTTTCCCTCTGCCTCTCTCCTCTCGGGTCAGCTGAGAGCCAGCCCTGCTGGTTTGCAAACTCTCCCGTGCAAACAGTTTGGGTTACAAGTGTTTGATTATTTTTTAATTTTCCACTAAACTGGCACTGCTTTAGTGCAAATGTCACGTAACAGGCAATTGCAGGAGCTGTGCAAGCAGAAAGCGAAACAGCAATAAAGCAGCCTGCTTTCTATTCTCTCACACTTCAGAGTTATAAGATCCACTATCGCACTTCCTTTCATTTCAGCCTGCTTGGTGTTAATTTTAGCATCTAAACCTTCTATTTTAGAGCTGAAAACGCAGCTGATAACATGGTTAACAACTGTTGCTGCGGGCTCCCTTGGCAGCAAGGCATTAGCATCCTCGCTAGCATATTGCGTTCAGCTGCACTTCCAGGTTTCAGTCTCTCAGCTCCTCCCCAAGAATGTGGTTGGTGCTGCAGAAGCAGCGGTCACCACCATTGCCCTGCACTCAGTGCTGATCTGACTGGCTTATTAGACAAAGGCTAGGGTATTTTTGCTACTGATAATATCAGCTCTTATGTGATGGATGAGCCTGCAAGCTATTCCCGTGTCTCCGTTATTCACCTCTACTGTATGCTGTCAAAGAGCACAAGGTGCTCAGTCCACTATGCTGGCAGGTTACCTTTCCGGGAGCAGGGAGCCATATGCAGGGCACGTATTGAGTACACACAAGATACCTTCGCTCACTGAGCTGGTGCTTGGTCTCTCCCCTCTTGCAAACCCTTCTCCTTTGACCAAATAGATCAGGCTGGGGCTCCTCATGGAGCCTCCCCCGTGCCTCTGGCCAGAGATGATGCTCCAGCTCTGGTACTCGCTGAGGCTCTGTAACTACAATGGCTTCTAAGGTAGACTGCTGAGGTTTTGGGGGATCTCCAGCTCTGGACCTGCACGAAAAAACAGCAGCTGCAAGGTCACTAGCACTTCTTCTCAATCAGGCCACAGAAGTGTAAAGATGCACACCCCAAAACTGGGTTTCAATGAAGAACAGGGTGCAAAAGAAGTGTACAGACCTCTGGTACACAGCAATGCCAGAAATTTCAGATTAGCCAAGAGCAGAATCAGCTGAAGATGTGGAGGTTTTCTTTAATTTTATTTTCAAAGTAATAAACTCTGTAATTAACCATAGCTTAATAAGTCAATCTTCTGCAAAAAAGGAATAATGAACTAATTAACTAGGATGCATTCTGCCAGTGTAGACAATCAATGCCTTATCTTAATGTAGGGGTATCTACATTGGAGGGGAAGGAGGGAGGTTGGAAACAATTAAAGGAACTAAACATTGAGAGAGAGAATGCTGGTTTGTTTTTCCCCAAAAAAGGAAACAGATGAAGAGACAAACTCCAATGTTTGAAACCAGTACGCTTATTTCCCCTGTTTTACTTCTTAGAGAAAATACAGACTAGAAACTACCCTTAGTATTCTCTGAGTAACCGGTTTATATTTAACTGAGACAAGAACCACCACAAGGCTAGCAAACCCCCTTTTAATCAGCCTCCTTCCTCTCCCCCCAAGTTTAAAGAAATGTAAATTTTAAAGAAATTATAGGGTCAGTGCCTTGAAAAAGAGTGAGTTTGCATTTGTATGAGATTTCAGAATGTGTCCTTCTAATCCTCCTGTCTCACACATTTATTCCAGTGATTCCCTTTGCTTCCTCTTGTCAGCCTAAAGTTAATTCAAGTCATTTTATACTTTAAAAGCAAGTCTTTTCTTGTATGTTTAAAATACAGTTTGAGCCTCTCCCAGTTCAATAGAGTCACTTGGGTTGTAAGCAACTGCTCAAGCAATTGCTGCTTCTTCCCTCAAGAATATTACATTCTCTGTTGCTCACAACAAAGATATCAAGTGTTAATATTGTTGTCGTGGTGACTGGCAGCTGCTGCAAATACGGCCGATATAAAGTTAAATTACTGCACTTTGGAAGCAGTGCAAAGCTTTGAATGTAGCTGGGGTGATCTGTTACATCCTCCTGGGGAAAGCTGCGAGTTGAGAGGCATCCACCAACCTCACCACAAGAGTGCTCAGAAAGCCTTATACACACCTCATCCCCGAGTGAAGCTATTAAAAGGGACTGGCTTTTATCTCATCTTCTGTGCTAAGAAGCTCAAAGTCACAAGGCAGAGAAGAAAGGGCCTCCTCCATCCCTTCTGTGGGGACTGCATGGCAGAGAATGACCAAAGAGGAGGGGAAGATCTCTTAGCAACAGTTCGTCCATGAAGGAACAAAGACTCCCACATTTTGCCCTGGTGTCCACAATACAGCTCCACAGCGAGCTTACAGATGTCTTTAGTCAGGCTAGCACATCAGCTCCCTCCTGGAGAGTGAGCTGAGCTGCAGGATCTTCAGTAAGTGCATACATCTGAGGGCACACCAGAAGCCAATGTCTGTATCAGGATGCCTCTGGAGAAGAGACCTGTGTTTATCCCCTTCTATTCCATGGTAACATTTTCTTCTTGCTTCTAATCTGCAGGTATAAGATGGGCTCAACACATGGTGTGACACAGCAAATACCTGACATGCACTACAATGGAAATCAGACCCGCTCCGCAGGATGAGTTTCCATGAGTATCATCAGTTCTAGGAGCCTGGGCAGGTTGTTTAATCTATCACATTCAAGTCCTGTTCCTTTACCAAATCACCCAGCAAGGCTCACTGAATCGGAGGAAGAAGTTCTGTGTAAATGCACATGCCAACGGGTATGCATAATCTTGGCTGAGTAATGGTCTCTCACCATAGCTCTAAAGGGCTCAGAAGCTACGTCAAGGAATGAAAACCGTAGTGGAGCTAGTGGGAGAATTAAATCAAACAGATGGAAGTGTGGGAGTAGAGTTTGGGCCAACAAAGGCCAATTTCAAACCATATTTTTAATTAAATTGGGGAAGTTTTTAACTGATAAAAACATCTTTAGTTGGATTTAATGGCATTTAGCTGCTTTAATTGGGATGTCTATATTTGGAGTTTGCAGACAGAAACAGATAATAAGGCAACAAAAACAGATCACAGGGGCTTAAAATCCTGGCATTTGCATAACCCAATTGTTCACATTATGAAATGGAAACCCTGTTATCAGCTTGCATAAAACAGCTTGTTTTGGTAGATTGCAAATACTGTGTTTAATTAACCAAGCTTCAGGGACAGTGAATCTTATTGTTACAAGATACAACTCTGTGGAAATAAAGGCATTTTCATTTAAATAAAACAAAAGAGGATGTTTATCAGGATGTTACTTAATTGTCAGCATTGCTAAAGAGTTTTGTTTCTGCTATAATTTGTGAACTGGAATTGATCAGTGAAGCAGGGAACCAGGCGCCTTTGTCCTGTACAATTAAAGCTCTGTCATCTTAAATCCAGGCATTAATGATGCCAGCAGCAAGAGGAAAGGAGGAAAAAAAAACCTGCAAGTGCATTGGAAATCCTGGGTTATGAATGAAATCAGTTTTACCCAATTAGCCCTCTCAAGGCATTTTTATCTTGGTAATATCACTTCTGGCACTTCCAGAAAGTCCATTACAGTATCACTAAGGTCCTAGCATGTTCCCCACCAAAGGCAGAGGAGCATAAAGCTGGGCAAATGTGAGGGTATATGTCATTGATACATTCTTTGACACCCCCTCCCTCAGCACTCAAGCAGAAGATCTTTATCTGAAAAGCCAGGAATTGTCCACAGAGTAAGATGGAAAATAACTGAGCTGCTGGGGAGGAAATGATTAGGTTTTCCATGCAGAAAACACTGCTGGGAATGGAAAACATTCTTGTTTCGAGTTTGAAACACAAAAACTAAACATTTCTGTATGTTTTTTTGCTAACATTTCCAGTATGTCAGAAAACATTTTTCACTAGGGGGAAAAAAATAACCAAGCATCTCCAGAAATATTGTTTGCTTTTTGCAGCCTCCCTGTGAGCCTGCCCCGGGAACAGTGCCAGAGGCCACACTGGAAGCGGCTGTGCCACATAGGCATGGCAGGAGCATCCTCTGTCCTGGGAGCGTGCCGAGCTTTGAGAAATGCAAAAGGGAGGGAAAAAGGATGCTGTGCACACAGAGGACAGGCCCTGTCCACATTACCACTAATGCAAAGTACAAATCACAGGATGTTTCTCTGAAATATATAATTGTATTTGAAAGGACACAAAAGCTGCAGTTGCCGAGCTGCTTCCAGGAACAGAACGTATTCCATGGCCTGAAACAAAGTCTTATTTATGTGCTGTGTTTTCCTGTGATTGTTTAAATATGCCTATCACATTGGTCTTCTTGCAGTGCAGCACCAGAATTCCTTCTGTTCAGAAATTACAATGTGCAACATAAGATTTCTGACCACAGTGAAATCCCTCACCAAAATACCCGGAGGCAGTGGGGGGGAGTCTGCATGGGAGAGTCTGCATGGGAGTTTAGCAAGAGGCAGAAGCTGCTGGTGAACCCAGTAAAGCATATTATCAAAGAAATGTGCGGGAGTAATCGGAGAGGAGAGCAGATGCTGCTGGCAATAAAAGCCTATGTGAAATCCAGCTGAGAAGCCTACTGCGAGACCTACAGGGGCAAATTTCCCCGTGGTAGGACAAAAGAGACCCAGCAAGTGAATAGCGGAAAAATCTATTGCAAGGTGCCCATTATCAAGCAGCAGTGAAGCTGCAAAAAATAGAGAATTGAATTTGAGGAGGGAAGGGAACCAGGCACCCTGTGGACACAATTACAGAGACATTTCAGAGATTACTGGGTGTGTAAATGCAGGAACAGCAGATGGGAGAGGTCTGAGGATGAAAGGGTAGAAGTGGTCTCCCCACGTGTGCCAAGGAAAGACGGAGCTGCCTGCCGGGGCCAGCTCCCTCGCACACACACTGCCCAGTCCCATCAGCACGTGCAGGGCCCCTCTGCATTTGCCACAGTCCACACCCTGGCAGCTCTGTCCCCTCCGTACCCCAACTCTGCTGGCAAAGGCTGTTCCCTCCCTCCCAGCAGCACATGGAGGGCCCTGTTTCCTGCTGCCCTGGGCCCCACAACTGTTTCTCTCTCCCTGCACAGCCTCTCCTTTGCCTACATCCCTTGGGTCACCCAGTCATGCAGGTGGGATTGCTCCTTTGCTCCCACAGCCCACACCCTGTGCCATAAATACTTTGCAGGTGAAGGTGTGGGGTGGTACAAACTCTGCAACAAAGCCCAATGCCCCTCGCATGTCTTGGGTGTGAATTTTCAAAGGGGCTGTAGGCACCAGGCCTTGTTCTCTCAGCTGGGTTAGCTCATTCCAGGCTACACCTCACAAAAAGCTGGGCTTCCCCACAGCAGCACCTTGCACATGGTGCTGTGCCCAGGATTGCAACCCACGGGGCCCCCAGCTTCTTGTTACAAGCAAGCTGCAATCTCTGCAATCTGGGGCTGTGCCCCAAGGGATGCAGAGACCCAGCAGCAGGGCATGCTGAGGGCTACCCCAAGCAGGAGCCCACCATCACCTTGGGAACCTGCTCCCAGTCCAGCTGCGGTCCAGCACTGCTCAGCCTTGTGTTACATCACCCCTGGAGCATCACAGGGAAGCTTCCCAGCACCCAGGTTGCTCTTGGAAAAGGTGAACCTGGTGCTTGAAAGGCATCAAATCCGTTAATCCCTGCAGCCACTTTAACCCTCGGCCTCCTGAGCCTCGCTGAAGGATCTGAAAGCTTGCTGAAATCCCAAAGTATCACAAGGATCATTGTACATCCTTAAATAAACCTCCTGTCTTTACCTCTCTCCCTTTGTGAGGATTTATGCTCTGCAAGAGGCACAGCTGCTCCTAAGGAAATGGCTTGAGGTTTGAAATCCCCCTCCTGGTTTTTACTTCTTGCCTCTCAAGGGTTAACAATCCTCTGGAGAGTGCAGAGCAGCCTGTCTATCCACTTTGGTAATTGAAATCAATTTCTCTGCCTTATCTTTAGGAAACCTATATAGTCAAGACACTAATCTGCTGGCTCTGGCATCTCTTAAATGAAAACCTATTTAAAAAAAGAAAAAGGTCCCTTTCCCTGCCTGCTGATGCTCCTTCACTCAGCTTCCAAGGGGGGAGACAAACTCCAGGCCCTGGTCTTTTTTTGGGAGCAAGCACCAGCTGCTGGTCAGCCCTTGGGCCTCCTGGGCAGGGACTATGGGTGAGCTCCATTCCCCTCTCCCGATCCCAGCACTTCTGATTTCCCCAGGCAAGGCAGGGGCTCTGCCTTGACAGGTCCTGCTGTGCCCGGCACAATGACGGGAAGGGAAACCTGCTGCCTACTCGTGGACTGGCTACAGGGATATCCAGTGAGGAGGATGGATGCCAAAGACCCCTGATGGAGAGAGGAGCTGGGAGAGGGGCTTTCGGCCAGATATCTCCTTGGTGCAGCTCCCTGGCTCCTCCTGCAGTCACTCCCAGCCTCTGTTCCTCTGACTCCTGTAGACACCATGCTGCTGTAGCGGGGCCACAAAACCAGGATGCCAGCTGTGCACACTGATACAGGCACAGCTGCGGTCAGGGATGAAGGAGCTAAACCCCCCACCAGCCTGCTCTGAGGAGTGGATGAGCATCTCCCTTCACAAACCTCTCCTCTCAAATCTTCAGTTACCTAAAACGAAGCCTGCAGAGAAAAAGCAGACCCAAAACATGTTCTCTCCTAATCCTGGTCATTAGGAGTCCAGCCAAGCCAATAGATTTCTAATTTGCAGTCAATCAGGCTTGAAATCCCTGTAGCCTTGATTGTAATTACACAGATCAAGTAATCAATAGGGAATCATACCACCCTGACCCTAAAAAAAGGGAAGTAAAAACCCACAAGCACACCTCTGGTTCCTTGGGCACCAGGCAGGAGGGCAGGGCGAGCAGGGCAGCACCAGCGCTCTGCAGCAGTGCATGCACCGTGCAAGCCTGCCGACTCAGGTTTGCTCAGAGCAGGATGTTATGTATTTTCAGAGGGTGCCTATGGTGGGTAGGAGAAGCCACAGAACAGGGAATGAGAAAGCAAGCACAGAAACTGATGGCCAGATCTGAAATTGGGACTCCCACATGAAGCAGAGATTGAAAGGACCCGAGTTGTTACTGACCCAACAGTAATACACAATCCTTCCCAGATGTCTATCCTGCTGCTGTCTGCAGGAGAAACCATCATGGCTCTCTAGCAAGAAATGTACATTTACCAAAAGTTAACTTCCTTCAAACTAAGTGCACTTCTTGAGCAAGACAATATAATTAAATGAGGCACATTAATATAATAAGATAAGCATCACTGACCACATTTATGACAATACAAAAGGAATTTGCAGAGAAAAAGAACTTATACCCTATAAATCAAAGCATTTTGGTGCATAAAATTTGAGAACACAAGTCTATGAATTGTAATAGAGCACAACGAAGCCTCATCAACAGAAGTAAATATTAAGCCCCCAATGACAAACAGATACCAAGCATCCTATCTGAATGTTTTTTCAACACATCAAATTTAAAGCAGTTCTCTGATTCTTATTCTCTTAATCAAGGTAAGTTTTAAGTGTTCCTTGCAGCTGAGAAATTACAATTGCCCCTTTAATATTCTGATAATAGAAACAGCATTTTTTTATCTAATACTAATAATTGTGTGCTCCTCTGAGGAAGAATCCTCTCTGGGTGAAAAAAACTTGGTAGAAGACTAACATGCACATCAGAAAATGAAATGGAATACAGTGATTTGACTGCATACGGGTAGAGGAGGGAATAGCCATTTCACTGGCCTGGCTTCCCCATCCAGTTATTCATTATGTTAAACTGCCATTATATTCCTTTCAGCTCCCTGAGAAGTCAATACAACATAATGAAGTTATCACAAAATGAAGCTTGCTGAGCTAATTTGGTGATGGTAATATAAAGCAGTTCTGGGTAAAGGTTGGGAAGACAGCTTTGTTTGCAGAAGTGAACATGAGGGTAGTTGGGGTAATTCAAGCCAGGTAGTAGTTTCTTCCACCATCCTTGCCCTTTCAGACAAGATTTTTTTATCCTTTGATTGCTAAAAACGTCAAAAAAGTTTCAATACTCAATGTCATAGCAATAGGAATCTGAAAGGTTAATATAAATATAGGCTGCTCTTGCCTCTCACCACCCAATGCTGTTGAACAGAAAAGCTTGTTTCATTTCTCCAGTAGCACAGCACTTCAGTAAAGTTTCTTAGGAAAGCCTGATACACACATGTTCTCTTTCTCAGCAGAAGTAATACCAAAGGAATAAGAATGCTGTGCTCATCATCAAATAACCCTTTTTGAGTATATCTCAACTTATTTTCCTCGAACGTTGTTGACAAATGATGCATGAGAGGGTACCAGGAAGGAAGCAGATACAGTGCCTGTCATGTAGCAATTGCAGCAATTGCTCAGTACTTACAGTCTACAATAATTTGGAAATCTATCTGCACACACCTCACTAACGATATTTGACACTGGAAACACCTGTAGTTTTTGACAGCAAACTCCATTTTGAATACAGGGCATGTTTTCTGGCTTCATGATAAACTGCAACACAAGCACACTTCAGCTGCGATCTCCTCCCTCCTGCTCACCAGGACACTGCTGCACTTGGGGCCAGACACAACCCTCCAAATAAGACAACATGGTTCCTTGTTCCATGCAGCTGGGGTTACCACTTCCAAAGCTACCATTTGTAGTCACACAATTCCGGCAGCCGTTTATTAACACACTTTAAGAACAAGAGGTAGCTTGGAATTGCATTAATCAATTAATTTATTCTGCTCCTTGTAGGAATACGTATCCTGTCAACCAGTTCTTCGGTTTACAATTGTTCCTCCATTAATCTTAAGCATATCAAACTGAGCACAGGCTCATTGTTGGAGGGAATAATGAGAACATCGCAGGGAACATTGCATACCACATGCAGGAATGCCCCCACAGCTCTTAGTCACTTTTCATTAATGTGCATTGCATTCATTGCTCACTAAAGGAGCAGCTACAAAATACAAAGGGAGTAACATTGGCTGCTGATGTTCGAGACTGACAGAAAGTAAGAAGGTGCTAGAGGAAACTAAACAAATTTCACTGCAGCTTGGGTAGCAAGTGGCTTCAGGGCTGTGTCATCATGAGATCTTTTCATGCTACCCGCTGTTGAGGAGCAGAGCAGCAAGGCTGCTCCAGTGGGCACAGCAGCAGGTCCCTGGGGGATGCCAGGCACATGCTCCCCAGGGGCTGGGAGTAACGGGGATACTGCAGAGTCCAGGAAGGATGAGCAGCTGAGTGAGGAGTGAATTAGGACAAAAATTTCCAGACTGGAAATTCAGACCACAAGTCCTTCTAGCTGAGGATCCCCACTCCACACAGCCTGTGGTGTTTAGATTATTACTAAGATCTACATACAAGCACCACTAGTGCCATTTTGTCATCCCATTGCCCACTGTTTACCAACTCATGGAGAGAGGATGCTATGTTTTTTTAGTTTTTGCTAGAAGAATTAACAGAATGAAGGTCAAAGAGCAAGGTGGGCTGATTTGTAAATATCTGGCATTTTTACTCCTGTCTCAAAGCACCATGATAAACCACTCTGAACGCAAACCTGACTCAAAATGAATCCCTGAGCACTTCACAGTGCAAGTAATTGAAAGAGGACACTATGGGATCCAGATAAAAAGAGAACAGTTGTTCTTTCAGCATTTCTACCCCTTTTCCTTCCCCCTCAAATTTCAATAGGCCATGTCTAATTATTGACTGGCACATATTCCCCCTCACACTGGGTTATTATCAGACCATAGCGCATGTGTCAGTCCACAGAATTAGCAGCTATAATTGGACCCTTTTAACAAGGTACACAACACATTTTAAATTAAATTGCATTCCATAAATCAGGTTAACCTTTTCAACATTGCTCTAAGAAAATTAATTACTCATATCGAAGCACATGACCTTTTCACAGTGCTTGGGATTAGCTTCCACATTTCTTTTATTTTCCCTTCTTTCTGCTCCTCCTCTCTCCCCCAGCCCAGCCTTCTTTCTTCATTTAAAAACATCAGACCCCAAATAGTGTCAAGGCTGAACACATTGCTTCAGCCCTCACAGCTTCAACCAAGTGCAACTTAATTGCTGTTCTCTTTCCAGTTCTCCTCTTCTAAGCAAGCTGCCCCTCTTCCCTCTCCCCTCTTTTCTGGCAGGTGAAACCAGAGCTGCCCAGGTGCCAACACTCAACTTTATCATCTGACTCTTGACTATAGTTTGATGTTTGCTTGAAACATCTGGGAGTCTTGTGACTATGTGAGGATCTCAATTTCCATCACCAGCAAGGGGCAATGTTTCTACTTTTCTAGCCCTTAGAATCATAAGTAAAGTGTGGCTGAGTGCCCCAAAAGCTCAGAAGGAAAAAAGGGAAAAATGTTTTATTGTGTTAAAATTTGCTAGAACTTTCTACAACAGTTCTGCAGGGTTCATGGAAATAAATGTCAGCAGCAGAATCCCAGTACCAGGTTGGGAACATCAGGAGAAAAGGACTCCTATTGAAGCCAGCATCAAAGCAAGCAGCACAACCTTAAACAAAATCAGGTGGGAAAAACCCAAACACATACAATCTCATCTCTCCCCACCTGATCCTACTTGTAGCTTCCATGTAATTTGGGTTTATGAGCTTTCTTATGCCTTCTATGGCAAGTTCAAAAACTGGATCAGCAATACCTACAACTAACAAATCTCAGGTCTAATTGAGAGAATTAGAGCAGACAAGGCTTTGTTGCTCCTTTCTAAGGGAGCAGAAGAAGCCTGGGTGAGCTCACAGTGCCTGCAGCAGTTTTCCATCACTGGTAACATCACAAGCAGCTGCGTCTGCCCCATTAACCCACCTGTACCTGGCCTCCTTGTCACAGCCCTCCCCAGGAGTGCAGCAGGGCTGCATCAGCTCCAGGACCTTTAGTAAGAAAGAAACAAAACAAATGATCACTCCACAGGATGAGCAAGCATTAGGATCTCTTCCCAGAGTCTATTCTGAAGCAAATTCAAGTTTTTGTCACACTTCCTAGTGTTGTGCCACATTTGTAATTTGCTATTAACTCAAGCTACTTTGCAGACATTTTTCTGCAGAAAATCCTTCAACAATGGAGGGAAAAAAATTGGGATTGGAAGCATTTCTTTGACAGCAATGTTCATGCTGATGCACAACATTAACAATTTTCAAAAATCAACAATTCATAGAGTAAGTTTTGTTTTGCAACCATGCCCACTGTTTCTTGTTGTTAAAACAGGCTTGATAATACAGTTTTCTTTCTCCTGTAGCTCTTCTCTGAGCTTGTGTAGCTTCAGTTAAGCAGAAGCAAGGTCAAGAATTTTAAATACACACAGAAGGACTCAAGGAGTAAACACAGCACTAACAGGTCTACACTCACCATAAGACCCTGTGGAAATGTTTACAGTATCTTCTCCTTTGCTCATTCTGAGACACTTGGTACAGCAGCCCAACAGCTCCTCACGCAAACAGGGGCTCCCGAAGGGCCCCCACGCTCAGACCCCCAGAGCAGAGCTGCCCACACCACTGCTGCCTCCTGCTGCCGAGGCAGGGGTGGGCAGTGCGCGGGCATTTATAGGGCAGCACCAGCCTGGCCCGGCCCCCCTGGGAGGCAATAAATGGGGTCCTGCCCACCCTGCCAGCCTGCAGCAGTGTGGGGGTGGGCTGTGTCTGCTCCCACCGCAGGCAGGAGGAACCTGTGGGAAGACAGAGGCTGTTGTCTGCATCCAGGAGAGCAGGGGCACCTTTCCAGTGCAGGCAGAGCCTGCTCGGAGGTACTTGCACGATGGACCAAGCAGAGCACAACAGGTGGGCTGCCCTGAGGGTGCTAATGGTCTTAATTAGCTATTACCTGGATCTCTCTGCCCCAGCTGGAGCCCATCTCCACCCAGCCACACCCTCAGCCCTGCCCTGCAGCACTGCACTGCAGGATGCTGGTCTCCAGCTCTGCCTCCACCATGGCCTCACCCAGCAACCCCAAGGCTCTGCCTGATGCTGTTTGCCTTCTCTGGGATGGATCCTGTCTGGACTTGCTGGCTTGTGCTTTGGGCTTGAAATTACCTAGGCCTCACTGCCACAGACTTGCCCTGTGCTCTGTGCTGATCATGGCTGCCATCCAGCTGCTGCAGCTCCTCACGCTCTGGGCTGACCCTGGTGCTGTCCCACTGCTGCAGTGCTGCACTAGCGATGGTGGGAGTGGACCTGGCATGGAGGCCCTGGCCCTGCTGGCAGTGGATCCCACAGTGCCTTTTCTGTGAGGGATCCACCATCCCTGCTGCACCAACTGGCACAACCGATGGTGGGATGAGCGGGCTCTTCCCTGAAGGTCTGGGGCCTAAAGCCAAGCTCCCTGTGGCAGCCATTGCCAGACTGACCCGGCCTGGGCGGCCAGCTGCCGGGAGACACCGCCGTGAGGAGGTGCCGCTGGAGCCCTGCCTGTGAGGAGGCGGCTGTGGCTGGCCCCCGCTGCCGGGGGAGGACGCCGGGACACGTTGCCTGTCTCCGAAAGGTAGGACATTGTGCGGCTCAGTGCCCACGCCATGAGGGGCCGACGGTGCAGGCAAGGTGCAAATTTAGCAGATCATTTGCGATGGTCTGGTGTCTCAGAGCTGAAGGTAGGGATGCTTGTGCTTGAAGTAAGGTGCTGGCTTTTAACAGGGAGCGGCACTGAGCCTCAGAGCGGCTTCCCTGGGGATGCGTTAAAGTCATTGTTGGCTGGAGACTTTGAATTCATGGCTACGTGTCTTCCTAAACGCTGCGCCCGAGCGAGGGGGTACGGGTGTGTGTTTTGGTTTGTGCTGGCAGGACTGGAGAAAAGTGGTGCATTGATGGCTGTCCCTGGCAGTAGCTGGAGACTTTATAAAAGCTGCTGAGCAAACTGCTGTTTGATAGAATACTTATTGGTAGATACTGCTTGGCTTTTAACATAGTCTCTGAGTGTATAAAATGTGCAAAATAAGTGGTGTGTTGTGCTGTAGATGAGCCGAGTGCAGAAACATAGGAGGAGAATGCTGTCCTGTGGAGAGGCTGGTGATTTTTACACTGGCAGGGTTTGCCCAAGAACAGCTGACTTCTTGCTGAGTGCTGGGTAGTATGAGGTGATTGCCTGTCTCGGGTGGTGAGGGAGAACTGCCTAATTCTAACAGCTTTTGCAGTCTTATCAGCAAGCGACAAAAAACTTACCATAATCACTGATATGTACATGCACCATATGTAGTCGGGTCTGAACGGCCTCTGCTTGTCCTTTCTGAAGATGCTGATTTCAGCGGTGGTCCTGAGTTCTGCTGAGAAGAGGATTAGGCTTTGATAGGGGAAGCAATTGTCCTCCAGCCTGGGAATTTGTGAGAAAGATGAATAGTTAAGTGAGTAAATTCATGGGAGGAAGCATGGATTTATGGCTTTAGTTCATGTGGGTTTGGTACTCCCCATGCTATCAGGAGATTGACACTCAGATACTAAGAACCTACAGTCCTCATAAACATAAGCATGTATTTCAAGTTATTTAGTACTGTGATAAACAGACTAAGGACATCCCTTTCTCTGTCCTGGCTGTGTGGATGCACTGGCTAAGGGGTCAGCAACATGCCTAAGGATGCAATTAAGTGCGTCAGCAAGTTAAGAACTAAGTGCTTTTAGGATCTGGTATTTACAGAAGCTGCAGTTTTTCAGTATGTGCTGCACCAGTGTTAGGTGCATTTGATGCAGTGAAAGACTCATTCCTCTTCCGTTGGGTGGCTGGTTCTCATGGGCAGCCGAGTCCCAGGTATCGGTGTTTCCTTACTGTGTGCTGACTGCCCGGACCCACAGCAGTGGGGGGTTGGTGCTGTCAGTCCCCATGCAAATGAGTGATTTATGGAAGTCTCTTCAGAATTCAAGAACATCTGTTCTGCTGTTTCTTCCCTCAAATGGGATAATCTACGTAGTTTTACTATAAACTGTATTTCCCAGCTCTCTTCATTTCTTTAAATTGCTCTGCAAGTTGCTGAAGTCATCAGCAGAAATGCTGGAGTCAGCTAGATTTTAAACATTTAAAATGATATAAGACCATTTTCCTTCAGAAAGAACCTTTAAAAATTTAATTATTCTTTTTCTTTTTCCTATTTCTCTTTCCTTTTCTTTTAATGATGGGGTTGTTGAAACCTCCCATTAGAAGTCCCATAAAATAAAACAGACAAAGAAATAAAAAAAGCTTAGAGCAGAATGTGACAAAAATTTTCTTGAAAACATAAGGCATGTTGCTGCTGATCTATTGCCTTTTCTTACAGTGGAGCAGAAATGAATGAGGAGGAATGGGTTGCTTGGGGGTGGCTCCTTTGTTTTATGCTCAAATTAATGCCTCATAACTAGCATTGCAGCATGATACCTACTCCTTGGAAACTGGATTCCCAGTGTTTTTGTGGTGGAATACAAAAGCCTTAATAACCTAAGCACTACTAAAACCACTGTTCTAGGTTGTGTCAGACCCAAATATGCCTTCAAGGTGAGGGTGGTGAGTGCTCTGAGCATGTGTAGACCAGAGGATAGTGATGCAGGACTAAATCCCGGTCTCCTTAAACTTACTGGTAAAGGAGTGAAGGCTTGTGCCTTCTACAATTTCATAATTAACCAGACTGTTTCAGATGAGTTGATTTTGGAGCACTAAGTTTGACTCATCAAAGGCAAAACTTACTAAGAGCTCATTTTAAATGAGGAAACCAACATAAGTCTTTCCCCCTTGTAATGTGCTTAAGCTGTGTGTTTGTTTTTATTTCTGTGTACCCAGACACACATTAAAAAGATTGAACATAATATGTTAATTGTTCACCTAATCCTTAATGAAGATTGCTATTTCCTCTTCAGAATTGCTGCTTGAAGTAAGATGCATTAAAGCTGTTTCTGAACTGTTGGTGTTGGAAGTAGGTGTTGTTCAGAGGCAGTCTGTCTCTCTCACTACCATGAGTCTTCTACCAACATGCAGATCCTGTCACTGCTCTGTTCTTCAAAGGCAGCTTCCCCAAACCAAAATACAAGGAAAATTAAAATATAAGTGACATCCAACTGCAGTGTCCTGCATCAGTGATCTAAGAGGATCACCTGGACACCTTGGCCGAACACTGCAGGGCTCAAGGATGTTTGTCTTGGACATCTTTTGTTTTTTCCTTGCCTTGTATTCTGCTGGGTTTGGTCTTGCCAGGACACTGCTGTGGCCTGCTGTATGTATAGTTGTATGGAAGAAATTTTCTGGGCAAATGCCTGTACTAAATGCCTGCTGGTTGTCTGCAATTGTTAGGAGATGATGTGGGCTTCTGGTGGCTCTTTTCTGTCCCTTGTTTCTATGAAAGCACTTAGTTTTTACAGTTGTTCTGAAGGCCTTGTTCTGCTGTTGGTTCTTTCCTCCATGGCAAAGCTGCAGTGTAGGCTTGTTGACTACCTTGAGCTTCCTGTCTGTTATTATTAGACAGTTTTTGTGCAAGTGATTTTGCATCAGTCCATCCATCCTTGCCGTCCATTTGCGATTATACTTTTTGATGCCATTGAATTGCAAAGATCTGAGGAAAATGCTTTCAACATCTTTGATAGCAAAATGTGATACATCATTCAGTTCATTTGGGGCAGTGACTCCTCTGGCTTGCTCCAAGCATTAAATCAGATGTTTTGATTGTGAGTGAGAGCGCCATGAAATTGTCTAGTTTACCAGATTAACTAGAGTCCATCAAAGCTAGCAGTTAATACATAAACAAAACCAGGATCTCCATCCAGCTATTCATGACAAAGTGGTACAGATGACTGAGCAAAGAGTGTTAACTTGAAAAACCAAACCAGTATCAAAAAATAAAAGTGCAGATTTGCTTCAAAGAGACTTATTTTACCCTAAAGTTTCATTTGTCTCTTTTCACTTATTCCAGATGTCGCTCCAGTAACTCATTCATTACAGCAAATCAAATAAACAAATGAAAAATTAAAGCAATTGTTATCCAGCAATCCATCAGGGTGCTTTTTGTAGTTCTTTGCATATTTATAATGTTTCTTTGGGCTGCATGTCCAATTAGAACAGATGGCTGATAGGTTACACTGACTTACCTACTCCAGCAGACTGGGCAAGTGTCCATACCTTCAGCAAATGAAATACCGCATAGCGCATTTCGGAAGAAAAATACATTGTAGTCATTGAAAGCTATTTTCAATTGCTTATCGTGTTTTTTTTGTGGTCTTTTCTCCTGTGCTGTTCATTATCCCTTCTGGAATTTAAATGGCACATTTTATGTATGAGAGTTAACTCCATTTACTAGATAGAATTGATGCATTCCCATCCCCTATATGCATGAATATAGAGATGTAGACATAGATATGAATGCAAGTCACTCCTGAAATATTCTGAATGCTAGAATATTTTCCTTTTTTATTTAATTTTGCTGTTTAGAGTGAAAGGAACACATTTAAATAATGAAATGAACCACAATGTGCGTTCTGCTCTATTCATGGAGTTTTTCTAATTTCAGTTCTTTCTGCAGAACTGCTATAAATACTTTTACATGAGAATGCCTGAGAAGTAGGTCATAGTAAAAATTGCTAATATGTACATTTGATAGAAGTCCTTTCAAAGTTCTGATTTTTTTCAGATTGTTTCATAAAGCAAATAATGTGAAGATTAGGCTGGAATTTTCAAGAATACCTATTTGAGACTGGGAACCAGACGAAAATTCCTTTGTTCCTTTTCACCCCCAGACATGTTCTGATCAGAGTCCAGATCTAAAGAGACAAGTAAAAGATCCTGCAGGCGTGAGTCCCGTGAGAGCAGAAACATCAGTAAAATGATTATTTTCTTAGGACAGTGTGGTTTTTTGAAACTACCATAATTTTGCAGACGCTGCTCTTCCAAGAAGAGCTGGTTACTTGGGCTTCTCCTGTGGAGTGCACCGAGGACAGCATGCAGCAAAGGCAGAGTCCTTTTCACCTACAGAAAATCCACTCGCATCTTTCCTTAATACTTTGTTCTGTGCATAAATCTGCTTAATTGTCAGTATAAGAAACAGTGAAGAAAAAAGCTCTGCAGGCCATTCAGCTGGCAGCATTAACCAGGAAAGGCAGGAACAGTAATTTATTGTACTGTGCACACATGCATTCAAGAAGTTTTTTTCAGGTAGCAAACCTGGCGGTTGTGTGGTCTGGTATATTTGTTTCACTGTATTGTGAGCTGGCCAGCATGCTTGGGCTGGAGGATCTGGCTGCTGCAGGCAGCCTTATCTTTTGTTACAGAGGTCTTCAATTTTTACACATTTTATGAAGTTGTCCAAATTAGGTTGTATGTATAACATGCTCTGTAGCACATGGTACCTTACCCCAAGGGCTTCATCAGCTGTCTGGAATACGCTGCAGGTCTTAACCACTTGAGAGGCTTTCTAAAGAAATGAGTGTTCTGGAAACAACAGATTGTTGTAAGTGGGGAAAAAAAGCATTTAAGTTCTTCCTACTAAATGCGTGACAAAATAAAATTCTAAACTGGCTTTGGCATCAAACTAAGTAGAATTTTTGGCTGGGACTTTGTAGAGATTTTGGATTGCTGTGAACAGTCATGCTGAAACTCCAGAGGTGGGTAGTGTGCGCTAATGTGCATCAAAGCACAATTTGTTGGCTGGATTTTGGCAAAAGAATTTGAATTTTGCAAAGCTCTAGGCTTTTAAGCTCTTCCCCCGGGGCCTGGGAGCTGGATCTTTTGAGAGAGACAGTGCAACTCCATCTGATTTTTTTTTTTCCAAAGCAGTTTGGAGGAACTTCAGATAATCATCAGAATGTGTGGTCGCTTATTTGAACTGAACAGAACTTTAAGCTGTGAAAAGTTGCTTAGAAAAGCTCTTTCGGAGAGTGGGGGGGAAGAGTAATCTTAGAAGACAGAATAAAAATATGCACTTTATTTTTTGAAAATTTTGTGGACTTCTAAGTATTTTTCATAAGGGAATGCATGTACATGGTTGAACCTGAGTAGAAAATATGGGCTGTGAAAACTTACGTATGTGTTTTCAGATGATACATTATACAAAGAATCAAATGAAGCTTTAGCCTCTCATTAAGGTAATCTGTGTGTTTTATTTACATTAATATAAATTAACTGCTTTGATGTAAGTTGGTTAATAAAACAAATATGCCTTGAGGTCTTCCAAAAGGATATGGCTGGCATGTATTAGGGCACTTGTATTTAATAAATCTGGAAGCATTGAATAAGGCAGAAAAGGGAAAACATAATGCAAACAGAATACACTTAAAATTTATTGTGACAGCATAAACAAACTGTTTGGAACATGGGAGCCTTAAGCTGATGCAATAACCAGTAAAAGACACCAGTAGGAAAAATATTGCAGTAGTAGAAGAATAGAAAAATTAAAATAAAGCTTAATTCCAGCACTAGTAACAGTAATACAACAGTAAGCAATTTTTTGTCCGTGAGGCTGATCCCCGGGGTGCTGGTAACCTTCCCCCAGGGATCAGGGAAGAGGCACCTGCTGCTGCAGGGTGTTATAGGAGTCTTCCGCAGGGTTCCCAGCCTATCCGTTTGGCATGTTCCTGCATCTTCTCGAGGCAGGGCCTGATAACCAGGGTCTGCCATGCCTTTAGCAGGAGCTCTTGTCGATTCGGTACGTACTTCTGGTCAACCCAGTTGTACAGGAAGTGCTCTGGCAACGGAGTGGGTAAAGACATTTGGTGTTTAATTACTGCTCTGCCTGCTGTTAATTCTTAATATACTCATAGCAATAAATGCAAGATGATCTATTCCTGCCAGGCTTCCAATGTTTATCATTAATAGGGAATGAACTGACGTAAAAGCTTAAGTATCTCGTTCCCCTCCTGTAGAGAGTAAAAATTTGATTTCCTTAACTAATAGATTACTGTCACTGTAATAGGAATGAAGTTTCCAGTCTATAGTTAAAGGAAAAAAAAAAACCTCTTGCCCATTTACTTCATATAGCAAAAAAAAAAAAGCTGAACAGCTTGTGCTTTGTGTAAAGAAATGCTGCATTTTGGAGGCAGAGATGAAATTAGCATTCTAAAGGTAGCTGTTTAAGTGCAATCTGTATATTGCAGGTGTTCAGCAGATTCAGTGGATGGAGTGTTCCTTGTCTGAAGGTGAAATTGGCTGCCTTGCTTCTGCTCTTCGAAGATTGATTCAGTTTGTCTGTTTGCTCATATTTTACATTAAATAAGAGACCTGTGATCGTTGTATTAATACTTAGGACAAAAGCCCTTGAGTACTTTTATCTTTAGAGTATATTAAACTGACTCAAACTAGAGAAATTTTGAATTTTCCTGATGAAATAGGAATGTCAGCAGTGGAAGTCCTTTTTGCCATTTTCTAGATATCAGAATCTGAGATCCAGCATTAGGTTGGAACTCAAGAGATAGATGTGATTGTGGGTAAAACACTGACGGCTTTTCTGTTGCATCTGTTTGGAGTAAGAAATATTTTTTTATATTGTGTTGGTACAGCATCAGCTGCCATAGTGATGTTGACTGGGCTTTCATGAGCTGCTTTTACATGTATGTAACTCATAAGAAACCAGAATGCTCTGACATGCAAATCTCGGAATCAGCTGGACAAAGGCAGGAAAAAACTGATCTTTCCCTACTCAGTCAAACCTTCCAGGGCTGCATTTGCAAAGCAGTGAGGGTCCCAGCTGGAGCCAGCACAAGCGCAGTGACCAGTGCAATAATGTGCTGGAGTTGAGGCAGATGAGCAAATGGTTTACCAGTGACTTTTGGTCATCTTTGTAATTTGAAGCTCACTTGGGTATTTGTGGCCTTGTTTTCAAGGGTGTTAGTCCCTTTACACCACTCTGTTAATGTAAACTGGTTGTAAAGAGAAAATGAAAACCAGACTTTGTAGATTAAGATGGTCATGTAGATTTTGGGGTCTGGTCCAGAGCACACTGCAGTCAAGGGAATCCTTCTAGTGATTTAGCTGAATAGTGAGTAAAGCCACAGAAGAAAAGAACGGAATTTAGCACAGCAGCAGAGAAACCCCAAACATCTGGGCGCTTCACTGAGGACAAAGCTTTTAACAAACTAGCAGAGCTGGTGGTTATAGCTGGGCAGTTGCACCCTACAGGGAAAGGAGAAGAGGCGTTTTAAATACCTTCCCAACCTGATAGTCTCTGTGGACCAGGAGAGTAGAGAGCGATCTCATTGTAAAATATTCATAGACAGCTGCTCTATAGCATTTATCCCAGTGTTACTTAAATCTTGAGTTAGTCTATAATTAAAGCATTTATGCTTCAGATGCTTAACAGGGTGTTTTAAATGTTTAGGTCTTGTAAATGATGTTTATTTATGGTTAGCTAATTAAGCCAGCAGAGTTCAGCTTGGTCTCAAATCTAGTCCAAAAGATGAGCAATTGACATCCCCTGTTACTTTGAAAGCAGCTGATGCAAAAAGGATCCCTGCTCACTTTCTCTGGGCAGCTCTGGGTGTGTAACATGCCACCCAGGTGAGATGCCTGTGTTCCCAGCCCTCTTGGTGAGGAAAGGGGTTGCACAGAAATCAAACAGCAATTAAGTGAAGCTGCCTGTCCTACTGTCATGGTTACTGCTCTGGGCTATTGGGAGTCTTTTGTGTCATCCACTCCTCTGGCCCTCTTACTAATTTATTTGATGCTAAATGCTTATCTTGGCCACATCTATGAGCAAAGGGCATTTTGATAGCATTGCTGCTGTGGATGGAGTCTCTCAGTTCTGTCTCATTCCTGGAGGAGAGAGGAGAAGCATCAGGTGCATGCTGGCTACTCACCAGCTGAGATTTGTGGCAGCCCCTGTGCTTAAGCCCTGGGGTGGAAGGGGGCAGCCTCTGGCTGCTGCTTGTCATTCTACTTGGCTTGCACCATGGGATCCACTGAGGCTGCAAGATGAAACGGAATTTGTGTTCTTGCTTTTAAGTCTCTATGAAATGAAAGCAAAAGCTTGCAGCAACACTACCCAGCAGCAAGTCTCGTTTGTGGCCGCCTCTGCCTTCCACAGGACTGGAAAGAACCAAACCTTTACCCCCTGCTTCAGGAGGCCAGGGGAAAACGCACAGCCTGGCAGACTGGAGAGAAGACCTGGTGCCAACACTAAACTGGATGTTGGTTGATTTGAGCTCAGTCTCCAAACACAGCTAAACTGTTTCTCTGGTAAAAAGTTAATTATCTTTCCTCTTATTGTAAGTGTGAACTCCAAGGCTTTTGGGGCAGGAATTATCTATTTCTGCTACTTGTAAAATGCTAAGCACAATGGTATGCCGACTTCTGTTGCAGTCTCTTGGTACTATTGTGATGCAAATACTAATAATACAAAGGACTATCAAGGTAAAGAGCTGTTGGCACCATCTAGCAAGCTTAGATGCATTTTGTTTCCACAAGATAAACTTGCAAGGCTGTGATACAGTTTCACTATTTCTCGATTTCTTTTTATACAGTACTAAAAGTATTTGCACAAGGGGTTGGGCATCTTTAAGTTTCAGTTCTTGCTTTTAATAATATTTGGCTTAACAATGTATTCATGTAACTATTCTCATCCTCTTTCTCCCCACTGCAAAGTAGTAGCATCTACTTTCAGAAGAATTCTACCTTAAAAGCGGCAACTAAATGAGGTCCCAAAACGTGCATATATGTAAAGAATACCTGTTGTCTAGAACTGCCCTTCACGGCTCTGCCCTCAAGTGCCATGTTAGTTCTTCGCCTGCGGCAGGCACAGCTCAGGCAGGGTGCTCAGGCTGCTTTGGCGATCGTTTCCCCAAACCTGGGAAGGCAGAGCAGAGACTGCCACTGCTGGACCAGCCACAGCTGGCAGAGCAACAGGGTGGGCTGAGTGGGCAGAGGTGGAAGATGAGGGAGAGGGTCTGGCAAGGGGAGGTTACTGAGCCAAATTGATCATTGGAGAGGGGTTGGGGATGTTTAGTCAGAGGCAAAAATTTCCTGATCACTCTTGATGTTGGCTGACTGCTCATTTTGGCTATGATTATAATTCGGAGTAGAGTTGAAGGAAGAGGATGATTTTTACACTTCCGAATCTTGGACACGGGTTGGTTGTTGCAGAGGTAAAATATATTTTACACTGTATGATTGAGGGTTTGGATTATTGCTAGGGGAAGAATTTGACTGTCTCAGTTTGTGAGGATTTTGTGCCTGTATGGTGCTAGTTCAGGAAAAATAGGGTGCTGGAGTTAGCAAGAGCTACATGTTCTCAGTGGTACAGGCTTTTTAATCAATACATTCCGTTTATTTTTCTCCTCCTGCTTTACTGCCTTTAATTAAAAATAACATATGCTCAGAGCAGAAGTCCGCTTCTTGGAACGAAGTTGGGCAGCTCCTTACTGGGGCAAAGTTCCCCTTTTCTCAAATGCTGCCTTTGAGTGCATCCATTGTCTTGAACTCACTGAAGATTTGAGGCCTTTGGAGACAGCTTGATCTGTTAAATAGGAAGAGCTAGATGTTGGGGATTATGTGCTACTTGCACCTTTGTTAGTGACCTGCTCTGAGATCTTGGGAAGCTTCTCTTACAAAGCTGTTAGTCTTTGCTTATCTGTCTCATCTGCTTCAATGGCAAGGGACTGCCTTACTGTGAGTTTGCATCGGTGGTGGAGCCTGGGCATTGTAGCTGGATTCTGGCTTTATTCCCTAAAGGCAAAACACTGAGTTCATTGTATAAGTGATGGTTCATCAGTCTCTTGGTTGTTTTGAAAAGGATATTAGAAATATAATCTGTAACCTCCCAGTGTTTTACTTTCTACTTCCCAATGCAAAAGTCTCTACTCAATGAGATTTGGTGATGATTGGTCCTATAAAAAAAATTACTGATGGTGCTCAAAGTGTAATTAAGTAAACATTTCCCCTGTGAGGCTCTGTGATGCCCTGTATACACTTTACAGTGGCCAGATGGTTAGTACATTTGCCAAATGTCACATATAAATTCATGGCATCTCTGCTGCTAACCAGTACATTTTAGGTAGTGTAAATCAAAACACAACCCCAAATTACTTTAAAAAAAATTCTAACACTTTAGTTTCTTCTAACTGTTCCCGGTCCGGCTCAAGTAGGGTTTGTTTTTGTTCATTTCAGGAACCATCTGTGTTTTTAAAGCATGGCTTCAGAGCAATAAAAATAGCTCCAGAAAGCAGTATGAATGAACAAAATGGGTTAAATTGGGTTAAACTAGCTTCACAATATGAAAATTGGTACAATCCCCCTCCCTTCAATTCTGCCTTAAAGTGGAATATGTTGCCACCCTGAACAATGCTGGGTCACCCTCCAAACCCATGTTTCCTTCAATTAGGCATACAGAGAGAAGAGACCAGGCAGAGTTATGATTACAGGAAAGGCAGCACGGGACCTTTTGTGGGGCCGGTGGGCTGGGGAGCTGAGCCGCACGGTGCCGTTTCAGCTCCGTAGTGTCTGGTTCGAAGAATTGCACTGATGTAGGGCACAGCTACAGACAAACACCCGTGCAGCTTAGCAGGACAGTGCAGAAGGCACCATCAGGGTTATTGAAGAGAGATCTATTCTGCAGTGCTTTACAGGGGAGGGAATTCTGGGAGCAACGCAGTTCAGACTTGAGATGTGATTCAGCTCCTGAAACTCATTGAAGCAGCATGTCTAAATCTGAACAATTTTACCTGGATCTATGCAAATTTATGGCATAATAAGACATGGAAATATATGTAAATGTTGTCAATTATTGTAAAGCAAAGGAGCACATAGCTGGAATATTCTATAAAATGTTTTATACAGCATTTTTTGAATTTCTAAAAAAGAAAACCTGAGAAATATCAAATGAACTGGAATTGAGTTTGGATGTTCCAAGCCCATTACATTGGGACATTTTCTTTAAACTCCTTATTAATCTAACCTTGCCATACAGATTTTCAAGAGCATACTTTTCTTCACTGTAACATTATACCTTTACAAATCAGGGACATGTCAACTCTTGATTTATTGACAAAGCAGACAACTGACATAATTTATCTCACTTGAGATCACTTCATCAAACTTAGGAACATCTTGGCTGCTGTAAAATCCAAGCATTTGATACAATCGTGTCTGCTTAAAATGCAAAGGATAACCTACATTTTTAAAATGCTGTAAAAAGAACAAGAAGTGATGCCAGGATGAAAATTTATGAGGCATGGAGCTGGGATCTGAATTTAGCATTTGCTGCGTAGTGGAGTGTTGTTACTATCTTGTTTGCACAGTTGAAAACTAGTGTTAATAGAAAGATAGAGCAGGAGGGCTAAGCTGTTAGCATTCAAGTCCAGTGCCAGCTCTGACCTGATGTTACATAGGAATTTTTAATGTTCATCCTTGATTTAATATAACATTGTTTGACACCAGCGGTTCCTTGTTAGTGAAGCTCTGATTAAAGCAGCACATGTTTTTGCAGTTTAAGTGTGAATGCTTTTTGCATTCAAATGCAGAATTAAACCCAAGAATAAACTAAGAATATTGTTTAATATCAACTACTCTGATAATATTAAAATGGAATTACCTTTTCCCCCATCTATCTAAAGATGTTCTATTTAACATACCAGGATTGTAAGGTTTGGGGAGGGCATAAGATTTTGTGTATTTGCACAGTGCTTGGCACAACCTGTAGGACATGGCTGAGTGCTCTGACAAACAATAGCTTCTGCAGTTTTCATCACCAGTCTGTCAGCACCATAGGTAAGAAATTTCCTAGAATATTAAAATACAAAGCTTTAGATTAAAAACTGATAGCCTTTTCCTGTTATCTCTAGGTACCTAGATAATGACCATCTTGATCTGATTTCTCTTTACCAATTTGTGTAAGTGTTGCACAGGCTGAAAGCAAAATAGCTGCCATGTGAGATGAGTGTTCTTGTATCATAAAGCAACTTTGGTGAACACTTTGCTCTTAAATGTTCATGGTGAAGCTGTCAACTGATGTGTCAGAAGTCATGTTGACACAAAACCTGATCCAAGGGCAAACCAAGCCTCAGTCTCAATGTGTAGCTCAAAAACCTTCCTAAGGATTTTGAACCCCAAACTTGTTAGATGCTTCTGATCTCTTTTGCAGCCAGTGCCAAACCTGAAAAGAGCAGGGGATGGGAGTATCTTGAGGTTTTTGCAGCTCTGCCTAGTGATGTGTGCAGTAGTGACATAAAGCACTTCTGAAAAAACTCTGCAGGTTATGAGGAAAAGCATAACTTAGGCTAACATTTATCTTAACTGTCATCGTTGTTTGTAACACTAAATCTTTCTCATAAATAAGTGGAGAAATCTTTGCTTCAAAGTGAAAAATTCATGCTCTGGTTAAACCTCAATTATATTTCCAAACAATATTTATCAGATTTTCTAATGTGTGCTTAGTGCAGTTCAATTTTGTGCTATCAGTCAAAAGTGGCAGAGCTCGGGAAGTGGGGCTGAAAGGTGCTTTTCATGTGGGAAATGGAGCATGCAGTAACGAGGCCGGGCCGCCATTGCCAGGGCAGTGTAAGAGGGGGACAGTGGCTTGGGTCCCTTTTTAATAAAATATCAGTGCATTAAAAAAAATCACTGCATTGTTTCTCCCTGCAGAACAAGGGAAGCTGATACGACTTCTTAAAGGCTATATTCTAGGGGCCTGAAATGTGAACCTAAGTTTCATTCTGTAATTCTGGGTAGAAAAAAATTAGTGTCTTTGTAATTTAATGAGTCTCTGAATTTATTTCACTTAATCTTTTTTCTACAGCTATTTACCACATTAATTTAGTAAAAAACCTGACAAGTGTGCATATGCAGAACTTAAGCTATGTCCTTAGGTACACATTAAGTAAAGATTTAAGGTTTGAAATATAAGATTAATTCAACTCTTGCTTACAGTTGCATTGCAAAATTGTTGATTATCTAGAAATTAATGTTTCTCGTTCATAGAAATTTGATCATGTATAATACTATCTATGTATAATGCTAACACTTATGATTAGAAAAATAAAATTCTTGAGCTGAATGGGGATGAAATGTGTGCTTAAGGCTACAACATGTAAGTGTTAAACAGATTCTTCACAAAGTTTTCAGAGGAGACTTGTTGACTGAGACCAGCTGTGACAGCCCGTGTAAGCGATTTGCTTGCTCTCAGTTGATATTTTAAGCAGAGCCCCTGGGTCTGGTGCCTCCCTGAGAAGTTGAGTGGTCCTGTTCCCATCCAACCAACCATTTAGACCTACAGTTGCTTCTTTGCAGTCATTTGTGCTTCTTCCATTGATGCAATAAAATTGGACTGTTCCCTTTGTTCTCTAAGGTGAGCAGATTCTTTGGTCCTTTCATCAAGGAAGGAATTAAGCATACATTTCAGTCCTAGGCACAGGGAACTTTGTTTCAACAGGGATTCGCTCTGGGCCTGGGTAAATCTTACTCTTGGTGTCAGTTTTACCTTAGGTTTATGTGAGTACAAATTATAGCTCACTGAAAGGATAAACGATAGGACATTTCTGAAAGTCTTTGAACATGCAAGGCACAGTATTGTTATTTATCTCAGATCTGTGCTTCAGAAAGGTGCATTTTATAGAAAAGGAGGAGCTAAGACAAGCATTGGAAAAAACGAATGGTACCCAGAGAACGGATTCCAAGATTCCCATTTCAGATACATATAGAGAGGGAAGCTATAGCAGTATCATTCAAATGTGACAGCAGTCACTCCAACCTTTGCTATTACAGCCCAAAATTACATGTTCTTGCCAGAGAAATAGGAAGGGCTGATAAAGAAGACAGCTGGGATTTGCTTTCTTATCTATATTTTACACACATGCTCTTTCATTTCCCTTCCACTCCCCTCTGTTTCCAGGATCCAGGTTGGCTTTTCAGAGCTCCTGTTTAGTTTGCATACAATGGGGCAGCTTTGTACTGTGTAGTTTCTAAGCCCCATAGATACAGGTTGAAAATTAAATTATTTAGTTCTTGTACTTCGTAATTGGCAACATTAAGGATGAAATTCTGCCTGCAGAGGACTTGGTCCTAGAAATGTCACCAGAGGTCCTTTCCTGAGCTGTGGATGGAGGATCCAGCTCTGGGAGGATCAATATGTAATGATTTCGACTCTACTGCAGGTAAATCAAGTGTTCTATTCTATGTTTAAGGATCAGAAACTAAAAGGTTTTAAGCATGGAGGAGGGGAAATCCATCGAACAGTTGTGGTATAGCCCTAAAGCCATCTACCCCACCCTCCAGGAGGAGTTATGTACAGTTATGCAGGCTCTTAAATGATCAATGAATAATTCATGTTATTAAAATAAGGTATCATCAAGGGTTGGGAATGAGCAGAAGTGCTGTCCACACCCTGCCCCATTTCAGCTTATTACAAGGTAATTGGGGGCTGGACACGAAGGGTGAGAAGAAACTGAAATATTTTGCCTCACGGTGTCGGGTTTAAGAAACATTTTTCTTTGTGTTAAGCAGAGCCAAAGTGTAGATATCCCGGTTTCCTTTGTGTCGTGTTGGGAATGCATGCCCTGACTACACTCTTTCACAGGATCTGGAGAAAAAATGCTGAGCTGAAAATACCGAGTAGAACAGATTCCTGGAGTTTGCATGACCTTGCTATTCTGGTGTTAATGGCAGCTATTACTTGCTACTTAATAGCTAATCAAAAGCACTTTAAATTATACACCTGTTGGGTGCATATTATAGATTTTATAAGTTGTAAGATCTGTAGTACCCTGTTGTCTCTGCCTTTCTGCTTTTTGTTTTCTTCATTTCTGGAATACTTGCTACTGGGTTTACCCACCAATACAGTTGTTGCTTAGGGAAGTCTGCTTTATTTTCCTCTAGATTTTATAGGCACTCTCTGAGGGTTTTCCATTACAGATTGAAGAGGGACTTCTGCTTCTGGGAGACCTGCTTGTCAAGGTTGTGCTAACTGAAGACTGGATGCTCAGGTTCCAGAGGAATGTGAAAAGGTGACCTAGCAATCAGCTCCTTCATGGGCTGCAATTGCAGCAGTCACACTGAGAAGAGTGATTCTGAGCTGTATCAGATTTAAGACTAAAGCAAGGTGTGGGACTGATTTGATGGATTAATAGAAAAGTTAATTGGCCTTCCCAAAAATGATTATCATTAACAAAATACAGCTGCTAACCTGCCAGAACCAATCTGTGAAGACAGTGTTTGGCACTTTTTGTTTGGCTGGTTTTTTATTCTGCTTGTGACTACTTAGGAAGAAAGGTACTTTTTTTAGTCTTTATGGTCTCTTCTGATTTGGCTTGGTGTAGGCTTTTTATACTGGTGACTCTGCAGCTAGGATTGTGGAAATCTGTGAGCTCCGATTTAGAGGATGGCCATGCAAGTCAAATATATGCCCATGGTTAAGGAAACTTGAACTGACAAGCATTGTGGGCTGGTTGTGCAAACGAAGGGAAGTTTTCTGTGCCAAGTCAGTTCCATTAATCTTGGGGCGGTGACGTGTCTGTGCTCTTATTGATTTCCCAGCAGGCTATTCATCACCAGTCTCATCACGTTATGAGCCAATATGGAGAAGGCACGGGGGGGAAATGGGGTTGGTGTTTTTATCTCTAGGGCACAGGATGTTCATAATCAATGCAACTTGGAGAAGAAGCCAGATGGGTTGAGATAATTGATGAAAAGTGCCTCAAACTAGGAGAGGTTCTACATATCTTACAGGGAGAGAGGGGGGAATGTGTTTTTTGTTTTTGTTTGGTTTTTTAAGGCCAGCAGATATATTACCTAGACCTGATGCTCTGAGCTGGTATGAGGAGGCACAGACCACAGCTGCACAGCCCCATGCGCTTGGCAACGTACAGGGGGCTGGGTGAACACTCAGTTTGTCTTGTCACAGGCTGTGCCCAGGCAGCAGCCAGGTCTGCGCTGCTGCAAGGGCCAGACCTGCACACATGCCTTGTGGGGGTCCTGCGCTAGAGCTGCACGGACCTGAGGTTGGTTCTGTGGTGGCCTGTGGCACTGGGCCACACTGGCAGTTAGACCTACCCACACTCACGAGGTGGTGTCTGTATGGACCAGGACGCCAGGCTTGCTGCTCTCATTTGTTATTTATCCTTTGCACAGTTTTTTGTTTTGTACCTGTGTCAAGCACTCATTCGCTCTGAAGAGGAAGATCTTGACTTCCTCAAAGTACCTGCTCCCAGGGCAGGTGTTGTGCAATTCTCTTGCTGAGCTGAGATGCACAAACTCGCCTCAGAATCCCTTGTCTAGTCTCTGAAACTTTTCACAGAGTATTCACAAAATGTATTTTTCAGCAACTTAATTATTTCTTGTCTTCTCAATCGATAATGAGCCATCACAGTAAAGCCCCACATATTAAGTTGTTTTCTTGTTGTTCTTTAAGACAGCTGCTTGGAATTAAAATAGCTCTTAGGCAAAACTTACAGAAACAATTAAAAGCCTGGTGCTTGGGAGATTTTTGCAATTATGAACTGATCATGTTTTGGTCCTGTTAAGACTCATGCCTCTGGCATCAGTGGATGAGAGCTGTGTGTAGAGATAAGGACAGGAGTATTTCTTTGCTTGATTGTTGTCTGAATTCAAACTTTGAGTTGCTGTTTGTTTATTTACTATCACTTAACTTATCTCATTGTGTGCTTTGCACATCATGGAGTAGCTTTTGGCCAGGGGAGTGATGACTAGAACAGGTCAATTCGTGACAGAGCTACCTGTCTGACCAAGCATGCTAGGAGAGAAGAGGCTGTTGGTTAATCTCGGTTTTTCTCTGCAGAGAAATTCCATGCCAAAGCTGAAAACTCTTTCCCTTAAGAGTTTGGGCAAGGCACAGTGTGTTTGGGGCTGCTGCAAAAAAAGCCTTGGAAGAGTCCATGGGACCCTGAGCTGCCTGCTCCCATGCTGTGTAGGTGACACCTTCCCTGCATGTCCCCTTGTGAAGTTGTCCATATAAATAGCAAAATCCCGCATGGAATCGGCTTCCCATGGCCTACAGGAGTCTGCCGAGGGCAGGGAGAGCTCTGCACTGTGTCACTGTACTGCCCTGCTCCCTCAGCTCCTAGGGTCTTTCTGCCCTGTTCCCTATGTGCACACTCTTTCCTTAACAGATCCCCTGCCCCCACGAGCGGCTCTCCTGGGATTTTTCTTCCCATGTTTGGAACTCCGAAGTGCTCATCCCCCTTTCTTGCCCTTCCCCAGTCTTCAGCAGAGACGTTAGCTCTTCCCGTGCTCGGGAGCCTGTACCCTCCAACAGCCTGGCTCAGGCTGCTGAAGGAGGGAGAGCTGCTCGTTTCAGCTGCAGGGCAACGCAGACACGTTGCCAGGTATTTTGCTGTGTGAGCAGCATCCTAGCCCAAACTCCACACTCCTGGTCTGTTCGCTACCCCAAAACCTTAAGTGAAGGGGAGGAGAGCCAGGCTGTCAGTGTGCTGAACTGTGTACTTTGAAATGTGTACTTTGAAATCTTGACTCTCAACTATTGTTAAAAAGAAGCAAAGCCCAACCACAAACAAAAAAAGCCATCCCAAAAAGTATGTGTGTGTAGAGACACATATATACATGTATATTCATACACAAATCCAGCATATTAACTTCACATTGCTGATGAGAGCCAGAAATGTGAAATAGCAAAACAGGTTCCATTTTTTTAATTAAATTGGTTGTCTGTTTTTTATGGCAATTTATTGTTCCATGTTTCTGGATATCAAAGAGCTTTTTCTACCTACAAAGAGTGGAGGAAAAATCTAATTTATTTTCTGTAGCTCATAAAAGGAAGCCCCTTTCCCCATGGCAGGACTTCTCAAGTCAGTTAATAAGCTGCTACAGCCAAACCTATCAAGAGCACTTTTATGTGGTTGCCAGCATGGTTTAATTTGCAGAGTCCCTGTGTCTTACCCTACCCTCTGACAACTTCAGGTTGAAGCAACTGTTATGCCTTTAACTTGCAAATTATTACAATTAGTCTCCTGAGTTGTGTCTGATCAGGGACATGTTTATACATCATCAACATCAAAACACAAACACAGAAATGTTTACACTGAGGGCAGGCATACGCTTGCTGTGTAGGGCTGCCGCTGGTCAGATGATTCCCAGCATCAAGGGACTTGCAGTCCTCTCAGATGAGACTGAAGCTGCGTGGCAGGGACGCAGGGAAACCTGGGCAGTCTGGGAGATGGCAAGGATTGTGGGCATGAGGCATGGGCAGACAGAAGTACTGCCTCTCCATATCCCGTACCCGGGGAACTCGGTGCAGGGCTTCTTTGCAGGTGGGAGCTCAGCAGCATGCAGCAAGGGAAGGGGTAGGGAGCTGCTGACACCGCAGTGATCTGCAAAGCAGAAGCTGTGGAGACTGTGTCAGCCTCTCCTGCTGGCCTAAACACAAGTTTCTGTAAGCCACTGCACAAAATGAGCTATTGAAGTACTGGTAGAGGGAATATTCCCAGCCCTTGCACACTAAGGCTCAGACCTGCTTATTGGGAAGTTGCTTGGGCTTGGGATAGTGCTTGTTTTCAGGAAGGTGCCTCAAGTAGAAGTGCCCTGGGCTGGCAGGTAATGGGAGCACTGTGGTCACAGAGCCCAGAGTACATCCCAAGGGATGAGTGATGTCCCTTCCCTCCCAGGACTCAGTCACCAATCTGTTGCTCATGCTGCTTTTTGAGCCTTACCAAGGGGTGGTCAATGGCCCCGTGCTCAGGCGGGATAGGAGGATGGATGGATGGTGCCTGGCAGCATGCAGGATATCAGACCAGATGGGCTGCTCTTCTGAGTTAGTATCACAAATCCTACAAGCCTGAAGGCAGTTCGATACTCTGACAAGTGAGCCTTATGCCCCTATTTTTCTGAGCATGGCAGGTGTCCAGAGTTATTTGTGCCTTTAGTGGGCTGCCTCTATATAATTTGTTTTGCATGTTTTTGTATTGGGATGAATAAAGTTGGAAAGTTCATGATGTGTTCTTGGCCTGTTGCTTGGCAATGTTAACCTTTTAAGTGCTTGTGGAGTTTGCAGCAGCCTTCATTCCCAGACCTATTGCTTCCAAGGCATGCTTGTGTATGTGTAAACGTGCATATGTACACACACAATTAGTTAGAAATTAAAATCCATTTTCTGCACATTGGAGAGGAATAACCTTGTAAAGTCTGTCATCCCATCCACTGTCAGAACTGCAGTAGATAGCTGTGTAATTAATATATTTCTTTCCCAGATGTATTTCTTTTCTTTCACTTTTTAAAAAAGAATGTCATTCACAAGGTGGGCACAGCAAAAGTGGGCTTCATAATGTGTCATTAGAAGGCTTTTGACCTTGTGCTTTACAAGGTATTATTACTGTTCAGTGTGATAGAACAGATGCTATTTTACTGAAAAAGCAAAACTGCATTAAATTGACAGCACTTTAATTTTTCTTGATAGTAGCAAGAATTCTTATTTCCGACTTTATTTGCATTTTTATTACTGAGAAGCACGGTGACTGAGTTACCTGGTGTTTTTATGTCACTGCTGCTCATCTATTCAGACTATGATGGTCCAAATAGCAGCTGGACTATGAATATGTATCACTTTATTTATATGACAAACTTTTGGCATAGGATGCTGAATAAATGGAGGCTTCCTGCAGTTAGTGACCTGGATAGTAGCTTGTGAAATGAAGTGTCTTGAAGTGGAACACTCCATCAACACATACACATTATCACCCAGAAGTGATTCTTCTGTTGTCCAAATTCTTGCCCGAACCATAATTTCTGATTCAGAGCATACATATTGGGCTAGGTAGAAGAGCTATAGGGTTATTCAAATCAAAGATGCTGTGTCTTTGAAAAATAGCAAGATACGGCATTCTTCAGCTAAGTGGTCCTGGTGGGCTTCAAAAAACTCATGGATTTTATTTTTACTTTTTAGAGTTAGATATCTTAGTAACTTTCTTTAATGTAAGCTGATGCCTTCTGACCTAACTCCTAACTAGGGACATAATGCTGATCCATATGAAAATGTCAAGGAAATTGGAATTGCGCAGTCTAGGAAAGACTGAGCAGAAAGTTGTCCTTCAAATGTGTAAAAGAACCAAAACAAAATCAAAACCAAAACAAAGAAGAAAACCCCAACAAAAAAACCCACAAACTGCAGAGGAGGAAATTATCTCTTGTCCATTCTAGACAGGTCTAGAAGAAATGGAGTTAAATAGCAAAAAAGGAGGTTTAATTAAATATGAAAAACTTTCCACTGATGAAACTAGTGAAGCGTGGGATTACCATGCCTGGGAGGTCCTGGATCTCTGCCACTAGAAGCTTTTTAAGAAGTTTGGACAGGATCTGCCTGAGTGAGATGAACAGATCCAGCCTCGGGTGACAGATGCCCGCTTGCTCCTGGGGGTCCCCTCTGGCTTGGGCTGTCGTGTCTCTGATCTGCTTTTGCAAGGCTGTTTCAGCCACATGGAGTTCCTAGCTGGGGGCAGTGCCATCGGGTGCCCCGCACTGCAGTGTTTTAAGTGTGCAGTGACTGATCAGACCCATTGCACTGTCTGGACACCTTTTAAAGGTGACTTCTCATTTACCTTCAATGCTTTCCTACATGAATGTGTATATAGTTGTGTAGTTATTTATAGTCATAATGTCTGTCCTACTGTGAAATTCTGACAGTAGTCAGTAAAAATAGAAATACTTGTGATGCTTCAGGGCTATGTCAAGAAGAAATCTGAAAAGCAGTGAGGGTGATCCCTCGCTTGGATGAACACCTTCTGGAAGGGCTGAATCCCACTTCTCCCAATAGCATTTGAATCCAGACAGGATGCTCTTCAGGAAGATACACTTGAGCTACCCACTAGCTGTGTTGTAGTCAGATGCACTAGCTATTGGTTTCAATAAAGGGGCAAGTGGGTGAAATGCAGCAGCCAGTGATGCACAGGAGTTTAGACTAAATGATTGTACCATCTCCTATGGCCTTAAACTCTGTGAACCTGTGAACAATTCAATTTACTGCTGATGGGAACAATAGTGTTCTGAAGATGATGTTCATCCTCATGCCTAAAGGATGCCTAGACAGTTCCAGCCCCTTGGTCTCTTTGCTGCAATTATTTATATTTATAAAAAAAGTGAAGTGCCTCCAGCATTTTGCCTAAAATGGTAATAACCCTCCTCAACAATGCAAAAGACTTTCTTTTGATAAGATCATTTTAAAAGGTAACTGCTTATGATAATACAATTTATTCTTTATGGCTTGGGGGCAAGCTAAGATCTAAATGAAGCATGTCTTCCATTAGAACCCTACAGAAACAAACTAATAGGCTGCAAAGAGAACCATTTGTAATGTTACTATAATTCACATGATTCATTAAACAGAAATGGAAAATGATAGCATTTCCCCCTGAAAAAAATCCTTATGGAATTACATGCTGAGATCACTTAGTTGAACTATTTTATTGACTAAGCATCTTGTTGTGCTGATGTGTAGATTATATAGGCCTGCAGCCATTTATTTTTTCATTTTCTAAAATTAGAACTCCTTTTTATTATGAGAATGCTATCATGTATTTTCCCCTCCAGCTGTAGCTGCTAGCCATGGCAGGGGCTCTTCTTAGGGCATTTTCTAGCAGTGGGCGTTACTAGAGCGCTTGGAAATGTATTGCTAGTGTTCACGCTCCCAGGTCATTGGGGGAGAAAAGTGGAGAAGCATTGGAGGGCTATGAGTCAGTAAAAGGCAGAGAAGTGATGGGTTTTAGCAGCTAAAAATAAATACACATACATTGTTTTCTTGTTAAGGAGGGGAAAAAAGGAAAAACAAAACCAATGTATTTTGTCCCTCTGGGGGCCAGAACAGAAAAAAAAACACTGTAGGGGTAGAGACAGTCTTGTCTAAACAAGTCAAGGTGCCTTTCAGCAACACAAGGGTTAGAGGAGAAAATGCAAATAAGAACAGGAGCAAGTGATGCTGTTTACAGTGTTGCAAGCTTGTAGGTTCTTGCTTTGTTTGGACCTTGCTGTGTGGTTAATGAGTTCTGGGTCAAATGTGGGAAGGGTTGAGGAGTGGGAGTGAGTGGAGGCTAGTGGAGCTTCACTGATTTTGAACTCAGTAGCTTCATTTTGTCATGTTTCTTGTCATCAAAACCACAATTAAATTTGGTTTAAAAATGAGCATGAAGCAATTGGTAGTCATCGTGTTCCAAAAAGATGCTGATGCAATATTGACTTTTTATGCACAGATCAATGGCAAAAAGTAGTAAGTGAATAAATGCAACATGTCACAGGGCAAACAGTATAAGAACATAAATCACACCTCTTTGCAGAAGGTCCTTTTCTAAGGTTTTGGATCTTTGCTCTACCCACCTGCTTGAGAGATTAATTACAGGAAAAAACAACCCAACTCCAATGTGTTGACTGCCATAGGAGGACAGGAGTGCAGGTACAGCATTCTTAGCTACCAGTGCTTAACGTGGAGAGGGAGAATTTTTTATTATAAAAGCCACCGAAGTGCCAGCAGGATCAGAGTCCCATCTGCTAGAGATTGCTTAAAAACCCAGGGAGAGACAGCTGCTGGCAGAAGAGCTGCTGTCCCAGCTGCGCAGGACATACTGTAGGAACAGGGTCTCAGAAGTGGGGAGGCTTGTCCAGCCCCCCAGCAGCAGGGCAGCCAGGCTTTCTCCCCGTACCCCGGAGTAACCAGCACTGTCTCGCCGTGCTGCTCTCCGGCCAGATGCTGTGCAGTAATTGACTGGAAAAGAACTTTACCCATCAGAGCAATGTACCTGTGTTGCTTTCCAGGTGATTCACGTCTTCGGGATCTGGAGAAGTTTCTTTTGACATGAAGCTCAGCCTTCCAAAGAACGTCACCCTTGATTAATGTCAGAAGGTAGAGTGTGCCATTTAAAGGATTTCAGAAAAACGGCACATGGAGCAGGTTTTAATGCTGATTTTTTGACAGCCTTCATGTTTGGCCTTGACATGCTGCAGGGCAGACTCTATCTTCCACTGGCCATTTATCAGAGGTATCACAGGACAGAGAAAGACATTAAAAGCTGTTTTAAATGAGTCCAGGATGACCTCAGACTGGATTAATGTATTTGGGAGAACTGACCGATCTGACAATATCACATTCATCAGTGTGAAATCAATCTGAAAGGTACAATGGGTTGCATCTACTTTAATGTTGGAGGATGCTGGAATTGAAAGAGTAACCTGACACTTGCTATTTATTGCATAGGGGAACAGAATACTTGTTTGTATATATAAACATCTCTTCCCTCTTTTGCAACATGTTGTATGGCAAGAAAAAATAACGGCAGACTAGGATAACTGGGTATTTTTTGACAGTCTCATACATCTCTTTAGTCATCGGGTAATTCCAATGAAGTGTGTGTATTTCCATGCCATGCAGCAGAGGAAAGCTAAAGCTACAGTAACGGAATGTAACTCTTTTGCCAGTGTCATTTACATTTTGCTTTATTAGACAAAAGTCAAGTAATTAATCTGTTGATTGCTTAATTCAAAATTCAGCCAATTGCAATTTAAGCTTCATCACTATGCTTTCCACATGATGAAATCTGTTTGATAAATTTGATTCTTTTTTTGGTTGTCTGGCTATGAATAAATAAAGCAAGTTTTGGGTAAAGACAAGCCAGAGGCTTCAGTTTTTTGCATGTGAGTAGAAGTGGAAACATGGGCTGTGAGCAAAATTCCATGGGGAGATTTTTAGACAACCCACTTGGATTTCAGAAAGCGCACCCAGTGTTGTGACTTCAGAAATACTGTGCATTTGTGTTTTCCACTTATTTCAGCTGAGTTTGGGTGGATTTAACTTTGGAAAGTCGGATCCTGTATTTCCAAGTGGTAAAGCTTCCCTGGTCTAGGTAACATGCACAAACTATAAAATACATCAGAAACGAACTTCAGTCCTGCAGTAAAAACGGAGTGCTCTTGCCCAGTGCTGTGGAGAGCTCCTGTACAGACACTTTCTCGCTACTGTGCCAAACCCAGAAGTGCAGGACTTCACATGTCGTGTTCAACACAGAAAACACTCTGCACAAGCCTCATGCAATAAAGGAGAAGATTGAGCGCAAGTGGGCTGCCAGACAAATATGTGGTGAGTGAGGGAAGGTGCCCCACAGTCTGATGTGGGTGTGCGGGGTCCATCACCCAGAGGGGAGTCCCTGCTGGCCAAGCACAGCAGGTAGTGCAGGCTATGCCTCTGAGCAACCCTGAAGCAAGAGCTATACAGGAGAGAATGAAACTCCTGCATTTAAGTGAATTGAACTATGAGTACAAAGAAAGAATCACCAAATATATGGTTTGAGATGCTTGCTTCCCCATGAAGAATATTCATTCAGTGGTCTCCTTACCTGCAAAATAATAAATCTGTACTCCATCCTGGATTTCCCACTGTAAGCTATAAAAGAAACTGTCACTTCCTATTGTCTAAACAATTTACAGCTGCCTTAAAGAGGGTGTCTCTCAGCAATCTTGACATCTAGACTTGGTCATAAATTCACAGCTATTGTTGAAGGAAATGCTTTTCCCTTTAGATAAGCGCACAAAGGAAAAGCTCTCCCTGTTAGAGAACCATGGGAAGGTGGCTGTCTCCTGCATGTGTGCCTGAATAGCAGAGCTCTGCAGTGGCAGAGGCAGGATTGTGGTCCTCTTCACCTCACACTACCCACTGCTGAGGGCAATTAGAAAAATGATACCAGCGTTACCAGCAAGTATTTTATTACTAGCTTGTATTACTTTAAGAAACTCTCTTCAGTGGAATTGTAATCTGGTAAACCTGGAGCCCATGAAATGAGATTTTCAGTTCTGTGAGTTAGCAATAGGTATGATACATTAAAGCAGATTTACTCCCCATGTGAGGGAGACTTTGAGAAATCTGATAAATTAACCACAAAGATTTCTGGTACAGAGTGCAGCTCGCCTGCTGACCCACTGTCCTCATTTCACTTTCATCTGCTTGCTGTGTTTGAATGAGTGCTCTACAAATAAAATTATCTGCAACATTATGTATACTTTTCTACAGCAGAAAGGCCAGGGAATTTCTTGCAGAAGACATGGGAGGTTGTAAGAAGGTGAAACTGCAAGGATTTGTTCACGGTATTCATTCCAGGGATAGAAATTTGGTCTGGAGCATCTCACTGTGACACCAGGAACACCTGCTGAGGCTGGACTTCTTGGCACTGGTTGTGCAGTTCATTCTGGGTCCTCAGTGCTTCTGCAGACCTGCACCTGCCTTCCCAGGAATCCAGCCTGGGCAGAGGGGCGGTGAAGTGTGCCAGATGCACCGCAGAACTGCGTAAGTTCTGGTGCAAGGAGCAGGTGTGACCTTCTCTGAAGCTGCAGTGAGTGTTTGGCGTGCTGTCAGGCGTGGAGGGGTACACCCCGCTGCCAGACCCTGCTACGGGCTGCCCGGTGCCACAGCAGCGTGTGGAAGAGCCCCTTCCCCGCCGTGACTGCCAGGTACGCTTGGCACCAGGGCAGACACTACCCAGAGGAGAGGAGTGTGTACGCTTTTGGGCAGTGTAAAGGGCTACTAATGACATCGGTGAATTTCTGCTCATCTTTCTAAAAGTCATTGTGCTTTTTGGATTCCATCATTTTGGTTTTCCTCCTTCCCTCGCCCTTATTACAAATTTTCTTCTTTGTAAAAGAAACCTTTCTTTGTCTTCGGGGGTCTTGTTCTCTTCCCCAGGTTCACCTCCCCTGGTGCGTTCCAGATGAGTTCCCTGGCAGGGAGCCGGCCTCAGCCCTGGGGATGAGGCGTTCAGGAGAGCGTCGGTGTCTGACAGTCCGGTGTCAGGGCCAGTCCATTACCGCTGTGTCTGCTGCCTGCGCAGCACGCCCCTGATCGCTGTGTGATATTATCGAGACATCGCTAGTGTTTACCTGTCAGACCACTCAGCCCTGCAATCACCCTAAATAATAGGACAGGAAGAAAAAAGTGGCTGTTTTCTGTTATCTGCGCTGACACACACGCCTGCAGGAAGGCTGCCATCCCTGCCGTGCTGACCCGAGCGATGGCAGGGCAGGCCTTTGTTGTGGAAATGCTTGGCCGACTTTCTGTGTGGGCATACAGCTTGTACAGAGGGAACCCATGGAGTATTTCTAGCTGCACTGTGGCCTCACACAGTTCAAAGCTGTGTTTCTCACATAGAAAAGATACTTAAATTTTATTTTTGAGAAGTTCTCACAGCCTTGTGGGTGAGATTCACAGGTAATGTAACAGCAAATGCAGAAGGAAAAAAAATGGTGTAATATCAATCACAGTGACAAATGTCACTGGAGATAGCTGGCAGACATGTGACAATTGAAAAGTTATGGAGGCAACTAGGCAGCAGGTCATGGAGAATCCTTGCAACCCCTTCTGTGTGAGGCTGGAGGGGATGAATAGGCCTTGTGTGTTAATGAGCTGGGTACTGCTGAACGTACAGTAAGTACATGCAGTTAGGTGTGTGTATGGCACTGATACTAATAGCTACTGGTGTAAGTCTTTGTATTTATACTCATTGGCCATAGCTGATTCCAGGTACGTTTATTTATCCAAAGTTTTTAATGAGATACAATCAGAAAGAACTTACAGAAAATCTGCATGTTGATTTGACGTTTAAGTATATGATTAAGTAAAAGCTGCTGAGGTCATCACTTGACTAAATTGGCTTAATGAATGTTGATTAGACTGTACATGTTAATTCAATTTAGTGAGATCTTTAACTTCTGAATTGAACCTTCTGTTCAGTTATTGATTAGGACATGAGAGGATGCCAGTACTAGTTCTGTTCCTGAGTTGATAGGTCAGTGTATCCTGCACACTGCATCACTGGCTGATCAGTATGCCTGTGAGCATCTAGCCCGTGCCATTTTCTGTGTATGTCTTCCAGGACAGAGTCCTTTCCTCTCCACTGATGGCAAAAATCACTCCAGGACAAGGGAGGCCTAATGAAATGTTCAGATCCTCAGATTCTCATAGGAACTGCCCATGTATATGGTCTTATACTGTGGTAAATGAGTGTATTACTGACGTACGATTGTGAGAATAGTGTATAAGGAGATGCCTCTCCATATTTTACTAAGTGTTCTAGCTTGCAGACTGGAAATCTGCCTGTAGAAGTGAGTGAAGAGAATAAAGTTGCCTCCACTAAAAGGCTGTGGAAAACTTAAGTCATGAAGAGAATAACTGGTCTGAGTGTGTCTTCTGTGAGGCTTTATGTGATGCTCTGTTAAGTGTTTTGGATGATGAGGCTAGAGCTTTGCTGCTACTTGTTGACACATGGCTCTTTGGTGGTTTGGAGGGGGTGGTGAGGAGAGGAGAGCTCTTTATCCCTCCATCCCTCTCCATTCCTGTGTTTCGAGACCCTACCCTGTCATTCCACCTGGGGATGGCAAAGGACCCCAGTAAGCCCACAGCTTCATGGTTGTCATGCTGCAGAGAAGCCGCTGCCCCCAGCACAAGCTTAGTGGATGGGGAGATGCACTGTCGCCTTTGGAGAGGGCTGCTCCTGAGGGAGCCACGTTCCATATGGAATGTGTTTCAGTGGCATATGCCATTAATCCTTCACACTGAATTATTCAGCAGTTCAGAATAATGAATCATTGAACAAAGCCTGGTGTTATGCAGCTCTATAGTCCTCGGCTGCCTGGTGCAGCAAACCCAGCCAACGTTCCCTGGGTGGGAGCACTCAGCTTCGTGTGTGACTTTGCCAGAGCCGTGATCCTGGGGATCCTTGGGCTGTTTCTTGTGGTTGCATGAGCAGGACCTTCCACCTTGCTCCACATAAAAACTTGAGGCTCAGTCAGCTGAGCAGTTCTGGCTCAATCTGCTCTTCTCCACAAAACGTAGAGCTGCAAAGCATCTCCCAGGGGAGCAGCAAAAGGGATCATACCCCTGAAAAAGCCCTTTCTCTACTGTTGGACTTGTAGCAGCGACAAATACAAGCTGTTTTGTTAACTGGTTGAAGTCACTTTCAACAGAGCTGTGCTGATTTCTATCTGTCATGGATCTGGCCCTTTATCTCCATTGCTATTCTGCAAAGTGAAAACAGTTGTGCCCATCTTCAACCCCCAAGAGGAATTTTTGCAGAAGAAAAGGTGGTTTATGATGCTGGGTTTTGAGAATGCATGGCTCTATGCTAGCAGGAACATATCTTAATTATTATGATCATTTAAAATTTCTATAGCTGTAGTGCTCATGAGCTCAGTTTAGAATTGGCTCCTAAACCCAAGCTCTGGCATGACAGGCATGGCCCTGTACAGAATATTACCAGGAATCTTTCTTGGGGGCTTAGAGGTGTGATGACAAGATGGACAAGGAAGGAGGAGGGAAGCCCTGCGCTGCAGGGTCCCCTGCTCCCCCTCCTGTGCCCCGGGGGAGTCAAACTGCCTCCCCAGGCTCCTTCACTGACTGTAAAATACAAATGTCCTCCTGGGAGGCAGGCAGGAGGGATGCCTGAGGAGCGGTGATTCGACAAATAAGAGGCAGACCTGAATTGTGTGCTGGGCTTTGCATACCACAGCAATAATTCAGTGTAAAAACTCAGATATGTTAATATGCAAATAGGGGGTTTCTCTGGCAGCCCACTGACCAGACTGTGTGCAGCTGGGTAATATTATCCTAGATGTCTAAGAAATATAATCTGTACACCTCAGAGGAAAATTACCATCCACTTGTCCTCAGATCACAGCCTCGGTGGGTCTGCTGACAACTGTACCTTAGTGAAGTTAAACCCTGACTTGCCCCCATGTTTCTGTCCCTCTCTCTTTCTCAATTCTGCTCTTAGAAGTGGTTAATATTCATACTAAGAACTCCTTGCTTCCAGCTGAGGTCTCACCTGTGGCTCCAGGTTAAGCTGATCATCTGGGAATGTGAGAGGACAGAAGCCCCAAAGCTTTGCCTGCTGGTAGTCGCTGGGATGACGCGCAGGGCCACGAGCGAGCGAGCGAGTGGGTGGGCAGGCGGGGAGCCTCCGGGTGCCGGTCCCGCACGCACACAGGGCTTACGCACGTGAGCCTGCACCAGGAGCTGTGCATGCATGCGTGGGGGTTGTTGCTGGTTTTGCTTCATACATACATGACCAAAAGTTGAAGTGAAGTTGTCAGGGGCACTGATTAAAATTAGATTTTTATCCAAGCGAAAACTTTAAGTCATCTCAGCAGAACATTTTATGATCAAAAGCAGTAAACATCTCTGCTTATTCATAGGAGAGCAGATGAAAATGAATCTCCTAAACTCTGTTTAGAGCTGAGCAACACATTTTGTTTTCAATTAGTATTAGATGGGCTAACTTCCCAGGAAGAAACAAAACCAAGTTGGATTTGGCTAAAAGTTGACCCCCAAATGGGTGGAATTTCTTAAAGGTCAAACTATTCTGCTTTGTTTGAAAAATTAATTTGTTTGAAATTTGGCATTTTAAATTTAATTTTGGCATTTTTATAACAAGATTTTCCATTTCAGAAATGGATGTATTTTAATATTTCTGTATTTTTCTTTTTAATTGCAATGGCATTTAAAAATTAATGTTTAAAAAATAAAATTCTGCTTACTGTCAGTCCAGTTAATTTCCAAATTCTTTAGCTCAACTCTACAAAGCATCCATTATTTTCCTAACTTACCAATTTCTGAATGTCAAATTTGGTCAGTGTAAGAAATGTTGGAGCTCTCCAGGGTGCTTGAATCAAAACATGAATAACACTTGAAATGTTTAAAGACCAACCCTCCTTAAACTTCTTGGGGTGGATGTTTTGACATAATGTTAGCTAATAGGTCTCATCAACCACCAAAATCCCTGACCCTGGAGTCAAGGAGCATGTACGAAACCGGGAGAAAAAACCCAGAGAATGTAGGGCTACAATTCATAATAACTAACAAAGTAAATTTAAGTCCCAGTGCAACCCGTTTAATGAGCAAGTGAGCTAAAATACATTGCAGCTGAATTGCTGACTTTGTCTGATGTTGTTCCCACAGAGCTCATTAAACCTTTTTCTGTAACATTGCTGCAGCTACACTTTCCAAAGCTTTCCTCATTGTGCATTTCAGTTGATGTTTTCATGTGTTTTAATAATTCTTTTTTTTGTCCTTTCAATTTAAAAAAGAAAAATCATGGTTCAACAACCTAAATAGCTTAATAAGGGCAAGTGAAATACCTCGTTTCTTTTGAAGACTAGCTTTGGTGTTTCATGTTACAGCAGTGCAAATTCATCCTGAAAAGAAAAAATACGGTTTGTTCCCGGCTTTGAGAACCTGAGCAATAAGGAGCACTGTCAAAACGAAAACATTCAGCACAAAATTCCCTAGTAAGTCAATAAAAGCAGCCACAACCTGTTTGAAAAATAATGGGTTTCGCTTTGGCCTATTGCATGGGAAACCTATGGCCATAGCTCTTTAGGAAGCATTTTGAAAGCAACCGTTATACCAACTTAGTGTTAGTGCGCGGTGCCCCCTAAAAGGCTGGAGGTGGATCTGGGTTGCTCTGCTGTGCTGCCAGAATGCCAGCACGGGCAGCTCTGCTGCCTTTGGACACCTCTGATGGCACTTCTGTGCTATGGACCGAGGGTGGGACTAGTACACAGTTTCTTAATCACTTTCTAGCAAACACCGTTAAGCCTCATTAATGCAAATTAAGAGATGATCTATTTTTCCAGAGTCTCAGTCCCATCACATGAACTTACATTATACAGTAACTTTAGAAAAATCAATTTTTAGTCCTTACTACAAATTGATTTATAGCTTTTCCTGCTCGGAGCTGATGGGGCCCGCTCAGCCCTGAACAGCCAGGTTGCACGCTGCTCCTCGCTGCCTTGTCCGCTGCTGGGGCAGAAGGTGAAACTCTGACATTAGAAATGCGTCTCTAAAAAAAAAAATCAGTCTTGAAATTTTTTTCTGAAAAGATGTATAAAGCCTTAGGTACAGAAAGAAGTTAAGTATTTGTAGTGACCATTTTTGAGTGCTTTGCATTCCCTTCTTTGAAGTGTTAAGTAAAAATGTGCACGTTACAGTGAGTCACTGGTTACGTCCCAGCATCGCCTGTCGGCCGCTGTGGAGGGGCTGCCCTGGCCCGCGCGGCAGGGCTGCAGGGCTCAGGTAAAGGCTTCTACTGTGGCGAGTGCTAGAGCTAAAGACGATCACCGAGGAGAGGGCAGGGACATAGATCTGGCAGTCACATAGAGAGTATACTTGCCCCTGTATCTGAGGTTGATAAGGAGAAGTGTCGTAGGCATATAGGAAACTTTGAATGTGACCTTCCTCCTCTCGTTGGGGCAGACGCTGAGACACCCCGGGGCACTCGGCATCTGCTCGGTTCAGCCAACCTGCTGCTGACAATAGGCAAACCTCAGCAGCTCGTGAGGTGTGTGTGAGGACTGAGGGCAGGACCCTAGGAAAGCCTGAGTGGGCTCTGGGTGGGCTGTAGCTTGGGTTGAGCTGGGCGTTAGCAAGGGTTTCTGCTCTTAAAATCTAAAGATTATTGAGTATCATGGTGAGATTTTGCTCGATTTGTCTCCCTTTGGAGGAGCAGCAGCAGAAGAGTGCTGAAGCTGGTGATGCGAGAGCAGAGGGGATAAACTTCTACACATGGAAAGCCTGGTCCCTGATGCCTCATGTTTATCTCAGAGACAAGAATGCTACAGGGAGGGCTGGAAATCATAATCACTTCACTTTAAAATGGCATGGTCTCCTGGGCTCTGACCAAGTAATTACGTTTCAAACTTGAAATGAAATGTCTTTCTTGAAATGAGAATTTAAATGAATTAGCTGGATCTATCAGCAGGCGCTGAAGGGGCTATTTTAATTTAAAAGCTAGGTATATAATGCTGGCTTGGCACATACAGCTTAATTACAGTCAGTTTTAACAATAACCAAAAACACAAGGGGAGAGCAGAGCCTGGGCTAGGCAGCTCTGGGATGTAAGATTTTTTACATGTATTGAAATTGCTTTTAATTAATTTACTCTGACCTAATGGTATGCCTGTTGAAGGACGTTAGTTAGCTTGATCCCTTAGCTGAATTATATCATTTAACATTTAAATTTGGGACGTAACAAGAGTTCAGCCTGTGAGGATGCAGAGCGCTCTGCTCTAGAGGAGGCTGTCCCGTTGCTGTTCGGGGGCGTGCGGTTTGGCTTTTCCTACGACGAGAGGCGGCAGGCTGCCGGGGAGGGTGGTGCCTGGGGGGCAGAGCGCGGGGCAGGATGGCTGGATGGGGTCTGGTTCGGATGGTGCCCAGAGTGTCTGGGAACGGCTCCTTCTGTGCCAGTGCTATCGGGCTGGGTGAAGTGACTGGGATAGTGGCAGTCTGCATAAAAATAAGTGTATTGGAATATAGTAAATGCTTTTAAATGTACTGTATCCCTAAAGGAAAGGGATGAAGATTATCTCTCTAGTGGAAAAAATCATAAGAACACAATTTTATTTTTCTGCAGCTAATGTGAAATTGTTGGAGAAATACAACAGAACTTCCTGAAGAGGAAAAGAACTCTCTTAGCTGATCGTGAAGTTGTATGTTGATAAGCCTGCTAATTTTGCATCCAATATTTATTTATCAGCCAAAAGTGTTTTTGTCATATTTTGAAAACCACATCATTAGCTCTGTTATTTGTCCCATTAACATAGTTCATCATGCATTGGAGTTTGCCAGTCATCGCAGAGTTAGCACATAGCTTAGAGCATGGACTATGATGTGAAGACAGATGTGTATCTCAGGCCTGATTATAAGCTGGAGCTGGCAAAACAGGGTGTGATTTAATGAAGTTTTGATACAGCTCATCAGATACTGAAATGGGAAGATGCAATATTAATTTAGAAACACTTAATTTCAATTGTAGTCATTCTGAAGAGTATTAATAACAGGGGAGCTTGTGGCAGTTTGGAAAGATGATGTATTATTCTAAAGGCAAAAATATTCGTCAGAATTATGTTTCGTTTGACACCTAAACATCTAACATATTCCTATTATCACTGTGTAATCAATTTTTTGCTGTGTCTTCCATGCTTACAAAACATAATCACTTTAGGCATTTCATGCGCTGTACTGGGGGCTTCTGAAGTGGGTAGGCAGGACAAGCTTAAAACACTAGGTTGACAACTTTTATCTTTTAATCCTCAATTCTTCTGTGGATTTAAATAACTTGAAATTCTGTTTGACAGCAGGACCTCCTTTTGCTGTCACAAGCAAAAGAAAGATGCAAATGTCATCTAAAATTTGTTCCACCTGTGTCAGATTGTGACATTTAATACAGATGGAACTGATCACCATTACTCTGAAAGCTTTAATCCTTTTTATGCTAAAGTTAGTGCACCTTGGGAAAAATGAGTGGCATCCTGTTCTGCTTAAACAGCAGTGTAATTCTCAGCTAACATTAAAGTAGCATCTCTGTTGCTGATGATAGAAGATGTAGAAAGCATATATCCTGATTTTTATGACCCCAGGTGCAATTTAATAGAAAATTTGGTGTTATGTTCATGAATTGAACAAACTTGAATTGATGTTTGGCGATCGTATGAAGCCACAGTCCTTTTTACCATGACACTTGCTCAGGTTGTAGCTGCATTGTAAGTGCACAGCCTGAATTCCTCATGTTGTGCAAGCGGTAAGTTTAGCCTCTAAAGAGCAGTCAGTAGTAGCTGGCAGGAAGGGATGTGCTTTCCCTTAAGAAGTGTACGAGGCGTGTTGCTGCTGCTGTGTCTGGTCCTGTAGGATTTCCCTGTTTCTCAGCTTTCTGAGATGAGACAAAAATGAATGTTCTGGAAGATAGGCTTACATGCCCTGAACCATTGTATGGTTGAAGCATGGAAACAAATGTTTAAATGGATCCCTGGTCTATCACGAGCAGAAGTCCTGTAATCCTACATTTGAATTTTCAAATCCTCCTGTGGTGTGGGTATGTGACCAAGTCCTTTGGTGTCGCTTCTTCCTTCTCCCTCTCCTACCCATCCAAGAGTAGCAGCCCCTGCGCCTCTGAAGGACCTGGGGGGTTCATGGTATGCCTTGGGACTGTAAGCAAGGCATCCTGTTAGTGCTTTGCTAAAGTAGGCAGGCTCCCTCTGAAACCACTGCTATAACTTGAACAAGCTCCAGCCTGAATAACCACTTAATTAACATAGCCTCCTAGCAGTGGTGTGCAAGCACATTTCCCATCTAAAAGCAGAATCAAGGCAATATTTTGTGTCTATTCTTAGTCACATCCATTTAATCTGTAGACACTTGAAATCCTTAAATGGGCTGACTGCAGGGCAACTCCTTCCTGATGCTTTACAGTGAACTCCAGCCTGCTGCATTCCTGAGCCATGTCACCAAGACGCAGAGCCAGATCCTGGACTGTTCCTGAGCTGAGCTGCTGGGGGGGCTCAGGGAGATGCTCCTGGCGGCTGCAGCAGCCCTGCCCAGCAGGCAGTGCATTCCTGGGGCAGGCAGGGCTTCTCAAATGGCTATAGAGAGTATCAAAACCAGATGTCCTTCCAGCCCAGTCCTGAAGAGATCATTCTGGCAGTGTCCCAGGAAATTTTTGTAGGCTTTCACTCAGTCTCCGGACTGCATCTATCCTGCATGACTTTTAATAAACCTGTTACTTGTACCTCGCTGGATTCTTGGCAGATCTGCTAGGTTCCAGCTGTTCAGATTGCAGTGCTTTCCATGATTTCCTGACACGGGCAGTAAAACAACCTTGGCTGGTTTCTCCCAGCCTGTGGGACCTGTCATTCCCCCAAGAAGGCTTACAGAGCCTGCTGTTTTGGTTTTTTTTTAGCAAAACACAATGCTGGTGAGGACAGGCAGGTGATCGATGAACAGTGTTTCAAGTGTGCAAGTAGAAATGAATCATCTCAGCATGTCCACTCAGTGAGTGGACTCTGTATGTGATGCAGATCCCTGTTTGTTTTTGCAGCACGCTCAGTTTTGGAAACAACGTGTTTTCTGGACCCTGTCTCCCCAGGGAATATGCTGGAATATTATTGAGCTTTTCTTAGGGAAGTGTGAGCCTGCTCTTGTAAGCAGGATCAGTCCTTACCGACACTGGAGTTTTTCGTGGCCTTACGTAAATACCATCCAGTGATTGTTTGGTACTTCTGTGAAAGTCGCTGTCGTGGCTCAGCCTCACTGCTTTCCCCAATGGCTGGCATAGCGGGCACTGGTGATGATAGGCTTTTGGGCTCCATCAAAACACAGGCATTTAAAATATCTGTCACTCTGTCCTCAGTTCTTAGTGATTGTGAAGGACGAAGTCACCCCTGGTGGTGGCGATGCTTTGGATTTGAGGTAAGAAACAATTCAAGATTTGAGCATGGCTGGAAGATCTTACGCTGCCTGTTCTAGGTGTAAAAAGAAAACTGTTTTGATGGTTTTATGCAAAAGTTCACAGAGGAAACAGCTAGAGACTGTTTCCATCTCACTGAATGAGAAGAGGACCAGTCAGTTAAAAATGGCAGCTGCCATGATCTGACAGCTGCCAGCAGGCACCTCGTCCTTCCCTTTATGGTGTATTTGCATCATGAACAAGAATTTTACCCTTTGTGTGTATATATGTAAAAAATAACAAAGGACAAGCAAAGACAGATCTGCCACTAAAAATAAAATAACAAAATTCTAATTTGAGGAAGTATTTCTGAGAAGTGGATATTTGGAAAAATAATTTCCTCAGTAATTCCTTTGCTTGGTCCCAAACGGGGGCACAAAAGTGTGCTCAAACCTCAGCTTTTACAGCAGTTTTCCCTATTGGGGAATGTGTATAGCTGTCCTCTCAGTTATGCTTTGGCCCTTACTTGTATTTCAGATCTTTTGTATATTTGCCTGTGCAGAGTGGAAATACTGGAGCTGACTGCGCTGTAACGGCCAATTAAGCAGTGCTGTGCCCAGGGAGGCACCGTAGGACACGATGGCCTCAGGAACAGGCCACATCTTCGCTTTTGGCATGTTCTCATTGAATAAAATCTATAAATATAAATCCTTGTATTAGACTGCTGGTTTCACAATAATGTAAATCAACAAAGGCCTTAGCTACCTCTCCAGTGCTCACTGCTCTTGCCATGTGATGGGGAACAATAAATAATGAGGCAATATTTTGCTCTTCAGGCTCTGCCATTGGCAAATGCTTCTAAACGTGTTCTGTGATTTTATGATGCTGGTGGCAGACTTCCATGGCAATCCTTGTAATTAACCACTCGGTTTAACAATGAGGAATGTTTCATTGGTCTGATTAGTACCAGGTGAAGTGATTAGCACAATTAATCAGGTGAAGGGAAGGACTGGGGTTGAATTCAGGCAAAAACCCCTTTTGTCTGAAAACCAACTGTTTCCTGTTCCTAGGTGTGAAAACAGCCTCAGCATCATGTGCTTGGTGTGCTGCCACAAAGCTGCTTGGCTGAGCTGCTGTGGGCTGTCCTAGGGGCCAGCTGTCTCGGGAGGGGGGTCCCAGTGCAGGGGCAAGGTTTGAATAAAGTGGATCTGTAAAAAATATCCCAAATGTTAAAACAGGTCCATCACTGTTGGAATCTGAGATGGCCAAGTGCCTCACGTGAGCTACTCGCAAATACCTGTGGTTGCACATATGCGGGGGAGGAAGTTCCACAAGTCCCTAAATACTTCCTAAAAATGTATTCTTTAAAGATACTTTTCCTGTTTTGCTTATATTGGCTTTCAACTGCCCACTGCTTGACTAGGAAGACTCTAACACTGCTAGTGAATATTTTATGGGGATCAATTCCTGGTAGTAGTCCTGAATGACCCTAAAGAAGCTGGTTGTACCAGTCACTTCAGTGCCAGGTTAATGTGACGGTCCCTCTCGCGTAGCTCTGCAGTCAGTACTGGAGCTTTCTGTTCTGTCCTCACCTTCGGAATTCATCCTGTAGCTACGCATTGCATGCATGGTTTTTAAATTACAGCTTAAGGCCCATTTCTGTATCACACATACACTCGTGTTTAGGATTTCAGTAGTTCTAGTTCATTGTATTATAATTGGATAGCCTTGGGGAAATCACAGTCAGAATTGATAGGCTCCTAGCAATTTTTTGTATCTATTGGTGAATTACCATGTATGTTTTTTCAGACGTTCATGTATTTATACATTCCCATGGCGCTGCATTTCCTTTAGAGAAATATACTGATAAATTAGCATTGCAAGCAATGGAAAGGGACAAATTGCTGAAAAGAACAATAGAACGACTTGAGAAATGAGAAATACCTTGAACTGTACTTATGTACTTATTCTCTTACCCCGTGCCATCGTGGAGACTTTTTACATGTTCCCAAATCTGGGTTGGTAGCAGTGGTGCCTGTCAGTGAACATCCCGAGGTACCTGCAGCCCAGGCTCCATGAAGCGTGTGGGCGTCCCGGCTGGGTTGGTGGCCGGGGGTGACTGTCCACTGGGATTTCCTGGTGTCTAACAAGGGGGTTTTCATGTCTGGGTGATCGAGGTGGGAGGAAGTTTTTCCTGGTTATGCCCTGCTGTGCAAGTTACGGACACTCCAGACTGTCACATCTTTCCATCTGACACCTTCAGAGTTTCCCAAAGGCAGTGGGCGAGCATGTACCCATGCAGAGTGTGATGGCACAGGTGTTAGTTTCTCAGGCTTGAGTTCCATTATTAATGCTTTCACTTAGTACTAGCAGCTACTGGTTGTTACTGGTCCCATCTGGGGTAAGAGGGAGGCTCTCCTGGGAGCAGATAGGCAGCAACTGCAGAGCTGTGGGGTCTTTGTCACCAAATTACAGAGGAGACCTCAGACATGGATGGGGTGATTCATCTAGATGAAGTCAGGAAACATGTTTTCCTGGTGTGTCATGATCCATCTTGTGAATCCCAAGGCAGCTGGTGCTCTCCAGTAGAGTTCAGTGAATCCTTTGCTTCAATTAAACAGTCCAGTGACAGAAGGGATGTAGGAAATAGCTCTCACTCCCTTTAAGTTGACTGCTCAGGTTCCTTGTTTACTCAGTGTATTTGCCTTTTCCGAGGGTAAGGCCAACCGTTAATTTAGTAATTTGTGGGCCCAGCAGACTCAGAAGCTTTCAAAGGTTATTGCTCACACAGCCTCATCTCCCAATCCTCTGGGATGCGCTACGTGAAATGGTGGAAATGGTGCATGATGAGGGAATGCCCTTTGGAAAAGGTTAAGCCTGCTGCCAGTTTATCACACAGCCCTGCGAGCAGGGAAGAGGGCCGGTGGGAAATCAGAGGGAAGCAGGCGTGCTCTGCTGATTAGTGTGAGCCTTGCGTGTGTTCGCCTGCGATGCAGGGAGACGTGCAGAATTAGGATGAGCCCTGTCTGCACAGGCAGGCTGGCTGTCCTGCTCGGGCAGAGCGGCCTGGGCTGTGGCTGCAACTGGTTAATTTTAGCTCATAATTTGTCTCTTGGCATGATGATGCTAAAATCGCCTCCTGCGATGTTGTTGGGGTAGAAACTTCTCCAGCCTTCCTAAACCAAAATAGGTTTGTACTTAATGTAGTTCTGTCCTCTTAGTGAATTACCACCTAAATGCTTTTTTACATTGCCAGTGGCTATGCTCAGTTTCATGGTTTTTTCTGCAATATCCATAATTCTGCATTTGATTTTTATGCTTAGTTCAGATATTGAAGGGAAAATGGGACACAACCACAGTCTGGACAACTGGAATGAGAACAGAAGCCCATTTTTAACTATTAATAGTTTATACCATACCGTTGTAAACACACGCTCCTGTGCGTGTGTTCTGCCTTGCTGGGAGGTGCTGGTAGGTGCTAACTGGGGTTTATTAGCCCTTTGGTTTGTGCAAGCTCCTTCAGGCGGGGATGGGGAAGCAGCCTCATGGGACTGCTTGGTTCTTTGATTCCATCTGCAAGTCAGCAAGATGTTGCAGACAGCTCCACATGTTTTCTGTCTCATTCTTTGTTACAGTACAGAGGTTGGTAAAATATTTTTTGCTACTACCAGCCGCAGTGCAGAGGAAGCCCCTGGGCAGGGGGAGTGCCCCCGGTGAAAGTCGGCCCTGCAGAGAGGGCAGCCTGAAGCCCATGGGCTCGCCCGCCTTCCCCCTGCGCTGTGCTGCTCAGCGATGAGTTTCACTTCAAAGGGCAGAACCCAGAACCTGCTGCTTTATGGTTAGGCAAAGGTTTACTTTGCAGATTATATTTATCACATTTGACCTTCTTAATATTTTCATTATTGCTAGCCCCAAGTGCCTCAATTATGCCAGAATTCTGAAACTGTTTTTAGTGAGTACTTTTGGATTACTTCTATTTGTTTCCGTGCAGTGAAGTTGCACTTGGTTTTCCTTCCGACCAAGAGAACTGAGACTCCTGCTATCAGCTGACACAAGGAGGAGGGGAAATTTAAACAGGAAAGCCAAGAACTTGCAGCCTCATAAATGGAAGATGAGCTGGGCTCTGTCACTCATATTCCCTGCCCCTGGGTGAGCTGCTTCTGCAATAGGAAATTCTGCAGGTTCCTTCTCTACAGCTTGCATTGGAAGGGAGCATTCATGCAGTTTTTTCAGCTCCATTAAATAGCACAGCTGCCCAAGCAGCTAAATGGATGAGGCTAATGAACATGTGCACAAGCTTGATGGTTCAGGAGCTAAATTGCCTGGGAGCAAGCAAAACAGAATTAGGCAAGTAAAGAACCTGATTGTTTTTCAAGTGATAAAAGATTGGCACGAATTACAGGAGGCACTAGAAATTTGGAAGATATGTAGATTTAAATGGATACATTTGTTTCAATTAAATAAAGAAGAGGGAACAAAATGCTTGTTCAGAGCATCATGGACTGAGGTTTCCACCTTATTTGCTCCGATTCCTGGGCTAAGAATTAATGTTTCTGCATTTGGGGATTAAGAATTTTTTTTGTTGTGGGGGAGCCCACCCAAAACAGAGCAAGAGCAGAACAGCTCTTTGGCAGCCAGAATAAGAGACTGGCTAGCCGCTATTCTGTAGATGTGGGCTCAAGAGTGCCGGCAGTGGAGCCAGCTCACTTGTTGGTGATGCATTTTAAGGCATTTTATTGTAGATGCCACATTAGCTGCCTTTTCCAGATGGGCTGGTGTCAGAAATCCAGTTTTGAAGTAGCCTTTGGTTCAGCTTGGATGCAGTTCGGTGAGGAGACCTCAGTACCCAGCACCTGCGTGTGAGGTGAATCCAGGTGTTACAGGGAATGGTCCTGTGGCTGCAAAACCCCAACGTGCTGGTTACAGCCACCCTCCCGTGTCCTCAGTATGTCCAGGAGAAGGGAAGGGATGGCAAACCAAAGTGATGCAGAAAACCTCACCCTTCCAATACAGTTGTTTTTCAGTGAATCTAAACCTTCCTGTGAGGTTTGGTTTCCTCTCTATGAAGTTTTGTTTGGTTTTTAAACCAAAATTTTAATTGCAAGTTTTATCAGGTTAGTTTCCAAAGCTGGTATTGCTTTTTTTCAACTATAAGTGTTCCTACAGCCTTTGGAAAACACAATATTTCTTTGAGGGTTTTGGAAAGTATCTCAAAGCAAATTTTGATTAAAGCTTTAAGAACTGAAATGTGAAAAGCGTGCTGTTACAGGCAGTCTCCCCAAAGTAATCTGTTCTTATGAAAAACGTGAATGTATTCATTTACACCCATTGCCTGTCCTGGGGGGAAGGACATTGCTACTGGTTTTGACAGACAGACAACACTCTAACCCCAAATTTCCCTTCCTTATGACCCATCTTAAAGCTCCTGATATTTCCTGTCAGCCCCTGTCCTGTGACGATTGCCTCGCAGAATGTAAATGCAGTGTTTTCACAGCCCCAGAGCCTTTTGGAAAAATCTACTGTCAGGTGCATACAACTGCTGCTTGGTAGCTTCCTTCCCATTTAGGTCTCAAGATTACTGTGGCATTGATTGAACAGGAGATTCATGGAGGGAAATTAAGCCTCCAGAAGATACAATAATTTAAATAATTGGCAATTTTTTTGTGTATGTGAGAACATGAGAAATACAGAGTGTTCATTCACCGTAAATTCCTCCAGGACCGCGGTACAGAAGCAGATGAATTCTTATGAAACAAAGATTCTATTTTCATGCAAATATCCCTCAGTAATAAAATACCCAGGGAATAAAAATGACAGGAAAATGTATGATGTACAAGCAGAATTGTTTCCAAAGCAGTGTATTTTCCACGAAGCCTCAATAGCTCTTTATACTGTAGGCCACGTTAGCAACAATGCACAACACAAGATCAGGCTTTGCATGAGCAGCATGATGGAGAAAGCGACTGATTCCGTGGTTCGTGCTGCTTTTTAACTGTAATTTCTGTACAGAAACGGTCTTCTCAGTCATGTATTGAGACAAGGAAAAGTTTTCCCCTTATGCAAGGTAGGAGGAGAGAATGGCTCTAGAGGAGCACCTGGAAGGAGGCCAAAAGCCCCAATCCCAGTTTTGGGTGTTGTCCAAATCCAAAGTATTTGAGGTTCACTTACAGTTGCCCTTTGGGGCTGCAGTACAAGTGTGGGCATAGGCTCTACTTTGGAGGCTCTACCCTGTTCCTTAGGACCACGAAGGGGAAGAGAGCTCCTGCATGTCGTACGTATTTAGCACTGACTTGGACTATCCTTTGTCAGTGGTAATTAGTCGCAAGGACTACAACTCTGTCTCACCGTTGCAGCCCCAGTTATGTGCCAGCATGTTTTCAAGGCCAGGACATTACCCCTCTCCCTTATTTTTTCCATTTTATAGATATTAATGAATATACACAGCTGCAAATGATGGGAATGCAATCCATGTTCAGCAGTCTTCCTTGACTTTTTATACTGGGGGAAAACACCCTCAGTGTTTCAGGATGCCCTGCTGAAGGCCGTTCACTTCTCTCTAGCTGATAAATGGCTGGAGGGCGAAGCCTTCCCTGCTGCCTGAGCTAATGATTGCTTTCCAAATGGCATATGCATTGGGGGGGCGCGGGAGGCGACGCTGCGGGAGAAGAGGAATAATCACAGTAAACTCCATCTTACCAAGTGCTGTGGGTATTATATCATTTTTATTGTAGCGAAGATGAATAGATTCTGTGGTGGTTTTTGTTTTGTTTCAGTGGAAGTGTTTAAGTTGCTGATGTATTTCAAACTGTTTGGGTAACCTGGGGCTAATAAACCTTGTTGGAGTTGAGGAAAGCTTCAAAGGTCACTTCTCCGGCTAGCTGATGAGGCAGGGATTTCTGAAGCCCGAAGCATGGCGGCGTTGCCCAGGACATGAGTGGAACAGGGACTGCTGTTTCTTGGTCTCTTCCGTTTGTTCATTGCTTCGCAATGAAACTCTTTGATTAGATTCCTGTGGCACTGCTATACCAGACGTGCAATAATTGTGCTCACCTCTGCCTTCCTTGTCAGAAATCCTGAAACTGGGCCAGTTCACAGTCATCTCCAACCTGTATGTTTCATGTTTTTGCTGCTATCTCATGCTCAGCCAAACTTTCAACTGAATAGATTTTAAATCCTTTTCTAATAGGGATGCACCCCAAATGAATAGTTCTTTTGCACACAATTTTATTTCAGGGGTGGGGGTGGCAGGAGAGTAGTTACTTTTTTCGTGTTGATTTTCCTGCTTTGCTTGCTTGAATAAATAGAACCACTTCATATAGGCGTTATAAGAAACAGTTTGCCCTAACCTTTGCAAAGTGGAAAGTTTTTGATAGCTATAAATTTGAAGCTTTTCTTCCTTCTATTTACAATAATTTTAAATCATTATGTCAAAGCAAAAATCTTTTGTTCAGAATTACTTTCTGATTTGCAAAGCTGTTAATGAATTCCTAATTCCTTTATTTGTTGAGATCAAGGTGTGAAGAATTTACTTGGAATGGCAACCAAGTGGAGGCACATGGGTCAGGGTTAATCTGTCCTGGCTCTAGAGCCTTTGGTGGTAGATGTTCCTCCAAGCTTTTCATAGACAAAGAGAGGGCAATGTTTAGCCTGTTACATGCTAAGATAGGTAACTAAAATAAGTCGGATGAACTCTTCTCCAGGGGTGAGTTTTTCTCCAGTCTCTAAAGTGAGCACTGTGACCAATTCAGCATTGAAGTATCTCTGTTAGACATTTCACCTTGCAGAAAGCGTACCCTGCCATAAGATCCTTTATTTTTGTCAGCAATATTGCACTGAATATGTTAATTTTGGAAAAAGTTGTCATTGCTCATCTTTCTCCATGATGTGGGGAACACAAAAGCTCAACTTGAGAATTTTCACGCCAAAAATCTCAGATTGTGCATTTCAGAAGTTCTGAGGCTGCATCAAGAAACAAGCTTGTTCAGATTTCTCCAGGATACCCGCCTCTGGAACAGGACCAAAGCGTGGGAAACTTCAGCCAGAAAGGAAAGTTCCTCAGAAAGCTGAGGGCATATGAGAAGGGACTTTACAGGGGTATCCATATGAAAACCCCTAATTCAAGCTTGCTGTCATGAAGCTGTGTGTATGCAGGTATATACATAGGTACAGTTTGAGGCTTGTGGTGAGGGGAAAAAAATAAATCCCATGGAATTACCTCTTTTGAAATTGCTAAGTCATTCTGTTCCACTAACATATTTTTGAATCTGAATGTTGCATAAAGAGTACATTACCTCAGAGAGAAACAACCCATTAATGTATTCTGACCACAGTGTTATCTCATTCACTATACAAAATGCAGAGTCTTGGAGATGCAAAAAAAACCACCAAACCCCACCAACAAAAAAACCAGTTAGGCTTATTTAATACTGGGTTTGAAAAACAGCAAAATCAGATGGATAAACTATCCATGAGCTTTTAAACCTCCACCTTTCCTAAAGTTAATTCATTCTTTTATTTTTCAGCTCGTTCTGAGCAGATTATACTTTTCCCAATGAATCTGTATCTCTTTTCAGAGGTGGATGTTAATCAGCCAGGATGCTCAACACTCTTCACCCCTTGCCAAAAAAATCTGTTAGTCAGTTAGCAACAGGAGCAGGTTCTGTTGGGGGCAGGTCAGCTGGTTGCTTGGAAGTGTGGAAGCATGGGATGGGAATTTTCTAGTACTGTTTTGGATCGTAATCATCTTGTGGACTGTGGGTGACTGATGGGACTTGGGACACGGGGTCAGCAGACAGGAGCCGAGCCCCCGGGAAGTTTGTTGCCTTGGAGGACAGCAGAGCCCTTCATATTTGCTGTGCATTCACATCAGAGAGGCTTCACTCACCTCGGCCTGAGTCTGACCCGAGTGTGCTCAGCACCTCGGTCCCGCTGTAGGCTGAGCCTCTTCATTCCCTTTGGTTATTACAGGTCTGCCGCTTGGGCTGCTGGGTGCAATGCCAGGCTGTTGCAACATTAATCAGGGTTTTTTCTGCTGTATCTTGGGCCTTACGAGCATGGTTTTAAACATTAGATGAAACTAAATTCATCAATGTATAAATTAATTACCGAAAATCACTTAGCCTCAGAGGCTGAAGCAGGGATGTGTGAGAGAAACATAAATGGCAAAATTAAAATCTCAATTAAATTTTACAAATAATGGATAATTACAGGGCTTTTTTCTTTCTTATGTTCATATTAAATTATAAGGAATTATTAGATATTTAACTGACATTTATCCAGATAGCCCACAGCAAGTTAGGTAGCAGTTACATGCTGTAATAAATGTCAGCATTTAAAAATTAATTGCTATGCTATCTAACTTGCTGTGGGCTGTCTCATTAAATATTAATGGGGTGTCTAAAAATATGTTACGAGCTGAAAGGATTATTTGGATATGGGATGGCAGAGTTATAAGGCCTAGAGGGGGAAAGCTGTGTTTGAGCATCATCAGTTCATAGGGATCGCTTCCTGGCGAGGCAGCTCCCAGAGACGCACGCAGTCTCCAACAGGACTGGGTTTCTCGGAGAGACTGAGTGTGTGCGGCGGGCTGAGCCTTGCTGCTCCGGGGAGCAGGGTGCCTGGCAGTGTCTGCTCTACATACAGGTGGATCCTTCAGCTCCTTTGATAATGCATTAAAGGAAACCAGTCCTTGCAGAGATTGGTCAGCTTTTCAGCAGGGAAGTAATTCCCCCCCCCCCCCCCCCCCCCCCCGAGAAGAAACAGGAGCGCTGGGGTCCCTCGAGATCCCACTGCTGCACAGAGAGCAGAGCAGTTTCCACCAGACTGCAGCCCTGGCCCAGATTCTGCAGCTACTGTGGTTTAGGTACAGGCAATGGGATTCTGAGAAAGGAAATACCAAAAAATACCAAAAAATTAGAAGTTAAGACCTGGTTCTGCCTGTTGTACCCTCTGTATATAAATCTTTGAGGGCTTGGGAAGAAAACTAAGCATTGCACGTTTCCCTGAATGCTGTTTCACATCTCTCATGCACCCCCATCTCCAGAGCGGGGCCCTTCCTTATACTCAAGCTGGGGAGAAGGCAGAGGGGAAGGTGGCCCCTGCCGTTCCCTTCCATGCAGAGATAATATACGGTGGAGAAGGGTAAAGTTGAGCTAGGGAGGAGGGAGGTCCTGTCCAACATGAATACTTGTATTTATTATTTATTTTGAGTAAAATATGTGCTAAGTGCTTTGCAGAGAATATGTATCTGAGCATGCTAGGTGTTTAAAAAGCAATGCAAGCACTGGGAGGGAAAAGTCTTTTGCAGCTCTGATACAAACTAAAGGGATATTTTTGTTCTAACTCAGTCTCCCCCTATGAATAATGCATGCTGATCTCCCAGAAACACAAAGTAATCAGAAATATACTGTGTCCATGACAAACACAGTGCACATTACTGTAATAGAGCTTAAAGGCCATTCCCATTGATTCTTACTATTTAAAGCTAAGAAATGTGCAATGTGTTTTCCCAGTCAGCCACCACTTTAACTCTAATGCTTTGCTATTCCCCATATACTAATAAAGTGTTTAGAGTGAGCGAGAGCTTTTGCACATGGAGGAAGGGATGCACGATCTGACTGTGGGATGGGTTATTCCTGTGGCTGAAACCTTCAGAGCAAGTACAGATGCCTCACGGGGTTTCCTCTGCAGCAGGGTCACTGACATAGCTAATTAACTCTGCAGCCAAGGAAATCCCTGTCCCCAGAGTCCCCCATACTCAGCCAGGCGGGTAACATGAGGATCTCTCCCCAGGAGAGGACGCATGCATGTCCCAGGCGCTGGCGGCTGCAGGGCAGATGCCACAACCCAGACAGGGTGAGCTTATGGGCTACATCAGTCTTCTCTGCCTCCGTGTTGCCTCTCTTGTTTCTGTAGCCTCTGAGGCAAAATACACCATGATGTGGATTTTCAGTCAGCTGAAGTGTGTGAATCAGGCCTGCATGGATTTTTGAGAGGTGCCATCTCTGAACTAGAAATGGTGGGATTGCTGCAGAAATACTTCCATGAATCCCCCGCCTGCCTTGTGCAGGAGAAGACACTGTGTTTTCCTCCTGCACAGTTTCTGTCCTTTTCAGCCTTGATCTGTTCCCAGTATGTTCCATAATACCCATGTGAAGCAGAATGTCCTCTGTCAACACTGAGCCTTGGTGTGACGCTTGTCCAGCAGGCTGACTTTTCGATTCAACAGAAAATGACAGAGAATTGAATTTAAGATGCTTTGGAGGAATTCCCTCTTCCTTTCCCCTAAGCAGGCCAAGGAATGCGATTTCATTCATCATGTACTCAGTTCAAAGCACCATTTACTGCTGAAGGATTGAGCAAATATAATTTAAGGTTCCACTGTGCATGTGACAGATTTAATTAGTGTACATGGGAGCTCAAAGTTGTTCAGAAAGTATTTGTTTGCATAAAAATAGGCTATGTCTGCAATTTAAACTGGAATAAAGTACTGCAGTTATGAAGAATTTAATGAGTTGTTGCGTAATGTTCTTTATAAACACCATCTTAGATGGGAAATTGTATTAGGAAATAAAAACTAGGTTAGTAAACGCAACTAAATCCAGCCTTCCATATCCTCTTGCTTACAGCAGCTGTAATTCGTTGTTAATGCCATTCAGTTAATCTGAATGGGAATTGTGTGTCTGCAGTGGTTGTCGGAGGAGCTGGAGTGAAAATCCCTCATGCTTATTATCTTGTCTCTGCGTTAGCTGGGGCATCGCTCCCATAGAGGGGCTGTGACCCAGCGGTGTGGGTCTGGGACAGGCGGCCGAGGCACCAGCTCAGATGCCATCTGCGGGATCATGGCTGGCTCCTTCAGCTCTGTGTTCACGCCGCTTTCCGGGAAAATCCTTGCAGATAACCTGTTCTCTTACGGTGTCTAGAGAGTTTGTCCTAAAACACTGCAACTTTTTGTACAGAATTCTCAGTAAATTATTCATCTGTCAGCTGAGAGGCTGATACAAAGAAGCTCTGTTTTTGCTATTGTCTTCTAGAAGTCTGTTTACCACAATCAAACATTGTATGTTAATTCTAAAACTGCTGGCAGCCTGCTTATTACATGACAGTGAAGCTGGTGAGGATTCAGGTTGGAGTGAAATGTGATGACACAGCACAGACTTATCTGAGGAAAAGAGAAAATGGCTTATAAGGCAATGATCCAGCTGCTGACTACGTGGGGAGAGCAAAGGATTCACAAGCAAATCGCAGTACTGATGCTGATAGAAAGGTGTGTATGGAAAGAATGAGCAATACTCTGCATGTCCTCAAGTACAGTAACCTTCAGGTATTGATTAAAGCCAATACGATTTAGCAGGCAGATGATTCTTTCTCCCCTTTCTCTCTTTGGGTTTCTGCTCTCTCGTGTAGCAGGCTGGGAGCTTGGCCCCGTGTGCAGTGGTATTCCGGCAGCGAGCATTTCCGAGCGGCACCCGGCTCTGCATGAGCTTAGGAACATCCTGAAGGTCACCTTGTATTTAAAGGGCACCTAAGCCATCCAGTGCTGAGCATCCGCACTTGGAGAAAGTCTTTTACAGTCTAAAGCAGAAAAACAAAAGGTGAGAGAAAGGAAGGATTCTTTTCCTTTCCTATTTAGTGCTGCACAGAGCAACTAGCCTGGCTCCCCTGAGCTAGTGCTGCACGCTGGGCTGCAAAACCCCTCCGCTGGGAACACCGAGTTCCCTAAGGAAGACTCTGCCTAGTGTCACTATAAATTTGTTCCTGGTGCAACTTAAATCGTAAGAATTATGTTCCTTATTCTACTCCTTCAGCAAACATACCAGTTATTTATTAACAGGGAGACTAGAGCATTGTGTATTATTTTGCTTTTTTCATCTGCTGTCCAGCAGTCTGAGATCATTAGGACGTTGCGTTTCAGAGCTGTTAGAGCTAGTGGCAGGCATGGGAGGAAGCACCATTCAAACAAATGGCATATTTAGTTAGCTTTCTTTTTTGTAGGCAGGCTGCATGGATGGAGATATGGGTTCTATTCCAATAAACTTGTTTCAACAGAATTTCCATCTTATGCTTCTCATATAAAACCCAGTAACTTATAAATCTGAGCTGCAGTTACAATCTTGTGGGAGTGAACTCTGTCATTTCCTACTTGGGAACTTCAGTTGTTACCTAGTACCTCTGGAGGTCACTATAACAAAGACAAAAATACAGATACTGGAAATTGTTTTAAGGTTTTTATTTGGCTGTTTGCTCTCTAAGTTATTTTCTGTGTTACAGCACATGCATGTGTGAAATCTCATCAATTCTTGCAGATGTTTTCATTGATTTCTGCATGGAAAGCTCTTGATCCTGCAGGATCTTGATCCTTCAGTCCATCCTTCTCATTAACTACAGCAGTCATCACCTGCTGTGCCTGCCCAATTTGAAGATTTTCCCACTGGTCAGAAATGGAATATCTAACCTGGCACTTCACATCCTATCCTGGCCTTAATGGTTTAATATATGCTCATCTGTGTGAAACCCTAAAAGCCCCTGAAGAGTGACCAGGTTTTGGTATATTTAGTGCTCTTTTACACTGATGCCAGAACTGCAACATTGGTTTCTTAAGACACATAGTTTGAAATGGGAAAAGTCTTAAGGCAAATTAACTCAAGATAGCACCTAATCACATCTCCAATATGTAGTGTTAGCCACTGAAGTATCAATTGGCCCTTCTTAATAAAGCAAAGAGGTGCTGACAAATTACAGTGTAATTTAACAGCTGCTAATTGTCTTTTTTGTAGTGTGCAGTAACCCAAGAAAGGGTCTGATTCTCTCAGCATTTAGTCTCTTTAATGCTTCTTTATACTGCAGAGTAGTCTAAAAGAGCTTAAATGAACAGAGGAGCAAGAGCCATCCAGTGCACATTGGCCAGATGTCCACACCGTTTTTCAAAGCAGACTCAAACCTTCATTTTATTGACAATGTTCCTTCAGACTTGACTTTGGCTTTGGCATAATTGTATTTTGAAAGCTCCCCTTTTACCCTCAGCGGTTTGCTGTATAACAGAAGAAAATCCTAATTCATGACTGTAATGAACACATGTTGTTCCATGAACAGCTGAATTAACAAGGCCTGTGTATTGATTCTTGTTTATAGATGTACATCTTGTATGTGGATTCTCTGCTGTCTAATGAGGCATGAGCTCTGACTTGCAGCCTGGAGCTTTCAAATGATCCCCCCTTACTCTCTGTCCTTTGCCCCTAGTTCTCTGGTGTTAGATAAAAGCCTGGAGCACAAGCTAACGGCTTTCTTTCCATAGTGCTGCTATGACCTCTCTCCTCTCCACAAACACCTCTTCTCATGAAGTCAGTGCCAACAAAAGTTTGATACCTCTACTCTGTGCCAAATGTGGCTGAAACAGGCTAATTTCCAGGCAGTGGATTAAAGGGTTACTGGGGGAGGAGGGAATGAAAACGGGCTCCCGTAAAGCAGAGTCGCATTGCCCTATTTCCCCAGCAGAAAAAAAAGCAGAAAAGACCCGAGAGTGCCCCTGGTTACAGGTGCGAGGGGCCACTGTTCCCTGTGCAGCCTGACCATCTTGCAAGTCTCTGCTGCTGACACTGCGAATGCATGAGGCTGGGATGTTGGCATTGTGCCTTTCCTACGTGTTGGAGTAAATTCTCGGTGGGATTAGATTAGCATGAAAGGGACCCATGTTTGTGAGGATGCTTGGTTTCGTGGCTGTGCTGCTGATCTCTGTAGCATCATTTAGAGAAGATGGGACGTACAGGAGGTCTGTGCTAACTGCACAGATTGCACTGTCTGGGGTGCAAGTGCAGAGGATGGATCTGGTCTCATAGTTAAAAGCATAACATGAATAATGATGTGCGACTGCTGTGGCATCTGAACTTGTGCATGAATGAATGTACAACATCACTGTGGCACAGGAGACCCTGTGCAGTTGTTTTGGACACATCTCCCTCCTCTCTCTTTTCCATGGCATCGCTCCCCCATGCTGGCAGGAATTCAGGTTAGTCCGGGAGATGCTCTCGGAGTAGCAGAATGCTGCCACCCTTTTGCATAATGAGACAAAGGAGGACAGTAACAAGAGCAAGGATATGACCGGGAGATTGTGGGAAAGCCTAGAGTGCTGAATTTGGAAGAAAAATGGAAATATCCCTACAAATAGAATTTCCATTAATGCTACTATTTAAAACAACTTTTGTTTGAAAGAAAGATGTTGATGGAGCAATTTCCACTGGTTCTTAGTTCTTGCCAGCAGAGATGGGTGCTCAAAAGTTCTCATCAGCCATTTCACACCATATGCGGTGTCTTTTTAATTCAGTGTAGACAATTGCAGCATCAGTCAAAAGGTATTCTAGCACTTTCTACAAGAAATAAGAATTTTTCATTCTGGTGATATGCAGCATGACCTTCAACTCTTAACATCTGAAAATAGTTTGCCTAAACTTTCCAATTGATGTAACCAGATTGCAGTATAAAAAAGCATGAGGGTTTCTCATGATCTGAAGCTCATGCTCTCCAGTTGTTTGTCACCGGAAAAGTACAATGTCTATTCCCTGGTATGTCAGGGTATAGGCACTATTTTTTGTTTGATGGCTCAGCTTGGCTTTTCAATGACTGAAATGTACATCATGGGTTTTCAATCATATAAGTTCGTTCTTAGCCAAACTTCAGATGCCTTTGATCTCTGCCCATGGGTTAACTGCTTTGAGGAGTCTCAAAATTGTTGGTATTGTTAAACAGACAACATATTTTTCTTTTGATTAGACACCAAGGCTAGCACAACTGTCTGCTTTTCAGAGTTATCTGAGCAGCTTTCTTGAGCGCTGGAAGTTTACCCTTGAATATGACAGGTATAAAACATGTTTTCTGTGTATCTTTCAGTCAAGTGATTGATCTGCTACATTAGCACCAGCTTCAGCGTTGTCACCCTGGCACTTGCTATATGCACGAGCTATATGCTATGTGCTCTGTAAGGGAAGATGACCGAGTATGAGATTACCAAGGACACTCCTAGGATTGAGTAATCACCAATAGAAACCTTTGCATTGTTCGCAAATATATGAATTTGGTTTGTATACTAATAATCACAAAATGTCCATAACAGAAATTGTTTTCAAGGTCAACCACAGAGGAAATACTCTTGCAGCTTGCAACCTGAGTCACGTCACTCAGCATCTTCTCTTCAATGTGTATTGACTTTTCAGAGGTGTTATTAATCAGCTAGTTAAAAACCTTTGCTAATATTATTTCAACAGATTTGTAAGGACATACAGCAAATAGATGAGGAATGTGGTATGAACTGTGTTTTGTAATTTTTCCTTAAATTAATTTCTGAAAATGAATGCAAACATGATGAAGATATATTGCAGAAGTAGGACAGAGCATGGCGTATTGATTCATTTTATTCAGGATAGTGATAATTCCTAATGAAATTAGGCAGGAGGGCAAGGCCCTATTAATTACTCCCAATAAGGTGTTAAGTATAGCTTCTCCCGTGTAGCTGTTCCTTCCAGAATAGATGTGGGCAGGAGATCATAGAATCATAGAATCATACAGGTTGGAAAAGACCTCTAAGATCATCGTGTCCAACCGTCAACCCAACACACCATGCCCACTGCACCATGTCCCTAAGGGCCTCATCTACACGTCTTTTAAATACCTCCAGGGATGGGGACTCCACCACTTCCCTGGGCAGCCTGTTCCAAGGCCTGACCACTCTTTCAGTAAAGAAATTTCTCCTAATGTTCAATCTAAACCTCCCTTGGTGCAACTTGAGGCCATTTCCTCTTGTCCTAGATGACGTTGGGAGACACCCTGATGCTGCTTCCTCCTTAGGTGTTTTCTGGGCGAGCTGCTGAAGGAGCCGCATGTTCTCAGGGCTCAGGGAAAGTGCTTTCTTCTGGTGCACAAGTAAAGTAGGGGTAACCCCATCGCATTGCCCCTCCCGGGCAGCGGAGAGGCGAGGAGGCTGAGCGCTGGGTCCCTGGCACCACGTGGGGTGTGTTCCTGGCTCCCGGGTGGCAGCAGCGGCTGAACTGAGGAGTGCTGAGTCCACAACTGCGTGAATTGCATTTTTGCCTGAAGAGGGAATCAGCAAAATATGACTTGGCTTTGCAAATCAAGCAATCAATGTGGCACGTTTGGGGCAGTGTGCTTCATGTTGTGCACCACGCTGGGTAGCAACCAGAGCAAATTCATTTGCAGTTTTTTCTTCAAAGAATCAGTTCTGTGTCTCTCAAGCCTTATGCTACTGCTCATTCCCCCAAATGTGGAAAGCATCTACTGTTAGCTCATTATCTGGTTAGTAATCTAATCTGCTGAATTTCAAGGCTTTAATCCGCCCTAAGTATAGAGTAACCTCCTTTAGTAAGAATAGTCACAGTACAGAGTAAACAGCATATATTCAGTGTGGGGAGATTATCTCCCTTGTTTTGCCTTGTAGTTATTACATGCAAAAAAGAAGGGAAAAAAACCTCAATAAGAGTTAAACAATAGTCTTAACACCTGAAGTTAAGAAATGGTAAATAGCAATTATAACTTTAAAAGGATGGTTTTTACTGTGGCGTTTGAAAATGACTTATTTGGAAATGAACATTTGAAGAGAAACAAAACTTACCGTGTAATAATGGAAACAGAATTTTATACTAAAGACAGCACCGGAGTACTTGTAACCTTGATGAACTAGGCAGAAGCAGACACAATGCATCCTTCCCTCACCGTCTTGCTAACGCGGTGCGTGGTCTCAGTGTGACTGTAACATTAACACAGGCTTTGGGACCTCTTTTCTCTAAGTCTACTGGTGCCACGGCAGCAGGTGGCATTGACCTGCTGGGAACCTGGCAGAGTATGAATTGCCAGATGAAGGTGGGGAGAAAAGATACCTTGGAAGTTTGAATGGCAGCTGTCAAATGTGCAACTGAGACCAATCTCTGTTTAATTTGCCTCAAGAGATGAGAAATTCCTTGGTGACATTTAGTTATGTCTCCAAAGGTGGTAGAGGTTAGGTTTTTTGGAGACTACTTCTCTGAAGTGCCACAGAATAAGTATTCAATTCTCTTTTCTCCCAGGAGACTCTGGGCATCTTGTTGAAATACCAGGGAGAGAAAAGTAGAAAGACATAAAAAGGTCGTTAGAAAAATTTAAGAAAGTGGTATTTAGCAAGTGTAACGGACTTGCGTCAGATAAAATGCTAGCCTTTACACTATTTGTTGTGCGTAAAGATCACCAGGAATGTTTTTCAGAGGATATCTCAGTGAAATGTTCCAATTCTCATTTGTCAACAGACTTTACTAAGGGGCTATTCATTGAGTAAAACACAGGGTGCAACACATCCCTCTATATTGCAAGACCGCCAGAGTAAATGAATTCTTTGAAATTGTAATAAGAATTACAATAGTTACAAACACTAATAGGTATCTCCCAACTTACTTAATTGCCAGAAGTACCCATAGGGAGAAACCTCTGGAGAAAGAAGAATTTTCTTCATTAGTAATTGTGTGTGGTGTTTCTAGAAACAGAGCAGTGGGGGATTTCCCTGACAAACCTCTGCCGCTCGGTGCTGTTGCCGAGTGCCTTCTGCAGAACCAGTGGAATTGGCTGACTTTGCAGCTCTGTGTGTTATGAAGGGACATCTTAATTAGCAGCTCCTGGGGACAGCAGCTCACCCCAGCCGATGCCGAAGGCTGCTGACATGAGCGCTGTGCGCTGTGTCGAGTCAGGACTCCATCTCCCTGAGGGGGCACGGGTCCTCCCGTTCTGTTCCTAACCTTCTTCTGAAACAGCAAAAAGCTGGAAGTTGCCTGTAGTGGAGATTTGGTTGTTCCTGGGTTTTGTTTGTTTGCTTTCAGAATAACCTTAATGTTGAACTTTGGGGATGGGTGGCTTTTTGGAAAGAGAACAAACAGTTATTAAAAGAAGTTTAGGGTTTTTTTTAAATTAGTGTTTTAGCGTACCCTCCCCCCCCGAGTCAAGGCTCTCTATCAAGGGAGGAATATTCCTGTATGGGATTATTCCCTGGTGCCAATGTGCTGACTGGCTGAGAGGAAAGCTTAAAAGGATTTTTGCCAAGTTTCTCCAGCTCTCCTCATTACCCCTATTTGATGTGGGCAGATCTGGTATGAAGACCAATGCACCTTCAGTGCTTAGGAAGTGCCAGGATCTACTGAAATAATGAATTAAATTACTGCCATGAAGCTTGTTTCACCTTGTGATGTGCATGTTTAATTATTTGGCAGATTTTGATAGAAACTACAACATTTAAGTGTCTGTATATTCGTAGCATGTGGTTCAATGAACTGATCTTTATGTATTCATGCCTTATAAATGGCTTTGAATGCACATCTAACAAGGGACTGTATTAAGCATAGTAAGATGGGTACAGCAAAAAGGAGAATGTTTCAATTGGCATTTAAAGGCATCAGTTTCTGTATGGGATGACAGTGTGAAAGTGCCTCTTAGAATAACCCATGGAAAATGCAAGAGATGTGTTAAATGTGAACCCAGGAGGAAGGTCCTGAAGATTGTGCTTGCAGCAAAAATCTGATCAATCGAGAACAGAAAGCGAAACAATGGTAAAGCCTACCAGCTAAGTAGGTCACCAGTTAACTAGACAGTGACTCACGCAGAGAGGGAGAATTTAATTTTTAAACACCAAATCCTGAGTTTGCTTGAAATAAAAATGTATATATAAATTTAGCAGCTGATCAAATAAGATAAAAATATTTTATTTACATTATTTTGTTATACTGTTTGCAATTTTTATTGTATTTACTTACACAATGCTTTAAAAACTTTTAACGTTTAAGTCTTGATTATATATGAATTCTTTGTGTTGCTGTTGTTCCTACATACCCAGCTCAGGGCTCACATGAACCAGTAGCTACTTGAACAACGGTAGTTGTTCCAGGTGGTGCAGTGATACAGTGTCTTCCAATTTAAATCACTTAGTATGCGAGCAAATGTTTGGCCTTGAGAAGAGATGCATTATTTTTCTGCTAGTATTGGTCTGTATCATTCTTTGATGCTGGACTGAAATTTCTGGGAGAATGGACCAGTCTGTTGTCTGCAGCCATGGCCCTTCCTAGGTGTCACGCAAGCGTGAAAAAGCATGTCCAGCTGGTCCTCTGTCATGCAGCTTGGCTTTGTTCCAGGGGCTGAATGAAAGCCACAATGCTCATTCGTCTGCTACATATAGTTATGTGAAGTTGATAGATTCAAGTTCTTTGTGTCCTATCTATTCACAGATGTAATATAAAAATGTGTAATATAAAAATACATGTGTGTATGAAAAGCATGATATATAAAACCATCGATGTACTGCCAGAAAAAGTGGCTGCCCTATCAATTTGATAGGTATATCCTTTACGTAGCTTAAAGGATGTACAAAGTATAACTAAGGTGACATAATTCAGATCAATGCTTTCCTAATATATTCGTTATATACGAACAGTCAATATTTAAATGCATTGCTTTTTCTCCAAGAACAGCTCTGTGTTCACTCAAACCCCAGCTAAAATCCTTCTGTGGTTATAATTAGTATTTTATCTTATTGATTTATGGAGAAAGATCTATAAGGCACATCTTAAAATCATTTAGCAATAAAACACTGTGTAATAATAGTGTCTTTGTAATATTTTTAATAATGACACAAAGAACTTATTCTTCCTTCTCAGATGTCAACACTGGATTTATGTGAATGAGAGGGAAATTCATTGCGGATCTGTCTAGCCACAGTCTGCACTTCTGGTAGTCCCTAACCTGAACAGCTGAGCTGTTTGCAGCTAAGGTCTGAGTCATGGAAGTGCTTAATAACGATGACAAACCACTAATATCTGATATCTAGCCCCACTGTTTTTCATCTGCTACACAGTTTTGTGTTAGTGAAAAAATATCATCCAATTTTCATGCCTGTAACAGCAAATTTTTTCTGTGGTATTATTTTTAATTGTTATATCTGCTAGTTGGCAGAGGGTCTGAAACAGCCCCTCAGTCTGAAGACATGGGCAACAAATGGGCTAGAAACAAACAGGCAGGGAAGGGAAGTTATTGTCCACACAAGCCCGGAGGAGAACACCCTGGTGCCCATTTGTCAGGGTGCACTGTTTTAAAACTAAGAGCATGCTCTTCTTTTGGTCTACAGAATGATGTATCTTGTTATTTTTTGGTCCCAAGCAGAGCTGAGTTAAGCTTACATCATCCCCTCTTAAACAGAATATAAAACGTCCACGTGAAGCTGTGCACCGATTTAATCGGACTAGCTCTTCCAAGCTCTTGAATTCTAAATTGCAGCCAGTGACTAAAGGTGAAATTCTTGCTATTGTACTTCTGCATTATCCAGACCAACTCATTCTCATGAGGTTTTTAAAAGCATCCTTGAGAGATGAGCACAAATTCGAGAGAGTGAAAAGAATTCAACTATCAGTAAAATGTTTTATGTCTGGAAAACATTTGAAAAGAGATTTGAACCCTCACCAAGCTTTGGTAGTGGTTGGCAAAAGAGAGGTATCTGAAGAAATCCTTCAGCAGGGAAGGAATGGAACAGGAATGAGGAGAATATTTTAAACAAAAGCAGAGTAATTTTTGTGAAAAATTTCAAACAATTTTGTATGCAAGCAGCTTCTCATTTGCACCTTTCCGATCAAAACTATCTGCCTTGTATTAGCCAGTCCATAGAGAGATGCTCCATTTGTCTTGCTAGCACATGGCAATGCCAGACTTTCTCAAATCACAGGTTTCTTTTAGTAGTGATGTCTTGCTTTTTCTCCATCACACCTACACTACCTGATAGTGGCTAGAGCCTGATACCAGCATACTCTTTTTCAGTTTGTCAGTTTTGCAGGGAGGGCAAGGCACTGTCTCTTCCGTACATGTGGCACGCAGCTGGGGAGCGCCCCGGTGTAATCTGAGAATGGTTCCCCCGTGGAGCCACACCTGCCTGGGTCTCCACTGTGAGAGACGATGCTCCTTTGGACCATTGCAAAGGTAAAGATGGGGACTATGAAGAAGGTGAGGGCTGTGTTTGCATTCCCTTCTGGTAGATGTTTTTGCAACTATATGCTTCTAGGCATTGGCCTAAATGAATGAAATGCATATGTATTTTTAGAGATGATGTGAATTTTGGATTAATTAAGAATGTAAGTTCCAGGCTCCTTCTTTAGATGTGAGCTCTTATTAATATTTATAAAAAACTATTACATATTAATACATTCATAATACATAAGATATGTGGCACTATCAGTTTTAATAGATTTTTTTAGAACATCATTGTAACTGTGAGGATGTTCTCCTCTGTCCTTCTTCGAGTTGAAAGAGTAATCATATGGATTTATTCTCCCAATGTTTATACAAGATTTTTTTTAAAAGCCTCCTTTTTAATTACCTTGCCAGGCTATCAATAAAAGCTGTAGGCAATGTAATTTCAGCTGCAAGTAGTTGTATAAACTGCAATCAGAACACTCAAGGAGCAAAATGGCTGTAGGTATGAATCTGATTGAATCCAATATAGGGCACTGGTGCTGAAGAATGCGAATGAATGTGGGGCTTGGGCTGCTCTGGAGATGACTGGTAAAGGTCTGGAAGCCCCCTTAGAAGCACAGCACTGTCCTGAGAGCAACGTGGGTGCCTGTGCCGCACCCTGCCGGGAGGGCTTGGCTGTGGCCTTGTCACCTCCGTGCCCTTGGCCACTGACAGACCTGCTAAGGGTCTGCTCTGCTTCAGCTGTAAAAGTGGGCAGGGGCTACCAGGCTAGGTGATGTCTAGCACACGTCGCGTGTCTCACCAGGGATTTCTAGACGTTGGTTGTAAATGGAGTGGGGGAAGGGACGAGAAATGCTCCCTGGGTAGAAATACCTGCCATGAGGCTGTGTTGATCATTCTCCAGCCGGTGTATCGGCCTTCAAAGGCTGCCTGGGCTTTAGAGGCAGAGCGGAGCTCGGAGTAGAGACCGGCAGAGTGGTACAGGAGGGGTGTCCAGCTCATAACTTACTTTCCTGCATACCAGAAATGACTGAGACTTGTTAGCTGGAAGTGAGTCGCTTTTTCACAGAGAAAAAAGAAGCTTATATTTCTTTAGTCCTTCACAAAGTGTCTGTTTTAAAAAATAAAGCAACATATCATGGCTTCCATGCACGTTTGTACCGGTGTTTGGCTAAACTTTGCCAAGCTCCTTCCTCTGCAGTAATTAGGATTCCATATTTTTTTGAAATCTTTTTAGCATTCCTCATTTCAAAGTTAATTTGCTTTCAGAACAACCCAATTAGAGGTGAATCACTCTATATATGTGCAATTCCGCACTAATTGCTTTATTTGATCATTTTATATTTATAAGGTAAATGTCTTATTTTCTTTAGAAAGGAGCTATCATTGCCTCCCACCTATTGCATCTCAAGGTCTTTTCCATTTTGTGGTTGGTTATTAGCAATAAAGAATAATGTTATTACATGGTTGTTCAGAGAATTATGTAATTTGCAAAAGAATCACACTAAGAAGCCATCACGTACTGTTTGAAGGGAGGCTGCTCGAAGGGCTCGGGAGACCGGTGCGGGGGAGCTGTGCTTGTCCTGTTTGACATCACGGGCACGGGAGCTCGGATCCTGCTGCAGTACCTGCTGGATCAAAACCCTGGCCCAGGAGATGAGAAAAATACTTCAGTAATTTGCGACTGGTTGTCTGTGGCACTGCGGAGAGATCTAATACCTGTTCCCGGCCCCAGTTGATCATAGTGTTCATGCTAAACTTTAACTGCGCACACCTATGTCCCGGACTGAATTATTTTTCTGGATTGAAATATGTATCTCCTAGTTTTGCAGTAAAGATACATAAATAATTAAGGGCAAGCCCTTTTTCTGTGTTTTGTTACACGTGTTTAGGATTAATTCTGAATTGGTCCACAGTGATCTTAAAATAAAAATAACTTTAAAATGTTTTGCTATTAGCATATGTTGGCAAGAATAAGCATGAAACCAGGCCTGGTTTTCAGTCAGCCTCGCAGTGGGAGAGCTCCAGCTCTAAATGTTCACAGCATGTTCTTTAGGCTGTGTTAATATACATCGATTCTCACAGACAAATTAACGTTGAATGTTTGCAGTCAGAATGTTTATTAGCTGGGTCAGCTGCAGTGATCTTATCGTAAGTGTGATTTTACCCAAACCTTTCCTCCGACTTCTGGTTTTCTCTTTGGAGGGGGTTGTTCTGACCATGCACCCACACCTTTCTTCCAAACCTATTAAATCAAAAACACAGCAAGGATGCTTTAAGTCCAGACCTAGGAAGACAGAAAATCTAAATCTAAAATTTTGAGCAGTGGGGGTAAAAATGAAGCAGAGAGTGGGTAAAATGCCAGATTAACTAGTAGAAGCAGCTAATGAACCAGCCCTGGCAAGAGTCAGATGAATAGGCCAAGCTGCGTTCTTGTAGCATTAAAAATATATATTTCCTTAAACAACACAATAAAAGATGATAGCATGCTTTGAAGCCTGCAGCAAATTTTCATGGGAGAGAGTTCTATTTTTTAAAATTAAATGAATAAATCAAGATTAGGTAAGTTTTCTGGTGGTATTTACAACATTGACACTTGAACTTTTGATTTATTTATAATTTCAAGGATACTGTAGCCAAATTAGTAATATAAAAATGGTCGTCTTGTAACATTTCAAAGTTGCAGGCAGCAGTATCCATCTCTAGCAGAATCCCATCTAACAAGCCAGCAGCAAGAAGAGAAATTGGCACAAATTCAATTCATTCAGGCTGGAAATAAGATTGAGAAATACCATCACCTTAATTCATTATTATTTTCACTATGTGAATTGTAATCTTGTCATTATCCTTTATGCCATCCTTAAGATAATTCTGTTCTCTGGGGAGTTTCAAATATTTCTTGCCAGGTAGCAATGCTAGAAATATATGTTACATATCAGCACACCGAGCACTGTACGATAATTACAGGGGACATACAATCTCATTTAAAAACCCGGCGAGCACCTGTATAACCAGGGAAGGTGCTGTGCTCATTATGCTGCATGGCAACTACTAATGCTGTTGTTATACAGGTGCGTATTAGATTAAACTGTTTGCTCATTCCATTATGCATTTCCCTGGTAATCATAACTACAGGCACAGAAAGCTCCTGGGATACTAGCAGGCCATAAGAAAGTATTGAAATGCACTTCCTTACCACCAGCTGTGTTTGAAATAAGAAGCTTTTGTGAGTAATTTCCAAACCCACTGGACCAAACAGCCGAACGGTGAGACCCCTGAGCCTGCAGAACAGGGAAAGCTCGAGAAATGCATTGGAAACTTTTCTTCTTTTGGCCTTGATCCAGCAAAGCAGCATGTATTTAACTGGAGAGGCTGGTGCAGAGTCTCTGCTGCGGGGACTAAAAGCCAGGCCCGTTCCCTTCGTTCAGAGATGGGGGATTGCGCGCCCTGCGCGAGGAGCGGTTTCTGTTAAGCGGAGTGGGTTGTGGTGTTAGAGATGACTGGAAAAGGGGATGCTTGGTAAAGTGACCTTCTCGGCACCGAAAACTCCTCGCTGGCAGGAGAGCGGGGACCAGGTGGGCAGGGAGACAGGCCAGGAGGAGCCGACTGAACCCCTGTCCTAGGGCCCAGCCCGCAGGGACAAATAAAACCTTCCTCCTTTGAGGGCCAAAATGATGTCAAAGGCTGAGCGCTCTGTCAGCCTGGGCAGATGTTTCAGCAGTGGGGTGGAAGGGCAGCTGCTGCCCGACATGAGCCATCTGCGGCTCTGCCGTGGCCCATTGTCTGACCCTGGTCCCCTTCCTACCCTCCCTCTTGGCCGCCAAAAAGCAAAGTCCCGGGGAGCAGGAGCGTGGGTGGGCAGAGCTGTTTGCTCCTCTGGCGTGGTGGAAGCCACCTGCCCGGCAGGAGCCGGGGCGGCACTGGAGGCAGGTACCTGTCTGTCCGCCCCTGCCTTCATCATACCTGACAGTTTTGTGCCAGCTTAGTAATCGGAGCTGCTGGGCTGAGGCAGGGCTTGACAGCGTGATGAAGAACACATGCTGACGTGTAGGACAAATTGTGGTAGCAAAGCTGTGGTAATAGCTTGTAATGCAGGGGGAAAATAAAACAAACACCACCTGGAAGGTGCAGGGAGGGTGGGTGCCTCTGCAGCCCCGGGCTGAGACCCTGCGGGGACAGCTCCCGTGGCTGCCCCGGGGCCCCACCAACAGCCAGACCCCCGGCAAACAAGAAACTCCTGCATCTAGGTGGCTATAAAAATACATGATGGGGAATATCTGTAAGAGCATCAATCTTCATGAGTGAGGAGAGGATGGAGTAGGGGAGTCACAAGTGAGTTATCCTGTCACTCCTGACAAATGAAGATAAATTGTGTGACACTGGCTATTTATTTATACACTTTGCTGGGTATGCATATGGGTATGAGCAGGAGAAACAGCTTTATGTCACATATGTAACTGCTACAGAGGGCTTTTTAAAGGATGAGTTTTGGGTGGTTATTGCTGCGTATGGTCAAAACAGTCAATGACTCGTCTCCACAGAAAGCTTCAGATGGCAAATTTCTCATTAGTGAGTGAAGGAGGGCAGTGGTTGGAAAGAAGCCCTGTAGCTGCAGTGATGTTTTTGGTTCCTCGGGGGAAGCTCGTGCTGGTCAGCGGGGCAGCAGGGCAGCTCTGTGCCCTCCTGTGAGGATGGAGTGCGCAACTGCTAGGGGAAGTTACAAACTTCTTTTCTACAAGCAAACCTAAAAACTGGGGATGGACCAGTCCCCCCGTCTTTGAAAAACAAGCAGTGGGTGAAAAAGGGTGGCATATTGCAGAAGTACTGCTTTTTCTTTGTTAACCAGCTTGCACGCACATTTCTTTCTATTGGTTTGCATCTAACTGGCCCCTGGGCAGGGAAAAGACAATATTTGCAGACTGCACTGACATACAGAACTTGACACCTTTGGCTCACAGATACTCTGCCTGGTGGCCTGATACATCACTTGTATGTGGAAATAAGTGGGTGGGAGAAGCTCTTTTTGAATGGATACTGTACTTGTATGTGTCAGGAGGGGATTTCTGAACACAGAACAAGCACAGGTTTCCGCTGGGGACAGGCTCTGGGGGAGAGCAGTGTGACTCTGTTAGAGGAGCTGCGCATCCCCAGAAATGAGGGGGAGAGCTGACGGCCGAGCTGTTTGGGTGTGCTCTGCCCGGGATTACATTTTCAGTCTTGTGCTGTGCTGCGGTATGTGACACAATAGAGGCTCTCTGTTGGGACCAGCTGGGATGCTTTATAAAAATATTTCTAAGCAGAGGGAGTTGATTAGGGGAAAAAAATCCTCATAGTTGTGCTGGAGCTGTGCTCTCGTCAGAAATAAATTGATAGAGTTAAACTCCTGTTGTCTCACATCTGAGCAAAAAGAGGCTCCTTTTCTGCAGATTGCTATCTCAGAAAGAATTGTAGATGCAAATAACAACACTTGTGTCTCATATCCTGATTGTTTTCAGCAGCTGACTAGCTAGAGTATAAGCACCCATTAAAAATGAATGTCTGTATTAGCTGGTGACAAGTTTTGAAAACTGGGCCTGTAGCATTATGAAACGTTTTATCTGTTACAATGGCTGTGTTACAGCTTTGTCAATCCTGTGGCAGTATCGGGAGAACTGATGAACCTGATGTGCTAGCGTCCACCCTGCAGAATCAGCTCTGCTAGCCTGGGGTTAGCTGTGCTCCTCAGCTGTGGGGTGTCCTTGTAGCCCATGAGCATGGCTGGACTCCCTCCTCTTCCCATGCTGGAATGGTGCAGCCGGCTTTGGAGAGCAGTGCCCACAACAAACGAGCTGCAGCCAGGCCACGTCAGAGGGGACGTGCCCTGCAGAGCTGATGCTCACAGGACCTGTTCCTCACCTTGTCTGGAGCATCTGGCACTTAAGCTGCATCCTCCCCTAATCAGCATTTTCAAAGGCCATGCATGCTGATCTGTCTGCCGTGCCCAGGTTTCATCTCTGTCATGCCAGGTGATTCCTGGAGCCGCCCTGTGGGTGTCGCGATGGACTCCTGTCCTTGCAGATGGAAGCAGTCATCAGTCACTCTGGGGCGCTTGACCCTTCCGGGGCTCCGATCCGAGTCTGTCGATCACGTCTGCCTTGCGCACGGCTGCCTTATGAGCACCGGGGTGCTCCCGCGCTCGCTTGGCTCGGCCACTGCTGCGAAGAGCTGGCAGCGTGTGCTGCCTGTAGTGCTTGAAGCCTTTTAACTGTTGGTGGCACTCTGTTTTCATTTGTAAGTCGCTGCTCTTTTAGGGGCAGTTGCTGTTGATAACCTGCTTCTCTGGCCACGGGACCACGCACGACCCGCTGCCCACTGAGCGTGCCGAGTCTGGGCACTGGTACAGTGGCATCGTGGCTCCGGTGTTACTGCCAGCATATCCGGGGAGACGTGATGCTCCTGGCTGAGCTCCCTTTGGCAAGCACCGATTTAGGGGTTGTTTTTTGCTCCTGTTTGGTGAGGGAGTCCTGGACAAGTCCCACAGACTGAAACCGGGTCTGTGCATGACGTTTTGGGATGGGCAGCCTGAATGCATCAGCACAGACCGTGAGCAGGAGAGCGCTGAGACTCTGGAGAGGAACTTTAAAAACTGATGTGAAATGCCAGTGCTGCCGCAGCTTGCCTGTGGGATGCTAGGCAGATCTTTATTTTAACAAAAAATCACCTATCCATCAAACAAAATGAGACCAAACAATAATAATCCTTATTTTGTTGAATTTGCTATTTGGAATAATTTTTTTCTTAAGTCACATTTGTTTGGATGGAAAACATAATATAATAGATGGTTTCCCATGAAAACTTCTATCTTCTCTAAAATGGAATGAAAATATTTCCCCCCCAAACACTTCTTAGTCTCTTTGTCGCTCAGTTACTTGTGCATATATGGTCCTATGTGGTGTCTGAAAGTTCTCAGCTTCCTTGGTCAAGCAAAATACAAAACTTAGAGCTGATATCATCGCTGTCAATGAAGAAATTGAAATAAAATTGAAATAAAGCTATTCAAACTCCCAGGTAATATTAATGCAGAACAAATGGGTGTAAACAGGCCAAGAATAATTTCAGATGAAAAATGAGAAAGAAAAGTCAGCCTGTCAGAGGAGACGGAACCTGAAACGGCCTTCCAAAAGAAATACAGGGGAATAAAAGGAAAGCATCAGCAATTATCAAGTGTATCTTCACTTTATACATTACATGTCAGGATTATATGGTAGGTCTGAAAGAGATCATAGGAGACTTTTTCTAGCTGATGCTTTCTGGGATGGATCTCTTTGTTTTCCTGAAGCCCACAGCGCTCTGAAGATTGAAATCTGTAATTTCGAGAAATCTGTATTGTTGGAACAAAGCACTGATAGAGTGTAATCCCTGATGTTTTGCAGTGTTTGCAGCACATGTCTAATTGAGGGAGTCATGAAGATGCAGGATGTATGGGCCTGGGAGAGCATCATGCACTTTGCATTATGCATCTTTATAGATGCAAATTTATTTTCAAATTAACCCTCAGCTCAGTGGAGTCCCGCTAATCCTTTTACAAAGGCATGAACTGCTAATCCAAGTCCTGCACTGGGTTTGCTGCTGTTTGAGCAGCTACCTAGATTAGTTTTCATGTTTAAAATGAAATTTGTATTATTTGCATCAAGAGCCCAGTTTAAATTGGGGGTGACTTTTTGCTACTCTGGAGAGGCTTCTTGGGGGAGAGCTAGTATGAAATCTTACTTCCAAGCTGCTTCCTAAAATAGAAAGCTGTAGCAGATGAGGTAACGTGTCCTTCAGTTTCCTGGGATGTGGATTACAGATGGCTTCTGCCTATGGAACAGTAAAAAGGTGTTATGCCAGTACAGTATCATGACTTTTGCCTGCGGCAGATAGTGCAAATGGGGACCAAAGTATGGGAGAGACTGGCGTGGTATGGGCCTGGAACAGCTAACAAGTGACACGCCGGAGGAGGCATGCACATAGCCTGGGCTGTGTCTGATGGTTACCCATTATCTTCCATCAACATGTTGATAAACTGTTACCACTAAATTATCCTCAGTCTAATACAAGCTTCACATCAGTCAGGTATGAAATCCATTACTGTCTGTCATACCGCTTGGCTAATGGAAGGAAACCCCTTTTTCTCCATTAGATTTTGGTTGGATCCCTTTATCTGCCCATTACTTCTTCTGTAACTCCTTCTAATGGAATCAGACTAATACAAAATGACAAAGAATCAGAAAAAATGACAATGAAATCGGGGGAGCTGTAAAAGCCTGTATTGCCCTACTTGGCCTTGTTAAGGAATGTGAAGTCTGAATTAGTTTAAAGATTTGTTCGTTCAGTGACTGATCCCATAAGCTGGTTTCTTTTGCTTAAGAAAATAAAAAGTAATTTTTGTTTTGCAATAAATTCAGTATACAAATGTCATGACATGGAAAAATATTTACTGTGATTAGTGCAATAGCTTCTGTGATTCCTTTGTCTTTATAAAAAGCATGTGGCATGGCTGCCTTATAATTTACTATTGTTTTATTAATTTAATATTGCTGTTCTTCTAGCGATCATCCCTATCAAAAAAAGGGATTTGTGTGATCCAAATCAGCCAGCCAAAAACAGTTTGCAAACAACCTAATAGAAACATTAATAAGCAAAAAAGGTAATGCACAGTCTCAGTGTGTCTGCTCTCTTACCAGCCTTGCGGTTTGGGGCGAGGTCCCGTGCGTGCTGTTAGGGGTCCCGCAGTGGCCGTACACATGCAGAGTCACCCCATGGCAAGCAGCACTGCACAAATGCAATCCATCAGTGATAGCCAGAGCTGTAATCTGTGCAGGGAGCTGAGCTCGGCAGTGCAGAGTGGAAGCGAGCCTGACCTCGGGGCTGTTTCGGCAGCAGGACAGCTCAGCTATGCCTTGACCTTTTGCAGCCCAGCCGCCTGCCCGAGCAGGCAACGTGCAGGCAATTGCTAACAGAGGTTTGAAATCCTGTCTTGCTGCAGGATTTTCATGTGGGATGCCGTGCCAGGCAGTGCTGATTACAGATGTTCACAGGCACTTAACATTAGCTGCAGGAGCTGGGGCTGCTGCCCGAAGGAGGCACTGATCTCTGAGCATTAAGGAAGGAGGCTCCTCTTAGAGGGCTTGCTACATGGCCCAGCCTTTGCTGACTGCTAGCTAATAGCACTGAGGAAGAAATGCACTGCAGGCAGCGCATGCCCTGACAGCTTATATCTCAGCAGCAGCTGAGCCTCTGATTTACTGTGAGTAATACATAAAGGGTCTCATAAAGAAATGGTTAGGGAATACTGCCTTTGGGGGAAGAGCAGGGGAAGGAGCCCTGCTGTCTGGTTAACAAGAGTATTGCCTCTCCTGGCAATCCTTGCCTCCGAGTTGAGGATTTTTCTAACATTTCTGGCTGGGGATTTTAAAGATTTAGCACTTTTTTTTTTTTAATATTCCATGGACACATGAGATGAGACCAGGCTGTATAATTTTCTTCCCACTCCCTGTGTGCAGTCACTGAATTAGTCTTAATTTCCTGCACCAGTGCCCATGGATTGGGAGCTGGTTTCTGCCACCCATGAAGTCAATGGTGCTGTTCATAAGCTCAGATGATTAAAATGGTCAGACTCCAGCGAGGCACAGAAAAGTGCATTTTCTCATATATGTTCTCGGTATAATGCAGTGAAAAGATATGGGATTGTGGATTGATGCAGAGGGCTGGAGAATGCCTTCAGATGCCATCACCGTTTTGGTCTGTGACCACATGGAGACACGGCAACGCAGAGCCCCGGAGAGCAGGTATCGGAAAACAGAATGGCCGTGCTATGAAAAGAGCGCTTCGTTTCCAAGCTGCAGTGCTGACTCTAGGAGTTTTTCTTGTGCTCTCACTGATACACACTTCCGACTTTAATTTCTAAAGCTTGTCTGGCTCTGAACTGATTGCTTTTTCTCTTGTGAGTCCCTAACAAGCTCTTGCTTCCTTAGCAAAAACGTAATCCTGATCAAAGTTCCCTTCTTTCTCACTTGATTAGAGGGAAAAAAGCGCCCACCCTGACAAACCACAGCATTCACACCCCCCCCTTCTGTGTACTTGAGTTCTTAATTTTACAAACCCTTTTCTCATGCTCCGGTTGCGTATTTGTGGGGACCTCCAGGGTGCTTTGCGTAGGAAGTCAGAACAAGGCTCATGCAATGCTTGCACACTAAATAGGTGTTGGCATATTGTGGCTAACAGCAGGCTAGGGCCAGAGGGAGGTGGAACACTTCCCGTTCCCACTGAAGGAGGATTTCTGCTTCCCTCTTCATCCTCGGGCTCCTCCTGCACTGAGCACAATCCCTTGGCGTGCCTGGGCCCTTGGAGACTGAGCCGCTGTCTCCTGAGGAGCATTAGAATTAATAGAAGTAAATAAAGTAAATGAAGAGTGTTTCATGGGCAATTGAAAGGTCAGCACAGATCACGCCATATAATTTGCTGTTCTTCAAACATCCTTTTCTGGCTTCTTGTTAATCCCCAGACAGACAAGCCACAAGTGCATTAGTTCTCTCTCTCCCTCTTTTTCCCCCCTCCAGCCAGCACCCGCAAGGCCCTGGATTGTCACTGCTGTAACCAGTTGTACACTCTCTCCTGCTGCAGATATTAATTTTTTGTTTATAGAAAAATCCATAAGGTTTGAGTTATCAAAAGCTGTGTGCACTAGTGGGAAAGACACAAAATCAATGCTGAAATATTGCCTTATTTAATGGCTGCTGTAAATAGCTCTGTTATGATTCTTTAGTAGAGGTAAATTATGAAAGCACAAGAGAGGTCAGTTGAACGTACTTGTTTGCAGCCTACACCCCAGCAAGCCCATCCAGCTTACCGTGCCCTGTTAGGCATTAGCTGACAGAGTTTGAGATATCTTAGTTCATGGGTTCGCTATCACTCACGTGAGAAAACAAAGAGGAGTATGGGCTGATTCTGATGGGCTCTCACGGCGCTTTGCTCTGTTTATCAGTACTTCCTTGCTGCTGGAGGAGCTAAGCCAGGTTCCCTCCTGCGGGGATGCTGCCGGTGCCAGCCGTGTCTCGTCCCTGTGCTCTTCCCTCCGGACCCTGCGGGAGCAGAGGGCTCCGCCGGCACAGCCCGCTCCTGCCCAGCGGGGGACCGGTTCCCAGCAGCTGCTTCGCAGGGTTTTCACTTTCCTGGGGTACAGCACAGCCCTGGGAAGGAATTTCATCTCGCATTTTTTCTCACTTTCTCCTTTTTTAAGGCATGTTTTTGGAAATGTTGTTGAGGCTTATAAGTGAGGCTTTTAAAAGGTTTTAAATACCTATAATTTTTAATGGTTTATTTCTATGTCATTGAATGTAATCTCCAGTAGAAGTTCTTTCTAGAATATATGTAAGTACTTTGAAAAACACTGGCATTTTCCCCGCATTCCTGGAAAGCCAAGTCCTGGGTTGGGATATACTGTGGTAATCCAGCTGCGTTTCCACCAGCAACACTAATCACTACGAATGAGGAAAAAAATAGCATTCTAGGATGCCTTGCTTGAAAGTCACAAGGAATTAGGAAATCCTGCTTTGCATAGCTCCTTGAAGGTCAGACAGCCTCACTCTGCAAGCGGCATTAGTCAGTCCAATCACATGTGCAAACTCCGGCGTCTGAAGGGCTCACGAAAGCTGATAAGAGTTTTCCCTGAAGTACTGCTGCAGCCAGTCGGATAGTGCCTGCATCGCCTCCGTCGATATTTAACTCTGGGTCAATACAGCTTGATGTTTGGCTTAACAGAACTTAATATCTGCCTAATGTCAGCAAAGTTCTAGCAACTCTACCAGTGCGCTGCCTGATTTCTGCGGGGAAGGGGTTTCTCGGCTGAGGAGCCACAGAGTGGGGCACCTCCCTGCTGCTTAGATGGTGCTCTCGTTGCTCGCAGGAGAGGGCTATGCGAGTGACTGCATCGCCGATTCACCCCAGCTGACTGGGATGCAAACCCAGATTGGCTTACTGGGGCTGTGCTGGTAAGAGCGAGCCGAGTATCAGGGGATGTGCCTGTCACCGGCACGTGGGACTGATTCACTAGGCAGGGCTGCGCCGTGCATTAGCAGCAACTTCTCCGTCAGCCTCATCTGTTGCCTGTCTGTACAAGCTGCCGGGACTCATGCAGCTCTAACGGGCACTAAAGAAGTACAGAATAGAGGTCCTCTGGTTCCCATCGATGTCTGCAGAGGGGTGCTGCTGCTGGGTTTGTTGTCTGTTTTGTTTTGTTCTCATGAGGATTCCCTGAGGCTGATGCAAGCTGCTGGCAGCTGCAGCAAAGGCATGCATCACTGCTGCCAGCTCTGTCCTCTCCTCGAGCTCGACATCTTTCCTCCCTGCAGATTGTTTCTTTGGGCAGCAGTTAGCCAGTGAAAGTGTTTTCTTCTTATTATGGTTTTAATATTCATGACACATGCAAATTAGGAAAAAAGGTAATTGTCCCAATTAACACTAAATAGGTTTTTCTCACACATCTTGAGTAATTTGATGCTTCTGCTTATCTCATAAAAAGTTTCCTAGTGGAACTGCCTCAGCCTCAGTGTTCATACAAGAACCTGCTGAGCTGCTGTAATTAAGCTGTGATTAGCCAGCTATAAATACATGGTTTTGAATACAACATTGCACTCTTAGGGCAACTGGAGATAATAAAGCGATCAGATCAGTGAACACCTAAGATGCACCAGCAGAGGTGAGATAAAGCTTCCGCCGCTAGCGGCAGGTCAGCTGCAGTGGTTCAGTTCCCCCGGGCTCTCTCTAAGCCCTGGTCGAGTGCTGGACCGAGGCCGTTACCGCTAGAAACGGTGGGCGCGCCTGCAGTCCTGATGCTCGTGGCTCTCCAGGCAGGTGTGGAGGGAACCTGCCTCTGTGGTGCTGTATGGAATCTCCTGTCTGCTCAGCTCTTCTGATGGAGCAGTTAACTCAACCTAAAAACGGCTTTCCATTAGGGTGACCGTTTAACAGCTGGGTGTCCCTGGCTGTGAGCTTCGGTGAGCTGTCGGGGCAGCAGGGCTCAGATGGAGCTCTTGCAGAGGGGCAGCAGCAGAACGCAGAAACTCCCCATCCCCGGGAGCTCTGTGGGTGTGTACCTGTACCGGGAACATGAGAGCTCAGTCTAGGTGCCCGCTGCTGGCTTTCATCGCCAAATGTCTGGGAAGATCGTTTCCACCAAGCGCTTGGCACCCCACCACCAGCATCCCTTTGTACTTGGGAGTAATGGGAGAGTGGTGGTAAATTCACATTGTGAGGGGGGTGTGCCCCTCTGCTCCCCCTGCCCCCCATGATTGGGGCTTCGGAGGTGTGTGATGGGGGGTCCAACAAACCAGATCCTCCTTTCCACCCAGAACAGAGCACATCTCCTGGGCTTGAAACCAAGGGCCACAAGGTTGTGTTCATTCAGGCAGAGACATGATGTATCTTGTGGCCTCTGGGCCCAACTGCAGCTGTTGGTAATGTCAGGGAACTGCTCTCAAATGAATTACAGCTGATATTTCATCACACGCATTATTCAGCTAAAGAATAAACTGGAGGAAGCCAGGACGATTCAGTGAAGAAAGCAAGCTGACAGTTCTTGAATAAATGATTCATTATTCACTCAGCTCTGGCTGTTTGGTGCACTTGCCCCGACTCCTGAACAAAAGTTCAAACTTTTAGCTCATTTCAAACCCTGCTGCATTTCCATTTCTCTACTGTGACCCGATGAGACAGATGAAATGTTCATGAACATACTTACCTTTCAAATTAGAAGTTCTGTCAAATCTAATTCTGTGAACTGCTCGCAGAAAATTCGTATCAGCTGCTAATTTTCATCACCTTACATCTCAAATACTGTTTGTGAGCTTTCTAATTCAATGTTATTTCAGTTTTAAAAGCACTTCAGGAAAAACAATGTAGGATTATTTGGCAAAAGAGGCAGTTGTCTAAAGCACTGTCAGAACCAGCACTTGCTGTTTAGCAGCAGCTTTCTTCCCTATTACCGCTCCCACTGGGGTCGTTACTGGCTTGGCCCCTTTGGGGGGAGAAACAATGCGCACAAAATCCTGAGCTAAGTGGGAGCTCGGTGGTCGCCTTTGGGTGGAGCTGGGTGACTCCACTCAGGCCAGTTGAAACAGGTGCCCCTTCAGTGAATCAGAGGTGAAATCCATGGACAGAGGCAAGCGCTGACTTCCCGCGTGCAAGCCGCAGAGGGGAGCTGCAGCTGAGAGTTAGGCTGCCATGCTGGAAAACGTTTCCTTCATACTGGGAGAAATGTCTGCCTGCCTTTCTATGACACATGTACCAATCTACATGTCCCTACTGTTGAGCTGAAGGCAGTTTTTAATGGATTTGGGATAGCGTAATGGATTTTGTAGAGCTGGACATACATGGAAATGTTCCAGTGGATGTGAACGTGGAAGCAAATGGGGAAATTTGAAACTTCAGAAGATTGTGCAAGAGCAAAGAGTTGCAGGAAAAGAGGTGCAGCACCAGAGAGGGAATGGCAGAGTCCATGCCTAGGTGGAAAGGGAGAAATAGAGAGGTGGAAGAAAAAACAATGTAAAGATTTATGCAAGATCAGAACTGAACAAAATATCCGAGTAAAGAAGAAGATCCCAAACAAAATTCAGAGAAAGGAAAAGAGAGATTCAGAAAGGGATCTGCACTCTGGACTCTGTGACGTGCAGGCAAATGTGGCATGTTCCACACCAGCCCCTAAAAATCAGTGAAAATACCTGTGAACAATTAGATCCAAGCTGCCAGGAGGAAACTTCATGCAGAGGGTTGTGAATGCATCCCACGTCATTGCAACAACGCTCGCTTGCTGTTCTAGCCTCAGGCAGCATTAGAATAACCACAGAGAGCACTAGCAAGTGTTAGCTTCAGTTTGGGTTGTTTCGCACGAAGAACTGTGTCCGTGTACATGCTTGTTCAGACTGGGAGGAAACACACAGTATAGATGGAAAACTTTCCTTTCATTGCTGATTTCTCCATCTGTTTTCTATCTTTGCTTTGTTCGCTTGCAGTACTGCGTGGGTGCTTGTCGGAAGAAGGGCGTTGCAGAGCCGCTGCACAGCCTTCCTTGATAAACATGATTTGGTAGTCACTTCAAGTGGGGCTTTTGCAGTAATTCTCACATTTTATTCCTTTATGCTCTGCCAATCCAGCTGAGTCCTGCTGCTCCTCTTTGTCTCTCTGCTATTCTAGTCCAACCCTGCCTGCCACATGAATGCACAGAGAAGTATTTTTTCCAATTTAAAGCTGAGCAATTTTTATTTGCAGCTGTAAGTGGGTCTATTAGTGGTGGTCAGAGGAAAGCTGAAGAACATTTGGCAGATAATTGGGCCTGGGTCCATCAGAAGGTCTTGATGCGGAGCCTGCTGCACTATGTGCTGGTAAAACATCTGTGTAAATAGCTCTGCAGCTGAGGTTTCATTAGAACTGCCCATCATGACACTCCTCTTAAAGCTCTAAATACACCAGGGACTCCTCTGTGTCTATCCAAAATAGCAAGCTCTCCACTTAGCGAGCCCTGTACTAAAGCTGGGGTCGTTTCATTTAAATGTTCCCGGCCGTAGGCATGACCTGAGATTCTTTGTTGTAATGTGCTGAGCTATCAAAGCATCAGTCTTCATAGTGTCTCATTAGTCTTGGAAGAGGTGAGGCTCGGCATGGCATCCAGCTGTGTCCCTGAGCTGAGTATATAATTTTCCAGCCACATCTGGAAAGGGGGAAATGTGTAATTGGATGCAAATGGTCATCTGTCACAATGAAAAATGTCTTTTCCGGTAGGATTTTCTTTGAGAAAAAGAGTATACCTTTGGATGAGAGGAGATAATTCTGGGGTTTGTGGAACTGAGCAACAAAGTCAGATATAATCTCAGACTCTTTCCCCAACTCTGTTCAAAATCTGCTCATTTTTAGCCTAGCATGCCCATACAGTTTTTCTGGGGCACCTCACTACTGCCTCATGCCTGACCCTGCTTTCCCCACACATTTGCCAGCTGTGCCTGTGCCCAGCTCTGCTGCTCACCCTGCTACTCTGAGCTCGTGCCTGCTGCTGGCTTGGGATGCTTCTGCATCTTGACACTTGTTCATGGCCTAATGCTCACTTCAGCTTCTAGAAACTACGTACTGTTCAAGTGACTGTCAGAGGATGACAACCTTCTTTGAACCAAGAAGATGAACCTTCCCATGTAGTCTCTTAAAAACATTTAACACTGAGAGAAGATGCAAAACAGAACAGAGCTGGTTGAAACTCTTCTGCCTGATGCCTCTCTGCGTAGGGCAGAGTGGGTTCCTCCGCGGTCTCCATCACCAGTCTGTTACAGCCTGGGCATACCACTGCAGACTGTCCTTTGATCTTTCAAAGGCATCAGCTCTGTGACAGTCACCCATCAGGCTGGGTTGTTCTGCTCTTGTTACTGTCCGTACTCCTGCCCTCTCCGTAAAGCACACGAGAGTGTGCTGTGCAGACAGGATCCCACTTCATTGTCCGTCACCAAATACTGCACGTGACCAGGGTGTAAGCCTGGGCTATGGAGGAGAGGTGTGGGCTTCCATCCCTGCTGTTGATCAGTAGGGGATGTTATTTAAGATTACTGTTGTATCACTAAGATCAAGTCAGAGGACTTGCTGTTTGCTTGCTGAGATGTGGGTTGATGCTGTACAGGATGAATACCAACAGAGTACTGAGTTTTCCGACATGCAGATTTGTTTTGCGGATCATCATCTGTTCCTTCTGTGTGCCACTTAAACTGCCAGTTGTTATGCAAATCCGGTAATGTATTTATGAGTGCTCTCCAGAGATTTCAAATGGCATCTAATCTGGTTAGTCGATCCATTCTGCAAGAGACCTGTGTAATGTATTCAGCTAAAGATGAGATATTGGTATTTTATGCATTTGACTAGAGACAGAAGCTGTTTTATCCCATTCACCAAGCATTACAATGCTCTCACTGACCTGAAACCCATGTAACTGCCAGGAAGAGGAATAAACACACAAATAAACGTGAACAAGCATGTACAACATACAGCTGCTGACAGCGTCTGCATCAGAGTCACTGCAAACTGTGAACTCGCCTGTTCTCGTAAATTAGGCAAGGCTGGGTTGAGTCTGTACCTGGATGAGAAACTCGTAGGAACTCGTGACTTTGTAGATGGTAGGGCTCTTCCATTCCGGGCAAATCCATCCTGATGTCCAGAAAGCTCTGGAGCCCAGCCGACAGTACAACCCACTTGCTTCTGACCCAGTATCAGTTTCCAAAGTTTAGACTTGAGTTTCTCACCAGGTAGTCACATCCAGGCTGTGCTGAAGTGCTGTACGCTTCTGCTTAGCATCTTTAAGCTAATTCTCTCCATCTGCATAGATGAATTTGTTCAGGTTTTCATTGCCTTTCAGTGCCCAGATCACTGAAACTGCTTGTCCACAGTTAAGGTCAAGGCAATCTTGCCCTGCTATAGCCATTATTTTACGTCTCACTGCATCTTTCCTCTGCTTCCCTGTTTCCACTTGCACTGTGTTCAGTTTATTGGCTTCGGGTGCCTGCTCTTGTCCCTGCTCCACCTGCAGCTCTTTGTTCAGGGTTAGGTCAGCCCCCACTTTCATTTGGCTCAAGATGCTGGATTTAGTTGGTTACTTGTTTGATTTGCAAACAAAAGAGTTTTCCCTTGTTCTGCACCGCACGATTGACAATAGCTCCGTGTAAACAGCTGTAAAGTAATTTCATTGTTTTCCCCTGAATTCTCTGTTCAAACCTGCCCGGGACAGGATGATGCCCGTGACGCTTGCAGGAGCATTGGGGCCGCCGGTGTCATCCCAGTGTGCCCGTGTGCCGTGGCCGGTTCCTTTCTGGCGTCCTCCTGTCTGTCTGCTGCCTTGACTTAGGCTGCGGGAAGTGATGCATTTTTGTTCTCTCTTTGATAATACAATTATTTTCTTGCAAGTAAGTGTTTCTTCTTTACCGGTTGAACTCAAAAACTACACGTATGCTCTTGGCATGTTCTACTGCAAAAGCTTATTTCTAGCCAAAATGAAAAATTACAACACAGACTTTTTGATCAAATGGCACATTTAGTTTCTGTTAGTTGATACAAATGTTTCTGATTTTTTTTTTAATGCTGCATTAGAATTAGATTGAGGGAAATTAACTCAGAACGATCTTATTGAAATAAAAAAGTTAATTTTAAAAGTCTTTGTGTTTTGACTCTAAAAATAAATTTAAAAGGCAAATGTTTTCAACAAAGCAGCAAAAGTGTTTGAATAATTTTGATGAAACACTTTACCAAATTAATCTTTCATTTGAAGACTATAAATACTTGCAAAACTCATAATCGTAATTTCCCCCCAGTCATCGTGTATTCTAGAAGGGCAGAGTTCGGCGTAGTTCTTGTCTCCTGCTTCCGCGTGGCTCCGGGCCGGCTCCGCTGCCTGCTGCGGCCACGGGAGCACTCCGCTGTGCGGGAGGGGAAGCACAGAAGGGGCAGAAAGCTGCCTGCTTCCCTGCAACATCTTCATTCCCTTCCCTGTAGTCTGATCCGTGTCCCTCCTACCCCAGAATTGGCCCACATGCCACTTTAATGTTCCTTGTCAGATGACAGATTTCAGGAGAGCATTAGTAATTAGGAACTCCACTCTCATCAAGGAAAATAATTAGTGAGAATGCATGCAGTTTACAAAAGCAGTTCAATTAAAGAGAATAACAAGCTTTTTACAGCGACAAAGGAAGGACTAAGTAGACCTCAGCGAGTAAATAAAGCTGTAATCAGTGTGATTAATTTAAAATCTCAGGAAGGCATGAATTGGATTGATATTCCAAAAGTCTAACGTGTCTCATGGGATCTCAGAAAAAGTCATTCCACATTTTAGGGAGAACACGAGGCCTCATTAATTGTGAACAACAAGAAAAAGTGGAAAAGTGACAAATGTTATTTTGCTATAGATTTCTGACTACTGTTTTCTTCATGAGGCTCATAGAAAAATCTGTGTGTGTTGCCTGGCTAAAACTAAATTAAAGGTAGGTTTAGAAATGGCTGGCAATTTAACCAAGATCGTTAAAAATCTCCTTCATCTGAGGGCAGCTGGGAAGCAACTTCAATGGGGAGGGATTTTTATTGCAGGTAAGGCTGAGCAATGGTATTTTATGGCAGAAAAGGGGCTATACAAAATGGTCAGGCATTATATTGCCACATGTGAGAACAGGCAGAAATTCATGGGCAGAAAGGAGCGTGCAGCCTGCGGAAAGGCACCCGCGGGAACCGAAGGAGCCGGGGCTCCCCGGCTGCGTGGGTCCCAGAGCAGGGGCTGCGCTCCCCCCGCTTCGCCTCCAGCCCGTAGTCGGAGGCGTTAGGAGAAGGAAGGGGAAGGTGCCGGTGACCCTGCTGCAGGAGATGGGGCTGACACCAACCTCGGGGACACCCCCCGCAGCGACAGGCATTCAGTCACCTTCTCATCCTCTGCCCGGCTCTCAGACTGAGACAAAAACGGAATAAAACTGGCACTTGCCTTACTGCTGCCTTTTTTTTTTTTTTTTTGTCCTGCTCGTATTGTGGGGACTCACTAGCGCGATTTCTGTTGCTCAAGAAATCAGTGCTGCTGATATTGCTGCTACCAGTATTGCTTCTCCTATATCTGAAATCTGGCTTTCCTCCATGGTTAATTTTAGGATACAACAAAACCTAAACAGCTGGACAAGAGCTTGGATTGTAAATTGTAACCGGCTTTAATTTAGTTCATTTCCCAGAGGTGACTGATGGCTTTATGGCGCTCTACTACACTTCATAATAATTTAAAGCAGATATTTAGTACATCTATAAAATCTCTTTCACAATGTACTGGGGAAGAAAAGCAGTATAAATAGTCTTCTGGCTTTTGGTTGGATTACAAAATGTTGACAGGTCCATCTACAAAATAAGTCGTTCCTGGGGGTAGAGGGCAGGGTGCTGGGTTCCTGCAGGTCGTGTGAATGCGCTGCTTCTGGGCAGCGCCGAGCGGCGAGGGGATGCAGCCCTTTGCGCACGCAGGATCAGAGTGTATTTTCCCTAGTCCTGACTGACATCTGTGCAGGGGATGTCCTGGTCTGCGTCCCGCAGAGGCAGATTTCCATTTAACTGTGGGGTGTGTATTAAAATGGCACCCTGAGACGTGCACTGGAGGTATTTGCTGTGGGATTTCACTTTTGTGTTAAAATTGCCAAGTGTGCATTCAGTGCTGCTGCGTATAAAGCATCGCAGGGGAAGAACAGGCGGTGACACAGCGGTCCCTCTGTCCCGTTTTCCACTGCCAGGCAGGCACGAGTCTTCCTCTCAAACACCTTCTACAGAACTGGGTATTTCTGTAACTGTGGCTTTACGCGACAGAGGCCCACTGCCTGCAAAGAAAGACCGTAAGAAATTCCGGTGCTCGAAACAGCCGTTCAGTTCTCGGGGATGCCGTTCTTTCTAAATTAATCCCAACGCCCACCTCAGTCTTTATCACTTCATCCTTAAATTCTCTGCCTATTCCTCTCCCTCTATTTCTTGCCATAAAAATGCCCCATTTCCTTCTAAGCCCAGCTGTTTGTGCTGCTTTGGGACCTTAAGAGGGGCCTAGCCCTGGAGGCTTGCTTTGTTCCACTGGAAAGAAAAAGAACGACCAAGTCTGGAACGGCATCTGTACCTGTACGGGAGCGTTTCGAGGTCTCCACCTTCAGAGAGGCTTCACTGTGCTCCTCCTACTGAACCCGTTTGCTTACAGGGAACCTTTGTTTATGGGGTTTTCTAAATTTTCTCTCATTAGATCCAGACAGACTTGATGCTGAAATCTGTTTTGAAGCCAGGAAACATCTTGATGATGTGTCAGTCTAGAAATATCAAGCCTATCCTAAGACCGACAATTCTTGAGTCTGCTTTTGCTACAGAACACAAGGATTTAGTAATTTACTTTGATAAGTATTTTTTATTCTTACTCATTTTTATAGCATTTCTAGTATGCTCAACTTTTCTAATCAGTATTTTTCAGTGGAAAAAGAAAAATCATTTGAGTGTCTTAAAATGGATGAATTACGTGACAATTATCACTGAATAAGCACCTCTGAGTACTGGATCTTTCACTTTAGACAATACATCGCAGAGAGGTTCTGAGCAGTTAGGCGTACAGATACAACAGCCCACTCTGTTCCCCTCATCTCGCAGAGCAGCGAAACCTTGGCATGCATCCAGTGAGTTAGCTAGGCGAAACCTCTTTCTTGGAAATACAAGTTGGTTTCTTCTAATTCAATTATGCTTCTGAAGGTCTCCTCTTGCTAAATGTAGTAAAATTGTGTCTCAGCTGAAGAAGACAAATACTCCAGCGCTGCGTGCTGTGTATCAATCTCTCGTGGCACCCCAGAGAGAGATGCGGTATTTAGAGCAGACATCTGAACAGGTAGAAGCAAAACATACCCTAATTAAAAATACAGCTGGATAAAGAGAAATCCGATGTGGTCCTGGCAGCCACCGGAGACACGGCAAACTAAAATCTGGTCGGTAGGCAGTTGCATGAGCAGAGGGTAGACAGATGCAGAGGTGATGGTATGCCATAGGGCTTGTGTCAGTGCCCGCTGGAGAGACTCCACTCCTCCTCTGGTCAGACAAAGGACAGTCTCCAGTTGGCAAACCTGATAAAAACTTGCAGGAAAAGCATAATTCTAAATTCTAATTCTAAAATTTATGAAGTTGTTACCTTGTTAGAGTTGCCTGGACTGGACGTGGCTCTTGAAAACAGCCTGCCCATGCAATCGCAGATTGTCCTCCGTTGGATACGAGTACGTGGCATGTACCCAAAAATGTGTTGGGCTTTGTAGACATCCAGCAAGACTTGTTATGAGGACTCCTCCAACGGCCCCGGGCCCTGCTGTGGGCAGCATCTCCCCAGCGTCTCCTCAGTGAGCCGGTGTTAACGCGTGCTCACCCACACCGCAGTGCTCGCGCTCATCCGGTGCCCCTGAACACACACAAGGGAATTTCAGTTTCTCCTTCTTCAGATTTTGGATTATTTTTCCCCCAGCTCCCCATAGTATTATGAATGATTTTTCAAATTTAAGCTTACTGTTTATATGAATCTTGTCTGTGAACTGTGCAGTAGCTTGTATCATAATGTGAAGGTAGCATGAAAATAACCTTTCCATAAATAAATGCTGAATGGCGGGGAGCACCTGCAGCATGAATGAAAAATCAGAGGCGATAGGGCTATTTCAGCAAGTTCAAATTCCAACCAACCTCTTTGCAGCAGAGGAAAATGCTATATCGATACCTCCCCATACTGTTCATTTGCACTGGAGAAGGATCAGTGTTTGCATTAAGTTCTCCAAAGTTTTGATAACCTTATTTCCCCTGAGAGAGTTTTCAGGCAGGATAATGTATAGCCCGTTGTTGTATGTTCCGAATTCCATTTGCGAGAGATCAGTATTTTATTGCCGGACCAGCATTTAAAAATTGCTCTCTATTTTCTTAGCTTTGTGGGAATTTACGGCCCCCAGAGTGGAAAGAAAAGGATTTTTTGATAAGATGTAGGCTTGATTTTTATTTATTAGTTTTTGGAATCTTTACCCCACGGATTAATCTTGCTAGTTACAAAAAGTAGTTACTGAAAATGCCCGGCTCTTTCCTGCGGAGATGATATAGCTGAAGCTCGCGGCGTGTGGCCTGGTTCCCCAGGCACGGAAAGGCTTTTCTCGAGTTGCAGGCACACGTCTTCAGACACGTCTGGTGATCTGAGTGCCTAGCCACCGGCATCGCGAGGCAGGCAGTTCCAAAGGCGAGTGCTCAGCTTTTCCTAAAAATAGGACCTCTTTGAGGCGTTTCAAGTTGCTTCCTTTATTCCTCTCTTTATGCCTGCTTTAGCGGTCGCTGGGGCCAGCCATGTATTATACTCTAATACCTCCCTATAGGCTGCCTTTTGACTGACGGTAGAGTGCCTTCAGATCCCCGCTGCACCTTTCTGCTCATTCGTGCCATCCAGTCAGTCCCTGCAGGGCTGGCTCTTCGTAGAGCAGCTGCCGGATGATCTGCCCCCGAAGCTGGAATTACCTCCTGCTCCCCACGTCCCTGACGGCCGCCTTTGCACTGGCTCCTTGCCCCGGGTGCTCTGGCGACTTAACTGCAAGCGGCTTTCTCCAGCCCGTGACGTCAAAGGGCCAGCAGTCTCTAGGAGTCCGCGTCCGTGCCTCGGCGAGGTCGGGGAGCCCGAATGCGTCAGGAGACGCCGTCCAGCTGGGCTGGTCCAGGGCGTGCTGGGGTCCTGGGTGCCTGCTCCGGGTCAGGGCTGTGCTGGGGAGCCGTCTGTGTGCTCCGTGGCCGCCGGCCAGCTCCCTGCTGGGCTCTACCTTCCAGCTTGAGAAGGTGCATCAAGTTGCCCACTGAGTTTTCACTTGTTCTTTATTTGCCGAAGTATCTATCAAAATGTCTCCTCTTCACTGGTCTCCTGAAGGATTGAGCCTTTGATGCAAATCATAGAAATTATTCTTGGGATAGCGGTTTGGGCTGTGTGCCACCCCAACACAGCTGTGGTCTGAGATCCTTTAAATGCATGGGTTCCTTTCCTGAAGCATTAACAGAGAAACTCGCTAATTGCTCCTAATTAATCCTGTGTATGGTTTATCATGTTTATGAGCAGATGAAGTATAACTTTCTTCCCCTCCTCGACAACTTGAGAACATTTAAGCCTTTTGTGTGGCTTGTTATAGCATTACATTTCAAACCCTGCAGTTACTGAAATACTTAGTAATTAGCTTATATCCTTGTGATACTTGATAACTATATGGGGTTTTTTTCTAGTCCTGTATTACTCCATGTATTTTCATGTCGTGGCAAATTAATTCCATTTTAATTTCTAGATTTTTCTCTGGACGCTTTCAGAGTCATGGTCCCTGAAAGGCTGGTCTCTGTGGTCTCTCTGCCCACCTGGGGCGACGTTTCCTTGCCTGCGCAGACGTGCACACTTGTGCACGTTCCCGAGTGGCTTTCTGGTGAGCGTGAAGCTGCTGCCGCGGCCCGCTCACCGTACAGCGTGCAAGGAGGCGGCAGGCGGTGGCCACTGCACCACATTGCGCTGCAGGAGCTCCCAGGCTTTTAAGGTCCCTGAGACGACCCTGGCTTCTTCCATGCTGAGAACTGCGTCAGTGCCCTGGCGGACTGCAGCCGCATCACGTTAGCCAGCAGCTGTAGACTATACTGTTTGTTACTGTTAGTTGTACCTCTTTGCCTGGAGGTGTGTCTGCTCATTTTTGTAGCTGATTTCAAGCAGAATCTCTTTTACACTCTGAAAAGTCTGGATAAAACAAAGCTAACCAGAGTTTTCTGCGCATCTGTGCCGTGGCTGGGAAAGAACTGCTGGTGCTGGAAATCTGAGGAGTAGAAGCCTATTCTGAGTCCAGACGTCAGCATTGGTGGTACAGTTAGATTTTTGGAGCTCCTGAAACAAAGCTGAGTTCTGAGGTTTTCTTGTTGTTAGTAAATAGAGGGTATATACATTATTTTCTTTAGCATTTTATGACCTTAAATTGCCGTCTGCTTGCAAGGAAAAAAACCTTTTAAGAAGTATTTTAGTCTGGCCCTTCTCCCCCGAAAGCTCTGTTCTTCTAAACCAGCCATGGAATAGCAGCACTGGCTCTGCAAATGTCATCGTACTTGTTGCTTCTTGATAGCAACACTAGATAAATGGATCTTCCCTTCCCTCCAGGGGTAATGACAGTTTAAAAATGCCCTGTCCTGCCTCCGGTTCCTTCATTTGGCAGATTTTTGGTAGTTTATATAATTTGGCAGGGATCCTCTGTCTAAACCATGTCCAACATTTCATGCAATAAACTTAATGGACTTTTCCATCTTTGAACAGCTGAATTCTTTCTGAGCAGCTGCTCTGGGTTATTGATGGCCCAATTAGAGTGCTGCCTTAGGCCTGCCACCAGCCTAGGAAAGACTTTTTTACGTATTCCAGTGTAAAGCACAGAAGCAAAGTGTTTCCAAATGATCTTGCTTAAGGGAAGGGGGCACCTACGGTTTGGATTGCAACAGTTCAGACGTAGAGTCTGGGGAGAACAAAATGCCCGATGCAGGGAGAGCCATTGCAACAGCTGACAGGCAAGGTCTTGACTTTTGCAAGGGGTGCGTGCCGAGACGTAGTCAGCCTGGCAGAAATACTTCTGAATGGCTGCAGCGGCTTCATGCCAAATTTTTGTCTTTTTTGGGGTGGGGGCCTGCCCAGCGTGCCCACCGCCAGCCCGGGGACTGTGTGGAGAGGCCGAGCTGTTCCGTGGGTCCCTGCAGCCCTGGCAGGGAAAGTGGCATCTCTCTCACCACAAGGTTTTGAGAAAATCTAAACAATTTTAGATTGTTTTTAAATTTTCATTGGAGGCTTTGTAATGAAAATGATTATTTTTTTCCCCCATGAAAAACAGTAACATTGCCCTTTCCACCCAGCTTTGTTGTTTACTTCATCAATCATCCTTGCTTGGTAGCTCATTTCAAAGGAGTGCCATGACAGCTTTCTTGGGTGTGAAAATTGAAATTTCAGTTCTTGTGCTTGCATACAGAAGTCACCTGGCATGTGTCCATCGGTGAGTTAGTCCAGACTGTCTCATCAGACCTCAATTCTGAGGGGAATAAAAATTCCAACTTTACTTTCTGGAACCATTGTGCAGCATCCATCTAAACTGCACTGTGCTAGAAAACATTCGTGATTGTAAATTTTGTTTACCAGACCTTTCTAGCTATCAGCAGCCACTGGAAAAAAAGCCTACAGGGAGTAAGAACAAATTCAAAAGGTTTCCAAATCTCATATTTAACATTCATGGTCATTTAAATAGTTCTTTAGGTCCAAGTTGGAGCACTCAGACCTCACCGAACAGGCCCGCCTTTTGCAGATGAGGCTAAAAGAGATGAGAGGGAGAGAAAAAGCCTCACTCAATTAGTCTGGAAGGGCCAGGTCCTGGGAGAAGCCGTTTGGAGTGTTGTCTTTAAGATAATCGTGGGTTTGTGTTTGCGTAAGCGGATGCCAGAGGGCTGCTCTTTCCAAACTGCTTTTAAACCCAACGCGCCCATGGTGTGCACTGTAAATCCTGCTAGAAATAAATAAATAAAACCACCAACAAGCGATTCAGCCATCAGAATCTCAGACGGTTTTGTTTGTGTTATTTTCATTTGCCTGGGTAATCGAATTTGTTGGAATTAGTGGTTTGCCTGGATAATAACATTTTCTAACCCTCTGGAACAGAAGAGGGCTGTGGTGAATACCGATGTACAGAGTGCTGTATTGATTGGAATAAACTGGCCCTAGATAGCATCAATTACCCACTTCTGATGGATGTTTGCTTGCTGGCTGCCAGGTTTGGATTGCACAGCATTAGCCGCCATTTCTGTCTGCTAGGAATGCTCTAAAGAAAATGTCCCTCTGCCTTTGCTGGGCTTCTCTGGCATGTGGAGGAGACCCGCAGCACTAGCGGGTGCTGGGGAACAGGGCACCCTGGCACCTCTGCTGAAGCAAGCAGTAAGCCTGTGCATTGGCAGCCTGTAAACCACGTCTTGATCACAGCCCCCCTGAACGGCTGGGGCCAGTCTACTTAGCTAATTGCCTCTTTTCTAATGTTCTTTGGTGATTACTAAAGTCAAATGCTGCCGGATGTTTGGTGACAGAAACAAGGGCACCTGTAATGGCTTGCAAAGCACCTGAAAGGCTCTTCTTCCCCCACCTGGTTCTTCAGGGTGAGGCTGGGGAGACAGATGACAAGTAGTGGTCGTAGTTTGAGAGTATGAGCATAGGTGATAGCTAAGCCGTATCGTATCTGAGCCAAATCCTGCCCTGTTAATGGTTAAGGATCTATCATGTAGATCATTTGTGTTATTGTATAGCTCTATGTGGAGGAAAAAATGCAGCAGCTACATGTAATTTTTCCAGTCTCGCCAAGGTTGTTCAGCCCAGAAGCAATTTGGGTGATGATCCCTCGTGCTCGGGTGTCTGACATGTCTGGGCCGGAGCTGTTCAGCCCTGTCGGCCCCACAGGCGCAGGTGACCCTGCTCATGTTCACGCCGGATTTCCAGCCAGGAGGGGAGCAGGGCCTCTCTGGTGGCCGTGGCCCCTCGCCCCAGCGGTCCAGCCATGGGGGCTCCCCACGGGCTCGCTCCGCGTGCTTGGGAGCCCCTCCCCATCCAGGAGCAGCCAGGGACAGTTGATCCTGGCAGGCTCAGAGCCTTCAAGGTGGTTTGGGATTAGAGACAAATGGTGTTTTCGTGCCATGGAAACACTAGGGCAGCAAGGCAAACTGGAAATTTAGACGTGTGCATGTGAACAAGCTATAAAGCTAGAAATGCGAGCAGGGCTGTGGGGTGTGATTATGTTGCAGTGCATCAAGAGGACCAGAATTCATGCTAAAAGACAAACTATTCCAATTGTATTATCTATTGTAGCTGCATGATCATCTGCAGGGTAGATTGGGATTAGCATTGTAGTAACAACCGGCTGCTTAACACCCAGCTACTCAAGCCTCTCTAATGCTTCTGTGAACTACAGGAGTCCTCCCGCACCATGCTCTGTTCCCGTCTGAGCAGACAAGAGTGGCAAAGCCATTAGCTTGGAGCGTATTCGTTAATGTGGCATAAGCAGCTAAAGAAGATGTATTTATGCTCCTTCATTTGCAATTGATAATCTCAAGAGTGAGAGGCTGGTAATAAATTTTCTCACGGGGCTTCTATCCCTCTGCAGCCCACGCTGCAGAAGGGAATAGACAGCTCATTTACATAAGATAATGAAACTGCAGCAAAATAGTAAAATTGCAAATCAACTTTGTTTTAATAATGACAGATGCTTCTTAAACACTTTAATTATGTCTCTCAGAGCAGTTTTAGCTAGGCCACAAAAAGGGAGAGCAATATTGCTGAAATACTTGGAATAAAACCCATTCCCTTTCCACAACTTGAAGTCTCCTCCAAACCAAAACTTTTCTCCTTTGCTCAAATGCTTTTCTGGCTCAGGGAATGCCTGTTTCGGGTCCTGAGAGAGGACAGACGAGTCCTCACAGGCAGATAACCCCCCCCGAGGTGGGATGGCGTGGTCTGCAGGCAATGAGATCCCAGACACTGACCTGGCCATCACTGGCTGGGGGACTGCATTTGTTCCAGCTCGGAGCAAGAGTAGGAGGGACAACAGCCCGGGCAGGTCTGCGTGCTGCAGACACCGGAGTGCTGGGGGACTGCGATTTCTTGTGCTGTCCTACTTGAATTTTTGGAGGCAGTGGGGAGCAGCAGGGCTCTCCCGTGGGTTTGCTGCTTGCTGCAGTCCCAGAGGGGTGAGTGCCCTGATCCTGCTCCCCAGCCCTGCAGACTCTCACTGCAGGAGAGCGAACCGTGGCGATACCCCTGTGGGCTGGTTCCCCTCGGCACCCACAGCCCCTCCGCTCCCCGGCACGGAGGAGCGCAGGGGGCTGCCACTGACTCTCTAAAAATGGTGCAGATCTCCATGGTTAATGATACCCGCAATAAGAACAGTGTAAGCAGCAGCCTAAACTTCCCTGAGCAAACTTCACTGTCAAAGTGTAGAAGACACTTTGCCATAAAGAAGCAGGGAGTGGTGCGTCCAACAAAGCACAGGGAGAAAGATAAACACATTAATGGAGAAAAAGCTGTAATGTGAGTAAACAGCATGCCTGTAGAAAATGGAAAGAAATTCTGGGCAGCAGGGGAGGATGAAAATAAGCTAACTAGTGCTGAAGGGTAAAAAGCCCTGGAAGGATGGGATGGTCCGTGCCTGAAATCTTTCTGCAGCACACTTCCAGTCTTTTCTGCAATGATTCATCTAACCCTGTACTCTGCCATGTGCCCTCTTTTCTCCTGTAATGATGCCCCTTTCCCTTCTGCTGGACATGGTGTTCTGGTTCTGCCGGCTTCCCTTTAATGCCCACAAAAAGAAGCCACTCCAGACCTGGTCCTCCTTTCAGCCGATGCAGAGTATCTTTGGGGTTGTGAAGTTATTAGCTGTATCACAGTTGCTTTGCTAATCTACGAACACCATTTCAAGGCACATTATATACAGAGCCCATATGTTACTTCAGTGCTGCCAAAAGAGTTCTTGTTTACTAAGATCATGCTTTCAGTCGGTGTTCAGAGTGTACTAAATAGCACCATTGATACTACTTAAAATAAAAGGTGTCAGCACCCTGTCTGCCCCAGCAAATTGCTCAGCACTTTCAGCTCTGAAAACGTCCCTGTGCACTAACGCCTCCAGCTGAGCTGCTCCTGCTTGCTCGGCCTGGCAGCGGGGCCTGATTCTGCTCCAGTCCTGACCATCCTTGGTGCTCTCTCGCCTCGTAAAGACCATCGTTGGGTGCTCCCCCGTCTCCCTGTGTACAGGAGTTCTCAGGCACCACAGGGGATGTGCCAGGCGAGAGCAGCATTAGGAAAGTTGTTCTTAAGCTGGGGCGGGGGGTTGCGCTTTTTTATTTTTTTAATGTCTGGAAATGCAGAGGAAAGCCAAAGCCATATGTCCATAGGTGCTGATGCTATAAACATCCAGCAGAAGAGCAGGCAGAGAGCCTGTCCCTGTCACCAGGCCCAGCTGGGAGTGCAGCTGCGTCCCCGGAGCATCCCCAGCGCAGTCCTGTGCTGTCCTGGTCTGCTGTCCTGGGGCTGGCGTGACCCTCAGCCCACCCTTCTGCTGACAGAGACGGGCTCCTGCTCCCCTCCCCTTCCTTGCCCCGCTGGGTAGGACATGTCTTTCAGTTTTCTGGTGTCTTCTGCTTGCTTTCTTTTCCTCTGTTTACCTGAGCTCCTGCAAGATGCACAGCTTTCCGAGCCAGAATCCCAGATTTTTCTCTTAAAAGCAGAACATTAATGTACAACACTGGCCCCATGGCGGGTTTGATATTTCAGTCCCTGGCTGAAAATATCAGTTACAGAAATTGCACAGAAATTCTTGAAGGAAAACGTCACCACATTCTTCCAAATGTGACAGGCAAGTTTGGATTCAGGCTGGGTGTCCAGCAAAGGCTCAGGGTAGGTTTTGTTTTGTGCCGGCTGCTTTGCCGTGAGCCAGCGAGCTCGCTGTCCTACTGGGTTTCACTTCTCGTTGACGTTACTTGGTTCTGCAGGGCCCAGCCGGCCCCGTTCCCACTTCATTCCTCCTGGAAGGGGGGGATAACGGAGGGGGTCTCTGGAGGGGGCTCCATAGCTGAGCTGACGACTACCCCTGTGGTGCAAGTCACTTCAGTTTTTCGTCTGTGGAGCAAGAGACGGAGGTGGTGGGAGCCATGCTCCCCCCGGCATGCTCAGCAAGCTCGCTCGGGATGACGATAATGCCACTTCTGAAAATTGCATAAAGATTCTGAAAGGCTCTCGGTGCCTGAAAGGCCACGGCTTTTTCAAGTGGAAAGTTATTTTATTATATGTAGTTACAGCTCCCTGTTTCCATGGTTGTTACGGGCCTGTATGTTAACGATTCATACCCAATTCTTCTGATATGTAATGACTGTCTCTTGGTCTGTTAAACGCACTACGTAGTGCATTAGAGGAGAAGCTGGATTTCCTGCTGCCCTCATTCTCTCTGTTCCATCCCCAAATTTTCATTAAGGAAATCAGGTGTATTTTGCTTATGAAAACCCTTAGGTGCAAACTCGCCTGAGTCCTTCCTGAGTGACAAAGTTTTGGTTTGGTTTGGTTTGAGAGAGGAGGAGAGAGTTGGTGTTCGTAGCTGCCAGGTAGAGAGCAAGAGTGCAAGGGAGGAGTCGAGGTGGTTCATGTCAGCTGCCCTTCCCTGGGAGCTCGCACAGGGATGCATCAGAGCTCTGACATCCAGGGTCAGGAAAACAGCTGCTCGCAGATGTACAATTACCGCTTTAAAATGAGATTTTGCTGAAAGAAATACAGGTTAAAAATTGTTCTCTCTGCTGAGCTGAAAATCTGGAATGTCTAAAGGTGCCTAGATGGAACAGGGAGGCGGGAGATGGGGCAGAGATGCCTCTCTCACCATTCCCCGATTTTCTCCCTCTTTTGCCCAGAGGGACCAATTGGTGCTCAAAGGGGACTGATCTCCTTTTTTATGAGTGAAATCTGTTGTCTGATTAATTATTCATTTGTAGCATGATTGGCAGCTTTGAGGTGGTGGGTTCACAGTTAGTAAAGGGCAATCTGTTGACTGACAAGGTTAATTGCTGCCTCGCGTTATTGGTGATAACGATTTATGTTGACAATTCCTCCTATTTCCATCGCAGACAGAGGTTTGCCACGCAGGGTCAGCCAGCGCTGCCCTGTCCTGCCCCGTGCTTTCCTCGGCAGACAGGAGCAGCCGTTCCCTCGCTGCAACCCTTGGCACGTGGGAAGGATTTCGCTCCCAGAAGCAGGTCTCACATGCTAAGCAATGTAGAAGCAGCTTTGCAAAGGCATCAGTTGCTTTTACCTTTTTTCCCCTTCTTCTTTTTGACATGTTCTCTGCATATTGATCAGGGTTCAGAATATTAAAGTGAGACTCGGCTCTGCTCTGAAAGTCCCTCTTTGGCAGGAGCGTCAAAGCTGCGGTTTTCCAGGGTGCTCAAGTGAACAGAGATGAGAAAGATTTATGAGGGTGACCCTTAAAAATAGTTAAAATGGGAAGGAATTATCTTTTAAATCTCAGTGTACAGGAAATGGCAGCTTCTGGGCATTATTTAATAAATGCACAACCACAGTGCCTAAAATACCACTCTTCCACCCCAAACACATTTCCAGGCAATGCCCATCTCCTGCAGTGAAGGAGAGGAGGGCTTTGGGGAGCGAGGTCGCCGCGCTGCAGGAGCCCAGAGCTGGGCTAGCTGTCCCCAGGGCTGTGCCTCTGCTGTTAGAGTTTGTCTTACTGTAGCCTCGAATGGCACAGCTCCCATTGCTTCCATCCTGGAAACCACAGACATTTCCTCCCTGCCTCAATATAATAAAGCAGAGTCATAAAGATTTCAGACTAATAAACATTGGCCTTTAGGGTGCTTTCAGCTTTTATCAGGCTAATAAGATTTTTGACTTACATCGAAAGGGAAAGCAGGTAAACAGCGCTTTTATGAACCCTGGAGCCCGCTGGGGACCTGCGGTCTTGTCGGAGGGTCTCGGGCTCAGGCCCCTTTCCGAAATGAAAAGTGCAGCCTCCAGGCGAACCACGCTGGGAGAGCGTTTCTGCAGATGGCTTTTCATGGAGTACCTGCACTTAATTATTTGTCTGATACCAAACTTGCCGTAGGAACACGAGGGCAGGGAGAGTTACACCATCTGAGCCTCATCGTCTGTCTTACCCCCCTCTGACCGAAGGGGAAGCAAACGGGGATCTTTCCTTCCTCTCCGTGGGTTGTGATCAAGCCCATCATCACCGCTCCTAAACACACACAAATCGCCTCTGGTGAGCAGCACTAGCAGCTCTTCTCCTGAGATGTCTGGGATTAGTTGTGAATTGTTTTTTTAATCACTGGCTTTTTATGGCTGGTGATCAGGAGAGACAGGGGATGTCATTAAACAGCTTGGTTTTAGGTATAAAATTTCAACAAGGAAGAAGGAAGTTGTTCAGTATAAACAGGCATAAACTTCATTATTTTCTAGAAATTATTTTTTATTTAAAATTTAAAACCATATTACTTCATACAGCAAACTGTGCACTTTGATATATCACAGTGTCTTAAAAAGGAAAATAATCAGAATTTTTTCTTTTTTTTTTTTGGAAATTTTATTTACATCAGCCTAGAATGATCAGCAAGTAACACAGTTACTATGAAACCAAAATTGTTACAAAATGTTTACAAAAAACTATATTCATAGAAATTCTGCATGTCCACAAAGGAAAATCCCCTGAATGTCACGGAGACCATTTTTTTCCTTTTTTCCCACTCTTTTCTGTTTTTTTTTTCTTTTTCTTTTTTTTGTCTTTTTTTGAGAAACATGTCAAAGTAAGGTACAGACAGCAGAGGGCTTGCGACGCCGATGCCCAGGAGCGCTCCTGCCCGGCCAGCCCCGAGCAGCCCCGGTGACGCCCGCGCAGGGACGTGCCGTCGCACCCCACGGTCGCTGGGAGTTGGGGCTGGGGGTCTCCGCACAGTCTGGCCCCGCGTGGCTCGGGGTAGTGAGCGCTGGGTGACAGCTGCCAGGTCGGCGGGGCCCCTTTGCGGCGACCTGCCCAGCGACCATCCATGCTTGCGCCCGGCCGAATCGCGCTCCGCAGAAGCACCCACCGAGGGGGAGCAGTGGTTGCCTGGAGCTGGAGCTGGTTCCCCTTCACATATTCCGTCCCTTTGTGGATCTGTCACCTCGACATCGTACCCAACGTGCACTGTTGGTTAACTCCAAACAGAAAAGCAACCCCAAACAAAGCTACCTGCTGTGCCCCTCCTCTGTCTCACAGGAGAGCTGGAAGGAAAAAGCAAGTGATAAAGGGACGGTGAACTGAGGTGACAGCAGTTTAGATACAGTTTAATAGCCCAAACCTGTTTTTTCTGTATTTCCTCCTCACTTTCCCAGTCCCTCTGCCCACCAAGCAAAGAAGGGAACTGATTTAAATGAAGTTGGAATTCAGATGATTTCTAAGACATGAGTCGTCGATAGTCACAAACAGGTCACAGAACAGCTTGCAGAAGGCTTTGAGGCTTTGTCATCAGGTCTGCCCCTTCTGAAGTCTCCCAGCACATCGCTGCTAAGCGTCAGGCTCGTTGGTCCTCCTCTGCAGTTAAACACCGCATGGCTTATGGGCTCCCGCGCTCCCCAGGGTGAAGGCAAGGAGCGCGCAGGTAAATGGGAATAACAGGAGAGGCTCCAGTCTCTGCTCAGCAGTGCAGCAACAGGCCGAATTAACACTCGCTCTGGGTGGAGCTGCCCCTGGTTTGCAGCAGGAGGGCTGAGCTCTGAAACCAGCCACCTCCCCTCAGTCCGCAGTGAGCAGGAGCTAGCGGGGAAGGGGCAGCCAGCGGTCCCCGCCGGCTGGGGTCCCAGGCAGCTCCCCCAGCTCCTACGTTGTCTTGAGCGGTGCAGAACGTTTCCTTGTTGTTAAATGTCAAATGTTTTAATGGTAAAGATTCAAACATACAACCGTAATGTAGATGCATGAAGTTAGCTGCTGTTTCATGGCTGGTTTATGGTCAGTGTGGAGAGGGAAGGGAAAAGGTTAATCTGCAGGGTTTGGTCTCGCTGGCGGATAGCACCAGTAATTCCAGATTTCTCACCTGTCACGCTGGGATGCTTGTGAGTAAAATCAAATCAAACTGGTGTCAAAGATGAATAAATGGGGTTTATGGTATTAGTAATATTTATTTATTTTAAAAAAATCTGCCAAGAGGCAAAATGAATGCTATTTTCTGTGGTATTTTACTCTCTGGACATTTAAAACCAGTTTCAGGCTTTGTTATTGTCTCTGCCTTAATTGTAAAAATCTCTTTCTAAGAGCTTAGAAATCTGCAAAGAAAACATAAAATCTACTACTCTGACAAGCCTAAGGATTTGCAAAGAAATACAGAATGAATGTCATTAGCTTTGGGAAGCAGACCCATACTTCCAATCTACCCTCTGCTGTAGGTATTTGGTCAGCAAACTATTAAGAATATGACGCCCATTGAGTTGGCAGCTTTCACCCCTAATTTTTTGTGGTTTCTATGAAAAGGTGAAAATTAACATAAATTTTTTGCATATCTTTACTTGAGTCAAATTATGATAAATTACCTTTTTTTGTTTCGGGTCACTATGCTGCTTCTTTACATCACAGAAAAAACAAAATAAGGACAACTTATTTTCTGTGATGGGAGGGGGGAACAACTATCTCCCCTTGAGCTAATTTGCTAATTCTGATCAGCTCCAAAGATAACCTTCCTAACTGACCTCAGAAAGAAACAGGTGGGGAAAAAAATCTGAAATCAGCTACAAACAGGTTTGTTCCTTTGGGCGAGGATAAACTTTCCAGAAAGGCCTTGCAGCTCGGGGAGGGCAAACTGGGTCAGTTCAGCTGCTGGTTCCTGCGGTGGCCGTGGCACCTCGCTGCGCTCGCGACACAGAGGGCGAAGTTTCGGGATGCAGAGCTCGGGCACTGTCGGGCTGCTCCATCGCCGCGCTGCCCTGCCTGCCCTCCAAACCAGGACTGAGGTGGTGGTGCAGGAGGGGTTTCCAGCAGCCGCGCGATCTGCGGCAGGTCACTGTCACCCTTCTGTGTGCACGGGCAGGAGGCTGTGGTTTTCTTCAACACAGTGTTTAAACTGGAGGTTTTAAGCACCTTTGCAATACTCTCCATGTGATGTTCTGGGATACGATGGGCAGAGCCATTTCTATTTGTTTCATTTTGCAAATTAATCCGCAGAGTGGATCCACTGGCCACCCATGCAGTTCCCCATGGAGGGATGGAGCTGAGTGATGTTACTTGAGCGTTACTTTAGGTCAGCAGAGGGGTCTTTGGTAATTCTGACTAAATTCATCTGCAGGACCAGCCTTCTGGGTTAAGCAACCTGAAAATAAGAACACAGTTCATGGAAGATTTCTTGAAAACATTTTAGTGTGTGTTTGCTTAAATCACGTGGGGACGCTGCCTGAGGGGCTGCGGTTCACCCAGCAGAGCGAGAGGGGTGTTAGGCTTGGCTCACACAGTGCTGCTTGTCCCAGGCCAGCCCCGGCCCTGCAGGCTGAGACTTCATCTTTCAGGTCTCTGATGCCATGGAGAGCACTTAAGCCAGACACACAGTCCTCTCCTGGTCGGAGTGCGGACGCAGCAGAGCTGCAGTTCAGCGCTGCTGAATTTCCTGGAAGTTGGTACTGTTTGGCTCTTGGAAACAGCTCTGCTCCTGCCGCTGCTGAAGCCTGTGGACTCGGCTGCTTTCCACGCCTGTTTGCAGGAGAGGCTGAGCTTTGCGGAAAGAGTGAAGGAGCCGAGGACCTGGAGATCATGGTGTCACCCTGGGCGCGGACTGGAGTTTGGCACGGGGCGTGTGGGTGGTGTCACTCGGAGATGGCAGTAGGTCCCGTGCACCCTGCGCTATCCCATCCCTGGCCAGGAGTTCGGCTCCGTTCAGGCTTGCTTGCCCCTTCGTAGTCAGCTGTCTTGGATCTACTGATGAATGTGTGTGTTGCCTTCTCCCACCACATCCCACGTGGACTTCCAGCTGCGGATGGCCACGGCCAGCACAGCCGTGAGGTAAAGGGCCACCGTGAGCTGCTTCGAGAGAAGGCACAGCCATGACCACCATGGTGCTCAGCAGATACCTTTCCCGGACAACGTATCCTAAATGTGCTGCGTATGTCAGTGTGGAATAGATGCTCGCACAGACGGCTGCTCACGCTGCACCTGACAAAGTGTTTCTTTTTATTGCCATGCTAAAGAAGCCTTGCTCGAGGGCTCCTTCTTACCCGCCAAGGGTCAGTTTGGCTCAATTCTGTTTCGCCTCCGTGTGTTTTCAGTATGTAAACATCAGACTCCTAGATGGTAGTGTGTTTGGACTCCATGAGGCCTGTAGGATCTAAGCGTTAAAAAAAAAGGAATGAAAAATAACAAAAACAAAACAGAAAAGCCCCAAGACCCATGTTACAGTCCGTGTTTTGAAGTTCTTGCTTCTATGCCGGTGATTGATGCAGCTGTGTTGTAAAGGCCTTGTTCTTGAAATGAACCAAACCAGGCTTTTTTTTTTTTCTGTTTTTTTTTTTCCTTGTTTTTTAATCCTTTCTTCCCTCGTTAAGAGTGCATCCAGCCTTATCTGCTGCAGTTCCTTCCCTCCCACCCCCCTGTTCCCATTCCCTAGGGAAACACAGGTGTCAATCCAGTGTTGCAGGTCATGTTGTCCTTCCCTGGCAGCCGTCGGTCGTTGAATGTGTGCATGTTGATCACGGCGTCTGTCTTTACCATGACGGGTGGCTGGGGCTTGTGTTTGACCCGTCGCTGGCAGGTGAGCGACAGCCGGATCTCATCGGCCATGGCGCTGCAGAAGGAGCGCTGGGGAGAGCAGGGACAAAAAGCACCGTTACTCCTGGCAAAATGTTCTGCTAACCTCTCCGTGAACAGGAGGATGCTGAAACTAGGCTCTGCAGAAGGCAAGCATGAGGTTTAGGCTGGATTTAAGGCATCAGCTGCACTTAGGGGGACTTCAGTGATGCACGGGCATCTGGTTGACCCCTCTCTCCTTTGGCAAGAATTGTACCTTTGACACACTAAATCCTGCAAAAGGCAGAGCTATAGGCGGCTGTTGGAGTGCCGGTGCTTTGTGTGATCCCTGCTGGGTGTCTGGTAGATTTATGTGCTGGGAACAGAGGGCTATTGAATCCTGCTGGGCTTGCTAGTGGGCAGTTTTCCTTCATCTATCTAGTCCATCACATGGGCAGCTTGTTTTGATTTCTGGTCATGCACGCAAATGTGCTTTCCACTTACTGTACCATGACACGCAAGGAAGAGGGAAAAACATAAAAGCAGTCATCTTGTTTCATGAGCATTAACCAGCCACTGCGGGTGAGATGGGCCGTTTGTGTAAGTGTTGTGAAAAGTTGATAAAATAGTATGAGGCTTCCTTGTGGACCCTGACCAGTTCCTTGAGGCTCTTTGAACAGGAGTGGGGAGAAGAGATGGAGACTTCATGCGTGTATACATTATGCCTGGAATATGCAACATGATTGCATGTGATAGTGGCGAGTAGATGTAACAGCTCAGAAAGGTCCCTCTCAGGGACCTCTGTCCATATTTTCATGACTTAGTGTCGGCTTGCTCAAAATTACCCTACAAATGTTTACTAATCTAGTTACTGCAGCAGCAGATGACCCTGATCAGAGTAGACAGGATTTGCCCCCTGACCTGAGGCTGTCGGAGCGGGACAGAAGCAATGAGCCTCAGGGAATGGCATTTCGGGGGTGCTGCATTTCAGCCCTTGGGCTGCGGGCGCACGGACCTCCAGGCAGCAGGGGCAGGGCTGAATCCCTCTGCCCGTCTCCCTGCCTGTCCCTGGGGTCAGCGTGCAAAATCCTTAACGGCTGGGCTAGTGGTGGTGCAGGGAGGCTGAGGAAATCAGTACCTGCTCACGCTCCGCCGTTTTGCGCAGCTTGTAGATGAACTCCACCATGGCCACGAAGACAGACAGCACCAAGCCTGCTGCCAAAACGATGAAAATCCCACCGATGTTTTGGATGCCCAGAGCACTGGCCTCCTTGTTCTCATCCTCGGGGCAGCCATTCCCTCGCCACCACTTCTCCTTCATTACGTGGAGCTTGTCTTCCTCCTGGAGCTGGAGGATGGCAATGGTGATCTTGTCCCTGTACGGTGACCCTGGGGAGGGGGAACACCATTACACACAGAAGGAAAGTAGGACAAAAATCACAGAAAGTAGGGAATGTGTCTGCATTAAGCAGGGCTGTTCAGGCTGCTCCTCAACAGGCAGACAGCGTAAGCTTCGGTATTTGGAAATCTGCTGTTGGGAGTGGACTATCTTAATCCCATCTGTTGTATTTGTGGTAACTAGCCCCCCTCCAGGGCTACCTACAGAAACCCCACCACTGTGACTTACCCATGGGAGTGCCAATCCCGTAGCCTTTGGAATCGATGAGCCCCCCGATCTGAGTCAGGTTGCAGTTCCTCTGGGTGATGTATTCGATGGTGGTTGACTCCATCAGCAGGGCATAATCGGCTGTGAGGGTTCGCTGGATTCCTTCCTCGTTGTTTTTAACAAGTGCTGTGGGTTTGCTGCTCATGAAAGCCCACATTTTTTCAAACGTGGAAATTTTGGATTTCTGGAAAAACGATACACATACACACACACCCCCAAATAAGAATTAGTCTTTATTTGCTGAAACCTCGTGTCTTTACAGTAAATGATAATATCAGTTTGAGAACTGATCACATAATGGAACTATTACCCATTTGACCTTGTCTTAAGTATCTCTCTACTTTCACTGCCCAACATAGTTTGCCTTCACATTGCCATAACAAGAGACAAAGGTTCCAGCACACATTGTGCAGACGCTCAGCAGAAAGAGTCACTGCTCCGGAGACCTTATCCTGTAGGTGGAACTGAACTGTTCGTTTGCTTCAGTAAGTGAGACCCTGCCCTGATGCCCTGCAGAACTTGCTCGTGTGATAGGCTATCAGTATATCTGTTTAAATGTATTGGTTTCCTAACCAGAATTTTGTTTATCCTGTAATGTTTCTGCACAATGAGAGAAGACAGAGAACATTTCAGAGGGCATGTTTTTCTCTTTTGCATACTCTATTATATTTTTGTCTTTCCTCAAGCATCACGAGGAAATATGTCTCCTCTGAGATATGTGCAACTGCCAAACAAATTTAATGTATCCACGTAAACAGAGGCATAGAAATATTCAAGAAGATTGTCTTACGGCTAAAAATAAACATGGATATACTTTCACTATGAGCAGGCATTCTGTTAAAAAAGGAGGAATATGTTTTCTAGTTACTGTTCATGTGAATGTTTTTTTCTTCTTCTAGAAAAATGTGTTGGGTGAGAAGAAATATGATTATTTTATGTCTTTGCATAACATTTGACATATACCGTTTATCTATGACCACCTTCTGAATTGTCCCTATGTAGGTTGTCACAAAAGACATAACCGGCTTTAGTCTAGAAAGGCTCCCCAGGAAAGGCACATCAGCTCTCTCTTGAAGTACCCCTTCGTTGGCTGCTGTATTCCCGTGGGTGAATGTAGCTCTCATCAAACCAGCTCTATATATCCAGTTGAGCTCTGGAAAAGCGCTTGGATATTGAGGCTTGTGTTCATGCTGCTGCCTGTTCCTTTATGTGCTATTCTTCTTTTCTGCTAGTTTCTTGTTTTTCCTAGGTCTCTTATTTTATAAGAGGCAGCTTAGTCAGCCAAAACCTCCTCCTCCACAACACTACTTAGCAAGAGCCTGAAGCTGGCTGATAAGTTGGAGGGGCTGATAAGTCTTTGTGCTTTGCCTTGATTAAGGGTAACTGCTCACCTGCAGCTGCATGAGGAGTCGCTGCGGCAGAAGCTGCACTTTCTGGTTTAGCTGTCGTTTATCTCCATTTCAGGTCTCTGTCCTTCCATAAGAGAGCAGGAGATGGAGCCCCAGCCCATCCCAACTGCTGCTATCACATTTCCCCCTCATTTTTCAATATCACCCAAAACATGCCAGCATAGGTTCTTCTCATAAAAACACTGTAAATAAGGGTAAATTAGCTAAGAAAAAAAGTCCCTCATAACGCTTTATATTTCCAATGCTTTGCCTGTCCACCTCCTTTTTTTCAGCGTATTTAACAAAAGTTGGCACATGGCTTGACACCCCAAAGTTGGTTAGTATAGCACAAGGACAAAGGCTGGTCCTCTGTCTTTAAACCTGTGGGCTCATTCTCCTGACTGAAGTAACCACGGACTCATTTCTTCTCAGTTAAAGCTCATGCTTGTTATAATCCACTTGATGAACATGCAGTAGTGGATGTGCCGGAGCAAACTTCATTCAAGAGGCAGGATAATCTCCCTCACTTGAAAATCTGGGCCAGTGCCTGTAAGGTAGATTTGTGGCATCTATCAAACCTCAAAGAGCAGCAAGAAATGTAGCCTCCAAAAGGATTATTAAATATCTGTGCATTACAATGGGTAATTGAAATGAATAGGATACTTGGCTTGCTGATAACGACTTGTTTAACATTTATATAGTTCACATCAGAGGCCTATGGGTTCACTGGCTCTCCCTTTCTCTCCTCTTCCTGCATTTAATGCTCCTTGGGTGTTGACACAGAGCTCTTAAACAACATCAGTGTTCTCCCAGTTAAAGCATAGAGCAAAATAAACTGGCAAAAAATCAATAGGCTGTATTTAGTGAAGCTAATAGGACTTGCATGAGGCATTGTAGCTCTTCAGGCAACTTAAATTACATGAGACAGGCTCCCTAGAAGAGAAAAAACACTTTTCTCTTCTTAGATCACTGCTTCTGACCAGCTGGAAGGACTTAATTGTGTTCTGAAATGCCAGGAGGAGCCCAGCTTACTTGGCTCCGGCTGCCTCTTCGAGCCCCCTCCTGGGTGTCCTGGGTGGGGGGCGGCGAGCGGCCTCTCTGGCTGGAGCACACCTAGAGCTACCTGTCGCTGCTTGCTCGTGCCTAATGGAACAGCCGAAAAAGAGACCGGCAACACAGGGCTGAGCCCCTCGGCAGAGAAGGGCTGGCTCCCCGCAGCAAAACACCGCTGGTTGCGATGGCCTCATCTTCCCCGAAGTTAAGGCTGCGCTAGCGCCTTCAGGGAGGGCAGGTCAAGCCCTCGGGGCAGGCAGGGCGGCTCAACGCACGTCTCTGGTCCAGGCAATCTCAGGCTCTCCCTGTCGTCTAAAACCTGCCAGCTCCTCACTGGGAATTTATTTCCTATTAGTTTCTTTAACTTAGCTAACATGAGATAAGAACACTCCTTTTCCAAGTGAAAATTCACCAACTGTAATTCTCAGCACAGCAGTAGCAGTTTGATAGACCTGGCTATTTGTTAAAAGTCCAATTTAGAAGCAATTGTCACTCATTGTGAGAGCAGTCATCAATCAAAAATTGCAGGAGCAACCATGGTGAGGAGCGTACAGTGCTCCAGCTCACACCTAATTCTGGAGTGCTTCAACCGCTATGCGTTTTTTCCTTTTAGGGGAAAAGTTGTTCCTTCCTCCTCTCAGAATACTTCAGCCTACTGCAAAGGTGGTCGCTTATTTATGGGAATTTGGGTGATATGACCTAAGAACACACCATTCAAATAAGCAAAAACATCTTAGTAGTAATTTAATAGTAAGTAAAGAATGCACATAAGTTGTGTTTATTTTGCTGGACTTTTGTGTGTGTGTGTGTGTACATTTTGTTCTGCTGGACCTCTGATTTTACAGCTAAAGTAATTTACCTTAAAAAGATCCTTACTGGGGTTAGTTACTGGTTTAAACTGATATTTGCTGTGCTGTGGCTGCAAATATCTTCTCTATGGAATCACCATTTACTTTTATGGGCTGCATAAAAGAAATCTGAGTTGGTGGCAGGCAGAGGGACCCTCCTGTGTCCCTGCATCCTCTCTAGGGTCCCCAGGTCCCCCTCAATGACAACTTTGCTTTGCTGCCAAAGGTAGATGAAGAGGAACTGCTTGGTTGCTCTGAAGCATTAAGATAAATGGCCTGACACTGACTTCTTCCTGGCAGAGAAATTCCAGAGTCGGGAACTCCGGAACATTAGGAATGATGGAGATTATTGCTAATAAGGAAAGGCGGTAGTTTAATGCTGCTGATCAGTGCTGCCATGATTCACACCAGGGGGATCATGTCTCTCTCCCGCTTACACCTCTCCCACCGATTCATGTGAGTGGAGCTCCTCCTCGTTTTGGTCGGGATAAATAACATCAGAATCTGGTCTGCTGTCCTCTGCATCTTAATAAAACCCTGTGTTAGTGCTAAATGAGATGCATGTGTGAAAAGCTGAGTACCAGCCCCTCTGAATGCAGCAATTGCAATGACACTGAGAACGCCTCTAAATTCATACTTTAGAGTCACAGCTCAGAAGCTGCCTTTAATTACCAATGCTTCAAGACCAGTCACCCAAATAAATTAATGGAATAGTTTAGAGGAGCCACTACAAGGCATCTTGCCAAGACATATATGCTTCTTTATCAGTGACATTGGCAAGAAAGTAACTTTCAGGCTTAAGATTTTCAATTCCAGCCTGTATGAAAAAATAAATTGATTTTCACCAACTGAAGATACTTACTCTTGAGGATTTAACATTTCTGTACAAGTGAATATATATGTACACACATACACACACTCTCACAGTCGTACTCCAAATTGCACATTAAACCCGGCATTTGTCAGAGAGAGAGGGCATCCTTTGTGAGAGATGAAGGATTTCTGGCATCATTTATAATGAACGCTAGATGCTGTTCCTAAATTAATTGATCTGTGTTTGTTCCTGCAACTCGATCTGCATTGCCAGGGAATAAATAGCTTCTCAAAAGTTCTTTTCATTAAGTCGAAATCTGCCAATACGGTTGTAAAACTCTCTCTTCTGCTTCCCATTTGCCGTAGCTGGTTAGCTCAGCTGCTCAGGCAAAAACCTTTGTGGGAGCGAGATTGCTCGCTGTGGGTCTGCCCCCGGGATGTGTTTTGGCTTGGTTCAACAGGGAACTTGTGCAGTGACTTCGGTGAGCTCTGCAAGAACCCTCGGTCAGCCTGACCATGGGCAGAGAACTGGTTAGCGCTTTGGGAAGCGTCTCAGGGAACAGTGTGCAAGACGTTGGCCTTCCTCTTCCTCCCGTTTCCCATTGCTCCCTAAGCTCAGCTCCGGGATTGCCCTCTCCTCCTGTGGCCCTAGATCCCGCTTTGTCAGGCCTCCCAGGTGCTGGGAGGGCCGCAGACCCCGAGAGGGTTTGGCGAAGGGCAGCGATGGCCACAGCCACCAGTCACAGACGAAGGGGGCCGCAGGGCCCAGGCCGCGGCTTGGCGGGGTCAGTGTTCGTGGTCTGCAGCTTTAACGTGGAGAAGCGGCGGAGTGAGGTCCTAATGTGAGGGGAATGACTTTGGGGAACAGTCATACAAGGAGCAAGGCAGCCATTTGGGCTAAGTCCTCGTGGATAATCTACAAAATAGGTACCATGGGGGATCCCAGTCAGGATGCTGCTATCGGCCTTTTCTCCCAGCAACGGCAGTCTGTTCAGCAAACTGCAGGAGGGCTTGACCGCCGGATCTCCAGGAGCTTTTCAAGAGCAGCACTCGCACAGGAGCTGTCTCTCTCCCGGTAACCCCCCTTTTAGCAGAGCAGAGGAAGGTGACACGAAGCCTCGTGCAGTTTGCCGTTCCTTCAGTCCCACCCGTCCGGAGGGAGTGCAGATCCTCAGCAGACACCGGGGGTGCCCGTTGCTCTGTCCTCCAGACCTCTGTGCTGTTTGGCAGATCTCCCCGTGAAGGTGGCTCCGGCAGAGCCGCCGTACTGAAACCACCGCGGGATGTGCCCAGTCATTTGACAGAGACCTCTCTGGGGGGTGGGAGAAGTTCCGGCTCTCCCGTATTTCTCTGTACACGAAGGACCAGTGAACATAGCATCCCACATGAGCGCTCTCACTGCTCCAGTAATGCTTGTCAGAAGGGACGTCCCTGACAATTCATCTCCAAACAACAATAATAACTGCATCAGTAAGCCCTGCCAAATGTCCGTTAGAAGCCTGAAGAATGATTCTAATGGATAATGATATGAAACAATAAATATACTGTCTCCTTGACTATTTTTAAAGATGACAGTTTCCTTTTATTCCCATATAAAACTCTTATTGGAAAGAGTAGTTAAAACACAACAGTAAAAGTTTGTCTTTTCCTAATAGCTGTTGTAGGTTTATATTGCTTTTGGAAGGTAACGCAACACATCTGACCATGCCAAAGACAAAACTGCATGCACCAGGTCCACTGCAGAAAGCAAACTAACCAGCAGCAACCTGCTGTTCTATGCAACATTTTCATTTCCCAGAATTAATTAAAGGTCAAACTAAACAAAATCCTCCATGTTTCTTTACCAATCTGTGTTCCTGCCTGGTAAAGTAAGCATAGAGATTCAGAAAGTGCAGTGGCTCCTTAACCAGGTCCTAGCCAATAAAAGTTGCAGAAGAATGCTGCTGTTTCTTGTTATTAAAATTCAGCACATTGGCTTCCTTTAATGGGTCTTGGCAATTAAACTGCTGACGGCCTAGTCTAGCTGCCTTTACACTGTGCCTGTTCAAATTATTGCAGTATTCCAGGCACAACCCGCTTTTTAAAACATGAACTGTGTTTGTCACACTTTGGCCCATATATTTCCTTCTGAATTAGGGTGACCAGAGGGGGAAGGAGTATTTCCCAGCGCTGCTCGCAGCCGAGGTGCGGGGGGAGGCAGCCCCGTTCCTGCAGCCAAAGGCTCTGATCTGCCAGTGCTCCTGTTGCCTTGCTGACAAAGGGAGAGCATCGGCGCCGGTCGAGCGCTGCAGCCAGGCCTGAGCGTGGACCGGCGCGCTCTCACTTCCTTTCCATTTTTGAGGCAGTAGCGAAATATGAACGCTCTTAGCACCCTCCTCTGCAGTGCTGGCTAACTTCCCTCTTTAACGAGAAGACATCAATGTAATTTGATTCTGATGCATTGGTGCTGTTACCTTGCACCGGGTTTCGGAGGTTAATAAAACTTGACTACATTAATGTGAATACCTAAGGACAAGAAAGATATTTCAGCTGTAAAAAATACTGGTCAGGGAGGGCACTTTGCAACATCTGTCCAGCTTTAGGTTTCACTTGTTCTCTTCTCTGTCCCTGAAGGCTGGCCGGGTCAGCGCAGGGGCTCTGTGGAGCTGTTACTGCAGAGACAAGGAAGGAGCTGCAATGGGTGAGGTGCGGAAATAGGGAAGATACTTTAGGGAATGTAAGATTTTTCTGTGGGACTTTAATACAAGATACACCTGTCCTGTTGTGCCTAATATATGCTTCGTTTTAGGGTCTCTGAGCCAATATTGGGTACAGCCTCTGAAGCTGTAAAATCAATATAATTTTGTAATTGTGACTTCAATTAGCAATGGGGAGAGGGGAAATCAGCCATGATGTGAATCTAGGTAAGCTAGACTGACAGGGGTCAAAGTCTCGACAAGGATGTGAGACTGAAACAACCTGCTTATAAGGAGAAGCAGTGGTGGCTTAGGAGGCTTTTTGTCTTTGGTTCTTTGTTCTCACTCCTGTTGGCCTGAGAGCATTGCGTCTCTGCCTGGATGGTAGAAAGCCTTTGCCTGGTCTCACCTTGAAGAAGGTCATAGTAGCTCCATCCTTCACTGCTCCATACTCTATTTTTGTCTGCTTTGCCAAGTCATCTGCCGAGTCGATGGGGGATTCCATCCTCTCCACCGTCAGGAAGGCGGCAAGGTTGGCCGTGTAGGACGAGATGATAATTAGGGTGAAGAACCACCATATGCCACCAATGATCCGTGTAGACAGTGCTTTGGGCATCAGCTCAGAGCCTGGAGTGGGAGATGGGGAAGGAGAAGGAGAGAAGAGGAAACAGAGAGAGAAAGGACTTGGTTTATATATACATATGTACATTATATATATATAAAGGATTAGGTTTCACTGTCAAACCTGCAATAGCTACGCAATTAAAACCAACTGTTCTTGAGGCAAACTATCCAGACATCTTGCGTGCAAGGAAATCTGTGGGGTTTTTGTAACATGTGCAGAAAAACCCTCTCCCTTTATTGCTGACCTTGGGTACAGTGCACAATTTACAGGAAACATTCAAACTGAAGTAATTAACTAGGCTGCTTTTATGAGATTTAAATAGCAAGCCATTTATGAACTTTTATGAGTGTTTTGTTCTGCCATTTAGAAAGTGCTTTGGTTTTATATGGATTACTTTTCAAAGGACTCACTCTAGGGAGTGTGTTCAAATACACAAGATTCTAAAAAAAAATCAAACAGCGAGAGAAAGGAACTATCAGGGTCCAGTACTTTGAATACTGGTTAGAAGTAGGGAAGCGGGAGATATTACAGCATAAAAGGTGTAACAGGTCTGGAATGACTTTTCTTGAGCAGACATGAAGGACTAAATGGGTTGTGCTATTTTTGTAATGGCCCAAGACACCTTTTAAAGCCAGGAAAGAGCTTTGGGTTTGAAACCACTGTGTTCAGAGAATGTATCCAACCTGGAATTTGCAACAAAGATTGGGCTTTGCAAAGCAATTTTAAGCAGCGTGGCATCAAACTATAGCATGGAGTGTAGCTTTTCTCCTATCTGAGTGCAGCAAGGAGGCACCAGGAAGCAGAGGAGCCTTGGATATCGAGGGCTGCTTTGGTTCTTCTCAAGATCCTGCTTCTTTCCCATTCCATCTCTTGCCCTTTGATTTGGACAGTGTGACATCAGTCTAGCTTTGAAATATTTTTCTTCTTAGATGCAGAATAGAGTTAAAAAAATACAGCTCTTTTCATTTATCAGCATCTGATAAGAGGATGATTCATCCTTCTAAACCCTCTTGCTGGGAACTGTCACTGTCCATCAGGGCTGCCGAGATCTGGGAAGAATCTCTATTACACGCTGCAGCAGGAGGAGCACGGAGCAGTAGCACCGTGCATGCCACCAAGCTGATGCTGCGGTTCTTTTGCTCTCTGGGTATAACTACTGATACATGGTAAATTAAAGTGTGACAAATGTTTGACATTTCCACTTATTTCTATTCCTGGGTTTTCTGCAATTAGATCACAGCTGAATTTCGTTCCTTATTCAGAACTGCTCACAAGCTCCCCGTCTGCTGTCTTCCTAACAGATTTACTCTATTCATTCCATCTATATACATTCCGTTTGCTCTATTCCATCCACAGATATGAATGTAATCCCATCCATACCCCATTTCTGACGTCCCTGTCATTGTGGTATCTTACACCAGTAACACTGAAAACGTTCAGTCTCGCACGCAGTGGCTGCCAGCAGAGCTGCCTGGAGGAGCTGCTCGCCATCCTCTTTGACCCACAGCCTTTGCCGTGTGCTAGAGGGAGTTTCAGGCCATTTCACAATGTGCAGAATGACCAGATGAGGATAAGAATGGAGACAGACCAGAGGGCAAGATGCCCTGTCTTCTGTAAAAGTTGATTTAAAACAGAGTGAGCCAGGACAGAGATCTTGAAATTAAACAAATGGCTTGAATTAACAGAAGTAGGAATTTACAGAATCTGTGGGATGCTGCTGAGTTTGGTGAATTAAACAGCTGAGGGAGACGAAGGCAGTGTTCCTCCTCGGGGCAGGGTGGGTGGGTGCTCCTCTGTGCACACCAGCAGCAGGACACATGCGAGCACGCCACCGCTCCATCATCGAGCTGTGTGCTTCCAGATGGCAGACTCAGGAGCTGCTCCTTCTGACACCTGCCAGAGCAGGCACGCTTCATTAATAGTAATTATTGTTATGCAGTGGCACGTGTGTGCTGGCAGCCAGCTGCAGCTCGCGGGGCGAGCGATGAGTCTGTCCCTGGAGCTGCGGGGTGAGCTGTTGGGATGGGAGCTTTGACCCGCAGAAGGCGGAAAGTACAAATAGAAGAAGGTGTCAAAAAAAAAAAAAAAGTTCCGGCCTGCTCTGACAGAGAAGAAATCGGATGGCTTTCTTGGCATAAAAACCCTGGATCTTTTCCTGGTGCCCCAGACGGAGCTCGGCCCTGGCACATGTCCGCCTCTGCCTCTCCATCCCTGCTGTGCAGGCGAAGCGGCACGGCTCAGTGGGCGTCTGCATGGAGATGAAGTTCACAGTGAGTGAATAAGAACAAACGCAGTCGCCAAGAGCTCCTGAGCTGCAGATCACAGCCGGTTCCCCCTGGTGAGATGATCATCTCATTAGCCCTTTGCTGGCCTTGGCCCCAGCCCGGGGCCGCCTGCCGTGCACGCAGTCCCGGGGAGCGGCTCCCTCGGGCACGGCGGTGCCTACGCGCATCTCCACCGCGAGCAGCAGGCGCCCAGCGCTGCCCAGCACGGCGGGTCCCAGAGGTGCCGGAGGAGAGCTGCCTCTCCTCTCCCACACCTCGCCGCCTTTCAGCGGGGAGCCGGCGCTGACAAGCGCTTCTGTGCCTGTTCAGATGTTTTATCTTGTTCCTGTCACAAACAAAATACATTTTCAATTGAAAAAGCCATGACAAAAGGCCTGCGCTGGAGAACCGGTGGAAGGGTGGGTGGGTGGGGAGGCGCCGCCGTACCTTGCTGCATCAGCGCTCCCATCCCAAACCAGAAGCTGTTCAACAGGGTGAAGTTATTCTCCACGATGTCTGATCCTGGGTTGCAGGGATGAGCATCGTACCACTCGTATGGGCTGAACCTATGGTGGCACATGGAAAGCGAGAGCTTGTTAGTCCGTGTGTGGCATGACAAGACCCTAAAAGAACAGGGAAAAAAAGAGCCTTAATACATTTTGTGCTGCTGTGCGGGGCCTGCTGACTCCTTCGGTTCTGCAGCTTATTAAAGAACAAACACAAGATCAGCCAGGATTTCCAGAAGTGACCAGCACGGCTGTAAGCCCTGTGTCGTGCATTGCAAACAGCAAGGAAACCTGGGAAGCCAGGTCCTTCGGAGGTATCTCAGGTTGCTTCTCCAAAGCCTTCAGTCACTTCGGATCATCTCTGCAACACTACATCACACGACAGCAACTGGAGCTCACGACTATGGGATGGGATGCGGTGCAGACACACAAGCTCTAGCCCCAGTATGGAACAGTTCCAAAACGTGGGGAAAAATGGCATTTCTAGATCGACTGAGGAGAGACGCTGCAGTGGTTCTGCAGCAGTAGCTGGGACAAACCACGGTATTTCAGAGGGCTCTCCTGCTAGTGCATATGGGAATCGGGGTGGGATTTAGCTAGGTGAGAAGCAGAACTTTCCACTGTCCTGACAAGCAGGAGTCCTGCACGGTCAGGGCACCAGCACAACAGTGGAAATTCGCTGTGGACTGCTGCGATCCTCGGCCCTGTTGTGGGTGGTGGGAGAACATTTATTCCCTGTGGGGGCCTATCTCCATGGACAGCCCTGTAGTTCTTGGGCAAAACTGAGGGAATTTTCTATGATCATCTCTCTGCAAATCCTGCCTAGGATTGGTAGGCAAGCACCGCCGTGAACGTAGCTCTTTAGCCAGGATCTGGGGAGGATGCTCAACAGGAGAGACGCTAATATTTTCAGAGCTGTTTATTTACATTTTCTAGAGAGTCCCAAATTTTGCTGAGATTAAATTAAAGACGTAATTGGCATAATTGCTTTTGAACCAGGCATTAATTATCATCTCCGCTTCCTTCTGAAATCCCTGTAGCTTCATAAAAGCCCTTTTTCAAAGCCCAGCCCAGCCCACAGTTTGTATTAGGAGATATTTCTCTCTGTAGTTCTCTGCCAGACGCGCTGCTACCCAAGGAGATGTCTTGTTGCTTAATTTCAGACAGTTGGATGTATTTGGAGAAAAGAGCCACAGCTCTCTCCCAGGTGCCCCTTGGCACAAAAACTCCCCAAGCAAACAGCTACCCCCGCCTCTGCTCTGCGCAGTCAGGCCGCGAGACTCCCCTCGGAGCCCGACGTGCGGGGACGTTCCACGAACACGGAGCCGCGGTCTCCGGGCACACGAACCGAGCGGGGCGAAGCAGAGGAGGGTGTCTGCGGGGAAGACCGCACCGCGGGGGACGGACTAGGTGCAACACACAGGACTTGTGGTTTTACAAAAGTTAATTCTAAGTGCATGTGTCCCACTTTTTGCCTGTATTTTCCACATGCAAGGTACAGGGTAACGACCTCTCCTTTCACCCCGCTTTTCTCTTGCCTTTCTGCAGCGGGGACCATTGCCTGCTCTGGGTTTGCAGAGTGCAGAACCAGTAAGCCTCACCCAGGCACAGTCCTGCTCGTTCGTCCAGGTAATGGCTGGGCTGTTCTTACTGCCCACCTCCCTCTGCTTTTTTAAATAAGAGAAAATCAGAAAGGAAAACAAGAATAACAAGAATCAGGCTGAATTCAAACCTGGCTTTATATGCTCCCTATTCCTTTAAACTTGCTGTAAATTTATGCCAGAGGTGTATAAAGGATGGTGCCTAAGCCCTTTCTGTCGAATAAAGCCAGAGTTCAAGAATTAGATGAAAACTTCCTTGGGCTGCCAATGAAAGAATATGAAACAGAAAGGGAATTGGTAAGATCAAATGAGCCTGACAAGATGACACACTGAAGAACTTCAAGGTCTCTGAGTGAAAACCTACTGGTGCTGCTCAAATTACAGAGAAAACTGCAAAGCAGCGACAGAGTCTTCGGTGCTTGAAAAGCAAGTGGGACCATTAGCAGAAACAGAGGGGTAATGAAGGAAGAAGCGAGCAGAGCTCGTTGACCCCATACAGCTGGAGCCATAATAAATGGGGGCTGCTCAGGATTCACCGTGGGCTGGCTTCCCTCTTCCTCAGGTGCAGGACGGGAAATATCTGAGAAATATTTCATATAAAACTATGATTATTTTCTTGTCTCATCTTGGCCTTTTTGGCAGGGAAACGGGGGAGCATTTCAAAGAAGGTTTAAAGATCTAACACAAAATACTTCTGAGTCTAAATTGCATCTCCAGAGAAATTTCTTATGGATGACCCAGTCCTCGTTGCAATTAAGATTAATATTAAACCCACCCGCCCTGTTGTGCACCCAAAGGTGATTAGCTGTAATTTGAAGGCCTTTTGAGTCTGAGGACAGGTGACAATCCAAATCAGCCAGCTGCAGAGTCCACTTGCAACCTCGCACCAGAGTCACCAGACAAATTACCCCCACGAAGCCTTATAAATTGCTAGTGTTTACGGCTCTTTGGGGGCTGGGGCGGTTAGGAGCAGGGGCTCTATCAATAACTAAGAAAGACTGATTAAAAGGGGAGATGGATGAAATACATCCTTTGCCTGCCTCTAAATAGTCCCTAAGTTGGTTTTAAGTGGCATTGACCTATGATTATAGCGTCAGCAGAGGACTCTGGTGCCTAGTTCAGGAGACTCATGTCTTTGAATTAAGGCTTTGCTATTTTGACTGTGGTTTTCTCCCGAGAATGGAACTTTAGAAGCCTTGCTGGGGTCAAAAGCACTTCTGAACGCGGTAAATATTTTCCTCATGAAATCTGTTGCTCTTCATCTCTATGCATTAAAAGATCATTCCTGCAGAACCTTAATTACACCGAATACTTGGTGTTCTTTAAAAGAACAGGAAGACAGCAGAAATGTCAGGAGCAAAACATGTGAAAAAGAAACCGTAATTGCAGTATTTTATAGGTTCATTTTCAGCCAAAAAATAGCCTGATAGGGAAAAACTGTTGTATTACATCATAACTGCTATGATGTAGAGAGATTATGAGGCTCATTTCACGTCATTTCAGAACAAAAACAGAGACTAAACCACAGTTCTTCAGGTTTTCATGCCTGAACGCCAGCCACAAAGCCCAGCACAGCAAGTGGTTCAGACCCTCTTGTGTTCGTCGTGCCAGGGCAGTCGCCAGCGGGGCGTCAAAACAGACACTCGGTTCCTGGCCGCGACTGCCGTATGTTTGGGCACGTGCGGGGCGCTGGGTTAGCCCAGATCCCCACCTCTCTGGGCGGCGAGTGCCCTCCAGGGCAGGGCGGGGGGGTTTATTGGGCCGGTACCCTGGTTGGGGTGCCCAGGCACCCGACTCGGTGGATCGGGGCAGGCGCTGTGGGCATTGCTGTGCACATCGCTGCCCGAGGCTGGGCAGCCCCACCGCTCTCTGAACAGAGCATCTAGGTTTTCCTGTCTGTAAAACGTGGCTTCTAAGGTGTTTTCACATCAGGGCCCGTCCTAGCATTTCCTTCAACCTTCCCTCAGTATTTACTGCAATGAATTTCACATGCAGATACAATTTCTACATTTAAAGTGCTTTGAAAGTGGGATCTGGACGATTTGGGCTGGATTTGGCCATTATATGAGTCAGGAAAAATAAACTCATAAATGTAAAATTGTATTTGAATTGTCATCCAAGTCGCACAAGCAGTCTAGTACTTTATGGCATCAGAGCCCATCTAGCTATGTTCTGCATGGCTAACAGAGACATAAAGTGAAGGAGTTCTATCAGTCATCGCAATATTTTTCCTTTTCGTAATTACTTCGGGTTGATTTTTCCAGATGAGTATCTTTTCCTGCTGAGGGCGGCTGGTTCCTCTCTGACACAAACCAAAACCGCCGAGGACCTCATCCTGCCCCGCTGGAGTCCCCGACAGCCTTCCCAGGGGCTTCAGCTGGGGCAGGACAAAGCCGGCAGCAGTGTTTTGCCGAACTGTCCCGCATTTTGTGTGACCCCCGGCCACTTGCCCAGCCGTGCCGCCTGCCTGCGCCGGGGGTCTGCAGGGCAGAGCTGGTGTGCGGCGCAGCGACGCGTTACTGGCAGTGCGACTCCCGGCCTCTTACAGTACAGTAATAACAAGCGCGACCGTTCCTGTGCGTTACACCACCCTCTTGCTGAAATGATCTGTTAGGTTGTTTTTATGAGTTGCTGTTTGTACTGCAATGCCATGAGAGCCCAGGGCTGTGCTCCCAGCGGGAGCAAAGCCATCCGTGCTCAGACAGCTTCTGTGGGGCCTCAGGAAAGTGCCTGGAAACCCGGTGTATCTCCGTTTGCTAGAGGCGCATTGCGAAGGCTAGGGAGGAGAACGACTGCAGTTAACACCTTGGACATGGAAGGCCTTCTGTGTCCTCCAAGAGTGAAGTGCAGCCTCTCCCACTCTGCACCTCTGCAGAAGAAGGATCAGGCGATGTAGCTGCTTTGCCATCCCAGATGATTTGGAGCACTAATACTGTCTGCTAAGCTGAGTTTATTTTGACAACTGCTGTTATGTGTAATTAGGATATTACATAGTAAATTCAGGAAATCATCTCTAAATGCCTCCGTGGACCTGAGGGATGTTGAAAATTGCAGATTTGTTGTAACATGAGGGTTAATGGATTCTGGTTGCTGCAGTTTCGTATTTAATCTTAACTTTGACTATCTGTTGATGTCAGTGGATTAGATAGAAGCTGGTTTCTGAAGGATGCTCGGAGGAAAACACAGCACAGCAGCCCTTGGAGGGAGAGGGTCTGCTCAGAGCCCCAGTCCAAGGTGTGGGGTCAGCAGGGAGGTTTCTGAAGGCACCACTGGCTTAACTTGAACTGGAAGAAATGAGAAACGAGTGTCTAATCTGCAGACTGTGCTTAGGAAACTTCCCCGGGCATGGTATTTACGCAGAATATTGAAGCATCCAGCGAGGGCTGCGCGTGGCCGGGGAGAGCGGCTGCCCAGCAGGAGGGAAGCAAGTGCTTTGTTTTGGTTTGAAAAGGTGGAATCGCATATTGAGAGCAGCCCTGGACTGTGCGTCTCATGAAAGACTCTGTGAAATTAATAACACATGCAAATATATGCAAATTCTGCCGCTTTTAAATATAGAGGTTTTAAACACGCTAATTAGATGCATATTAATTTTGTAAACAGACACATTGTCTGATCCATAGCAATGGGTTCTCCGTTTTTTTGATATAGGGAAGGGTTTGTGGAAGCTTTGCTGGTGGAGGGTTCAGAGACAGGAGCTGAAAATGGTGCGGGACACAGGAGCTTTGTGTCCAGGACACAGCAGAGAGGCTGGGCTTCTCCCTGGAGAAGGTGGGTGAGAAGAGACCTAACAGGAGCATGAATGGTGAACGATACAGAACAGGAAAATTACCCTTCATTATACCAGGGAGGTGCTAATGAAATGGAAAGGCAAAAAAATTTCTAAAATCATAAAAGAAAGTGCATTTTAAAATTCTTTTGTACTGGAAGCCTACTAAATCTGGGGAACTGCCTGCCCTGATACAGCAAAAGAGGCTTACAGGTTTATGTTAATAAAGCAAACAAACACAAGCACATTTAGTATGGTAAAGCAGTACAAAGGATGTAACACAGGCTGGAGCTAGCGAAGAAGGAAACAAATTTCCCCTGTGGATGGCTCATCTTTAATTTTCACCACGGGGTCCGTATCGCCTCTACAACCACTCTGAGATACAGGTCCAAAAGGGACCAGAGCACGGGCATCTGGCAGTCGCGAGCAACCCCACGCCAAGAGACCAGCCTGCCTTTGGGTAATGGACCAAAAGCAATTTCATTAATGACACGGGTTTAATGCTGTGGCTCCCACCGGGCGGTGGGATCCCTGCGACACACCGGGCAGCACAACCGCCCTGAGCGTGGGGAGGGCGTCTTGTCGCATGGCAGCAGATGCGGCGGGATGGCAGTCGGGTGGGGTGGCACCGGCGTCCCCTTACCTGGCTATGACAAACAGCACGCAGCTGACCCCCAGGTAGGCGAGGAGGATGTACATCCAAATGTCAGGAGACAGGGGGTTGAGGAAGGAGAAGACGCTGGGGTTGGTCCCGTTGGGCTTCCGGTACAAGATGCTGACGCCCAGGGTCATAAAGGGCTTGGAGAAGTCTATCGCTTTCTCCCGAACGTGGGTGATGGTGAGAGGAGCAACGGCCAGGTCAGCTTTCTGTGCACAATATAGAGCGAGAGAGAAGGCAGGCATTAGAAACTGAGGCGTTTCCATCCCCTTAGAAGCACCCACAGCAGTCACGCTGCAGTATTGGGCCAAAATTGGGCTGCGCTGTGGGGTTCCCCCCTCCCTTTGCGCATGGGGTACGTCAGCCCTGTGCCTCTGCCAGAGCCAGGCTGGACCTCCTGCCCCCGTCCCGGTGCAGGCAGGGCCCTCTGCGCCTGGCGCAGGATGGGCTCCGGGCAATGCCTCCCTTCGGACCTGCGACCTGGCCTACAGGCAAACACAAAGCTGTCGTCAGAGCTGCGCTGCGTCGCACACCAACGCTGCCTGGGCAGCTTTCTGTGAGCTCTGCTCCAGAGCCTCCAGGTAAGGGACCAAGGACTGGTCTATGGGCATTAGGCACAAGAACACCTGAGATGGGAAAGGAACGTGGAACTGATACAGTACGGTCCAGTTATTACAAATACTTCTCATCGCCTAAACAAAACCCCAGCACAGATGCAGGGTCTCCAAAACACGCGGGGCAAGATTCTGGAGGTGGTGGTGTGGATGTGTTTACCATCTTTAAGAGAGTTGTTCCTGATTTGAATCAGTGAGCTGGAGAGTGAAACGTGGTCTACTGTTTGCTAATTATACTCTATGACTTTCATTGTATAGATTTTTGGCTGACGTTAGCTACCGAAATACAGCGCAGACAACAGAGAGATGTTACAGTCTGCGCAGCTTTTCCCAGGTGCAATGAGCTCATTTCAATAGGCTCTTCTAAGATGGTCAGAACAATTATATCTTAAAATGGTATAAAACATCTGCGATCCTCACTGTGCTTGCTTCTTGCGGCGGAACTCTTTACAGCAGGCCGTTTGCTGTGTGCAAATCCCACCGTTTGTAGATGATTTGGTTTTGTTGTCCTTCCTTTCAATGTTGCTGCGAGAGGAGAAAGTCGCAGAGGGAGGCCACTCCAGAATGAAGTTGCAGGAAGCAATACTGCAGCAGCATGAGGTAAAAGGTTCAATTTCTTTCCCCTCAGTCGACTTCATGATACAACTTGAAAGCTCATTCTAAGGAAGCCGTGGCGTAGGGTCGGAGCGTCGCTGTTTGGGAATGCTCGCGAGCGTGCCTGGCTGGTGGGAGTGAGCAAATCCTCAGGCGGTTCCCCTTGGGTCTCTCTTCTGTGTGTATGGCTGCAAGCCCCACCGGGGAGATGCGTCTGCTAATTAATGGTGGACTTCACAGCCCGTCATGCTGGAACTGTCCGAGCTGCACGAGGAGTTTAAGCTGAGCATATTATTCATCCTGACTTCTTGTATGAATTGTGTTTCTTTCTATTATTGCTGTTATTTAATAATTTCTATGCTAGATTCAGTGAGCGACCACATACAACCTCTTTCTGTTGCTTATGAGCTGCGTTCGTTTCCTTTCACTAAATATTCGTTCAGGTTCTTAAAAAAACCTTCAGTAAATACATCCAAGGCTACCTCAATGTCAGCTGCCTTGCTTGGGGTTTGCAAATCACTCTTTTGGTATCATTGACTTCAAAGGAAATGCAGGAACATAAATTACATTTCTGAAGTTGAGCAGTACCTCCCCCCGTGCCAGGTGCCTAGCATACCCGTGCAAGATTTATTTAACATCTGGTTCTGACAATTAAAATTCTAAATTAACCATGAGTGATAATTACCTGGAGATATAGCGGATTTGTCATTACTTGCAAACTTTAAATCAATATTAGCTGTCTTGCTAGAACATGCTTTATTCCAACAGAAACTATGGGTTCACTGTAGAAATTGGTGAAGATCTCTGGCCTGTGTTGTGGAGGAAGGTCAGGCTAATGATCTCGTTTGACCTTGCAAATCTGTGACGAAAGTCAGTGGAATATTTTTAAATAGAGGAATCTGTGCCTTTTTCTATAAGAAGAGTCTACATGAGCTTTTATCCATTACATACATATATATGTGTGTGTATGAAAGAGTCTCCTCTCCAAAGAACGTCGCTTTAGAGGTCCTGAACAGAAGAGTTTCAGGAATTCTCTAACAAGGGTAAAAACATGTATTTTTTTCTAACGTGGTTCCTTAGCCGAGCCCTGGCTGGTTCCCTTTCCTTGGCACTTTCCAAATGGAAATATATTTTTAAATCAGCTTGGTACAGAAAGTGTCCGTTTGAATCACTGGCATTTGTCAAAACTTAGAGAAAATGGAAACAGTATGTTCCCAACGAGCCCTTTTGTGCCAGCTGTGGCTGTGGTGACATTGCTGAAAACTGAAGGGCAGTGGTTTTTAGAAGTAGACAGGCAATGCTGGCTGCCCAGCTTGAGATGGTGAAGTTCTGCACCTCAGGAGCAGAGTCTGCATCCCTGGTACCGTCCTGGGGGAGGATGCCCGGCAGGTTTGTAGCTCGGCTGCTCTCCCCACGTTACAGCACACTTGAGAATTTTGGCTTATCAGTCTCCAAAGTCACAAGGCAGAAATAGCAAAAGAAATGCAGCATTTCAGCTCCTCCATCACTTCTGCGTGGGTGTCCTGACTCAACAGGGAAAACCGAAGGAGATATTGAAGGATTTGGCTACCGATTTTTCTGAAGGAGGAAACTAATGAGCAGTTCTGTGGTCAGTGCTCGCTAGCAGCTGCCTGTCTGCAAGATCCTAAGCCAAATTTGTCAAAATGGTATAGCAAGCTAAATAACAGCTAGGAGTTTATGCTTTACCACAGAAAATGAAGAGAGAAATCTGCATGGATGCCCAAGGATCAAAACGCTTTTAGTGCAGAAATAAAATTTTACTGTGTCATTTCAGCAGCTCCTGTGATTTGATCACAGCCCCGTGTCCTTGGCAGTAAATGTCACACACAGGCAGAATGGAGCATGTATTAGGGAGCCCAGTCTGGTGTGGTGTCCTGAGCTATTAAAGGCAGTACGCGGCTGCACTCCGATATCCTTTTTATCAATGCAGATTTTTCTGAAGGTGGCCTCTAATTAAGGGTTTGCTGACTGAGAGGATCTAAATCAAAACCCACCAAGGGTGAAGCTTTCATTTGTCGTGCTTCTGACATTACAAACCGGGAAGTCAATTATCAGGCCCTGACTGCTTCCTTCCCTCAGCCCCAACTTTTATGCTGTTGCACAGTAAGATGGGTTTTATTAGAAATGAGGAATTTCAGCAAGTGCCAGTGGCTTAAAGGCCCTTATCCAGCAAAACCACTTAAGCACACGCTTCTGTTTTACTGGAGCTTGCACACCTTCCAAGTCTTATGTATGTTCTTAAGTGTTCTGCTGAATTGAGGCCAAAAAGATGAATTTTGCCAAGGCAGCTACACACCAAATGCATTCACTTCTCTGACACACCTTGAAGGGTTTGGATCTCCTTATTCACCCAGTGTTACAGCTTTTTCACTGGGGTGGAACTGATGTGGGTTCACCGGGCGTTCAGTGGATGGAGGATTGTATTCTCTGCAGAGACATTTGGCTAAGTCTTATCTTCAAGTTCTCAGTTATCACGGGAATGTGGCCTGTGGGTCAGAACAGCTCTTGCACAGCCACGGTCACTGTGGAAATGCTGCAGCATCCGACCTCTGCCGGAGGAAAGCTGCGTGTGACGGCCAGTCACAGCAGAGCCCATAGGCACCAAGGTAAATATTTATTCAAGAAAATAAGCTGCCTCTGTGCTTATTTTGCCAAGCTGAGTTACGTATTTACATAAACTAATTATGTGTGTTGCCTGAGAGACAGGTAAATAGTGCATATTTTACTTATTTAATTGTTATTCAGGTGTCTGTTTGGCAGCATTGACACTTTCATCCCTCAGTCTCTTTTGCCACCACCACTGCCAGTGCTGGGGCTGCAGCGCGTTTCTGCTCTTCTGCTCCCACCACCCTCCTTCAGTCCCATCTCTGCTCCCCTCCCTGCTTTGCTTGCTCGGCTGCTGTGCCCGTGCTCGAGCACCCTGCCCCAGCATGGTCTGCTGCGCGCTGGCCTCACGCCCGCATCTTTCTGCATCTTTCCCTGCAGCGGAGCCAGCACCCGGGTGTCCTTGGGCATGGACATCCCGGAGCACTGGGGGACGACAAGGCCAGGCACAGCCGAGGCAGCCGGTCCGTCTTGCAGCCCGCGGCTTGGAGACAGAGGGGCTGCTGCTTTAGCAGCCGACCGACTGCTCTGCTGAGAGCCCTGTGCCCGCAGCCCTGCCCTCCTGCTGGCCGGGGGTAGGAAGACGCTCCGCGTGAGGAGTGGCGCTCGAGGGAGAGCGAGGTCGTGCCCGGCAGCATCCCAGACGCGCCTCGGCCTCGGCACCACATGCGCCATGCGCAGGGGGTCAGCGTTAATTGTCTGACTCCAGCTCTTAATGGCTGCTCTTGCAATTTCAGTCCTAATTTAGACATAATTTTTGTCGATGAATTTATTTAATATCAGTGGTGAATTGAGAACAGACGTTGGCAGGGAAAACCTAGCTGTAAGCTGAAGAGGAGCAATGAGGACCATGAAGTCCTGTTGGGCCTCTTGTAATCTTTTCCTTAGGGAAGTTCCTCAGAGACAGGACTACCATTAATTGTACCTAAGAGATGTCACAGGCTGTAGGATCCCAGTGAGAACGGCTGTATTTTTGGAGACAAGCCTTATCCTATGAATTACTGGCAGGTGAGCAGGGGAGGGAAAGGCAGGTCCAGAGAGACCTGCAGAAGCAAGCAGAGAACTCGGGGTTCCAGTATGCTTCCATCACCTGGGTCGCTGAATATGATAAATACGAAACCACCCAATTAACGATGCTGAGCACAAAAGGAGAAAGTGCAGCCAGCTGTTGTGGCTTATTTCTATCTCCTCCCTAACGCTGAGTTCCTGCAGTGTGTAAACAAGAGAAGGAGGACACTTCATCCGACGAAATTGTTTTTTTCTATTCCTGGTCCAGTGGCTTCCAAATGAATCCCCAGCTCACGGCACTTGAAATGAACATCCAATAGTGCAGGAACATTAATGGGAATGTGGCAATGTGGTGCAGTATGTATTTCTGCCAGAATTTACTGTCAATAAATGCCCATTTATTGTGAAAGTGTTAAATCAACTGTCATAAATCGTCCCTAAGGATAGATATTACATCTTCTCTATAGTTACCATTGGCAGGGATTTCCATTAGAAACCCTATTATTTTTCATATCTTTTTTTATTCCCACATGAAGTTTCAGATTGAATGGAAATTTCATATGCACTGTCTCAGCAGAAGACAAGTTTTATTTGTGAACAAGTTTGTGCAAAATATCCAGAACAACTAATTTTGCTGTTTTTATGTGATTCTGCCCACAAACAATAGGGAAGATTTGCAGGCGTTATTTTGCCAGACAGCTAGAATTTATAAATCAGAATGGATGGGCCTCAATGCACAGTGTAGTTCTGCTTGTATCAATAATAATTTCTATGAATAAACATCAATAACAGTTCACTATTGATGAAAGGAGGAGATTTGACAGTTGCCAGGTTCCCCGTATATTATGGATGCAGGACACAGGAGCTTCTCTGTGTCACCTGGGTGCCCCAAACCTCCCCAAATGCCAGTGTTGTGAGCGAGTTCAGCTTTCATGGCCCATCTGATTGAGGCTCCTCTGCGGGAGTGGCCAAGGAGAGTGACAATAAGCAGCCAGCTGTGGTGAGGAAAGAGTCTAGTTCTCCGGGGAATGGACTGAAGTCCCCCAAAATAGGGATTTTTTTGCGATGAAGGATGAGCAGCAGATGAAAGGGAGCAGGGCAGGGCTTTTTGCATCTAACTGCAGGAGGCTGTCTTCTGAGGTCTGCTACTGGGGACCTGGATGACAGGGTCGTGCTGTGAGCTGCTCTGACTGCTGTTGCTTTTCCTGTTTATGCTTAAGGCCAGACTAGAAACAAAGCAATTTTACAAAGGATTATAGCCTAAGGCATTACTGCCTATGGCCAGGCATGTCTGGATCAGAGAGGATGGGGAAGGAGCGTGATATGTAACTCCAAAACAAGCCATGAGAGCTCACTGCGTAAACAGCCCATGCTCCATCACGTGCTCTGTGATTTACACCTTCCATGGTAGGCACCATCATCCCCGAAGCGCTATAATTATATGCCTACCTGGGCTGCCCTGCCTGGCACCTGCGCCCAGCTCCTCTCTGGCTGGACTCCCCAGCCCCAGCAGAAGGCCATGCTGTGTGATGGGCTGGCCCTTCCTTTGCCATCTCCTTTTCACCGAATTTCAGCCTCGGATCAGGCTATTCCTGGTACACAGCATCTGCCTCTCCCACGGCTCTCAGCCCTTCCGAGTGGTAACAGTCACCGTTTTAGCCTCTTATTTCACCTCAGGAGCACCCCCTCCTACACACAGGGCATTCAACCAAGCCTGCGCATCAGCTCAGCCCACCGGAGCGGGTGCAGCACAGCAGTCCTGGGGCGCTCGGTCTCAGATGCACGAGTTAAGTGGGTCTTCAGCAACGCACCGTCTTTCTGCATAGCGTTAATCCTGGTCGGGGTGCTTAGACCTCACAAAATCCTGCCTGCTTTACGCTCTCACCTGAATGATCCCAATTCTTTTATGAGAATGAGACACTGAATATGGAGGAAAGCCAGCCTAGATATCAAACTCACAGTGTGGGCAGCCCTGTTTTCATTACTACAACTTTGTTTGAATGCTGTCTCCAACACTTTTCCTACTAGGTGTGAAATAAGTTTGAACTTTCACATTGCCAAGTGCCAATCAGTTGTTCCTTTCCCCACACGATCTGAAGATGCTTTGCAGCTGAGGAAGGGCCCCATCTGGTTGCAGTTTCACTTTTTAATGCTTTACATAAACACTGCTATAAAAAGCAATGACATGCAGATAAAGAAAATAATGGCTTCATATGGGGTTTGGGCAATGGTTATAAATCACTCCAAGGCGTGCACCCAACCACACCTGTTAGAAAGCAGAGTTCAAACTTGATGCTACAGTAGTACTTGCAAGAAGAGGGGATTTGGTCCTTTTCTCTTGCTTTTTGTTAATTTGCTGTTTAAATAGTTAGCCAAGAAATGCTTTAATGCTGGTTGACCATGAATTTAGTGTTATTTAATGAGGTTGTTCCCCATACCACCGTCTCGGTCTGTCTCTTCTAGCTGACCACACACAGCTTTGGGAATGGCTGAAAGCCTCCCGAGAGCCCTATAACATCTTGCAGGGCATTGGAAGTGACATGGTTTGGACTACATGACAGTCTGGTTTCTATTTCCTGTACCTTATTTTTTGCCTTGGAGCGATTTACTTCTTCAGAGCCCTTCACTACAGATGCTCTGCTCTGGGAGCCACAGACTCTGCTCCCGGCAGCAGGCGCGGGACCGCAGGAGGCTGTGTCCCGGAGCCCGCTGCCGAGGTTCGCAGCCTGTGCTCCGCGTCTCTTCATATCTATGTCACACACGTCACTCGGAGCGGCAAAGCACCAGTCTCTTCCGCTGGGACACCGAGTGTCACTTGTCTAACTTAGTGAGGCTGTTGCATAAGAGACTATGAAATCTGTATTTTGAGCTATATGGAGTTTTCCGGAAGCAAAAATACAAAGGCAGGTTTGCACAGCCTGTGGCATATTCCCCTGTGAGCCACAGCGTCCTGCTCCCCCAAGGGCTGTCCTTGCATGCCCTTGCCGCGCTTCCCTCTTCTCCAGGGTGAGCCATCTAAGGAGTACTGCGCTCTTCACAAACTGATTAAGCCTCACTTTGTCCCTGCAAGGGACATAACCATTATCATCTGCATTTTACAGATGGAGGAAGTATTGCACAGAAGCAACTTGTCCAATGTCATTTAGGGCAGACAAGCCAAATCCAGAAACACAACCTAGATCCCTGAGCCCCAGCTCCGCAGCCTCACCGCCAGACAGTGCTCTGTTATCTGTTCACAGCGAAGCTCATTTACTGAAGTGACTCACCCAGCAAATACATTCTTCTCACATGAACTGTGAGAGCATCACAGCTGCTACGTACGTGAGATTATTTTTGTCTCTTTTCTGCTTAGGCAATGTTTTCAAAATGTAGCCAGGAGCAGGAGAGGTGGTCCAAGGGCTGCACCACTTGAGCAGGATATTCAGGAGAAGAGAGCTGTGTGTGTTACAGCTCTAGGACGGCTTCTACTGCTGCCTGTGCTGCGGAGATCATAGATTAATTTTGTCCTGATCTTTTCTTCCAGATACCTTTTCTGGGAATAAGAGGTTCATAAAAACACCAGCTTTCCTCACCTCCCTAACTGGGCTTCTGGGATCACAGGATGTGCTGGAGGCAAAATATCTAATTAGGAAACTGAGCAACCTCTGGCTGTGAGTCGAGGTTTCAGATTAGGTGACTTTTTGGCGGCTGAGAGAGTAAAGCTGCCACGACAGTTTCACTAGTGTTTAATGGGCTTTTAGAAGTGGCCGCGGAAGGAAAAGCACAGCTGCTCTGCTGCAGGGGGAGCTCCGTGTCCCAGGAGATTTTAGAAAATAAGCTGCGTTTATAAAAAAAAAAATATTAAACTGTCCCCTGCACACCTGCTCTTGCAGTCTGGATACCTCATGTGGATTCAGCTGAGCTGTGCCTGGGACATGTCTGGGGTCCCTGAGCCACCTCGGTGTTGTGCCCTGGCCCATGTTTGTCAGGGGCAGAGCAGCCGTGTCCTCGAGGGATGAGAGCAGGCATGCTCCTGCCCGGCTCAGGAGAGCCAGTGTGCAGCCGGGCCTCGGAGGAGCCTCTTCCCTCCTCTCTGCGTGCCCAGCCTGCGTCCCACTGCGGGGCAGCAGCCCGGCGCGGAGGGTCTGCGGCTGAAGCCACGGAGCCTGCTTCTGTACTGTAAGAATGTCCATTTTCAGAAACTCCAAATGAATATTTCGAAGAGTCAGACAAAGAGATACTCTTCTGACAAAGCGTGCAACACAGGCAGAGCCCAGGCGGGGTCAGGAGCCCGCTGCGGGCATCCCGAGCCAGCGAGCAGCGGGCACCCGTCCCACCCCAGGCAGAAAGCCCTGGGCACAGCCGCCCCTCGGCAGCCACCGGCTGCCCGTGCCACAGATGGGCCTCACTCACGTGGTCGATGAGCTCCTTGATCATGCCGTTCCACTGCCCCTTCTCATCCTGCGCCCCGTATTTCCCGTCCTCCACCAGCCGGATCTCGTAGGTGAAGCCCAGGATGATGGCCAGCTCCTTCAGGAGGTCGATGCAGTAACCCTCAAAGCGGTCGTTCCCGAACAGGGCCATGTCGGACTTACGGAACATGACAAAGGGCTCTTCCTGCACATGGGAAGGCAAAAAGTCCCCGTTAAGGGTCAGCTGTGGTCCCAGCTCCCATCGGAGGCAGGGCTGCCCCTGCGGGTCAACCTGAGCCACAAGGCACAGGCTCTTCGAGCAGGGTTGGCACCGTGACATGTTGGGAATAAATTAACTTTGCACAGCACATCAGCTAATTAGCAACCTTGTTTACCCCACAAAATTTAATTTTGTCTCTTCTGAGCAGCCAACTGTTTTCCATTTGGTAGGATTTCAGGGAGAAAAATAACCATTTCATGCTCTGAAAATGAAGAGCGCTGAGAAACAGTAAAAGGGGGGAGGACAAATTCAACCCCAAGTCCCACACAGCAGAAATGCGGCCAAACCACATGCACCGCAGTACCTGTCGTTCGCTGCAGCGAGCAAGAGGCTGGTGGGTTAAATACACGGTGAGGGAGCCATGTGTGGCTGGTGGCCAGCCCAAAACATTCCCTAGTTCAGTTTGCTTTCCTCTTGGCCGGCACTAGCTGATGGGATATGGGGCCCTACTGCTGCCCAGAGAGTTTCTGCCGTCTGCTCCAGTTATGCCTGCCGTGGGAAGGTTGGGGGTGTCTCCAATCACAACAGTGCCAAGCACCAGCACAAGTGAAAAATAACTGAAAAAGTGCTTTAGAGCAGGCTTTGCCCTGTGGAGCCCTGCCTCTGCAGCGGGGGCTGGCAGGTGAAGTTAGCAAACACACAGCAAACCGCACAGCCCTTTGTGAGTATCAGGCCTGGGCAGTCACCGAGGACGAGGGACACTGGGGAGCCCGAGGGAGAAAACGTGTAGAGGACAGATGGAAACGGCAAAGATGGTGGGCAGCAGGCAAAGCTAGAAGGCAAGGGGAGGATGAATTATCAACAGCAGCTAATACATGCCTTGAATTGAAGGTATCTGCAAGGCCACCGTCCTTGCCCGCGGGGTGGCCGGGGAGGGGAGGGCTCACGTTTTGCCCTGGCGAGCGAGCCGTGTTGCTGGAGTCCGTGCGGTATTGCACGGGCACAGGGGGGCTTGAAGTTGCGGGGTGGAAGGTCTGGACTCCCGGTTAGAGTATTACCGAGGTGCCCGGTTTGGTGGAGGGCAGGCGCCCTGCCTCGGGTGGGTACGCGAGGAGGGGGTTCGGGACCCAGAGCTGGGCCATGCCAGCCTGGAGGTTGGCAGCTCTTCTCTCCCAGTACGACCTGTCAGCCCCACCTCTGCCCCCCCCGGGGCGGGCAGGCAGCGGGCAGGAGGTGCCTGCTCGGCCTCAAAGCAGGGTAGGGAGGGGACGAGAGAGCACGTGAAGCTCGATTTGCAGAATTACAAAGCAAAGCTGATAACATCACGCCTATAGAGTTTAGCTTGGCACGCGCAGCTCGGTTAAATCCGGCTCTCCCTGGCCGCCGCCTCAGCTTTCTTGTCTGGAATTAGTGCTTTGTTTGTGAATCAGCTGAATCTATGGATCTTGATATAAATACACCAGCTCCAGAGCAGCCATAAAGCACTATTAATTTTGGGAAGCGCTGTAGGGATTACATACATATTTAACAGCCGAAGCACTGAACATTAGGACGCCACTCGCTTCAGTAATGTATCTCCAGGTCTCAAACATTTCCTAGGGGGTAATTCTGAACTCTGTGAACCACTTATTCACGGACTATTTCACAATTTATTACTGAAAATGGCCAGACATCCAATTCACAAGCTCTCTCAGTTTGCTAATCGATTTCTCAGTGAAGGTGCCCTCAATTTCATAACTTCACAGTTCCCATATTGCTTGGGGAGAGTGGCGCTGGCTGCTGGGGTAATATTTCTCTTCCAACAAGTCACTGCAATATGAGCAAAAGGGGAAAAAATAACCTTTCATGCTTTTCCTTTTAAAGGTTCCTCCTATGGCTTTTCTACAATCATTTACACTGCTGCAAAAGTACAAAGGGGTGTTGCAAATGCAAATAAAATTTAGGGTTGTATTTTATTTTTTAGAATCCAGTATATGAAAATGTAATTATTGCAGAACTCGGGTCTAAGCACATTTCCTCCTCCTGCAGGCAAGGGAATTGCAGGACAGCTGTGGTTTCGAGATAGATACCCCGTGGCACATGTGCAGGCCCAAGGAACGGCGCAATTAATAGGAACTGATATCACCCTTGTACATTATGTAATTTGTACATGCTTATGGAGTACAGGATGAAAATGCTGCCCGAAAAAAGCGTGTCAAAGGCAGATGGTTGACAGGTCTTCTCCTGGCTCCATCATTTTGCATTATGCTGTGGCCTTTGAGGTACAGTGATTATCGCACCCTAGACCCATATGTTTCCACAACTCTGGCCATGCATCTTACCCCTGACAAGATGCATCCTTCTGGTTTCCCTCAGTCCTGTCCATACAGCTTTCACCAATATTCCAGTCCTGAACCTATCTGCTGTCCCTCGGCTTCACCCGGCGGCTCCAGCTCTCAGTGCAGGCAGCTCTGCTGCTGTCCCTCCAGCCTTCTCCCCAGTGCTACTGGCCGTCCCACCCCAGGAATTTCCCCTGATGTGCTGCACACAGTTCTAATTAAAGAGAGTGGGGGCAAGAGGAGTCAATATATAACTTCTGGTGAGTTTTATTCAGCCACAGTGGGGTTGAACAATTCCCTTAGAGCTGATCCTGAACCTCCACCTGGGAGTATCTTGATGTCATGTGTTATTCATGTTGCCCTAAAAATTTGCATCCCCCATATACAGGTACTGGCAGCACTTTAATGAACTAAATGCTAAAATGAACTAAACCTGGCATGGCAGGTCTCTCCACGTGGCCTGTTAGAAAAACACTACCTAAATTTCTGCTTTCTGAATACCACAAGAATGCTTAAATGCAAAAGAAAAAAAAAAGGCAAAGGCAAACTGTGTGTCTGTCGTGCCTGAGTGCATGCACACTGCTGCAAGGATCTCAACAGAAGCAGTCTTAATCTGATGCATGTTGAATTGTTAAAGTGCCTTTTGCTCTGTCATTTCTCTACTCCTTCTGCAGTAACTCCTGATGTGACAATTCATTTCAATAACCATAGCCATTGGGGAACCATTGCTGCCGCCGATTCTGCTAATGCGCATGGCACAGGAACACTGCCCCGTGCAGACTCCCCCTTAAGCACGACCCATCACGGTCTCATGGGACTGGCACAGTAGAAAACTTCTGGACTGGGAAGGGAAGGAACTTTTCCAGTCTTCCCTGCATGTTGAGAGATGAAAGTGCTGTGTTACTGAGCGTAGTCAATGAGCTAAGCCTGTACCTGACTCTTGGAGAGAGGGACTTTAATGAAAATGTTTCATTGGAACAAATGTTGTGTGATGAATGGGAAGTTCGTTAGAGGGGGTGGCTAATTTGCAAGGAAAGCTGCAGCAGCGTCTGTATTTGGCTCACATTCTGCCTGCTTCCATTCTGCTAACCTCCTGAGTGATACAAGACCTTTGGTTCCAGCCCTTCTTCTGCTCTGAACCAAGTGTTTCCTTTCTCTCTTCTCTGGGCACTTTCTTGGTCCCATTCCGTGTATAATAGAAAACCCCACTCTGTCAGGTCACGTCGTTTTGGGAAGGCAAGGGCATCGCGAGGGATCACACTGCTCCGGACTGGGGAATGCATCCCCAGCTGGCTCTTTACCATCTGTACCTTTATGGTCCCTGAAAATACGGAACACAAAAGGGCCAGAAAATTTCCATAGGCAAAACCATAATTCAGGCCCAATTGTGGATAGGCTGTCCAAGGCCTGGAATTTTTTGTTGCTTCCTGGTGACATGCCATGGGCCTGCGCTGTGTAATACAGCCATACAGAAACCAATACCACTAGTCATAATTTATTAGATAGTAAATAAAAATTCATTCTGATCTGATGCCTGCCGTCAAATCCAATAGTGAATGTGAGAACAAAATGCAGCACGACAGTTGGAAGCAGAGGAGACCTGTTAAGCAACCGTGGTTTGCTGGATAACGGCATTACTCTTAGCTAGTTTATCAAGTAACTTAAGAGGGGGAAAGAAACACGATTGTCACAGCTAAGCCAGGCTCTCTGGTTGTTCTCAGTATTTTCTTCTGTAACGAGAACACTCCTGTCTGCGGTAGGCAGTGCCGGCCCTCTGACAGTGCCTGCTGCTGCCTGCCCAGGCGCTGGGGGTGAGTGGGGGACTCGGAGCTTTCCTGGAGCTCAGCACGCACAAACCTCCCGTGCCCTCCAGCATGCAGGGAGCGAGGGGAGATGGGGACCTGGCCGGGCAGCTGGAGCGGAGGAGCTCAGCCGGGACGAGCAGCAGCCTCCCGGGCATGGGGAACTCGCGCGGTTCCGGCTGGCCCGTGCCAGCCTCACCGTCCGCCCCGTGTTGGCTGGCAGCCTGCTCGGGAGCGGTGGCATCGGAGGATGCCGCAGGTCACCTCGCTGCAGGCGCATGGGCATCTGCAGGCTGCTGAGCCCAGCCCACACGCAGGGGCTCTCTGTGCCCTTGCTTGGCTTTCCAGAGGGACTAGCGGATCTGTACTGGGATGCTGTGAATTTTCAGAGGTGACATATCCCTGAGATTTGTCGATGGAGGAAAAAGAGAGGCTTGCAATCTCCTACCAGGACAGTGGTGACAATTAGAGATCTGTTGCTCAGCGAGTCTGTGACATTAGGCCCTCGTCCTTTGGAAATTTCTGTGATGTTCAAACCATCAGAAGGGCTCCACGCTCCAACCTGAAACAAAGCAAACGCACACATGAACACCCAGCTTACTTTCCTCACTTGCTCTCAGCATCCTACTGGCCTGGCAAATGGAGCTTGCTTCTTTCATCTACAGTAAACAGAAGCAAAGCTGAAATTATCATCCTGTATTGCCTAAATAGAAGATCTGCATTAACCCTTCAGCTGCAGGTCACTCCAGCTGCACATGTACAATAAGCAGCCTTTACGCTGCCCTCTGACGCAGGTGCATGAAAGAAGACCACGATGACTGGAATTTAGGGGCTGAATGAACAATTTGCAAAGGTACTGTGTAGAGCAAACAATCAAACCATGCTGAAGAGTCAACTCTGGGCAAGGATAAAGCAGAACAAAAGAAAACAAATACAAATATGAGGCCATTTTCTTTCTTTTTTATTTCCCCACGTATTTGCTTTGGGGGGAGGAAATTAAAAACGACTTGACCAGCTCTGCAAATCCCTGGTAGGAATCATTCCTATCCTCTGCGCTGTGGCAAACTAGACGGGTGTTTCTAACAGGTCCCCTTGGAAGGGCCCTGGTCACCCCTTCAGGGAAGTCCACTGCAATGGGAGGTCTCGGTCCTGGTAGCAAACCTGGAGGAGGGAATGGCAGCAGACTTGCTCAGGCACGGGCACAGGCACACGCAGCTACGTTCCTCATCAATTTGAGGTGCTCTGTTTTTCTCAAGCTGTCAGTTTTAATAAATTATTAGACTTTGAAGAAGTCTGTTGACCCAGAAATAGCAAAACATGTCTCTATTTAAGAGAGGTCATCTGGGCAACTCTAAGCCTGTTAACCTGATCTCCGCGGTGCAGGGGAGGCTTTAGAACAAACTTTGAAGGCAGGACTGGCTAAAGGACTGTGACGGTGACATAAAATGTCAGGAAAGCTGGAGGAATATGGGATTGCTGCCAAGAAACGGAGCAGGGTGGCCATATAGCCAGCCTGACAGTGAGAAAAAACAAAACCCCACATGGAAATGGGAACAGAACGATCCATCTGTGGGGTCAAACTGTGAGATGGGACTCGGAGAGAAACCAAAGGCAGACAGCTCAAACCCATTGGGGAGCCAGGATCTTCCGATGTTTTATTTATTGCTATTTTTAAGATTCTTCAACGTTTTCAGCAGTCCAAGGAGAGAACTTGGTTTTACTGCATCCCCAAAAAGAGACTTTGTAACGAGCAATGCTGCCTGGCAAAAAAATGTCATAAATTCTAGAAGAGTTTCCATGAACTTTGTGAAAGGCTCTAAATATTTCAGGTAAAACCTAAGCAATCCCTCATATCTCCCTTCGCTCACACAACAGCTTCGATGTCAAAAGATTATTACTGTGCATGGGAAAAGAGAAGCAAGTCTAAGAGGCACCTGCTAGCAGCGCTGCAGACTCAGTTAACTATGCCTTGCTAAGTTTTCTTTAAGAAAATTAACTACATGGCACTTAAGACTGAATTAATCAGTTTAAAATATTAAAAAAGGAAAGAAAAAGGAAAAAAGTGCATTAAGAGAACTGTGCAAGTCAGATAGTCAAACTACATGTAATTAGGTTTAGTTAATACCCCTGTAATCCCTGGAACATCCAGGAGGTATAAGGATCAGGAGTTCAATCCTAAAGCTCAACAAACATAAGCTTTTATACATAATGCACAATCCATATGGGATTTGTTTGTAGTTTGGCGTTTTGTTATTTCAGATTAACTATTGACAGAAACCTAGCTTCAACAGAGATTTGACATCGATACTTTAAAACCCCTCTAGAGCTGACAAGAAGCTTTCAAAAAAATAATAGTGGGAACTGTAAATCTCTGAATTGTTGGAGACAAAAGCTGAACGGCTGCACAGAGTATGCATCAAGGTTTGGCGGCTTCCTATGGGCTTTATGTGACACACAATAGTCATAAATACAGCTGGTGCCAGCTATTCTCCAGTACACCTGAAGAGTATTAGTTTGACAGATAGATACTGCGGTTGTACTTAAACATTTAGATTCACGTGGTACCCAAATGCTCGCACATTTTTCTATTATTCTACCAACACAGCTCTCCGGCAGTCTGTCAGTGCCACTGTACTTCAAAAAGACGTGTTGGTTTTTTTGGTTTAGACTCTATAAACAAAATATTTTGTAAAAAAAGAAAGATGATCTGCTCAGTTCTTGTGAGAGTGTGGCATCTTCCCTGCTCCTCTCCTGCCTCCTTCCTGCATGGGCTCGGCTGATCGCAGCTGAGACTGAAGGTCATTGGGTTTATTTGAAATGTTTTCTTTATTCTGTATTTGACACCAAAAAATACTCACTAGGAGAGTGCTGTGGTGACCTTGAGAGTTTTTACATGAAGCAAAGGACTACTGCTGTGGTGTGAAAGCGTGGCAACAATTTATTTCAAAGCGACGGAAAAGCGAGCTGTAAAAAGGGGGGTGGGGAAGTCAAGCTGTTTGGTCCCAGGGAGCTTCACCACGGATCCGTCCCCTCCAAACAGGGAGGTTGATCCAACTGCTGCCTCCCGCCTCCGGGGACTGCCTACCTGCACTGTTTGATTAATTCCCCAGCCTTAACTGGAAAAGTCATCTGTGCATGTTGGGCTGCTTGCTGCATGGTTAATTGAAAACGGTCTCTCTGTGCTCCTGGCTGGCATTTCCCGCGGTAGCATAACCTGTCGCCGTGCCCAACGGTTACGGGACTCAGCACTCGTCCCTAGCTGCCAGTAGGCACCTTGTGCGTGTCGAAAAGCAGACTCTGCTCTAGAAAGGGATTTGCTGCCCGGCAGCCAACTTTCTCCTGTAAATCTGCAAGACGCCTCTAGCAGAACGGGGACTCAGAATTACTCACAAAAGGGGTCAGGCTCCGGGAGCCCTCGGTGGCCTCACATGCCGTTATTTGGAGCCTGATTAGAGCCCAGCCCCTGGGCATTGCTCCCTGTTGCTATCGGCTGTCTGCTGTGCCGTGCTTCACTTCAGGCCACTCGCTGCTCCCTTTTGTCGTAAACGAACTCATCTCACCTTGAAACCCATGTTCTAGGAGCTTTAATGCTTGCATATTGCCTTTTTTTTTTTTTTAAGTAATTGAAGAAAAGGAAGTGAAATCCCCATGAACACCTGAGAATCAGATCTGCACATCAGCATCCTATTTCTGTGCCCAGAGGAGATTTGCACTAATTAGGAGGATCTCAGGCTGCAGCCTTTGTGCCGTGTCTCCTCCAGGCAAACACGGCCACTGAACAAGACCCCTCCAGCCAGTCCGGCAAAAATGCACTTTTTTCTTATTGTCCCGTAGATAACACAGCGAAGAAATAAACAAAAATACACACTGCATCCCCCTGCAAAATCTAGGCTGTAATAAGCTGGTGCCATTTCCAAGCCTTAGGCAATTTTCATTGTGGGAAATCACACCGAGATGATACTTTCAAGAGCTGTTGCCTCCCCAGGGAAAAATCAACATTTTGTAAGCAAGCCCAGCAAGATGGGGGGTGGGGCAGGCCTTATTCCTTCCACCTTTGGCCTGGGCAAGGAGAGGTTAATGGCTGCTCAGAAGGTTTCTTCTGCTTCACTATCCCAGGAAGGTGCCACAAGTACTTTTGCAGCTAATAACTGTAGTCCCACGCACATTGCTTCAGGGCTAGTGAGTCATGGATGAGGCATGGAAAAGGATCTGAGAAATCCCACAAAGTAAATAGCCTTTCATATAAAAAACAGAAAACATGGAAACAATACAACCGCCAACCATTTTCTCTGTTGCCTGAGTATCAGAGTTAGACTAAGCCATATGCAGATAAGACAAACCCTGCCTACCTTTTCAAGACCATCTTCTTTGAGACTGATGATATCCAAATCAAAATCTGTCCGTAAACCACTAGTTTTATTAAAGACAATTCGTCCCGTTAATCCTTCCCATTGGGCCTGTGGAAGGAAGAAAAAGTAGCAGGGTTGTTACTTGGTATCATAAATAATATTTTGCCCTCCACTATATATTCTTTTAATTAGTCCTTATACTGGTTCTTTTTCCCCAAAGAGCATGATTAATTAATAAGCACCTCCGTCACTATTCAGACTGCAGACGGAACTGGAGGTTTTCTTAACTCTCTTGCAGTCCTTGCTACAATTTTTGTTCGCACCTTTTGTGTTCACCAGCTGTTGCAGGACATGATGACTCAGTAGAAAACTGCTTGCATTTATCATGGCATCCTTGTGTGCTGCATTTATCCTTGTAGTGCTGATAAATGCCAGGCTGCAGGGAGCCTGAGTTTGGGACAACTTCCATCAAGCTCATAAATAATCCTTTTTTGCATGAACCTGCTGATGCTTCCAAGGTGCGTGGAAGCTAAAATGTCCTGAACGCTTCCCTCCCTCCTTTCAGATGGAAAGTGGAGCAGAAGAGGCCACCAGCTTGTCCATGCTAGCAGGATCTGTCGTTTTGAAACAGGCGTGGGAATCTGGTGGGAGCGTGCTGCGTCAGTTCAGTTTTGGGCAGTATAAGCACGGGGCAGGTGCCCATTGGGGCCGGGGAAGCTCCGTTCCTGGAGATTTTCAACATTTGACTGGATGAGGTCCTGCATAGCCTGGTCTGACTTGGGAGCTAGTCCTGCTCTGAGCAGGAGCTTGGGGTAAAGCTGTCCAGATTAGTTTCAAGCAAAATTATGCTATGACGCTGTTTCTTTTCCACTCTACACTTTGCAGCACCACCAGAATTAATCTCTCTGATTTAGGAGGTGAGAGAGCCCCAAATATCAGGCACTAGCTGTGTTAGCAGAGCAGGCGCTAAGGCACAGCATGGTATATGATGCCTGCTCTGCCCAGGGACAGTGCTAGGACGTGCTCTGAGCATCCGTCCCGAGGAGGATGCTCCCGTAAGAGTGCCGGGCTGCTGACGTGGTTTACTGCTTTGCAATCGCATCTCCGCAGTGGAGAGCTGGGACTCGGGCTCTTTCCCCTGAGCAGTTCAGTGCACACTCCTCGCTGATGAATGCGTTTCCTTTATGGGCAGGGGAGCTTGAAATATCCCAGTGTGATGAAAGTGGCATAATGTATTCTCAGGGGGGAGTGACTGGCATATTTCTCGGTAAATACGCTCCTCTGGCTCTTCCTCGTTAATTCCTGAGGAGTAATGACAGCCTCCTCCCAGCCTCGCCACCCTTGAGTTTTGGGGAAGGCTGGGCTCGGTTTGCTCGTTTTGGCGTGCAGGTGGTTTGCCTGTGGGACGCGCAGCCTGCGGAGCCCCCCGGGAGCCTGGGAAAAGACGGAGTGTTTAACATACCCAACTGGAGCGAACACGGCTCTGTGCTCAGCCCTGCACCTCCTGCGGGGCTGAGCGAGAGCCCCGGCGGGCTGCACGGCTCCCGGGGCTGGGCTGGGGGTGCACGGCATCGCCGCAGCCCCCGAGGGGCTCTGATCCCGCTGGTGTTGGCCCTGTCTCCGCAGGCAAAGTCCAAGCGCTGCAGCCCCGGGCGGCCGCAGAGGAGCCTGTCCCCTCGCCTCCTGTCCCCTGCTTCCCGGGGAGCCCTGGGGGCACACGGAGTGAGGGTGGCCTCCCCGGGGCTGGCAGGGCCACCGGCCCGGCCCTGTTGCACCTCGGCAACTATGAACAAGCAGTTGAGTGACAACTCTGCAGCGACCCGGTGCAGTCGGGGCCACGGCCTGTGCATGCGCAAAGAGCGAGCGGTGCCGGTGTCCGTGGGGAGCCAGGGCCGAGGGAGCGGGGGTCTGCAGCGAGGCACCCCTCTGCGCACCGCTTTGTCTTTACAGGAGTTTAGAGAGAGCAATTACTGTGTGTTCTGATTGCAATGGGGAGGAAGCTTATCCCTGCAACGAGCTGACATGGTGCCAGAAAGGGAAACAACAGGCAGGCACTGGAGTGTGAGGCTCAGGGTAATTTGCGAAAGGAGCCAACCAAACAAATTATTTACACTCTCTTTTGGCAGCCAGCTGGAGCGGCTTTCTGCAGAAGGGAACAAAACATGAAAAAGGAGAGAGAGAGAGAGGCAGGGAGAGGAGAGATACATCTTCAGTGCCTATTAAGAAAAAAGTTCATTCTCTCTCTGCAACGGGAATCATTCTTCTCTTCTCCTCCCCTGCGTCTCTGCGCTCCGTGCGGCTCGGGGAGCACCTGGGGTGGGCGCGCTCTCACTGCACGTACGTGCCTGTGCTCAGGGTCCGCTGGGGCCTGTAGGTGATACTGCAAGCACAAATCATTGTAACGATTAACAACGTACTTCTACTCTTCAGTTTAAAAACTTCAGGGGATTTTATACCCAGCCTTTTAAATGTGGCCCAATCATGTATCCCGTACTGCAGCCAGTTTCATAACTTGTCATGGGAAGAGCCACAGGCGTAGAAGTTTAAAAAGGCCTTAGGGTAAATAAAGGGCTTTTATCAGAAAGACGTATCTGGTAGGGTTTGCAGCATCGCCCTGCAGCTCTGCCTTCATTTTTTTCTTATGAGGGCTCCTTTTTGCAGACAGAGCAAAACCCGGGGTGTGAGTGCAGGGGTGTGTGCTTTTGGGAGGGCTGGCCACCTCTCACTGCGACTTCCCTGTGCTGCGCTCACTTGGTGAGCTCACTGCTCGTAAACACCCGTGCTTGAGTCTGCTTGCGTGCTTAAGCCAGATGCAAACAAACGATTATGTGGGCTGAACAGAGAAATCATAATGACTGAAAGAGAGGGAACGAAGCTGCCTCCTCGCTCCCTTGCTAAATCCACCGCTCTGCCAAAGCCGTTCGTCGGCACACAGGCAGAGACGCGCAGCGCTGCCAGCTTTGCCACTGGGATTTAGCGGCACTGAAGGCCCTTTGTGGACCCCAAGCAAATGTTCCTGTAAAAGGCAAATGGCTGTTGCTCTGCTAAGAAACGGCCTCAGAGAGTGGTCTAGCTGCTCTTGACGCAAGAGGAGGCCAGGACAAGTCTCCGTGACAGCATGGGAGATTTCAGCTTGTTTTAGATGTTTTGGTGTGGCTGCGCAGATGTCATTTTGAAGGCAAGGACAGGATTTTTCCTTTCTGGGTGCGGTCAGCAGCCTGGTGTATATCTGTGCTTCCCTCCAGATGTACCTGCCCAGGCGGGAGGGTTTTTTATAACCCTATACCTGCCAAGCCTCTCTGCCACGTGCCTCCGTACCTGCGTGCTGAGCAGCTGCGCTGCTCTCCTGCTGGGGAAGTTTTGCATTAGCGGGAAGCAATTATGGTTGCAAATCATGCTTTTACCTCTTTTATAAAATTCATGAAGCGGCCACCGAACCTCCAGGCTTTGTGCCGATGGCACTGCAGGGAGTTCACGGTCATCTGAGGGGCGCGCTGGTAGCAGACGGAGACCACGTGCACCGCGTCGTACAACAGGGCAGCATCTGTCTAAAGTAAAGGGGGACAGCATTTGCGTTGATAGTGGTTCCAGAGCAAGGAAGCATTTGGACAGCAAAGCAGCAGGGGGTCTGTAATGTGTGGCAGGAGAAGCTGGAAGAACCCCCCCCGAGTTACCCCCTGCCCAACACCCAGCGGACCCGAGGGTTTCTCTGTCCTGGTCCACTGCCGACCATGCCACCTCGTGGGCTTCTCGCCCTGCAAACAGCGCTCCGAGGGCAGGGCTGGGCCCTCGAGGGATTCACTGGGATCTCAGGAGATTGCCGTAAATGCGTATGCTTTAACACAAGACTCGTATAGACCTCTAGGCTGACTCTCATGCAAAACACGTCCTCGAAACATGTAGCTCTGCACATGACAAAGCCTCACGAGTGTGTTTTCCTGTTACGTGGCTCTTTAGACTAAAAGATCATAGTTCTGTCTTAAAATCAGAGATCATGAAAACGTCATTTGTCTGTGTGCATCTATTCTGCTTATTTCTAGTGCATTTACTACTGTGGTGTTAAACAAGGAAGCTAGCTATTTCTAAATGTAGAAGACAGTAACAGAATTTGCTTATTTACTCCGTTTTGTCTGAGTGTAAAAAACCTCTATATCAGAACACATTATCTACACTATTTTATACATGGGGAAATAAGAAACAGAGAAGTTTAATGGCTTGTCCGTGGGCATGGAATTTTCTAAAATGACCCAAACTGTCACTGAAATCACGACCTCATGGATTTGTAACATCTTCCCGCATTTCAGTGATTTGAATTAGGGAGAACTTTTTTTTTTCTTCCATATAATGTGATGGTTTTAGATTCAATTTGAGATGCCCCATCTCACTTCCAAACACTGATCAAGAGAATTGGATTTATTTTTCACTCTGATATGGTAATTCTCCTAGGGAAAATACACTATTTGATGGCTTCACAAAGCTACGAAACAGATGTGAGTGGAGCAGCAGCGTAATAAAACACAATAAAACAAAATAATATGGCAAATAACTGGGCAGATATCTAACAGGACATGGTCATGGAGAAAATCCTCCAATGTTGACAGCCATCCCCGGGACCTTCCCTTCCCGCAGCACCCGACCTGTGCCCCGTGGGCTTGTATTTACAGCAGCAGGGACAGGTTTTGTAAGTTTGGGGCTGGGGGAGAGGTGGTACAAGAATATGTCCAAGCAATTTCATGCTGAATTACATGCTGTAATGCCTAGCTGAGATCAGGGCCCCACTGGGATAGACACCAGACAAATACAAATAAAAGGCAGGATCCCCTCTGAAGAAGCAAACAGGCAGAGAACAGGAGAGGAGCCCTCGGTGGCGGGGGGAACCCAGCACCGTTGCAGGCAATATGATGCTGCAGTTGTGGGCAATGCAGGAAAGTAGAAGGTTAAAGGAGAATCGTGGGACTCTCCTCTAAGGAAGAAAAAGGACAGGAGGGATATGAGGAGCCATTTCAAGGTGAAAGTCTGGGAGGCTTTGCCACTTGTGGGGTTGGTTCTGGCAGCTCTAAAGGGAGAGGGAAGGAGGGAGCCAGTCAGCAATTACAGGGGTCGGAGACAGCCTCGCAGGGAAGACAGATGGGCGAGCAGGTGCTGTACCTTCCGAGCAGTAACTCAGCGGAGCAGAGCTGCCATCAGACCCTAAAAGGAGTCATCAAAGTTGCAGCAAAGCCCATCTCTGGGCATAGCTTTGGCTCTTTCTCTCTGCATCAATCTCAGCGAATTGCCTGGCCCAGTCCAGCCGCTGCTGTGCTCCCAGCCCCTGGGAGGTGGGCGTTCGGCTGCGCTCGAGGACTGCATGGGGACATGGTGGCAGCTGGAGCCCTGCAAGCCCCTGCAAGTGGGACTGGCCCCGGCTACCTGGCTCGGCCGGTGGGACGGGAGCGTTTCTGTTTCCCAGCACTGCTCCCAGGGCTGGGCAGAGGGACTTGCAAGGTGATCGTCCTGCCCTGAGCTGAAGCAGGACTTGTGGAGGGCAACCGAAGAGAGAGGATGCCTTTCCTGCGTGCTCCGGGGTTTGGGGCGCACATAGCCCGTCCCTTTCCAGGGCAGCGAACACTCGCTGCAGCTGCACATCAGGCGAGCACGGAGAAATCCTGCTGTGCCTGAACAAGGGGTACAATATCCCGCTGGTTGCAGCTCCCTCTCTTGTTCCCAGCATGAAATAGCTGGGGCGCTTCCCCACCGTGCTCAGCCCGTTCTGGAACGGAAAACTTTGAATTTTGAAGGTGCTGGGGGCAGCTTTTTGCTGGCAAGAAGGGAGGGGAGGGAAGGAGCACAGTCTCTCAAAATTGGCAAATCTGTCAGCAGTTGGGCCTGCAAAAGTGTTAACAGAGCAGTGGGCTGCAGGGGATTCATCACCAAACTCGCTGCATTTGAGGGATGGTTATTAAAGAATGCAAGTAGCTACCTTGGGGAAGATATCCGGGATGAATTGTTACAAGAACCAGTAACTATAATATTAGGCCTTAACAAATGTCCTTGCCTTCCCTGCTACTCCGGTCTGCTTCCCAGACTTTGCCCGTGCTTTGTTTAAACTTCTCATACCATCATCACGCCATCGAGCAGTCCCAGCTCCGCCTTGGGCGCTGACTGCAGCCGCTCCATGGACCACTTCTCGATGATGGAGGACACGTGCGGGTTCTCCACGTTGAGGATCCGGAAGCCGGTCAGGTTCACTCCGGAGTAGCGGTATGGTTCTAGGTCTAATGCATAAAGATCCTTAAAAGAGAGAAACCAGTTTAAACATTTTGTTTAGCTTTGTTTTGTTTGTCTTTCCTGCATCGGTTCGTGTCTGTGTCTGAAGTGAGAAGGCAGAGCCCACAGAAGGTGGGAGGTAGGACGATGCCCTCGGGGATCTGGTGGATTGTACTGTCTGTTGCCATCAGCCACCACCTGCAGAAAGACAGGACTCGTAGGTGTAGTGGAATTAGGGTGTCATCTGTGCAGGTTCACCCACACACAGCAGAGGGAAACTCCTGCCAAAGAGCTCACTCTGCATGGAAGAGGCAAGTGAATTGTGGGGAGAAAACCAGAATCGCTACCTGTAACTGTGAAAACCAAGCGGGAGGGGACAAGGAGAGTTCCTGTATCCGAAGCTCCCTGGGGCCTTTCCTTGGAGGATTTGCTGCGAGTGCTGCAGATGACAGAGTAACTCTGAATGCAGAATGCCAATTTGCAGACGGCTATCAAAGAGGAGCTAAGACGCATTTCTTGACATTACGACCAGCCTACACAGTCTGCAAACGAATGAGAGTGCCCTTTATACAATTTAAAAACCCCACAGCCAGGCAGTCCTCAGCTCTGCTGGCAGCCAGCCCTGCATCGCCTGGCAGGCAGCGAGAGGGGCATTTGGAGGCCTCTGCAGCGCATCCCTTGGCTCCGCCGCACGTCTAAATATTAACTTCAGGTCAGGGATTAACTTCGGTGCTCAGTAACTAGTCTGAGTAGTTTGGGGTTAGACAACACGGCAAGAGCGTCCCACAGCCGATCTGCTCAGCAAAAACCCAGGGCAGCTGACCCGAGGGAAGCCAGGGCTGCCTGGGTGATGGTGCCGAGCGAGGGGGATCGTGAATGAACGTGGCGGAGAATGGCAGTCTGGAGGGGGCTTCGTTAAGGGGAATCATTTGTAGGATGGGACATATTTAATCAGAGTTTATCCTGAACAATTTCTGCAAGTGTTCAATGGTAGTAAAAATGGGGGGAGGCGGAAAGGCAACACCATTGTCTTCTGTGATAGAGAGTGGGGGATGAATATCAGAACGATGTTCGTTGCTCTCACAAGGGATTATAAAAAAAGAGTTTAAATACAGCGTGAGATTATGTGGCTGTTGCTGTTTTGCATGATGTGGCTATACTAGGACAAAGCCATTTTGTGGGTTCACCCAGACACAGCGTCTGTCAGCAGCGAGCTCTGTTCTGCCCATGGGGGAGCTGGAAAAGCACTGGTCCTAAAACACACTGCCCTAAGCAAAGCATAACAAAATCAGCACTTGCCAGCAACCGAGACTTCATTCTCAGTGGGAGAGCAAGGAATTCTTACAGTTGTTTTGCTTTAATAAGCTTCGGGGGTTTGATCTTTTCCTTAAGCACTGGCCTCTGACTTTGCACCCCCAAGGCATACTGCTGATGGATGCCGTGTTTTAATCTGCAGGTGCAGCCAGGGACCGAGTCATTAATCACACCCACAACAGAGTTCAGGGTCTTTGTTATTTGGGTTTTTTTTCCCCCTGAAAAATTGCAAATACAAACCTCCATGTTTTGTTAAAGGGCATCATGAAAACCAGGCCATAATGTTGACTTTTAAATGACTTATGGTAACTAAGGGCAAATACAGTTGTTTAACCTCAGACAGATGCGTATATCATCTGGATATGAGGGGTGCAGCGGTCCTGTGCCTGACCCACTGGAATAGATTTATGTTTTCAGGATTCATAACTTTTTGTCAGACACTTCAGTTAGTATTCTGGAAATTGCTGTGGGAAAATAATTTTTGGTTGCAAAAGCAGATCATTTCCCCCTCAGAATGTGACTGTATGTGACAAATCTGATCCACCGAGCCCCAGATCTCCTGGTCTCCATCGCACGGCTGTCAGACTGCCAGCCCTGGCCACCTTTCAGATCCTACCAGTATTTTGGGTGCCCTCCCCGTCCCGCTGCTCTCCACTGACCCTTCATTTCACCAAGTTCCTATAGAAGCCAACCTCACATCAGGCCCCTTCTTGGTTCCAGTTTAAATCTCAGCTGCAATCTGATTTATCGTCTCCTGGAATTAGAGGATAATTAAGAATACAAGCTGAGTGTCAGAACATGGGGAGGTGTGGGGGGGAATTGCCATATCAGTTTCTTCTGGATTTTCTGCTCCTGCGCAGCCACAAATTGAAGCATCTGGTTCTATTTTCCACCTCATCTACATTCCCTTTCACTCGTTATTTTCTGTACTGCAGATTAATTCTTCCCTCCATCCCACTACCTTTAAGAAAGTTTTATTTTCGGTGTTTTCGTGCAGCTCTTCCCCTTTCTTACACACGCTCTCCCACCTCCCCAGTTAAAATCTCCAGCTTTGGTTCATCAGTCGTGGGCGGCGATGCTGAGGTCTGATCCTCACCACATCTAGCATCCGCAGTAGGAAGCTGCAAAAGCAGGTGTCCAGGAAGGGCAGCCTCCGTCTGCTGTTGTGCAGAACAGCTCGTGGATAATGTGCCTGCCATGGATCGCCGAGGATCCCTGTCTGGGCAGAGATTTGCTCGGGCAGCTGTCGCTGGGAGGAGCGGCCGTAATGGGGGGCGTGCATGCACAGCGCCGTTGGAATAATAAACTGTGATGGACTCAGGCTTGTGTTGTGTCATGAGCCTTAGGTACACTGAGTTTAACAGGAGTACCTGATGATCAACGCCAGTGGAAGACCGGACCGGTTTCGTTTAGCACCTAATCGGGAGAAGGCAGGTTGTAGTCTGTGTAATTTTTGTTTACGTCGACTCAAAGCATGGGAAGAGATTCCTGCTTCTGCCTCTCTATAACTTGCAGGAGCAGTGACAGCAGGCAGCGGGGAAACTGCTGTATTTGCAAGCACTCATTTTTACAAGCTGCTGAGAAATTCCTAGAAGTGTTGAGTTTAAGGGGGTTGCCACTGCTTGGGACTTTGCAGGGTGTAAAAGCTGTGCAGACATTAGACAGGGGCTCGGAAGAGTTCCTCCTCCTCTGGTAGAAGAGGCTGGTGGGGCTCTTCATGCTGAAGTCAGTGAACTGTAGTCTTGCTGCCTAGCAAAATGTTGAAGCGTTTCATGCCAAGTGTTGATACGCTGTACTCAGTATTGACTAGGGACCTTTTAGAAACATTCAGTATAACATAATAGACTAATTCATTAGCACCCCATGGGTCTAGTACTGTAGAAGCTGAAGCACATGCATTGCAAGCGAGGAAAACATTGCCTTAAGGAATGACAGATTAAAATATCTTTCCCATGATATAACTGTTATTTCAGGAAAGTGGCATTAATTGTGATTGCTTATCTATTAATTTATTATAATTCTTCTTTTCCCACCTCCAGGCTGTACCTACACGTGAAATGTACTCTAGGCTCAGCTGGGGCTGATTAATAGGAGGTTATCTGGAAAATGCTTAAAGCTGCCTGGAATAGATAATGGCAGCAGGGGTAATTAAAATGTCTTTTGCATTTGAAAAATAAATTTTGCAGTTTTTAAGGGTTAGTTTAGTCTGATTTTTTCCTAAAGGCAAAAAGATAAATTGGATTTTCAAAATCACACAACAGTATACTAGACAATAGCATCCAAAATGGAAACAAAAGTGTCATGCCAAAAACCCAAACCAAAATGCCTCCTGGAGTCAGAGAAGAGCTAGCCCGTGTTTAATGAGAGTGGAGTTAACTTCAAGCTGAGTTCTTCTCATGCAAAATAAACCTGCAGTACTGAACTATTGACCACAGCAGGGCTGCTCCCGGCTTTTAAGGGAGACCTAGGTGAACACACAGACACATACCCAGTTCTTACTGAAACTCAGTCCCATCAAATCCTGTCTGCGGGACTACAATCTCACAAATTCACACATAGGCTCATCTTTCAGTGCGTGGGTAGCTGCACTGAAATCAAAATGACTGGGAGGAGAAATAAAACCAGAACCTACATCTGTGCAACGCCGGAGCAGCTCCAAAGGAGTGAGCCGGTCCCAAAGCAGCGAAAGAAAAGACTGACGTCTCTCAGAACGAGCACCCGGGCAATGCTGCAGTTGCAGAGGTGTTACAACCAAATCACTGTGGTCTAATTCTAACCTGAAGCTAAGTCTAGCCCTGCTCTCACCTGTTAGGGTACCAGACCTCCCTTCCCCTTGCTTTTCCCACCCACCGCTTTAGTGTCTGTGGCTGAGCCATGCGCGCCCAGGACAGGACGCCCAGCCCGCTCGCCTGCCACTTAGGCTACCCCCTTTCCCTTCCGGCTTTCCATGCCGGCTCAGCATGAGTGTAAAAGGTGTTTGCACAGATTAGATACTTTACCAGAGTGGTGAAGATGAAGTGGTAGTATTCTGTCATCATTCCCATTGCCATGGCCTTGAGGAGAGTAGGGAAAGGAGGTTAGTAAGAGTGGAAACAAGAATATAACAACAGTCATGCAACATAAACCTCTAAAGAGCTGATCTGGTAAATGCGGCAGGAGACAGACCCAGAAACACAGAAGCTGGATTCTGGATCAATCCTGTGAAGCAGTTAAGCATGTGCTTAGCCAGCAAGAGGCATGTGCTTAAGTGCTGAGCTGAATTGTGGTCCTCGAACCTTTCTGAAACGGCAGCAGAGCCTCGGTGTCCCGCTTCCGTGGAGGCCGGTGGCATTTCTGGGTGTTGCTGTGCCACAGAAAGCCAGGACACCGGCTGTGGCACACTGCCATGCTGACGGGTCACACATGGTGCAAAATCTTCCAGGGATGCAGGCTTGCTTCTGTCGGCACAACCGGGAGAAAGGGGGTTGCCTTTCCTCCTCGGATACCAAACAACCAGCAACCTTACATAAATCTGCGCAGAATGACCATAAAGCAGCCTATTCTAATGGTTACAAGTCCATGTAACCATGGCTAAGAATCTAAGTGAAAGGCTTTTTATTTCTTACTTGTGCATTTCTGGTGCTCTGCATCCCCTCCCCTTCAGTGCCCGTTCGTATAACGTGTACCTATAGCTCTTGTCTGTGAGTCCCTCCTTCCTGCGTACAACAGCCAGATTCCAACGTAGTGCCTGGTTTAGAAATGGGTCAGTGAAAGTATAGGCACAGGGATGGGGAGCAGGAACATCTCTCGTCCCTCAGCCCTTGGAGATCGTGGTCCGGACCCCAGGGCTGTTGGCCAGCCCAGGCTCTAGGTGTGCCAGCCCCGACACGAAGGATGGTTCGTGCAGATTGCTGGGATTTGCATAACTGAGCCGTGGAGAGAACGTGCTGTTCTGTGAGGTTTGTCAGAGAATGGCTGTGGGCTGAAGGGACCTTGGCTGGATGACCTTGCCCGGCCCTACACAACACAAGGGGAATGTGTTTCTGCCTATGAGAAGGGTCACCTTGAAGTTGGTGGCTGGCTAAAGGAAGGAGATTCCCATGGTGCTGACTCTGTGAGCAAGTTTTCTGGAGAAAACACATGCAAGAGCACTTTAAAATCTCCACTGATGGGAAAGTGACTTCAAGTCCCCCCAGGAAATGTTTGCTTCTTTGTTTTTTGCTAAAATTACTAGGGCAGAATTTAGCTCCCAGGAAGGAAGGGACAGTTTGAAAAGAAGTGAGATGTCAAAAAACAGGGAAAAGGAAAGGATCTAGATTACAAGCCTAGATACTGTAACTCCAGAGTGTGACTTTTTCTGGCCTGGAAGTACCTTTCAGAAAGCCTGGCAGCCGCCTCTGTCAGCAGCGTGCCGCCCCGTCCCCTCCTCCCTGCCTGGTCGGTGGATCTGCGGGGCTGCGTCGCAGCTCTCCCCTGACCTGCACACCCAGCTGCAAAGAGCCGCAGCAGGGAACGGTGCCTCAGTATGTGAAGCATCAGTTAAACGATGTGAAACCAATCGAGAGTAAATCATGAGATTCCAGTTCAGATTCTACAGCTGGATCAGTGGTAGGTGAAGAGTCCAGACCTGCTGTAAGAAGCAAACCCCAGCTTCCCAGTACTTGCAGGATTCATCTGGGTTTGTGGGGAAATGAATAAATGATAAACCTGGTGGATAAGCTACAGGCAATCACCAGGATGAGAATGGGAGCTCCATTAAAGTTGAGACAGGCACATCTGTGCGCTGCAGAGTGCAGCAACTGTTCAGAGACGGCTGCCAAGGAGAACAGAGAAGCTGGAAAGCCAGGGAACAGATGTAAAGCATTAACAAGTGACCAAAAATGAGCAGGGCCAGAGAACCTGGGGTAGGGTGGGAAGGCCTCAAAGCAGGCCCAGCTCTGTGGTAGGTTTCTACAATGATTTGTTTGTCCAAGAGGGCAAAATAATGAATGGTTTGATGTCTCAGTCGCTCCGAGCAACCCAGACTGGGGCAGTATGTGGCAATGTCATCTGTATGTCTTTGTGCCAGCTCTCGTGTTGTTATTCATGGATTACTAATCCGTGGGTTTTTTTTACTAATTCAGTCTAAAAATACTGCTCAGATTATCAGTGGAGTGCCTTGCTACTCGTGCGCTGTGGGAGCGTGTTACCGTAAATAACTTGGGAGCAAGATCTGGGCTGGCTTGATGCTGTGTGCTTAGTCAGAGCTACTTTAGCGAGCGTAGGCTATAGTTGCTCAAACCATTTTATGTTACCTAAAGATGCGCAGTTAAAATCAGTACCAAGTGGTGGAAACTTTAGCCCGAGCCTCCAGAGAACCTTTTCTGCATCCATCGGTGCTGCACTGGGGCGGGCAGCGCAGCCAAGAGGCTCCGGGGACCTTGCCTGGTCAAACACCAGGGGCCTAACATCTGCAAAGCTAACTGGTGTAGTTACCAAAATGTTACAAAAGGCAAATAATAGCAATAACATGTGAACGTTATTGTTTCCAGGACAAACAGAAGGCTGGGCCATTCTTCCCTGACTTCTTTTGCAGTCCAGTTTTTTTTCTGTGTGTTGTTCTCCTAACACCGCAAAGCGAAAGCAGACTCCCCTCTTCCAGGAGAAGGTTTTGGCTTTACCCAGCTCGTACTTTCGGTGAATGTGCAAAGCAGAGTGTGAGGAGGGCAGTGTGAAGTAAGGATCAGGAAGCCTGGTTTTTATCCCATCCTATGGAAAAGTTAAAAGCTGTTTCACAAGTGAAGGTGGCGCCTCTAGACGTGCATTTCTTGATATGGGTAGAAAAGCTAGGAAAAGATGAGGTTTCTGATCTTCCTAATTCTTCAGCAAATGTGAGTGCCAACAGCGAGAGAGACTGGGGGTCGCGGCGTGCACTGCTCAGAGCCTCCCCGGTGTTACACGCCGGAGCGTGCAAGTGTTTGTGAGTAAAAATACACTATATAATATTGCTAAGCTGAAATCCATGGCTTTGGGTCCTGAAAAAACCAATACACACACAAAGCCAGCCAGAAGGACTTAGAAAGACTTCTTTCCCCCTAGTCCCCCCTCTCCTCCATCTTCCTCACTCTGCACTCACAGTGATGAGCAGAGCAGATGGCACAATACACTATAATAAACTGCATAATAAGTGAACAGCACCAAACACAGCCAGCATGTTAAAATAATAGGCAGGAGACAATGAGTCCCTTATATTGCTTTCTTTAATAATCCCTCCCAGGCTTTCTGATTTCTCTGAACACTTCCCTTCATTTTGCATCAAGCAGGCTGCAAGAGAAGTCTCTTTCCATGTGCTTGCTTTCTCAGCCCTTCAGGGGATTTATTTAATCTATGTGGTAGTGTCTTGCTGGGCTGATATGAGCGACACTTCCACCGGCTGGTTTTTAGCATTCTTTGTGGGAGCATTTTCCTCTGCCTCATATTGACCCTGAAACCTAAAGGCACTTGGAAATGAGGAGGAGCTGGGGTGAGCAGCAAACCTTCTGGTCTGCGAAAAATGCCAGTGGAGGAACTCGGGGAGAAAGGAGAGAGAGCAAATTAATGGAAAATCACTGACATCTGGCTTGAAGTCCAAGAATTGCACGCGGTGCTCATGAAGGGACAGAGGACGCCGTCCCTGCCCGGCTGGCCCGGTCCTGGCTGCTTGCAGCGAGACGCAGGACTGCGTGCGCAACTCGGAAAATAGCTCACCAAAGCGAAGCGTTTTATACCCTGCCCTGTGTGGGCATGTATTCACAAACCTGGGGGCATGGAGCAGCACGGAAGGGAAAGAAGATATTTAAAATCGGCAAGCGTGAAAAGCTCGTACAGGGCTAAATGAACAGTGGCAGAAGTGGCCCAGAGAAGTGGCCCAGGTCCTGCCCGATGCCCGGGCTGAGGGGGAGCAGCGAGCGCTGCGCCCGACGGCGGTGGGTGGAGGGCAGAGGGCTGGGGCTGCGCGGCCGCAGACGGAAGCGGGACAACAGCCTGGTCTCAGCGCTGCATTCGACACAGACACTTGGCACTTCCTCCTCCTGTAACATTTGTTTGTTCTTACCAACAGTCGCTTTTTGGTACTTCCATTTTTTTTCAGTGAAAACTACATTTTCTGTAGAAATCCAGTAGTATCCTTGGAAAATGTACATGTTGTATCTTTTAGTGTAGCTGTGGATTGTGGACGGAGGGAAAGCTGCAGGTCTGCACCCCATCTGCGGGGCTCCCTCTGCAGTACGGCCACCCCACAGTACACACGGGTCCCTTGGTGGCCACTTTTGCTTCGCCCCCGCCGCCCCCCGCTCACCTGCTTGAGGATCTGAGCTGCCATCAGGTGGCTGCAGTCGAAGATGATGCGGAATTCCCTGCCCCGCTTCATCTCCTTCAGCAGCGGCCGGGCATCGTCGGTGTCCAGCGGGAGCTGGCGGATTTTCAGCCGGATATTGTACCTTGATGGGGCCATGATGAGCTCTTGCAGCCGTATAAGGCCTTCAGGCATTGCACAAAGACAAACCCACAGTGTTACGGGAAAGTCTGCCTTTGCCCTGCAGGCTGGGTATCACAGCAAGTTATTTCTTCCTATATTATTTTACGGAATGCAACCAAGACTTTCCTCCCTCCCTGAAATGGCCATTGCTAAAGGCGTATCAAAGCCAAGGTGTCATGTGTCTATCGTTAAAAACCCAGGTATTTCCCGAGCAGTCGTTCTAAGGCAGAATGGCTTTTCCTGGTGTTTTCCTGCTGCCCCTGCATCCAGCTATGGTAGAGCTGGGGTCCCTGTGCTAGGTAGGAAGAGGAGAATAGCAGATTGGTCCTAAACTCTGACATCTCTGGGATCATGACATTTTTTCTTAGGCAGATATGTCCTTGAGAAAGGACAGAATGTGATAATCAGTGATACAACAAATTAAAATCTGGAGTATTTACTATGCACAACAGCAAAAGAAAAAAATGAATGTGCACTTAGATTTATGAATAGCATAGTTCATAATGGTCACTTAATCACAACTTGTAACTTTCTTACTACCCTTAAGGGGTAAGTAAGTAATTCCTTTTTTACGCAGAAGGTACAAAGCCATGCTGGATGCAGCTGAGCAGGAATTATTGGTATCTGATGTTGCAAGAAGAAATTCAGCAGATGCCTATTGCAAGGAGGAAAAGAGAAGCACATCCCTCTGCATAGTGGAAGAAATACATTAGAATATGCCATGAAGGGAACATACTGTGACCCACATTTGCAAAACAGGCATGTCAAACTGTGTTCTCATCAGCCCTCCCCTAAAGAAACCACTTGGTTTAGTAGAATTAGGTTGGACAGGCTATCCAATGTGTCTTTTGTTTTGGGGGTTTTTTTAATCTATAGTGCTGTGCAGTGCTTTGCTTTGTTTAACTGTCAACAGCTTTCTTTATGTGAAAAACTTTGTCAGCTATGCTTTATAGAATTAGCCAGAAAACAAAAAACTTTCCAGAACTGCTTTTGCTTTTAGCTGGGAAACTGCACCCTCAGTGGCAGCCACAGACCAAGGTCTTTGCTTGTGTAGATGGGCACCGCGGTGCCAAATACAGCCGAGCTGAGCCAGATCACACCAGCGGACAATTAAATCCTCCTCTTGACCCTTTGTCAGCTGGGGTGGTGCTGAGGGTTACCCACTTTCTAAGCGCTTTGTGAACGAAATGCTTCAGAAAGGATCCCAGGGCCTTCTACAATGCTCGCCTGAATGCTTGGGAACCGGTGTGTCCCCGTGCACTGACCACTGCATGGCGTGGCATTTTGCTCCTAAAAGGTTCATTAGAAAAGTTCCGAAATGGGACCCCCAGCAAAAAATCTGCTGGGTTCCTCCTTTACAGCCCCTCCTTTACCTACCTGTACTGTCATCGTAAACCACAGTGGCTGACCTCCATTTCAAATACTGCACAAGGTCCAGAATGGCGTGGCTAAGAGAAGCGTAGTCAGGATACAGGTTGACATAGAAAGTGTCCTTGTTATCCAAAGGGTGATGCTTCCATCGAAGCTGTATGTGGGGGACTTCCAGGGCATTGCAGATAGACTGGACGGCATTGGTACAGGAGCCTTGGGAAGGTCCAAATATTGCGACGACCCCCAGAGCGAGCTGGTCACAGGCTGGAAAAGGAAGAGGAGGGAAGGATGCTGTCAGTAAAGGTCGGGGCACCTCTGCGGGAGCAGTGAGCGTCGGGGCAGCCCTGGGGGCGCTGGCTTCTTCCTGACCTGGACTGCGGAGCCGTGGACGGGCCAGCAAGCTTCTGGGCACTAACAGCAGCACAGATATTGGGTAATTGCAACAGAGAAGAGAGGCAGAGGAGGAACTGTGGCAGGCGGGGGTCTGGACCAGTGGTTAGAGGCACAGGGACGTTTTCCAGAGGAGGGAATAACGGCTGCGGTGTGTTAGAAATGGCTGAGCCTCCGGAGTTGTGAAAGAAATACCCAGAGATGATCAGAATTGCCCTGACAAATGCGTTTTTCCATTAATTTTAATAGATTTTCTTTTCCTGCAAAATAATGCTTTTCATAGCTTTGTTCAAGCTTCACCGAGAAATTAAAGCAGAACAACTGCATTTGGGGCTGCGTTTTTTGGGGGGGAGAGAAGTACAAGTTTTTCAGAGGAACAAGAACAGATTACTTCTCAACTGCCCCTGCAGGTCCTCCCAAACCGAACGCTAACACTTACCACTATCAGCAGGAGCTTTGTGACAGCTGCATTTCATGAAAAGATTTGAGGAAAGCCACTGCTCCCAGCCGGAGGGGGGCACGAACGCAGAGAGCAGCTGAGGCACGCGCGTCCCCCCCAGACACGCGCGTGTCCCTGGTGTGGGTCCTGCGCGTTCTGCTCCTGTCCCAACACTTGGTGCAGCCAACCTGGGTGCTCCCAGCACAGAGGAGTGCCAGGCAGAGGTCTGAGGAAACCTCCGCCACAAAACAATCTTAAAAAGGGACAGCTGGGGTCAGTGAACTCTGTGAGCAGGTATCCCCTCTCTCCGGTGATGCCCCTCGTATAACTGCGAGCTCAGGCAGCAGATTTCATTTCTCCCAAAACAGAAGCAAACTCAATAAGCCCTCAGGTCATCAGCCGCACAGCCTTTGCTGCGTACTCCCATTTCTTCCCTCCCCTTCAGTAATTCAAGTGGGCTGCTGTTATCCGATAATAAAAAATGACTGTCTGTTAGAAGAGAAGAGAATTTCTACACTAGGGATGTTAAGACTGCCAGGGATACACTAAAATAAACAAAGGCATGGCCTATAGACCTGCGCTCAGGATTAGAAGCAAACACTGAAAGGAGTTTTGTGAGGTTTGCAGAGGAAAAAAAGAATCGTTGTTCCCCTTATATTAAAATGCCTCTGGAAGGTCAGCTCCTGGAGGGCTTCTAATCTCAATCACTGACTAGAGCAGGACAAAATGAGCTGCTGGGTCTCAAGCCAAACCGTGCCTTTTCTTAATGAATAAATGGCCACAAAGCTGCTAAGTGTGCTGTGCTCTTACCTTTCTTAGTTGCTTCAAAGCTGTCGTGGAAGTGTATCCTCTGAATATCGTAGGTTAGTGTTGTGTTAGGCAACAAAGTTCTGTTTCTATTAATAATATTGGCAGAAAATCTGAAGGCTTGCTCCTCAGCACTCATAACCTGGGTATTGGGGCCATCTGCATACTCGAAGATTCCTCCTGCAAGACAAGACAAAACCGGCATTAAGCCACAGAGAGTTTGATTATTAATCTTATGTAGCAAGGACAAGAAGACTCTTGGACAGAGCTGTGACATTTGCAGGCTGAACAAGGCTTGCTCCCAGGACATTTCCTGGACTGAAATAAAGACATGAAAACATTTGGGGTTTTGTTACATGCTGGTCCACGGAAGCGTTCAGAATGCCAGCTTTTCAAGGCAATAGGGGACAAATTTAAAATCTTGCAATATTTTTATGAGATAATGAGTGGCTTCCCATAATACTTTAGGACCAGACCTTGGGAAGTGCGGAAGGTGCAGCTGCAGAGGTGCTCCGGGTTTGTGCTCCAAGGAGTTACTGCCATACGAAGCTGGCACTGCCCTTCCCTCCGTGCCACGCTGGACCCCTCCCTGCCTTGTCCACCCATCTCCAAGTCCTCACGCAGGAGGCAGGCACTGCAGCACTGCTGCTTGCTATTTTTAGTGCCTTTTTTAGTCCCCTTCTCATCTTTTATTGTTCCTCATGCTTAGTTATCCAAGTTCTTAATTCAGACCAGCAGAGACTTCTGAATTTGCCTACCCTACAGCTTATCTGCTCAATAATGCACATCTCGAATGCATGCTTTCCCGTGTTCAGAAGTTGTTAATGCCATTACACCTCCCCAAGGGCAGCAAGCTCATGTCACAGTGTCGCTGGGTTTCTTGGCTTTGTATCGGTGAGCCTTGTCCTCAGTTCCCCACTGACAGCCACTCTAATTGAAGTGACTCAGTGCAGGCGTAAATTATGTAATTGCATGCCCTTGTCTCTGAGATGTAGGCACCGTCCTGTGCCCCTTACAGAACCACGGAAAGACACATAAACCTTGCTCTATCTTATTAAAAAGTAAACCAAAATAATTAATGGATAAGCAAGATAAGTAAGTGGAATTGGTAACAGATGGTCTCTGGGTTCATTAGCAGAAGGAAAATCTTCCTCTTCCATTTAAGGTAGACCTGAAATGTTTTGCTATAGACAACAGATGTCTACTCAGCCCTCCTAGTTTTCAAGCAACTGCATGAATCCTCCTCCAGGAGCCCGAACACATTATCTATAGTTTTTGTGGCGATTTGGTGTAAGCCAAGAGTGCCACTTTGGCAAGAGCCAAGCTGACATTTCTGTTGACAGCCGTGCTGTGTGTGTCCTCCCAGGAACCTGACCAAAGCCGTGGGCTGAGCAAACCACAGCAGCGATGCTTGGAGATTTTCACAGCAAGGGTGCAAAGGAAGTTGCAGAAAGCCTTTGACTTCTCTGCTCCCCACGATCGTGGCAAGCCACTTCCCTCCTCCTGCAGACTTTGGGCACCTGTGTCCCCAGTTGTAAAGTGCGTGTGGTAATTAATTTACGTTCATAAACATCCAAAAACATTTGAGCTGTTCACTGCATGTCTCTGGTAGAGAAAAAATATTACTCATCTCGGTACTAACTTAGGCAATAGGGGGAAGAATAAAGAAAAAGAGGCTGAATGCTCATTCTGGAGACCCATTTCAGTCCCATGCGAATTTCAAGCAAGTCACTTATGACCAGGTTTTCAATCTAGAATGCTTAGCAGTGTAGGCAGGAGCCTAGCAAAATTGTCCAAGTGCCTCATTCTCACTGGATCATACCAAAACATTTGGTTATTGACAGGTGCAAGGAAAATTATTCATCCATATCAAAGTTTGCACATGCTGGTAGCTCAGTCTAAGTTTCTTAGGGCGGAGAAAGTTCATACACAGTATTACAGCAGAAACAATAAACAAAAGTAAAGTGAGCGTCAGATTCATCCCTTTGTCTTTCTGTTCAAAGCTTTACTGACCAGAACATTTTAGCAAAGGATTTTTTGTTTTCTAGCATCATCCTGAAGAGATAACTGGGTTCATGTTACATTGATTATCAAGTAGCTGACATAGGGTTTCTCTTAGCCCAGAGCTTTCAGGGTTGCTTTGGAGCATGTCTTATTATGATAGAATATAGAAGGACTGGGTATGTGGATTATTGGTGTTGATCCCAAATAAATTCATGTTCCACACATCCAACTGAATATAACAGGCTTTTTGACAGAAAAGAATTTTCTGTGCAGCCACCCAATACCTTGAATTTAGTGCCAGGCAATGAGAAAGCAGACAGACAGAAGTAATGTATTTCTGGTTATACTGCTGGGTGCTGAATATATTGGGACAATGTGAAATCTACTGCAGTTGTTAAGGTGTTGAAGAGCAGCCACCACATGCAACAGCCTGCTCTTTCCTCAGAAACCTGGGGGACGGAGGGCACCTGACGGCAGATCTGCGCTGCAGCCGGGCGTGCTGAGCACAGCCCCGTCCCTCCGGCAGCGGCTCCCCGTTCCCGGAGATCGCGCGCTGCCGTCCCTCTTGGCTTGTGCGCCTCTCCTTCAGAGATGTTATTCCGATCATTATTTAAAGAGCCTAATAACCGGCTTGAAACAGCTGATTAATGCATAATCTTCATCATGATTACATAGCATAACTGGCATTAATTTGAAAAGCCAGCTAATTATGAAAATAATTGTTGCAGCTTTTTTACTTGAGCAAAATGGAGAATATCAGCTTGTGCTGTTGAGGGAATGAGGGATGTGACATCAGCTGGCTGATCAGCGGGCTGGGGGGACCCCATGCGTCCTCCACAACCCTCAGCGGGAAAGATTAAGCAATATCAAGCTGGGCAATCTGCTGCAAAGTGTTTGGACAAACAAACTTGGTCAGCTCTCCCTGTGCTCCCCAGAGAGAGTGATCGCATGTGGGTCTTACGACAATAACCTCACTGTGACTTTACTCTTATAAAAATATAGAAAGTCAATGGGCTATAAAAAGTCAACAACAAAACAGTTTCCACTTTTATATACTACCTATAAAGAAGTTTCATCTGAGATAGTAAAGGTCCTTTAGTGTTGCTGTCTGTCTCTAAACCATTTCTGCCTCCACCTTATTTTTTACGATATTTCAAATATCTTGGAGATTAATTGATGCTGCTCACTTGACCTGGTGCTAATGTATTGCCTCTGTCCATTCAGGTCCCATCTCTCCCTTCCTTCTTTCTTTACCTCGCGTAGCTTTGCAGACAGATCAAAGACGGCCGTGCTGAGCTCTGTCACGATTTGCAGCGTCCTCCTGATGTTCACAAGAGTATTTGCTGCCAAATTTATCCAGGAAGGGACTGTGCTGTTTCCTTGACCAGTCAATACAGCCTACAGACTCCCTACTGCAACGCCATGTGTTGTTCAACACACGCTGAGGTTCAACAACTTCAGGTTGCATTTGTTTGCATATATTTCTCCCTGAAAACCTTTTTATGCCGTGTCTGTACGGCCTTTAGTGCAATGGGATCCAGGTCTGGCAATCAGCCTTGTAGGACATGCCTCAGCACAAACTGTTGATATCTTCTCAGGCAGGACGGGATCAAACGCTATCAACTGTTATCACTTACTTTTACATATTTTTTGATGGAGTCATCCATTATTACAGCTGACTTCTTGGATTTTAAATATCAATCACTAGGCAGGTTAAATAATTACTCAGTTTTCTTTTACCTTTAAAGCAGACTAATTGCTCTCCAGAGAATGTCAATCAGCAAATGAGAAAACACACTAATTAGAATCAACTTCCCTTCCTATTATTTTATATTATTTGATGACCACTGACGTTGCTGCTGAGGTGGGGAGGTTTAAAAATTCAAAATGCAAACGCCTCAAAGCAAACGCCTGAAACTCTTCCTTTAGATCTAGACCAGAAGAGCAATAGCAGGGCCAGGCCACGGAAGGAGGCTGGCACTGCACGTGAAGGGAGGTTTAGCTGCAAAGCACAGAGGATCTCACTCTGAGTAGCAGAAAATTAGCCTCTCCGTTCAGGGTAAAATCTGAATCCCACAAAACACCCGAAATCCCGCTGACGTCAATCAGAAGAGGCCCAAGTCTGTCTGCATCAAGCAAAGACATGCTGCAATCCTCCATCTCCAGGTGATGATGCTGGGAGACCTTTGGAATGGCCCCAGGAGGGAGCCAGAAAGAAGCCTGGTCAATGGGATGGGAATCCTTTTCCAGTGCTTTAGCTTATCCTGAGCTGTGGCTGCGCAGGCTGAATGCAATTGGAGTTATTTTTAGCTTTGTCGAAAGCTAAGTCAAGAAAGTCAAAGTATTTTAGGTTTTCACTTTCTCCCCTCTTCCTCTTTTTAACAAAACGAACAGCTTCATTCTCGGAAAGAAAATTCCAACAGCCCTCAGTGTGTGGTGTGATCTCTTATCTTTTACTCCTTATAAAATCACAAGTTACTTAGCTTTGAAGAACAACTATTTCTGATAACACTCTTCTCTCCCCCGCTGACAGTGTTGTTAACACATTTAGACAGCTTTCTGACAGTCTCTTTCCATGTGACATCCTGGAAGAAATACTTGTTTTGAAATAGCTCTTACTGAGGATGGAGCCAGCCTGAGCTCCTCGGGGACGCGAGAGCTCCTGCCTCCGTCTCACAGACCTCTCGTGCCCCAAGGTCTGTATTTTATGTATTTTTTCTTGAGGTCACAAAATGTCTTTCTTGTTGAACAGCAGGGCTGGCTGTGGCAAGGCAATTTGTCCTCTTCTGATGGGCCCTGTTTTGGGGACAGTATTAGCAAACGGGCCGATCAGGACCAGCACGCACCGTTTAGTGCCCGTTCCTCCAGGATGCTGCTCGGTGGGTCCCCGAGGCGGGAGGACGGGAGAGCCCTTCCTCACAAGACGTGCCTCCCCTGGGAAGAACTGGTGCTTCTGCTTATCTGACCAGTCCAGTGGAGAGAATTTCACTATCGTGGTCCAGGTCCCTCCGGGCCGGTGTTTATACTGATAAAGAGAAATGAGATAACACTGGCGGGAAGTAAAAGAAAGTTCTCAGGAGCATGAGGTTGTGCGCTGGGAATGGAGCTAAAACTCCCAGAGACTGCCCGTCAGCGTGGGACTGTTACAGTCTCAAATGCAATAATACTGAATGCAGTGAAAGCAGCAAAATCCAGAAGGCAATAAACATCACCAAAAAAAACCCGAAAGGCAATGACACATTTGTTCACAAGAAATCTCTCCTTGCAGTTTCCCCCAAGGAGCTGCTACTATAAAACGCTCCACAAGCAAATGCAGCTGAAGCTGGAGTTGGTCCCTCGTTCACAGGCGTTCAGTGGAGCCCCGGTACCTGCTGTGGATGCCAGCAGGTGTTCTCCAAAGAGAAACAAAATCACCCTATAAATTGATGAGTGAGGAAGGCACTGCTGAGGAATGTTGGGGGCTCCCACCCTTCAGCACCTATTCAGTCGAGAGCCCTTTTTACTGCCGGGGAAGTCCCTGCACCCCCGAGATTGCCGTGGAGCCCTCTGCCCTGATCCTCCGCGGGCTCCCGTCGGACTGCGCGTGCCAGACTGCAGCAGCCCGGGATGTATTCCCTGCAGCAGGACCAGGGGTGGGCTCAATGCAAAGGCAGTAAACAGATCTTGCAGACTTACTGGAACAAACCTTCTGGGAAGGAGCTGAAAATAATCTCTTAGGTCCATCAATGCGTTTCTGATTTTGACAGAACAACGGAGCGGCAGGATCTGAGTTCCTGTCCCCTTAAACTGCTGCTGATCATGGATCAGCCTTGTCACTTCAGCGTGGCACTGCTTAATGTGATGCAGCACAGCCACGTATCCAAAGCAATTTCAGGCTTCATAAACATGCATCGCGCAAGAGAGACCCTGTGCAGGAATCTGCTGCTGCCGCTGCTCCCAGGCCCACGCTGTGCCCTGCCCACGGAGGTGGCTCTCTCTCTGGATGCTAATTGCTGAAAGAACAGGAGGAGGATCTGACTCCGAACGCAGGAAGATGATTAACCCCAGAGCCGGTGTGTCTGGAGCAATCACTCACACGCCTGTATTCATTACGCATCTCTTCTATAAGAACTAAAAAGGAATCGGGCCTGGCCCCGAGCAGACAACCGTTACTCCCCTGGCAGCTTCTCTGGCGCTCAGGTCCGGGGAATTTCCAGCTGTATTTTCTGAGGGCCCCGGAGTTCACTCGGCCTCGCGGGCTGACGAAGCCCATGAGGTGCCTGCCCAGCTGGAAGCTTCCCCCGTGTCCACGATACCCTACAGCGAGGTGGAGCCAGGCGGGGGGCACGGAGCCCCCCATGCTCTGTCTGCCCGCTCCAGTTGCATGGCTGGGGGGGTCGTGAATGCCCCAGCTTATATTGCCGGATTTGCTCCCTATGGCCTTCAGAAGAGGCAAGACGCGGGGCGAGGAAGACACCTCTCACGCTGCGTTGACCCCTCCCGTGAGGGTCTGTCCTCAGAGGAGGGACAGACACAGGAGAACCGCCGGTCCCCGTCCCCCCAGCACGGTCAAAAGCGAGCATGAAAGTTCAGATTTCAGACCCGAGGCACCGGCAGCCTCCGCCGGCCCTGCCGCTCCGCCGCCGCCGTGCGACTTCAGCTCGGGGCCGAACGTCGGAGGGGGACGGTCCCGCTCTCAGCTGCCTCCCGCAGCCCGGCTCCCCCAGCGCTGCTCGCCTCTCCGGGGTGTCCTGGGGACCCCACAGCCGCTGACGGGAGGAGCGGGCAAACCCAGTAACACACCCGGGACCTCAGATTCTGCCACGTTTTGCAGCATAAGGAAAGGCCAGGTACTTGCTGAGTAATGCCAAGAAAAGGAATTCAAGCAGAAAATCAGATATGCCAAATGCGTGTGTCCCATAAGGAGGGATTTTCCCGCCTGCCAGGACAGAAAGCCCGTCACAGCAGGTTGATCCATTCCCAGGAGACGGCGTCTCCCTCTTTTCTCGTTTTGACATTGAATATGCAAAATCCTATTTCATTTGCACTGTATTAGGTGCCTCATGTCACAGGGGGTGATATTCTTCTCCCATGTATAAGCTGTTTAACAGATGAGCAGTCAAGTGGCAAGGAAATACATTATTAATGTTTCTGGTTAAATTAACTGATTAAAAACACTGTAGCTAAAATGTATGTATCAGCACTTTACTCGCACTAAATGAGAAATTAATGGAATATGGCGGCTTGTTTTTTTAGTGAAAAGTAGATAGGGATGGTCTGGAAAGGTGTGCCACCTCTAGCAGAAGCTACCCGCTGGGTCCGTGGGCCACGCGGGTTTGGTTTGTTTAGCACACGCGTCTGCGTCCTCGTCAGCGCGTCCGGGCGCAGGCCCAGCTCATCCCCGGGGCTGGGGCAAGGCGGGGCAGGCGTGCACGGGTTGCAGCTTCTAGAAACAAACTTCTCCTCGTTCGCAGCTCCTACTCGCTTGGCCTAATTGGCAATGTTTCCTCTGCCATTTCTGTGAACAAGCTGTTCTGGTGTTGCATGTTTTACATCTGAGAAAGAGTGTTTACCACAGGAGCAGCGCGTAACCCCGACCAAGGGAGCGAATCAAAGAGCTAATCGGAGATCAAAGGCCTTCAGCAGAGCTCCAGCAGAAATAAATTAAGTTAGCAACAGATTTCTTAATGATATTTACATTTTTAATTTGCATAATACATGATTAAAATGAAATGAGCATTTTTATTCTTTAAGTAGGCTCAATTAATTAAAAAAAAAAAAAAGGCAGCATCATAATCTTGTAGGAATAGATTCCCATCAAGATAAGGGCAATGAAAATGCCAAGAAACTTTTAATTTACCCAGTATACAGCTCACAGCGTAACGCGGATCTCCACAAGTGACCAGTGAGTTGCAGCCCAGACACCCCGAGGGGCAGAGCTGCCAGAAGGAGCCCAGTGACACCCCGTCACACCAGTTTCCCTCAGCGGTGGCTAGGAAGGGCCCCCACCGGCTCTACAATTTTACTTCAAGCAGGCTTATTTCTCTGAAAAAGATAGATCTTGCACGCTCTGGGCCACGCGCGTTTGAATTGTTCTCACTATCAGATACCTCACCAAATATTCAGGCTCACTTTGATTAATTAGCAATTCAGATTTTTTGTGCGTGGGTTGCCACAAGTACAGAATTAAACCGCACGTTTATTCGTGCCTCCGCTCTATGACACCCGCTGCTGGGACGGAGCAGCTGGGTTGGACCGTGCCCCCGGCGCAGGTCAGGCCCCACGCCCAGACCCGCCGGGCAGCAGAAGTCGCCGAGGGAGGTGAGCCCGCCCGAGCGAGGAGAGCTCCCTCCCCGAAATCCTGCCGAGACCGTGTACACCAGCGAACTTGTCCTGCACACCACCGACAACCGAATAAATCAGGCATGCTCAGATGTCATTTTTATGATCGTGCTTTGGGCTATAAGCACATTTTAAACTGTAATATATGGAGAAAAAAAAACTTTGAAAGCTTAAAATTATTAGGGATCTATAATACAGGGTTTAGGCAGCACAGCTTTAAGTATATTTTTCTGTTGTGTTTTATTGGCCTGCGGTGTAATCTAGCGTTAGATGTGATGTCCATCTGGCGCACAGCTCGAGCGAAATACGAAGCAGAGAAGCAAGTCCACAACTGAAATAAATCCAGGCTCATGCCTGTGATTGACTGGGCTTGTAACAAAACCTGCAGGATGATAAAATACTTCAGATTTGTCTTTATTATGTGCCATGGAGCTCAGCTCTGGCACTGTGTCTCCCTGCACACGCTCTCCAGTTTCGGACTCCTCCTGCCAGCGCCGCGCTATGCGCTCGCAGCAATTAATTACGGGTGCCAATTAATTATGGGGCAGAGCAGGCACATGCTTTTCTCACTTATCCCAGTGCAAACTGGGTCCAACTGGTTAATTTGTGAAAATTCGCTGTAAACTGAATACAGGGTGTTGAAAATTGAAAACGCTTTTTTGGGGAAAAAAATTGCCTCTCAGTTAAACTGGGATTTGCAGATCTCTGGGAGCTGCCCTAAGGGAGCCCCGGCCCCGGGGCTCATCGGACAGGCACAAGCCCACTGCACCGCGGGGGGCTCTCTGCAACAGCGCTGCCTTCGGGCCGCTTGCAGGCTCCTGAACTGGCGACCAGCAGCAGCCCACGCCCCGTCTGAAATGTCATATGTAAGAATGAATGTAAGAATTCGTTCAGAAGAATGGAAATTGTATCTAGGAGTGAACCTTGCAGAGGAGGAGCAGTAACACCGGCTGGGCTTACGCTCTTCCCAGCAACTGCTCAACCTCGAGTGGTGCGCAGCGTGGCTGGCCGTGGTTTATGTTCGCTGTCCATTTGCCTTCCCTACTAGTTACTAGCTCCTGTCTTACCTGGAAATAGAAATATACCTGATACAAATATGAAATAGAAGGTGTCCTGCAATGAAATTGAATAAAAAATCAACCCAATTAAAATTACAATTATTGCATGTTAATTAAATTCTTCTTAAATATTCATTGCTAAGCCCCAGCTAATAAATGTTAATACCCACCTAGCATGTAGCATATAATATTAGACTTAAGAAATCTAAATTAAATCCTACACTTCATTTACAATGTAACCAAATACCGGCAGTCAACTGATTGTTTCTCATTCTTGTGTTGATGCTTCCAAAAATCAGGGCTTTAAGTAAGATGATGCATTGAATAGCAAATGCAATTCTGCAAATATTATGACATATTGTTTGTCATCTGCCCTAAATATTTAACAGTTCAGTATTACAAGATTTTTATGCCACATGCTGAGAATTTGCTCCTGATAGATGCTGAATTTGATTGACGAAATGGATTCCATTCAGGAGCTGACAATCCCAAACCCTTGTCAGGGTCTTTGCTGTTAGCATCTTCTGGTTTTTTCCCCTCTTTTTAAAAGAAAGCAGAGAGGAAAAAAACCACAGAGCTCTCTGGAAAAATTGTTTCTGCTTAATCCCATCTACTCTCTACAGAAAAACCTTTATGTAGGAAAAGATCAAAGGTCTGTAATAGATTTCAATAGGTTTCCAAGAGCTGCGTGGTGCAGAAGGGAGCGCGAGGCTCCGCGTGATTAAACTGCCCTGTGCTGCTGGTGCTCAGGGGCAGCCAGAGATGTAATTGGGAGATTTAGACACCTATTGTAGCCTTTTTATCTTCCTATTTTAATGTCGTTAAACAGAGAGGAAAACCAGACTTGGCCAGGATGTGGTGCTTGTGGGGAGCGGGAGGTGGTGGGGAGCACGGGGGGCTGCTCCCAGACAGGGGCTTGGGGGAGCGCTGGGGCAGCCTGACCCGGGACCCCCACGCTGCTCCGGGCCATGCTCAGGAAAATCACTTCAGAGCCCATTTCTGGCGAGATGGTGTTTTCCCTCTCGGTTTCTGGATGGTGACTCCTTACTGACCGAGCGGGAGGGAGGAACGAGGAGCGTTTCTGGCAGCGCGGGCAGCCCCTGCTCACAGCGCAGAGCAGGGAGCCCCCGGCCCCGGAGCGTCCCGGGGAGAGGGCGGCCGCTGCGTCTGCATGATCCGGTATTTTGTGAGGAAAAAAAGCTCAGGATTTTTTAGATATTCCTTCACAATCTACCTTGAGCAACATCTTTCACAGCGGGAAAGATCTGCCTAGGGAGTAGGCATTTTGTAAACGTGCGACGTTCAAAATTTTTAATGAATGGTTATTTTTCCTTCCTTTATTTTTTCTTTTTTTCATTTCTTAATTGTCAATTCTGAATGTCCAGGGTAATTACAGCTGAAAGATTTGCTGACTTAAAAGCAGCACTTTATTCCGAGGAATGAAAGAAAACAAGGGAATGACAAAAGGCTCCCCTCTGAAAAATGCTTTCATTATTTTCCTGTCATCTGTACTCTCAATTTACAAACAGCTACGCACAGAGCAGGGGATGCAAAGGGATGCGCTGGAACTGCCCAGCAGCACGACTGCAAAGGAATTTTAAGTTCCCCTAAATGATCAAAATCAGCTATTAAAAATCTTTTCCATCTCATGAAAGACAATGAAAGGCAGCTTGGGTGGAGCTGTGGTCGGTGCCTTTGGCAGAACACGCTGCTCGCTCTGGGTCTCGGGGAGCGTGGCTGTGGCGCAGGGTCCCCGCCACGGTGGCGGGCACCCTGCCAGCACCCCAGCCACGCTTCCAGGCTGCCAGGACATTCTTCGGTTGCTTCTGGCCCCTCTACCCAAGGCCAGGGCTTGGCACGTGGCGCGTGCGGAGCTGGGTCCTGATCCCGACCGCGCTGAACTCTGCTTCTGTGAGAAAAGGGGGTTGGATTGTGCCGGGAGAGGGGCTCAGACCCAAGCGCTGTCCTGGGGCACCGGCTGCCCGTGCCGAGCCCCGGGAGGGGCAGCACCCCACCGCAGGGCACCCCACCGCAGGCACCCCACCGCAGGCACCCTGCGAGGCCGTTACCACGCCTCCCCGCCAGCGCCCCTCCTGCTGCTGGAGAGGTGACAAGCAGCAAGTGCCACGTACACCATGTCCTACGGAGAGCTGGGAGCCGCTGCTCTGCGGTGATCCAACTGTCACGTTGACAGAGCTGAATGCATTTCCGTATGAATTGAACCAAATATGTGCTAATGAAGCTGAATATTCATTATTATGACTAAACAAAGTAAGTGAATCACAAATTAAAGTGGGTAAATTATTAGTCTGGTAGCTCAGAAAAGGGGAAATTTGAAGACCGTTTCAATTATAGAGGAGGTGGAATAGGAAAACTTTATTAATAGATTCAAATCTAATTAAAAATGCATGTTAGTCATTGTATAGTGCTTCACACCTTTGTCATCAATGACAATGGATGTAACCATACCACTTGTCTGCTCAGCAGTGACCTAACCACTTAATTGTTCACACCAAACCCAAAGCTTTGATGTTTTGTGGTAATTCCAAGATTTATCATAGTGATCATTGTTTATTTAATGCTAAGGACACTGTTTCCTCAACTACAGCATTATGAATTACCAAGGGTTATGTGTTCAGTGGCTCCTATTGATTCATGCAGAGCTAATTAATGAGATACATCACCCAATCATAAACATGAGCAATAACACATGCCTCGTTAGCACAAATGAGCAAACTGCCACAGGGAGCATGGAGGGTGGGGGCAGGTCTCTGGAAGGGTTAATGGGATAATATCTACTGATTGAAGTAAAACTTCTTTTATAAACTCCTAAGTAGACAGGGAAGAGCAGGACCTGCCTGCAGGCTGTGCACTGCAGCTGGGTTATGGCTTCCTGCTAATTGCCCTGGCCTTGGGGTGGGTATTTCTGCTTCCCTGGGGCAGCTGGGGCTGCTTTTGGAGCGCTGGGAGAGGCTGAGGAGCTGGAGGAGTGATCAGAGTGTAAAGCAGGCCTGTAGATCTAAGGTATGTTTGTTGAACTTTATTTAGATAAAAATCTTTGTTTTCTGGAGCTTCTCTGTAGGCATACAGGAATTAGTACCTTCTTCCGACATAGCTAAAGAGGTCTTTGTAGGAATCTGCTTTTGGCCAGGCGCTTGCTAAAGGCTGGGGAGGTAGCTCAGGTGTGGGAGCTTCCCTTGCTGCCCGGAGCAGAGCCTTGCCGCTGCCAGGGCACAGCGGGGACTGCTCAGACCAGGGCTGGTGCCTCCGTCGCTGTCTTAGCTCTCGGTCTGTTGGGGTAGTACACAGCGCAAGAAGTTTCAGATGAGACTGGGAAAGGTAAACTGACTGGCTTCCCACGGGATGTTAAATAACCCCTTACCTTCTTGCTTTCTTCTGGAATTGTTTTTTTCTGCCATTTTGTTCATTTTAGGTGAATCGGTATCTCCTGTGTAATGACTATATGGTGTAAAGTAAACTGGAAGCTATAAACTGAGAGTAGCATGAATTCAATGGAAAAAATTATTTGATATACGTTAAGCAAGCTTGGGAAGAAGGGATACTTATGAGTGGGAGATGCAAAAGGAGCTTAAAATGCGGCTGAGCTGAATTTGACTTCAATTAAAAAATGTATTCAAGGAAGAGATTTCTGACAGGAAAGCTGAGGAGTGAAGGTTTCCTATTTCCCACCCTATTTATAAACCAGTGAACATGAGCTGGTGTTCCTCCTCTTCACAGTAGGTCTACAGTAAGCAGATTGTCTGTGGGGAAACCACATGAATTTGGGCAAAACAATCCTCCCCCTCTTCTTCCTGCGCGCGGGACGAGCAGCCGTGGAGCAGTCTCGTGGTGGTTACTATGCCGTGCCTGGGCCGTAGATCTGAATCGGGGACAGTGTCCCTGACTTACCCTCTAATTTACTGATGACTGGTGCAGAACTCAAGTAATATCTTCAGTTTCAAAGAGCTAAGTGAGAAAAAACAAGATTAATAAGTAGAACAGTCCATCTGAAAGCAAATTTGGAGTGGGTGCTGCAGACAAATACCCTACTACGGTGCCGAGCATCTGGTTTATGCATTGCTTTCTTCTTGGTGCGTGTAATATATTTACAGGCTATTTGGAAAAGATGTTTCTAGAATCTTCTCGCGCAGCAGTAAGTGGGACTCTGCTGGGCATGTGAATCTGATGAACTGAAGTGTCGGGTCGCTGCCACGCGCTCTGCGCAAAATCCTGAATTAAGCTACTGCAAATGTGGCGGTCCCTGTAATGTCCCAAGGGTGCTGGGGGAACCTGCAGGGTGTCAATCCAGGTCTAGAAATTGTATATTGCAGCAAATGTGCCCTCTGCCCTGCGCCGCTTGGTACAGCCTTGTGCGTGCAGCTGCTCGCTGCGGCTGCGGAGGTGAGCGCCCCGAGCACGGGGACAGCAGTGAGTTATGCAGGAGCTGCAGGGCTGGTGGTGACTCGCGAGCGTGCTGTCCCCGCAGAGCTGTGTAAGCACCAGTGCCACTTGACAAGCAACGCTGATCCCCAGCAAACTGGGAGGGGGGGCGCGGGGTTTTGGCGTTGCATGCGTCGTGCTCTCTGCTGTGCTCTTCTAAAGCTGGTATCACAACTCTGCCAGGGTGAGTGTGTACAGTCCGTGTGCTTCGTGGGATTCCCTTAATTTAGATTAACTGGTAACGTCTTGGGGCTACAATAATGAAAATACATGAGTTAGCATTGGAAATCAATAGCATTATTTCTGGTCATGCTGTGGACCTTGCTGCTGAAATGTAGAAACAATGCAGAAAAGATCTGAAATTAAAACGTAAGGTGAGGTATAAGGCTTCTTCATGCTTTCTTTCTTCTTCCCTTTCTTTCCCTCGTTCCTGTGCAGGTGAGGGGGTGGGTGCAGTCCTTGCCCCCCTCACTGGTGCCCCAGCAGAGCCTTCGTCTTCGGCGCAGGAGAGGGGCAGCTACTGGGATGTTCCCAGCCGTGGAGATGACCTTGTCCTCCCCTGAGCGGGGAGCAGCGTAGATCTCTAGGCTTTGCTCAGGTCCTCTCGGGCAACTACTTACAAGAAACGCAGTGTGAATTATTTTACTTCTTAAATACTGTTTATGGAAGTACTTCAAGGCCTGACCTCAGTCACGTCTCACCAGACAATGAGTTGGAATAACCCTACTGCTTAGTGTTTCACTCCGCTTTGTAGTATAAAGAGAATACTATAGCTTTATAGTGTAAAGAGAAAAACAGACACCAGCTAGAAGGCAAGGGGAAAAAAGATGTGATTTTTTGAAATCTTGCAGATGGTAGGATTGAGGCCCAGAAAGATGATTCTTTGCTCAAGATCAGCAGCGAGTTTGGCACCGAGTCCTACCTGCAATGTGACCTTGCCGGCAGGTTTTGGTGACTCGCTGCCTGGAGCTCTGGGCCATGCAAGACCTGCCTGTCCCCTCCTGCTAGACAAGAGCCCTTCTAACGCCCACAACGTGGCATGAGATGTGCTCTAATCGCAGGGAGCAAACCAGCTCAAAGTAACAGCATGTGGCAGCTGCTTTGAGCTTTACCCCACAGGCCCTGCCAGCTCCCTGAGGAGGGCAGGACCGAGCTCAGCTAGATGGGGACTACGGCGAGATGTGACAACAGTCTTTAATTGTTTAGAAGGCATCAGCTCTTATTTGCACAGGCCCAGGAGGGTCAGCGGAGATAGCGAAGATCAGATGGAAATTTTAGGCTGGACTTCAGAGCTTCCTTGCTGCAAAACCAACAGACCAAAGGCACAGCCTCTTAGGATGGAAATCTTCCTGATGCTGCAGATGAACTCCCACTGCTGTCCCCCCACTTCTGCTTTCTCCTGGCCTGTGTCCTCAGGAATGTCCTGCCAGAGACCTTGCAGGATAAATCAGGCTCCTGGGAACGACTACAGTCAGGAAAAACTGTTTTCAGTTGACAGACAACCCCAAATTGCAGTGGGTGTGCTGTAATACTTGTGACACGATTGGGAGCAATGCTCTAATTTAGACACTTGCTTTGGCAGAGCTGCATAGGGAGGGCGATGGAACAAGAAACCTGCTGGGCAGCAGGGTCCTGCTTCTTCCCTGTAGACCAGGTAGTGTCCTGGGCTTCTGGAGAAATCATTTCAGATGCACCAGGTGCTTCACAACTATTAAATAAACCAGCTTTCCTAGTTGCCTCTCTTTAAACTGACTGTGAGAGAGGATTAACCTAAAGCCAAGCTGGCCACACTGACAACTCGGTCACAAAGTAGGGGGATGGTTTTGAGCTTTAAGAATTGCTTCCTCTTCCTCAGCATCCTGTCCTGCAGAGATCCTGCTCAGATCTTTCCTCTTTCTCCCCCTGTGCTTTTGAGCCATGTATGACGAGCATCACCTTCCCATTTGATGGTCTGCAGCTGCAGCAGGAGGGGCAGCTCCTGCAGCGCTGGCTGTGTGGCATCCCCCCGACTCCTGCTCTGACACGCAGCCTGCTCCGCTCGCTCTTCATCTTCTCTGTCACTCCCGGATGAAAACTCCCTGGTAATTACGGAGGCTGCAGACAGAGCCTGCCAGACGGACGGCACAGGCAGGCCAGCAGCTCGCCCTGCTGACCTCCGTCCTCGGCTTTCCTGCAGTGCCAGGCGGCCGGCCGCCTCCGCTCTCCCAACACCTCGCTCTCGTTCCTACCCCTGCAGCTTCTCAGCCCTTTGTGGGGGGACGGGGACCAAGAGGGCTGTTTGGGGAGGGGTACCTATTTTAAAAAATAATCTGTCACTTCACAGTGAAAGAAACCCTCACTTTTATGCTTTAAAGGAAAGGAAACTCTTCTGTTAAATGCTCTCCTGGTATGGTGTACAGCAAATGGAAGAAAGCCTCTGGAAGCTGTGCTGTAATGACTTGTGATGCTTTGCCACCTAGGAAAGCACTTGGAAAATCACTGGGAGGAAAAATCTTAGTTTACTCTGTAGGAACCCTGGGTTTTATGCTGCTTTTGAGTTAGCATGAGGAGCTTTAGGACACTGAAAGCTCCACTCAGCTGAAGAAAGGACAAACATTCCCAGGGTGGAAATTTGCTCCATTTATCGATATTAGTAAATTTATAGCTCTCTTCCTTGCATTCCCTGTGACCTGCCAGCAATGACTAAAAATTCAAGGTAGTGTCCACATCCCCATCAGCCAGGTAGAGTCCTGCTGGCTGGAGGTGAGCTCTCTGGAGAGGGTTTTGCTCCAGTTTGGCTGGAGATGGAGGACCCGCATTAGCAGGTTGCAGCAGTGCAGCTGGGGGATAGAGGCAGTGAAAGCTTTCCCCAGGATGACAGGCACAGCACGGCGATGTGGAGATTTTCTGAGCTATAATTGCTTTTCTCAGATGAAACAGCAATGGGAACCAGGAATAAAATTGGTGCCACGTTAGCACATTCGCAGCTGGGGGGGGGTCCCTTCGTGCTTGTGAGATGCAGCAGGAGACACTGCAAGGGGTTTCCCCGGGCTGCGTGGGAGCAGCGTTCAGAGGTGAGGAGTCCCCAGGGAGAGCGGTTGCCGAGGGAGGCTCTGCCTGGCCTCCTGCTTGCTCACAAACACTTTTATTTTTAGACAAGAGCTTTTGCCAGTGGCCTGGTGATCCACAGGTGTTTCTTACCCTTGAGGAGAGGCAAATGTGGAAGAAGAAGCTGTGCTTGATATTAAATGCCCCCACTTCAGGGGTATTTCCTGAGGAAAAATGACTGAAGGCATTGAGCAAATGACACAAGGGGAAGCTATCGACTGAACTAGCTTCTTGCCCAGTACTGCAGGGCTCTGATACTGAGCTGGTTTGCAGCTTTTCCCTTTCAAACAATGCTTTCGGGTGCCAGCGCAATCCTTTCAGATGTGCGTGCTTTCTGACAGGGTCTGGTAAGGGTAGAGGCTTTGTACACAAGGACAGGATGGCAGCACGATGAGCTGGAAAGGGACTGGTTTTGTAACTGAAAGCATTAGGAAATGCATCAGAACTTCTGGAACTTAATCCAAACTGAAGTGCTGAAATCTGGGGAAAATGCACAGAGTAGTAGAAATCAGATTTTCTTGTCTTTCCTTCTCTGCTTCTTAGCAGGAGTGACTGTCTTTTGAGGACACATAAAACCAGAGCGAGGGCTTGCAGTTTGATGCCGTGTTTGTCCATCTCCACTTAGCCCAGGTGAGCCTTGCCCAGCCTGAGCTTGGTGGAGCGGTTCCCTGTCCCCGTCTCGCCCCGGCTGTCCTGCAGGTCTGGAGGAGCAGTTTGCAGGCGGTGAGCCTCAGGAGAGCCGCACCCCTGCTGCTCACCCAGGCTTCAGCACGAAAAGTGACTTGCAAATCCTCCTCTGCAAAACCTGTGCCATATCCCTGAGGGTACCCTACCATGCTCACTTCAGAGATTTTAATTGCCATAATCCTTTCCCATGTTGTAGTAATAAAGTGCTTGCTTCCCCAATAAACAGGAGTTAATTTGGGTGCGTTCAAGCTCTGTGTTTGGTTTTTTTTGGATTTGGGAGGCTCTTCCTGAAGCATTCATGTTGAACTAACAAATTTTTATTAATGCTTTCAAATGGAGATGAAAATGATCTGTTATCTCAGATGTCAGGCTTGATGAAACCAAAAATCCCACTGGTTCAACCTCTGTTCCTTCTGCTTTGTGTAGCTGAGCCTTAATGCAGTAATGATATTGCAATACTCTCCGCGATGAATATAGAAACGCTAACTGGATTAGCATGCTGAACCGTTTATTCCAGCTGGGCCTTCTTTGCTCACAAGAGCTTGTCTGAACTTCACTCATTAATGTGCTGCTAAAACAAGTGAATGGGTTTGAAATGTAGGTTTGGTCTTTCTGTTTTCCCTCACCTAAACAAGCATACAACTATTTATTTCCTCCTGTAGAGTAATCCAAACACAAATCCTAGGAGCAGCTAGGTTAATCTCTTTGGCAATTGAAGCTGGTCAATAGAATTCAATGGAAGGGTGAACATATTGGATTGGGCAGCAGAGATAACGCAGTCCTTATTTTCTTTATCCCTTAATGAAAGGATGGCTCACCAGCACTCTCATTTCGAGGATCACTTTGCTAGCGCAATCGGCACTGCGGTTTGTGAGCTGCTGGGGCAGCCGCCTTTGGCCGCCGAGGATGCGTCAGCTCCCGTTTCACGCGTGTCCCCGGGCGGCTGCTCTGCTGGGGACCGCGAGGACGTGTCCCGTCGGCTGGTGGCCCAGCTCTGCTGCGTCGGGGTGGGGCAGTCACGGTGCGAGCTAAGAATGTGCTACGGAGATGTGTGCAGCCATGTGTGTGCTTAGGTGTTGCTCTTTCCTTCTATGCAGATTTTACTGTTAATAATGCTATTTTTAGCTTCCCCTTCCAGAACTCATACAAGCATGTATTTCTGATCTCTTTCAAATATATCTTGCTAGCAAAACTGAAACATATTCTCATAGAATATATTGCATGAATATAAGAAACTTTTTTCCTTAAGAGTTCTTCAAATAATCCTTGCTTCTTAAGTGTGGAAACAAAGATACATAAAGGTCTATTTCTGCAGGAGGAACACAAGTTAAAGGTCACAGGGCGAACATATGAGGGTTGCCTATGGAGCTGAAGGGATAAACACAAATGCCTTTCTTAACTGCTCTCATCCTCTTGATGCTCACCCTGCACCAGTGGAAATAATGCAGCCTTTTCTGCAGGGAAGAAAAAGGCATCTTAGCTGTGCGGAAGAGCTACATGTGCTGGATCTCTTTCTGCAAATTTTCATTTTTTAAAGTAGTATCAGATACTAATAACTAAGCCTTTTCCTGGTTTAATAACAAGGAATCTTCCTGACGTCAAAAGCAGTATTAGAAACGATGGGGCCAATTAACTCCCAGAGTTTTCCTGTGACCTTTGAAGTCTGCACTGAGATATACTTTGTATAAATAGACTGAAATAATGTCGAAGGATGATGGTTGTTTCTTCAGGTTAGAAGCAAAAAAGGCTTTCTTTAAACAAATACAGCAAGTGTGTGCAGAAAGGTCAGCAAACTGAGTCCCATAGCCAATGCAGAGAGGCTGGTATTTAAAACCCAACTTGTTTCAAAGCTGAACACCGCTGTGATGGGTATAATCCCTTTGGCATGTGCCCGGGTGCATCCTTGTGGAGTTTGTCCACGTTTCTGTGCCTGCAAAGCACCCGATTATCTCTGGGAAGTCAGGCGTCAGGAAGGAGAACAGCGGTTGCAGGCTTCGCAGCTTCTGGCAGGACAAGTGCTTTGCTCTGGTCGTGCCTATGGATCTCTTCAGTCTGACCTCGGAGATGCTGGTTCCGTCTCTGGATCCACCCACGGTTGATCTGTTTGCCTGGTACCTTGCAGAGCGGCTCTGGCAGACCAGCCCCCACGTGTCCCCTGCTCCCCGGGTGCTCTGCCAGGCAAGGCGCAGCAGGGGCGAATGCCATGAGAAGCCTGAAAATGCCCCGTTCTTGCTTTGGTTGCTCCTGTTGGTCTGTGTGCTCCTCTGAACGTCTCCCCCCTGCTCTCTGGGCCCAGTCCTCCCAGAAGGATGAGAGGTTTCTGCAAGGAGAAGGTCTGTGGGGAAGTAGCACTGGCAGCTGAAGTCTGTATGACCCTGGGTATCTCGGTCGGAGCCCTTCTTCCCCAGCCACGGAGAAAGGATGCAGGTATTTATCTACAGCCAGGATCTTCACCAGCCCTGAATTGCCTTCTCGAAGTTCCCCCACCAAACGGGAGCCAGCCCTGGTCTGTATTTCAGCTGCAACGTGGCCAACACACAGCACCTCCTGGGCTTTGCCATCTGGGGAGAAGCTGCCTTAGGTTGTGTTTCACCCCAGCGCTTTTGGACCAAGGCAAAGCTCCACTCGCGGCACTCGGGCAGTTCAGCTGACGGGGTGTACGGAGCAAATACTCAAGGTCTTCATGAGCATCTGCTGGGTGCCTGCTCTGCAGCCTGGGGTGGGATTGACCAAGCCAGGACCCCCCTCCACCACAGCACAGCTTTGTCCTACTTGTCACCGCTGCCCGTGTGCTGCCTGTACCGATTAATGAGGAGGCATTTTAAGGCAGAGCACTAGGGAGTTGATTTAATTACCGGGTTAGAAGGTATTTGTGCTTAAATTAACTGTGGCTCCGTTTTCCTCCCATTACACAAACTTAGTTAAAACACCACTGAATAGTGCAGACTTCTAACAGGTTCTCTAGTAAGTGGCTGTGGCTTTATCTACTGATTAATAACCAAAAGCTGGATTGAAGGTTGTGGTGTTATGTTCTCCATGGGTGTATAAAATAAACACATACGGTGTCCTTTCAGTATTTCTGTGCAGGCATTGTGCAGGAGGCCCGGAGCATAAATATGGCCATAAAATCATTGTAACATCACACAGCTCAATGACAATATATTGTCTAATTATGGAAGGCTCAAAGACATCCTCAAGAAAATATAAAGTGGAAATGTAGGTCTATGGATGGATCCAGGATGAATCCTGAGGAGACTGGGTAAAACAAGTGGGTATTCATGAGTAGTGCAGAAATAAGGACTTGAGGAAATTCAACTATAAAAAGATGGGGAAAAGGGGTTGTCTGTATAACAACAGACCAAAAGGGAAACATAAAGCTGGAAATTGGGTAATAAATCTCTGCCCTCATCAAAGAAGAGACAGTTCTATTGGAAAATAAAAATAACATTCTAGACCACAACAAAGTGGAATTTATAGCCCAATTAAAAATGCACGACTAAAAAAAGAAAACCTCAAATACTTTTCTTCCTGCTTTAGGTAGACTACTGTGAGAGCATAGCATATCTTGAGGGGGGAAAGACAATTGGAAACTGCAAGAAAATAATAGCTTGCACATACAATTGATTAAAGACTTCTCTTTGCCTCTGAGATAGTCTGCAAAGTCACAAGCTGCTCCAGAGCTGCTGCTTCCCCTGGACTTTGATTTGTTTGCTTTGCACCAGTTAAATGTCTGGCTCTGGTGCTCCAATCTGAGGTTGAGACCATGAAGAACGGGGCCCAGGGAAGAGATGGTCTCGCCTCTACCGTGCCCTTGCTCGGGGTTTACAGGGGACGGCTGTACTGTATGTGGCAGGACTATGTGGGAATCTTGTAGACCTGACTTCAACCTGACACTTTTGTACTACTGGGGGATGCAACTGGAGGCTGGGGTCAGGATGGAGGCTTGTACCTGTAGTGGCGTCAGCAGGGGAGGGCGTAACGGGAGCCAGGAGCTGCCCTGTGGCTCTCATCCCCCGGAGGAAATGCTATGTCATAGCATTAATGTGGCTACAGACCTGATGAAACAGCCCACAGCTCAGTGACAACAGATTGTCTAATTATAGAGGTCACAAAGACATCTTTAAGCATCATATAAAACAGAAGTGCAGCTCTGAGGATGTCTCTAACTCCCAAAGAACATGGAAAAGGGGGAGAAACACTGATGTGCTGCAGAGGGAGGACGCTTCCCCCTCGGCTGACGCTGGTGTCGGCACCGGGGAGGAGAGGGGGGTGCCCCGGTAGCGCTTCAGTGGGGAAAGAGAACATCCATCCATCCTCCCTCCAAGAGGGAGGGAGAGAGAAAAGCAAACACCGTTATTATCACAAATGTTCCTGAAAACTCAGGGCAGCTTTTGCTTGAGCAACAAAAGCCACGCTAGCCACACAAACCATCTGGAGCTCCCTGTGGGGATTCAATAAACTTCCTCAAATTGCTTTAGACACTTTCCACTCTCTCCTCTCATTTTATGTGCAGAGTTCAGTGAGACACTGTTTCCTATTCAAACACCACTTGTCACTTGCAGTTGGGTCGTTCTTCTTCCCTCTGCCAATACTTTGTTCCTATGGCTCTTGAGTCTCTCGCGTCCTTCCCAATACCAGCTCTCCGCGCAGAGGGGCCGTGCGCCCCGGCACAGGTCACACAGCTCAGAGCAAGGCGCAGCCGGCCCCATCGCACCGTGAGGGTACGGCACCTCCCCTTGGCCCGGCACAGCGGTGAGGTGGTCGCTGGTCCATTTGCGCACCAGGAGCGTGACTCGGCTGCCTGCCCCCTTCCCTCCCCTCTAAAGAATTGCTGTCTCGTTTCTCTGTGCTCTTCAGCAGCTCCTGTCCTGCTCCGTCCTGCCGGGGCTCCAGCCCTGCTGCAATGCAGGCAGCGGTGCCAGCAGCACCAGCTGGTGACCGCGTTTCTGTCTGTCTGCTGCTTATCAGGAGTCAAGCCACAGACTTGCTCCAGCAGTGAATTATGATATAAAAATAAGCACAGGCCTGATCATTGGCTTTGTCTGCTTTTTGCAAACAGATGCTCCATTGTTTATTGAGCCTGTTCTCTAATCCACTGATATGTACATGGTATTTTAGATTTGCAGGCACTCTTGTATCTTAATTTTTAAAGTGCACCCTTTAAAATGCCCGACAGATGCATTTTGTATGTCGTCTGTTAGCGTGACCTTCTCTCACAGGACAGTGTATTTAGCAGTGACCCAAGGCCGGAAGACCTTTGTTTCCCAACCCTATCAGAAAAGCAGATCCCACCACAACCTTGACCTAAAGAAAGCATATATGTATATATCACAGCCTTCGCTCGCTGATGCTCAGGGGTTCGTCTTGAGGAAGAAGAAACTTTGTTGTGCTGGAGCTGACCCCTGGCTCAGAGTCTGATAGTTTTCTTCTAGACAATATGAGAATATGCTGAAGAAACGGCCATTAATCGCTGATCATGCCATCTCGCAAGGTATAGAAGGGTGAACTCTTAGGAGTTCTACTGGGTGACCAAATAGGTACTTCTGGCACCTGTATAGACTTAATTTTCTCAAATACAGGTCTTCTGTGAATATATGAGCTCACGATGATAAAATTAGTTTGCGTCAAACATTCTTACCTGTAAAATGCTGTCCCTTCTCTATTTGCAGACACGGTGTACACATGGCAAGCAGATTCATTAAAAAAATCAATTTTATATAGGGAATATTTTGAAATCTTATGCCTACCATAGTTGTTATGCACATGTTGGATAGAAAAGAACCCCTGCCTGTTCATCGTGCTGTTTGTGACATTTTCAAATCTAAGCCCTGTCCCATCTACCAATATTGCAAGAGTGTGTCCTGAATAAGGGGATTTGGTGAAACTCTGCAATACTCAGCAATTTCAGCTCCCAGGGATGCATAGGAGCAATTTTCCTCATGTTCCTTGTTATTTCAGGTTTCATTTCTGAAGAAACTTAAAGGAAAACTCAACCCAAATTACTCTATATTTGCTTCCCATCAGAGCAAAATTATATGACAGCTCTTACTTGATTTCTGCATGAAACCCCGTGTCTGACTTAGTCAAGTACTTTTAGTATGTATCCCGCTAAATAAGAAGGAAATGCAGGTGCTTGAAAGGGTAAAACCCAGCCTTGAATCACTGACTCTCAGCAAGCTTGGCTTGCTTCAGCTCTTCAGCCAGAGGAGATGCGGGAGGACGTCTCTGTTCTAAAATCCTTTCAACTCCAGTCAGAGCTTATCCTGAACCGAGGCGGCTGCGCGGTGCCTCTCCCAAATACCTGGAGCCTCTGGGCAGACGGCAGTGCTGCCCCGAGCTGGCTCTTCTCGGCTGGTGCAGGCAGCCGGTGAGGCTGCAAATAACCAAAACCTTTCTGAGCACCTGCATTTCCAGTGGGCTTTAATGGAAAGACAGTGATAATTGCTGCCTGAAAGTTTGGATGCTGTGTAGCGATGACAAACGTTTTTGCTGTGGTGCACAGTGCCAGGAGATGCATGTGCAGAAGAGCCTATCTGAACCGAAAAAGCCCACGCAAGAAATACTGACCTAGGCCAGATGCTTTCTGCTCATGATGCCAAATCTAGGTTTGTTCTGCTTCTGAAATAATAATAGAGCAAATTTTCTAAGCATCTTGGTGACAGACATCTCTTCCCTGAGTTCTTCAAAGGAAAAAGCTCCTTTTTTCAGACCTCACTGAGGTCGCTTAGGCTACGGCACAACACCACTACATGGCTTTCAACAGCATTTTCAATTAACACCAAAATCTAACGAGAGTACATAATCACAGGTATTCGACTGCCACGGGACCGATAGGAGACGCAGACTTCAAATGCAGTGTCTTCAGAAACCCAGCCAAAAAAAGCTTTTAATGCATATTAGTCCGATACGTGCTTTTTCACTTGGGCGTATCGCCAAGGGGCCGATATTTAGTTAATTCTGACAGAAGGAGGAACCACTTTGCCTCATAAGGACCAAGACTGGTCCCAAAAAGCAAAAGCTCAGCTCTGCCCAGCCAGGAGCGTAATGCATGTTCGCATAAAGAACCGGTGCAGAGGCCGTTCTGCCATCGGGAGCCTGATAAGCAGACAGCAAGAGAGGATGATGTCCCTCGGAAGCCGAGACTTCGCTGTTATTATTAATTTTTAATGTCTTCCTTTGTTCATGCATCACATACGCACAGCCCGAATCCAGCCCTCAATCAATAACCTGTCAATCTTCCTCCCCTCTTTCATCTTGCAAATCTCGAAGCCTGTGTGACAGGCTGGTTTTGTTGGTGCTGAGAGAAAGGCGCTGACCACGGGGAAGCGGATCACTTACACCTCGGGTCGGCCTGGCGCTTGCTTCTCAGCTGGGTTCTGTATACTTGCTGTTCTTTTTTTCTGCATTAGTGCATCTTTATGATTGCATTTACATTCATCGTTTTAAAGTGTGCTTCAGACACTCAGCAAGGCACCTTGTTAGACCAGGTCATGCCCTGAAATGCTTTGAATCTCTTATGCAAGTGGGATGCAGTGAGCAAGGAGGAGGGAAGGGCAGGTGAGGATGAACAAAGGGTTGCACAGATAAAACTCTGAGGTGCTTTGGAAACCTTGCTCGTGTCTGTGTGTTCCAGGCATTGCTGCTACCTGTGCACGGGATTAGCTCTCCCGGTACCAGTCAGTCGCAGTCAGAGCGCTCGTGCTGCCCGCGGCCGCGCAGGAGTGCGGTTGGGTACTTCGCAGAGCCCCTTGGGGCCACCAGTTACTGTCTGATCATTCCTGCGTCCCAGCCGTGGCCCTCATCCTTCGGGAGGTCTTGTAGCAACCATCCCCTTTGTTTCTTGCCCTCGGTCTAAAAGAGCTTGAGTTTTATAAACCAAATCAAAGTACTTTAAATGATGTGTAAATCTGCAGTTATCTCTGAGCACAACTGGTGGTTTCTTAGAGTCTGGGAACAACTGGCTTAGGGGGAGGAATTTTTGGCTCCTCCAAATAGCCACAAATCACCTGAGTCTGGGGCCACTTTTGTTGCTTTTGATAGCCAGGAAAAAAGTCAGTGCAAATTCAATAGGGACCAGAGTTTGGAAGTCATATATTAGATTTGTGCCCTAGAAAAGCAAGTAAAGAGGAAGAACCTTTATTATTAAGTGTCCCTATAGCACAGACTATCTGAGAGTGAATTCGCCTGGCTGATTCAATTGGAAATAATGTTTTCAAAAACAAGATGCATCTGTTCTCGCCTCCCCTAAATGAAATTATTTAGCACCCTACTATTATACTGTTTCAAGAAATAAGATTCACTGAACGATAAAAATGACACAAAAAATTGATCCAGGCAGAGGAAGTATGCATGGAGCGATAGTAGTAACCTGAGCAGCTGTGCCACACTAGTACACTTCACATCAACTTCTTTTTATACCAGAAGCACTAACTGCTTTAAAAATGTGCTGGCTTCTGTTTTATTCACAGTTAGCTAAAGACGGCACGTTGATTAGAGTCCTTGGTCCAGGACCGTGTAGGATGTGTTAATTGCCAGTGATTGGTAGGGGTGGGGTGGGGGTAGGGGGAAGAATGCTTAAACCAAATAAAGAAGAAACAGCCCTTGAGTCCCTTTTCTTCCAGAATCAAATTTCTGATTCTGGTGTCCAAAAGCATGGTGCTGTTGACATTGTCAGATATCCACTGTAAAAAAATGGAGACCTTCATCCCTTGCTCTTAGAATTGTGCGATCTCTCCACTGGTAGCACATAATCCTCCAAGGTGATGTCATTTCTAGGGAGGCTTCAGACTTAGTCTTACAGTGATTTTTTTTTCCCCTAAAATTTGACAGGAAAGCAAGAGATGCCAAACTCCACCCTAATACCCACGACCTGTGCCTCACAGGCCCCTCCAGATGCACCTTACCAGCTTCTGTGCCTTTCCACCATCCTCCCAAATGGCTTCTCGTATTAATTTATGCCAGTCGCCTCCTCTGGGCTCCCCACAGCTCTGTCCCCATTCACACTAACGCAGAAATCCAACACTGAATAAGAGAGGGCTGTATCACCTGATCAAAGAATGAAGTCAGATTTATTTGACAACTGTTTTCCATGAAAATGTGTTGAGAGGCATTACATTAGTGCTGCTTCTAAATGCTTCATTAATTGACTTTCCTGTCAGCTCTGCCAAGCTTGCATTAACTGGCTCATCCTGCTTCCCTCTCTGTAACACTGCTGTCTCCCCGACTTCTGGAACTTCCCGGCCCTTCCGCATTTTGTTAAAATCAGCCCGGGATTTAAACAGCGCTAGGAGCCTCGGGGAAGCTTTCCTGGGTTTTGAGAGTCTCCTTACAACTGCAGTCTGGGCTCCCCCTCGTTACCAAGGGAAAGAAATACACTTCAGCATCCCTCAGTGATACTAGATATCACTCTTCTTTTCATGTAAAGATCAGAAAATATGCATTAATCCTTTCTGTGTATTACTTTTGCACTGTTAACAGCGATTTATCATATTCATCTAATAATGTCCTATTGATTTATTAGCATTTTGTAGGATTTCATCTATTCTCCTCTACCTTGCTAACCATGGATGTTTTACCAGGATATCTTTAGGTTTTCTTATAAATTTTCCACTTTGCGTAGCTTCTAATTTATCTTTATTGTTACTAATTTCATATTTTGCCTTTATGCTCTTTGTGTTTTACTTTTGGCTTTTAATTTTATTGCTGGCTTCAGTTCAGCAATAAACACGGATGGGCGCCTAGCCAAAACTCTCTTCTTCTCTGATTTGCCAAAGAAAATGTCTCTCTCTATTCTGGTAAATCCTCTGGAGCTGCCTGGTCGCAGTGCCCTCCTCGTGAGGGCTTCCCGGGAGCTGCCGGCCGGGACTCTGGTGCCAGCGCTGTGTAAGCAGGTGCCCAGAACCAGGAAGTTACTTAGAAAGATTAAATGACTTGGTGTGTTGCATCTCAAACACCTCGGAGCATCAGCTGTGACACAGCTATATTTTAAATTGACAGAATCCCAAATGCTGCACTGCAATGAAGGGGGTTTTCAACTCCTTTTGGGCAAGGTCTTTTCCTGGTGCGCTTGTCCTTCTCTCCAGAGCCCAGATACAGCTCAGAGGAGTAGAAAGATGCTCCTTGGCTGACACAAAGAAGTAGCTGCTTCTGCAACTCTGAAGCACCTTATCCAGACACTTCTGAACAGGTTTTCCCTTCAACAGGAATTAAGCCAAGCCAGCCCATGCCCACCCTCGCGGTGTCTGACCAGCCTGTCTCCAAATTCTGCGTGTGCCTGGGATGAAGGCTGCGGGGTGCGTTTGCCCGTCCCCAGGGAGCAGGCAGCCCTGCGGCGCGGGCTCTGCGGACGGGGAGGAGGCGGCTGGCAGAGCTGCTGGCAGACCCTGACGTACGGTAACAAGGACGGTGCGCAGAGCATCGGCTGGCAACCGCAGCACTCCCACCTCAGCATATGTCCTCCTGCCACTTAGCATAAGCTGGTTTTTGCTAATGGGAATTATCGGTGGTTTCACCTGCACTGCTGATTGAGCTGCTGCACGGTTCCCACCGCTCTGCAGCCCGGGAGGGGGCCCGCACCCGCCGGCGCAGCCTGCAGCCAGACGCTTCCCTGCGCGGGCTCCAGTGGGATCCTGTTTCCCGGGTCCTCTCCAGACCCGGTCCTGGGTTAGTGGAGGGCTGCGAAGCACCCTCTGAGATCTTGCAAAAGCATCTGTTGGGGTCCAATTTCTCCTCTTTTCAATGTCCTTCAGGATGTCTACAGCCTTTCCTGCTGTTCAGGGGGAGCTGCAGAAAGCTTTTCGACAACCATGGTAAATTCAAAGTATTGGGATTTAAAACCAGTGGTCATGGGGGTCCTGATGTACCTGGCTAAAAGAAGGCTCCATTTTCTTTGCTGTCTGCAAGCCCACTCCAGCAGTGCTATTCTGAATAATGCACCAGTTCCTAGAATCTCAGGCACAGGCTGAGATTGCAGTATTTTTAAGATATAATGAAAAAGGTAATTTTCCCAGCCTCCCTGCAATCTTCATCATCGGGGAGGTATTTTGTGCAATTTTCAGTACTGGCTATAATCATGCTCCAGAGATGGTAGCATGCTGCCGTATTGCCAGGGGTTCTTTGAACCCTGTGATGCTTTGGGCCCCCCAATACAGGAAAGAAAAAGTGAGTACAGCCATATAGGTGCCATCTCTGCTGGAGCGGCTCACGTATAAAGCTCCTGTGCTGAGAGCAGTGTGTCATCTAGGCAAAGGCTGGCCTAATACCCAGTTTTGAATCTCTGCTCGTGAGGTGAGAAGCTTAAAAAAGCCAGAGATCAAAGGTGAATGAATCCGTCAAATGTGTTAGCACACAGAACATATGGCCTGTGAAGGGGACACTGACATGTCCCTGGCGACATACTACGGTCTGTCACTCTTCTGCCACGCTGTCGCTTCAGGGGAGAAACCCACAGCACTGAAATTATGATGATCGTCATAATAATTTTGGCAGGATTAGTTGCTATGCAATGAAAGGGACACAAAGTTCATGTGATGTCTAGCGCATTAGCCTTTGAAAACCTGATGGGACTTGGAAGAGCTTCTAGATTGCTGGGGACTTTGTGGCCCTTGCTTTGTCTGTGATGGATTTGTTGAAACCAAGGGTGGGGGGGGAAGCAAGCGGAACAGGCTTCATGGAGGAGATAAGGGCTGGAGGAAGAGGTGAGGTCTGAAGGCAGCAAAGCTATGTGGGTGCTGTTTCTTCCCCCCGGTCCTGGGAGTCCCTTTGGAGGCAGGCGTCGAACCTGGCTCAGCGCGGGTCGGGAAGGCACGGGAGCAGCGCTGCGGCCGGCAGCTGCGCGTGGATCTGCAGCTGCGTTCAGCAGAACCCGCTGCAGCTGCACGGAGCAGCCGCGCTCTCGCCCTGCCGCTTTGCCTTACCCCGCAGAGAGGGTCTGTTGCATCAAGAGACCTGGGTTCGTGGAGCATGATGTTTCAGAGTTGTGGGACAAGAACTGAGAATAGTTGTGAGGAGCACGTTGCTGTCTGAATACGTAGATATATGGGGTGGTAATAATAACAGGACAGTGCTCCCAACAACAGCTCTTTAGGCAGAGCAGTCAGAGAGCTCCCAGCAGGGAAGCTGGTTGGAATGAGCTCCATCTACTGACACAGCAGCGCTGTCATACAGTCAAGGGCGACGCTGACTTGAAGGAGGCTGCGTTTCACTCCCCAACTGCTTGTACCAGATGAGTGGGACGCTGAGGGGTAACGCTAAATAGCAGAGTCTGTAATGCACTTGCAGCAGCAGCTGATGGAAGGGAAGCGCAAAGTTGTGCTACCGGCAAAATGGAGCACAGGAGTCTGGGCAGCAGCCTCCGTGGTGCTCGTGAAATAAAAACGTGCCTCTTGCGCTACATGCCAGAAGCCATTATCCAGAAAGCAAATCATCTACAGAAAGGACCGAGAGGAGAGCAGAGCTCAAAGATGGGGGGGTCTGCAGCAGCTAGTCTGCAATCATTCACTTAATCAGGACGTCTCTGTCGCGGCATCACTGCCTTGTGTTTCTGGTGTTAGGGCTTGTGATGTATATTCACTGGCAATAGGATGATGTTAGGGATTTCAAGGAAAACAGAAATGAAAACGTCAAGCCTGTTAAGCATTGGAGTGCTTTCACCAGAACGTGGGCAGGAGGGACTCCAGGAGGTTGCTTAAAAATAGGAGCCAGAGGGAAATTGCTCTCACAATGGTGACATTCTGGTGTTGATGCCCTGCTGGAGCACTGTTCACTCAGCTTTTTATAGATCACAAAAGAAAGAAAAAAAAAAAATCATGTGATGCTTAATTTATGAACCCACTCAAAAAGCAAGGGCTCAAAACTCAGCTCAGTCATCTTAAGTTCAGTCTTGATAGTGTCTGTGTCATAGCTCTGAGTGCCTGAACAAAGAAGCAGAAGAAGGTAGGGCAAACACAGCCGGTTGACCAAGGCCTGGGGCCTCTTACCGTCATTTTTACCTGTGCAAGGGCAGCATAGGACACTTATACCTCTTTTTTGCATCTCTCGAGTACAAATCTCTACTTCAGCGCACAGCAGGTCAACTGCCTGTACTGCCTCTGCGTGCTGCTGCGCTGGGGCCTCTCCTCTGCGAAAGCACAGCACGGCTAGAAAGCTGCTGAAAGCTGAACTGCCTGAACGCATGGGAGGAGTAATGCATACTAGGAGGAGCCTCAGGAACTTTGTGGTAAGGTAGCATAGTTGTTTCTCCTCTATGAGGGCACTGTGAGCTTAAGGGATCAGGAAAGGGTTACTGATCGGGACTTTAGCCCGCTTGTTGCAGCTGAAGGCTGTGCTACATGTAACTTGGGCTTTTGCTTGACTACAAGGTGCATATCTGATAGTGTAAGTCTTGTCTTGTGCTTATGTACATGTAAGGCTTTCGTTTGTACTGTGTTGAATAGGAGACAGCATTACTAGAAAGCTTTTTGTTAGATTGAAACCAGAGCACTGGGAAAGGAAGAGTATAATGCGCAGAGACTGATTTTCCTCCCTCTGGCAGCCCCCGACCCTGGGCGGCTTCGCACCAGGGGCAGGGAGCGAGGGATTGGGGCCAAGGCATCTAGCGTGGGAGTCCTGTCCCCCCCTCCTCCCTCCCCTTCCCCGCACAGGGATGTCTTCACTTGCCACCACAGTGCGATTACTCCCGTGTGCCAAGGAGGAGCTTGGCAGGGCTGTGTCTGGCGGCTCTGCCAAGAGCTGTTTGGCAAACACGGTACTGATAGACTGGGAGAGCAGATATCGGATCTGCAATATGGCCCAGCTCAGACGGTAAGCAAACAAGCTATTGTGCCGCCCCGTTTCTTGCTCAGCTTGTTGAATCTCCCCTTCGTCTCCTGTACCAGAAGTGCTGGTGCCTGGCAGTTGCAGGACGGCCGCGGGGTCTGCAGCTCCCCCAGCCAGCGTCCCCGCTCCGGACAGCCCAGCCTACGGCCAAACCCAGCATCTCCACTGAGGTTTCACATGAGCTCAGGGGAAGGTTTCTTTTTGCAGCTCTTTAAGGCTACCAGGATTCCCTAATGGTTACAGCTGCTCTGTTAACATAAAAGTGATTTGTTCTAAGCCTACAAATACAGAAACATTTTGCCTACCCCATTTTTCTTCTTGTGCGACAGGAGGCCAGGCTAATACATCACAGGGCCTGCAAAGCAACACCACAACCATCAAGTGATGTACAAAAATGCTATGAATCCTTCCGTCTGTATCTCCTGCCACAGGCTGGGGACTCCCGTCGTCACTGCCCTGGCTGTTCTCAGTACCCCTGTCAAGGCTTATGCCACGCAGGACGGAGCAGAGGACCAAAGTGACGCCTTCTCAGTCCCTGGGTTGGTAAGGAGCGGATCTGCCCGCTTCCCTCTGTGCGGAGCTGACAGCTGAAATACTGCGCTTGGGGAGGTCTGAAAGAAGGGGTGGATTCCTGCACCCGTCTTCCAGGTCTAACTTTGTAACGTGCCTGCGCTGTCCCTCTGTAACCGCGCTCCAGCCGCACTTTCCTCCGTCGTGAGGCTCCCACCCGGCCTTTCTTCCCCCTTCTGTATCTTTCCCAGCTATTTACATCAGAAGCTCTTCACCGCCAAGACCACCTTTCGCCCTGTGTTTGTAAAGCCCCCCTTGCGATAGGGCCCTTCTCGTGCTAGAACCTCCTCCCTGTCCCGCGCTGGCGGGAGCACTGCGCCGCGGGTCGGCAGCGTCTCTGTGGTAGGGAGACGCGCCTGGCACGGCTCTGCCGCAGGTGGGGTGGGCTGCTCTTGGGGCCATCCCTCCCTCCGCTCCGTGCTCCCGGCGCAGGCGGCAGCGAGCTGCGCGCCTGGTGTAATCGAAGCAGCAAACAGACAGGGAGGCTGCAAATACACCGAGCAGTACAAAGGGCAAGACAAAAATAAAGAGTCTGATCCAGACACTCAGGTATAAGATGACAAAAACATAAACAGCACGCTAGTGCCTGTAAATGAATTGCAATTCAGCAGCCAGGCGAGCAGAGCTGACAGGGAGAATGACAGCTCCTCTCATCATCTTTTCAATTACCTGCTGAAGAGCGGACCTCACAGACAGCAGAAAAGTCACCGGCCCCTTAGAGAAAGCGGCTGAAGGATCAGCAGCTGTCCCTTCCCTCGGAAGAGGTGAGGAATAAAGACCAGCTTAGACGGTTTCCAAACCCTCATTCAATCCCCCCACAGTATCGATTGCTCTCCTGCTGCCCGAGGCCAGGAGGGAGACGGTGCCCGTGTCCCCCTGCCCCATCGGGTGCTCCCGTGGGCTGTATCCATCCCCAACCGCCTGGAGCCCAGGATTTCCATCCTGCCAGTGGGAAAAGGGCTTTCCCAGTGGTGCAGGCAGCGGCTGCTTTATGCAAAATTAACATTAATACACATGCGTGCAAAGGTTGCTTCCTTGCCGCTTGCATGCAGGAAGGGAGCTGCAGTGAACATCGGACTCTGGCTGTCCAGAGGTAGCTGTGTGGCTTTGAGTCAGATAAAAAGCATCTCCTTTTTGCAGAAATTCTAAAGGAGCAGAACTCCTCGGCCCCTCTCACCACACAGGAAAATGGAGGCAGTTGCAGAGCTGCAGCGGCTGCAAAGCCACCGGCAACGGGGGGAGCGAGCGGAGGTGGACTCTGTGGGCTGGAAAAAGCGAAGCAGGGAAACAAAAACTTCGGTCACATAAAAAGTCGTAACGTTCACCTTATAAAACACACAAACTCAGTGATTTAAAGGGGGGAAAACTACTATTTGTTTCCAAATTTACAGGCAATAATACTTGATTTAGATCCCTGTCTGCCTCCTGTATAGACTGCAGTATAATTTAAAGGACAATAAAGTCTGGGACCATAATACCATCACCACAATAAATCAGGCTAGCTACCACTACTCAGAACAGAAATTATTAATCTGTGTTCCAAATGATATGCCTGCATATTGCTTATTTTAGCTGTTTATGCAGCAAGCTGAGATAGCACTTTCCCCCGTTATTATTTTTTACTTTTGCAATTAAGTACTGTCTCCTCCTACCAAAGGGGCATTTATTACCCAATATATATGGGGCAGCCTGGTGTGTTGCGCACACAAAGCATCTAATATCAAGATAGAACTTTACAACGTACCACCACACTATTCATTTCTAGGATGTTCTCGATGCTGAGGGCACTAATTCATCCCCAGCCGGCAGCGGCAGGAGCACCGGCATTGCCGCGCAGTGGGAACGGGACGGTGCCTCCAGAGAGCCAGTCTGCAGCCCGGGACCGGGTAACGCCGTTAGTGCCGCTCCCAGCACCAGCTGCTTCCCGCGGGAATGCCCCGGACCAGTTCTCCTCTCCCAGCACCCCCCGGGGGGCTCGGGGTGCCCGGGGAGCGTTCGCAGCCTTTGCGATTCCAGACCGTCAGCGATTTTGGCAAAGTGTATTTACAACACTAAGATAGAATTTAACTTAAAAATTCAAATTTGGGGGATTTTTAATAATACAAGGGAGGGAGGGAAGTCTGTTAAATTTTGAGGGGGAAAGCACGTATTTTCGTGAAAAAGTACATGAGAGAACGGATCAAACTCTGACTGATTCTCAGTGGGTGTTTCCGGCGCCTTCGCACACGCTGGCGAGTGCCAGGGCGCTGCTGGCGAGGGCCAGCCTGCAGCAGGTTTCCAGCCGGGCCCGGCCGTGCCGGCCGGCGCGCTCGCGCTCTCCGGTGACAAAGGGAACCCCTGTCCGAACAGGAGCGAGAAGTCGCCAGCATTTGTCCCACAAACAGCTCTGCAGAGCTGCTGCCAGACAGGCACGTTATCATTTTCTGATTACGATCTGACAGGTGACAATTTGAGCAAGGGAGTGATTCACCCAAAGCAACAAAAGCAAGAATGAGACTTTTCAATTTTCTTCCCTTGGGATAGAAACTAATTAAGGGCAGTAATCTGTGGTCCTGTCTGAAGCCAGGCACAGCTCGCAGGCCCCGCTGGCCTTGAAAAGGCGGCACGCCGAGCATCGCTGCAGACGTCTCCCTTTCTTTTTTGTAAAATCACAATTATCACCGGGAATTTCACCATCACTCCAGACTCAGTTAAACACAAAAAGACATCCGAGGGAGCACGCAGGAAGCCGAGCTGCCTTTTCATTTTTTTTCCCAGTAACTCTGAAGCAATGGACTGAAAATCATGATATTTTATAAGTTTGGGGACCATTCTTGCATCTTTACCGAGATTTGATCCTGCAAGGTCTACCTTCCTCTAATACAAATTGCTAGAATTATATTTTCTGTCAAGGAATGATGAAATCGGCCCTTGAGTAGAGAACACCCCCACCTGGGGTCTTAATCTGAATGCAAAATATTATGAGCTTCCTGTTTAAAATTAGCAGAATTGCCAACTCCTCTGAAATCCCTGGGATTTCATGAGAGGAGAAAGCACTGCTGTCGTGGGCAAACCCTCTCGCAGCTATACTCAGCATTTTGTCTGCATTATCAAGCGATTAGCATCATTTTTATTTGCAGCAGTGATCTGTTTTCATCTGGAGTAAAACATTAAGATCTTAATGTGAATTTTAACATACTCCTCAGGACTACTTAAAAACTGGTGATTTTAATAAAGTACAATTTATTTGTTAAACAAATAGCATATTTTTTAAAAAAAATTGCAGCCCCCCACATTGGCTGCAAACCACATCTGAAGCAAAGGGCTGAAAGTTACATTTGTACATAATGAAATATTCAGCACTGAAATTTTCCCCAGGAATGTCCCCATCTGCTGCTAGATTTCTCTTTCATGCTAATTATTAAATGTATCTGAACAGGAATAAATAATAGATTTCCTTTAAAGAAGCAGAAGTAAAATTTAATGAGTGTTTGGTGGTGGGGTGTGTTTTTCCCTTTGAAGTCGCAGTACCCTTAATGCATCCGGAGCCGCAGGCATCGCCCTCCCGGTCGGCAGAACAGCAAACCTCCGCAGGGAGCAGCACCGCTTGCTCCCGGGCCGGCTCCTCACAGCTCTGCCTGCCTCTGCCTTGGCTTTGGCAGCCACGCGCTTTTGTCCCCTCTCATTAGCAATCAAGCCCTTCTCCTAACCCGGTCCTCAGCTAATAAATACGATTTTTTATAGCTATTCTCAAGCAAACCGCAACCTAGAGCTGCGCTGAGACAGCCTGTCCCTTGAGAAAGCCCCGGTCCCCCCAAAGCCTCAGCAAACCCAAACTGGAAGTGCTCCAGTTACTTTGATCGTTTCGCTTCCTCGTGAGCTAGTTTCATGGCTTCACTGGAAGGTATATTGAGGAACAACGGCAGCGTTTAGTTCACAAACATCTCACAATATGATGCCCTTTCTTGGTGAGGACTATGCTCTTAAAATACAATGTGTAGCATTAAGTATGCTTATTTCTGTTGCGTAGCCTTATGCACCAGCTAGAGCCAGTAATGCAGAAAAGCACCGTCGAGGTCCTGGCGCGGTTCCCATCGATGTTGTCTGCGCAGCTCTGAACTCCTCGCAAATCTTTATTTAGCACAAGGAGCCGGAGGTTCCTCTGGTGCTGCTTTGGTAGAGCGCGACGGAGTCGGGTCTTGTGAGCTGTGGGGTGAGGGACGGGACTCGGGACAATCCTCCTCTGGAGTGTTGTGGGGGACGTGTTCTCTCTTCTTCCCCCCCTTAAAAAATGTAGTGAAATTATTAAGAAATACGAAGCAATGACAGCGCTATACTACAGACACAGAAACTGGTTTGTGGAAGAAAGAATGAGAACAGTTGTATTTCCTCCTCAGTGTAATTACTGATGCACTTCTAGAAATGGTGCCATTTTCAAAAGTAAACCTGTGCGGAGACGTTTGCCTGTGGGACCTGCCGTCACCTCTCCCGTTACACAGCAATTCTGGGGGCATCAAGCCCGCTCCTTTGTTCAGCGGGGTTCTTGCCCTTTTCGGTGATTCCTGGCAATACAGTAATGCAAATAAAAAGCACCAGTAATAACTTCTTACACGAGGCCTCGCATCACACCAGCTAATCGGTTCCCTGCGGGAAGCCCGTGCGTTGCAGGAGTACTGCACCATGGCGTGCTGACCCCATCATTAGACTCCATGTTGTTAGATTTTCTGTCGTCTTACTGGAAGCAAATGTGTCCCTAATAGTGCAAATTGCTGCAGAAGTGTTAATGAAACACATTGCAACTGTAACATAGGAAGAAATCTGTTACTATAAATTGCGTTTCGATTTCCTTATTACCAATTAGACTAAGAGAGTCAAACAGGTCATATTTGTATGCAGCTCGTCAGGAACGAGCCTTCACAGTTAAGATTACAAGAGCAAGAGCTGTTTAATTGTTTACTCTGCCTTTCTCGAGGGAAGGGGTCGGTGCTCAGGCACGGCGAGTGGGAAAGCTCTGGTTGGGGATGGAGATCCTCAAGGGTGTCTGTCTGTCTGTGGTCTCCTCATCAGCCGATTTCTTTTCCCACAGTCCTAAATATCCCTGTTCTTAAACGGGGAACCTCTTCCAGCAATTAAATATTCTTACCTCTAGGAAGATTTTCTTAATCCATAACTTATATCCCATGTGTTTCATGTTATAGGGTGGTTTTAAAAATCTACAGAAAGGTGTCTTATTGATGACAAATTTTGAAGCTAAGTACAAATCCTGTTTGCACCTACCCTCTTCATGCCATAGGAACTTCCTGAGAATGTCAAGATTAAAAGATCTCTGTAAATGAGGTTTGATTCATCCTTCCATCATTCCTGGAAGAAATGCATTGAACCATACTCCAGAGTTTGCTGTTCACGAGGCTTTCAGATGAAATCTTGAAACACTTAAAACCTGTACGTTTGGTAGAAACTGCAGGTCAAACGGTTGTGCTGAAAGAAAGTATTTTTAGTTTGTCACCTGGGCAAAAAGCTCCTTTGATTTTTAAAAAAATATATTCCTGATGTGGAGATGAATGGTAACTGTGTGGTAAAACTATCCACGATCCCTTAGCAGGCAAAGGCTGTGCGTGTGTCTCATCTCCGTCCATTTGGTGACAGTGGAGATGAAAGCTTTGTCTCATATGCTGGCATATTTCATTCCTCCTCACATCTGTTTTCCCCACTATATTCCAAATGACAATGGAATTAACATAAATAATGGCAAGCAAAAATCTGACTTAAAATGCTTTCCAAAAACTTTCTGTCCAAAAGATTCAGCTCTGTCCCTTTCAGTTAGCTTTTCGGTTTTCTCTGGTAATTGCAAGGTTGTCATTCTGACAGTCTGCTGTAAAACAAGGGGAAGAAAAGACTGAGGCAGAAGCCAAAGGGTGTAAATTATTCAGAGATGTCATGCATTTGTTGAGGGGACCCAGGTGACGTCTGTTAATGCCCAAGAACTCAGAAGACCCAGAGAAAACTTGGGAGTAAATTCAAGCCTTGCCAAGATATCCCATTTTGTCCGTTAGCAGGTCTTTGTACCTGTGCCCTGACGGAAACAGCAAGACACGTCTGACACCGCATGTGTACCTGAAAGCCGCTTCTCTGCATCACTCATCTACCCCCCGCGCCCAAACCCTCTGGGTGCCGTCCGCCCTCACCCTCTCTGCTCAGTCCTGCACCTTCCCCGGCGCAGGACCCTACGGCTCGTGTTCGGAGAGCAACGTGTCGGTGGCTCCGGGGACACGGGCCAGGGAAAGCCACCGGCCGGCGGGGAGCTGCCGGGGCGGGAGGAAAGCTCCGTCAGCCTTGCTTACCCTGGTGACTTCAAACGGAGCCACTCTGGCAAGTACAGGAGGGATTGGAGGCTCCCCATGGGGTCATTCGTGATGAAAACGCACAGCAGAAACCACGTCTGTGCCCCGAAGGATTTAAAATGGAAGGGACTAGAGAAGAAAGGGACGGAGAGGAGAGCTGTCGTGGCTCGCCCCGGGAGCACCTGCAGGGACGGGGACCGGGACCGCGGCTGCCGGCAGAGCACCGAGCTCTGCCCAGCCCGGTGCCACGTACCGCTGCGGGCCAGAAGGATGCAGACTGGTCATGCAGTGAAGCAAAGCAGGCGGGAGGCGAGCTGGCCCGTGCTGGCGAGGGAGGAGAAAGCGTGCAGGGACAGGAGGCAGCCACGGCTGCAGCTGGAGATGAGTCTCGGCACATTTCAGTAGCCAGGTATGGGAAGCTCTGAACCCCATCTTTTATGGGTCACCTGATGAAGCAACCATAGGGCAGTGTTCCCTACTACAGCACAAACTAATGCATTATGTCTTTGTTATGCTAATGTCCCAGCACTGCACAATTTAAATAGCACTTCCAGAAAAATTAAGTATGTTCATTGACACAGTGAAATGTTTTCACCCTCCATGTAACCTTCACAGTTTCTGTACAAAATCTATCAGTCAGTAAACTATTCATCTGCGAATGCTTACCAATTATTATGCTAATGTATTACAATACATTACAGTGAATTCTTTTTAAATGCCAGGAAATGCAGCTGTCTGGCAACCTACTCGCCTGTATTACGGAGCTATCAATAAACAGCACAGCATTTGCAACTGGATTTTGACTGCTTTGTCAGAACTATGCAAAAAATTTCTTATCATTTAATATTATGAAGAAATTCAGGAATTAAAGTGGTGTAATGTATTCTCCATGCAGTGGACTCGAGAATGGCACATAAATACAAAGTAGACAGCTGTTGCATGGGTTTGCATTGAGCCAACTTGCGCATGAACGTGTCGGCATGCAGCACAGAAAGAGTACTGTATGTCCATAGGAGCCAATACATATATATGCACGCTATGATGTGTAACTGCTCCATAAGTCATATCTCTTTCTTGGAACTGAGTGATATTAAAACTTAGACTAGCATATGTAGACTGCAAACGGAAATAGTAGATTATATATGGAGAATAGCATATTAATAGTTCACACTGAGACGATTCCTTCCACAGGTCATAGGAACTGCTTCCAGGTACCAAAAGGAACTCTCTCTTTTGTTGCCTGATAGAGGAAATATTCAATATTAATATAAATTTGGCTGTACTCTAAATCACTGAGGAATGAGATGATAAAAATCCTAATTTATTATCTAGACTTAATATCTCTTGTTGAAAAGATGAAAGTGCTTAGTCTGTGTATTTTAAATTTCATTGCATTTTTTAATGCACTGCCTGTGCTGAGAGCTGTGTTGCAGAATAGCGACCAGCATCTGAGTTTGCTTTCCCAGCAGTGCTTTGCATTCCCTTGCCTGAGAACATGTGCCGATCCAGGTACCGGCAACTCGCAGTACTTTACTTTGCTATACGCTGTTATGTAGGCTTACATAAATGTACATGCTCGGTATTTTTAAACATTTGCAATTGCATAATACTTTAATGAATTCATTTATTCCTCTGTAGCACGACTCAGAATATTGGAGGGAGACTGTGCATACATTAGCGGTGCAAAAACTTCTGGGCCCGCAGGCGGCCCCTGCCAGCCAGGCTGACGAGCCCCGGCACTGTGCTGCCGATCCCGAGGACGCTGGCTGTCCCGTAGGACGGGCAAGCCCGGCTGCACTCGGGGCTCTGTCAGGGAAGACAACCACACCCTCGCAGGCAGTGGAAATCTCCACTTTCGCAGAGGAGGTGAGGCCACGAGATGCTGCCAGAGCGGACGTCCCGTGGAGCCGGGGCTGAGCTCGGACCTGGCCGCCAGCGGGACCTGCCAAGCGCTTCTGCGCTGGCAGGGAGGTGGTGTGCGGGGGGGCAGAGCAGGGGCTCGGTGTTGGCCACACAAGCAAACCCTCTCCCTGTGCACCAGCTCCACCATTACAGCCAGCCCTGCCTCCCCGCGCCCAGCCCTGGGGGTGTCAGAGCATCTCCTCATCCTAGTCCTCCTCCCCTCCTCCTCCTCCTCTTCCTCTTCCTCTTCCTCCTCCTCCTCCTCCTCCTCCTCGCACCTTGAAACCTGCCCAGCAGGATGGGTGAGTGCGGCTTTTTGGTCCAGGGTAGTGTGGTCTTCATCACTGGCCGATTCCTAGACGCATGGCTTACTGCAGCACTGAGCAGGAGTGGCATGTTTCTGCAGCAGCCTATTCTCTGTCAGCCCCGTGGCTCATTAGCTACCTAGCCTTTTTAAATTAAGGTGAGTTGTCTCAGTGTGGCAGATGTTTGGGAATTTTTAATCGAAAATGCAAAGAAAAATGAATGCAGCTAGAGGCATCCATCAAAACTTATCTGGTACCCATATTTGTCTTTTCTCAGAAGCTAATATCCATGAATTTGGTTATTAGAGTCATAATGTTATAATTATTTCATTTAATACTCTAATTATCCCTTGTGATTAATCCTGACCATAACAGAAATGTCTGTGAGTCTGGAAGGCACGTTGCAATAGATTTTGCATTATGAATGTTAATTTGAGTTAACAAGTATGATAGCTAGAGGAAAAGAAACCAAAGAGCATGAGGACTTTTAGCTCCTGAGCAAGCACAGGGTCTTTTTCTGCCTATTTTTGGGTAGTAACTGGGCCAGCGAGCCCGAGTTTCTGCTGGCGTGGATTCTGTGACTTCGGTGTAGCATTGGAAAATCTGGGTCCGTATGCGGAGGCTGGGCAGCAGGCAGAGGTGATGGGTGAGAGCTGGCGCCGGCTTCGGGCAGACCTGTGTCCGAGTGTTGTATTAGCAAGTACAGTGCTGCTGGTCACAGGCGCTCGTATTGTAATGTCCACGTGCATACCGTGAGCCCAGTGGTGGTACAGATGTTCTCCTGCATTTCCCTGTTCTCCAGTTTTAGATGGATATAGTGTAGGGCTTACACTTCGGCCAGGCGGTATTTTGATGCATATTTGAGAGCTGTCTGATCCCACCGTACTACTCCATTTCCAGTTGTTTTCTGCTACAAAGTCATACTCAAAGAAGGTAAAAGTATCTTAAACTCTTAAGTATCTTCAGTGTCTTTGTCGGCAGACCCAGTGCAGCCACAGTGCACCGCTGTGAATAGAAGAGCAAAAGCTTTTTCATAATATCTGGTCTTCAGTTCCAAGGACCTTGGTGAATGAGCTTTGCAGTTGTCAGATATGTATTGGCTGTTACATGCACAAATACCTATTTACGCACCTTTATGCTGTACTTGTACTGAGCTGAAAAACTGCTGTCTAGGTCAACACCAAAACCAGCACTAAGTGGCATTTTTGTTACTTCTTGCTGCAGAGGTGGCAGCAAGTGCAGCGCTCAGAGCCACACGCATGCTCGGGCTCTTTCTCAAACAAGCGTGCATTCACATGCACGCCCAGACACACACGTGCCCTCACAAACTTTGCATGCCTGCCTCCAGGGATTGGCCATCTGTGCCTTTATGTACAGAGGAAAGAAATGTATGGACAGAGGGAGCCTATGCTGCTGGCAGAGACCTATGGGGACAGGCTTCTGTGATCTTTAGAGAAAGGCTTTTCCCAGAAGACGCATCTTTAAACAGCATCATGTCAAAAAGAGCCAATGGTATCTTCACTTCACGGGCTGAGACAGTGGCTGTAAACAAACCTCAATTCAGTACGAAAAAATGAGGGAGTACAGAAATTTCTGACCTTGTCGTCCAAACGCAGGAATCGGGCATGGCCCGATGCACCACGCTCCTTGCCTAATGCCTGAATTAATCATCAGGCCCTCTTGCTCCACCTCCGTATGGTCAAAGCAAACACTACATAGATTTTTTCTTTATATACACAAATGATGAGGTTGCAGAAAATAGCCTTTCAAACTGAGGAATTATTGCTGGCTCCTGGCTTCTCTGTCCATCTATCAAAATAACTGCTGACAAAGGGTGAAGTCTTTGGCCTTGCATGCACTGAAAGATGCCAAGCAAGAGAAATACATATGTGATGAGTACCCTTCACTGCATAGAGATATTTCTGTGGCCTTACATTCCCATCACTAAAACAGTCTTTGAGAAACCAGGAATCCTAAAGATGATGCTTCTGCTCTCATCGTCTGAGGCTGCCTCAGAGCTCCAGCGGTTTGCCATCCCCACTGGTGTTTTTCTGCTCCTACCCCACAGTCAGCGCTGTAGGCTGGTGACACCTGAGCACTGCAGGACCACGCTCTTTCTCCATCTGTGGTCAGAGCTGTACACGGGATTCTCACTCCCTTATATGCTACTGCTTAGAAACCATCGCTGCTCGGAAAAAAAAAATAATTAAAATAAAAATTGCTAGTGGTGACAACCATTTTGTCCACAAGTACAGCCCCTATTTTATCAGCTGCACACAATTCTCTTGAATCCATTTGCTTCAGTTGTTTCCAAAAGAGCTAAGAGGCTGGGTGCCTCCACCTTTGCGGGGTGCTGTCAGAACTGCCCTGCAGCTGCAGGGTCCCCGGCAGAGAAGGACCTGGCCGGCTGCCGCCGGAGGAGCAGAGAGGGGAGGGCACCACCGGATCTCGCGTCGGACACACGCCGAGCGGGCTGCCTCCTCCCGCCCTGCACGGGCGGTGGAGATGACCGAGGAAGAAATAAAGTACTAGGATGTGGGTGGCTCGCTGATCTGCCTCTTGTTCAGAGCCATGCCTATTTACCCGCTGCTGCGAAGGGAGGAGTGGCTGGCCAAGGTCTGCTTTGTTTGGCAATGCAAGTTACCAGTGATAGGCAAATTACCAAAGTTTACTAAATAGCATAAAGCACCTGTGTACACAAACTCACTTTTCCTTTAAACAAAGGAACACCTGGCAGTGCCTAACTTCCAGAGTTTGCAAATGCTGTTCTTGAAATATTTCTTCAGGTGTTCTCAATGTTTGCATGTTGGCCTCTCTAAAGCTAGGTCTTAAATTATATAGGGATGGAGCTAGCTGTCTAATTTTAGGTACTGAAATGTGAAAGATTGAGCCAAATGTGGCAAAGCCTCCTTTAGAGCCTGGAGTGGAAAGCGAGGCTGCGGCAGAACCTCCCGAGGGTTTCTTGTGTCACCTGGATCGCTAAGGGCAAACAGGGAATCGCCCCGGGGCCGTAGTATAGATAGGGAAATTAATGTTGCCTGGTTTCTTCCCTACTAGTCCATAGCCCACACATTTGCTCCCGATTTACTTCACCTTGCAGTGAGTCCACAGCTACTGGATTTGCCACCTCTGCCCCGTTAGCCGCACTAAGCCCGAGTTTCTGGCAGGCTTGCCGCAACGCACCTGAGCACGGCATGCTCCTGACCTCCCCCTGCCCTCCTCCAGCAGCGTTTAAGCTCTCTCAGATGGTTTCCAGATCCGCCCACCTCTCATCTCTCGGAGACAAATGTTTATCTGCAGGGCAGTGCTCTGAGCTGGAGCGGCGGTGCCCCTTCCCCGGCACCCTGCCGGGGCGGGTGCTCGATGGAGAAGGTGCCGTTCCGGGTGGACGGCTGCGGTGCGTCCGTTAGCACAGAGCCAGGGTGAGATCCAGATGTGGGGCAGCTGCAGAGGGCACACAGAGCCACGGGGTGCAGAGGGCAGGCTGGGTGGGGAGAGGGCTCTTTGGCAAGACCAAGCGGGCAGTTTCTCTTCCCTTCCTGTTTACGTTTGGCACACTCCAAAGGTGGCTGCCAAGGACTGCAGCCACACAACGGAGCTGAGGCCTTCAGCTGTCAGAAAGATGATCTCGATTCCACTGAAAAGTTCACATCCGACAAAATACTTCTGCTGGGCTGTCTCGGGTATCCTTGGGCTTCTGGAAACGCTGCAGGAGCAGGCAAGGACGGGTGGAGGCTCTTGCTGCACTTTACTGAGGTTAAGGACGTGCTGTGCAGCATCACCGAGGGATGTGCTGTTAGACACTTTTCAGATGGAGCCACATTAAGTTTCCCAGAAGGAGCAAACCTCATCCTCTGTAAGCAGAACCATCCCCCAGATTGCCCATTAAAAGCTCTTTGTGTGTTTTATAGTAAGGAGCTACAGCGAGGCAGACGCAGCGGGCTGCAAGGACACAAGCGCCGTACCCGGGTAACCTCATCCCCATCGCACTCTCCTCCTGGACACAACCTCCTTGGGGAGAGTTGCTCAAACCTGCTTCAGAGCCAAGTGAAGGCACCGCAACCCGGAGCTGTCAGGAGGGAAGTGCTCGCAGGGCGTCTGCCCCCCGTCTTGAGGCAGGGCGGGCAGGAGACGGCGGGCGCACGCGCAGCAGCAGCAGGAGACGGAGGGGCCCGGGAGCGCGGCAGCGCCCGGCGCCCCGTGCAGGAGCCGGCCCCACGGGCTGCTCGGGCCCTAATTTGATTAATGAGCACAGTCGACTCCGCGCCAGCGTAAGCCCCATTTACAGAGCAGTGACTAACAGTAAAGCCAAGTCCCCTTTTTCCGTGTCTCTGGCAGCCAATTACTCATTTCCAGTGCAACAGTCTGTTCTTAATTTGGCAGTTAGGGGGTTGTTGAAGGAAATAATGCAGCAGTGTCCTCTTGGTGGGAGTCTCAAAAACAATATTCTATGAGACAGGAGAAAATTAATGCGAAAATGTGGTGTTTACAAGCCCCTGTCACTGCCCATGCTTGAAGGACTGACTATTAACACCTGGTCAATAACAAGATCTTTCTCTAAAGATTTTTTAAAAAGGGCATCAAGGATGATATTGAAGAGCATGAAAATAATCTGATTAATATGATGCCTCCCTGAAACATTTCTGAAACATGTGAAGTGTTACTTTTACGGCAGCGTACTTTTCCGTCACAAAGTGAAAATCAAAGTGCAGAACAACACAAAATGCAGAGATCCTTACAACATGGAATAATGAGGCCATAAAACCAAACAATAAAGTTAAATAATTTACCATAAATATCTAAAGCTCTCAAATTATTCTCTACATTAACTGCCTATGTTTAAAATGATCTTTGCATTCACCATGTCACAGATGGCAACATCAGACAAGAGAGTCCTTGACAAAATCTCGCTGTAATTATTCTTTCCACAGCTGCAGTTATTTTAATGCCTTTTCAGTTAAGCTGAAAGAGACGCACACATTTTATAAATAAGGGCTTTTAACCAGTTTGACAATGAAGCATTTGAAACGTACAGTGCAAAAAAACAAAAACAACCCAAAAACTTTCACTGCATCTTGAAACCTGGGAGAGCAACTGTGCAGACTCAGAGCAGGAAGACAACTGTTCTTTCTACAGCAATATTTAGCAATTAAAGCTAAAATTACGTTGATTGTAATGGCCTGAGAGAGCTGTTACTAGCAACTTTTGGAGTTGCTCAGACACAATCTAACAATTGGTTTTATTTTGGCTAGCAGCTCGGAAGAGCCCTGTCTCCATGGAGAACCTGCCCCTCAAGGACAGACAGGGGGCTCTGAGACTGATGTCCAGGAGAAAAATACAGCTTGAACGAGGTCAAGGTTACCCACTGCTCCAGACGGAAGTGTTCAGCTGCAGCCCAAGTTTGGTTGGCTTTTCTTGGTTTGGTTTTCTCCGAAGTGCTTTACATCACTCTGGCAAGTCCTCCTCCCTGAGGAACACCGTGAAACCTTAGCCCCTCCTAGAAAAGGCCCCCACCGGGGGCCTTAGCCCCGGCCCTAGAAAAACTGGCCAACTCGCTGAGCAGCAATGGCTCGGCTGCGTGCTGCATTGGCAAAGCCTGTGCGCTGCGGAAGGTGCCCAAGAAGCACGGATGAACCGCCCTGACAGAGGCTGTGGCCCTGGGGACACAGGCCGGCTCTCCTCAAACCCAGTTTCTCAGCCTAGCGACTAAAGCGTCCTTCCCCGGGCACTCGGTTAGGCTCCCTCTGACCCGCCGATCCCATTTCTCTCGGCAGAGGGGACACCCTTGCTCAGCCTCGCCCTCCCCGCCATAGGGGCAGTTCCGCTTGGGAAGCGACTCTGAGAGCCCCGACGTATGTAGGCACCTACAGGAAAGCAGGCTGATTTTGGAGCGATCCTGTGCATTGTAATTGTCACCCGCTCAGAGGAGTTAGGGAGTTGGGGTATATCTAAAACTCCAGACAGCTACGAAAACTTGAGCTGAAGCACCAAAATTTCGGTTCCTGCAGGAGTTTGCGGAAGTGCTGCAGAGCATGCCAGCTAGCAGAGCTCTGTGTGACCTTCCCTCCTGCTTCTGAATCTCTTGAAAGCCCTCAAAACACCTCTCCCCTAAATCTATGTTTCAGGAGTCTGAATAAGTGGCCGTATTTTTTAAAGCTCTGAACACTCAACAGCTCTTGTGAAAAACAAAAGAAGCTGAATCCTCTCTAAGTGAAGTTCGCCCGCTCCCAGCAAGTTGCAGCTGCTTTTCCCTCCCCCCCTTTAAGCTGTCTATTAGTTTAAAAGAAATGTGTGGGGACGCAACTAAAATGATGGTAGCTGTACTGGGAGGGTATTTTCCCATTTAAACCACATAAAGAAAAATGAAAGCATGGAAGATCGGTGTGAGGTTTTTCAAAGTGCAATCCTAGCAAGCTTTGACATACAAAGAAGACATCATGGTCTCCGATGCTTGCGGACTAGGGAAGCCTGATTAATGAAGGTTATTGTCGGGGAGGCCTGTCTTTTATGCTCAACACTGAAAGGCACCAACCCTCAAAGTATTCAGCATTATACAATAACAGATTGTGTGCAGTTAGCCTTAGAAAACAAATGTGCTCTCTCTTACATAAGATTATAGAGCATCCATCACTGGCTGGCATTAAATACCACACAACACTAGTGTATGTAATTAGCAATATATGAAATCTAAACATTATTTTAAAGGAGTTGGGACAACACAAAAAATATTTCTCTTTCACTTTGAAGCGTCTTTTCTCTCCTAACTGGGGTTCCCAGAGAACAGACTTCTCCAGCCCCGCGGAGCGGTGCCGGCAGGGAAGGGCAGTCACCCCGGATTTCCCCCCGGCATCCGCCCAGCCTCGCTCCTGCACTGCCGGGATGCGGCTGCGTCAGTCACCGCTCCCAGGACAGGGACGGTTCCCTGCCAAAACCTCCGCTGATCCCCTTATTAGATTTAGACTGCAAATGAAATACAACTGTAGAGCTGAAATGGGGAAAATGGGATTTTTTATGAGACACAGTGTGCACTGTGTTAATGGGCTGCTCATAAACCATGGCTTGCCTCGAAACCCTCTGCAAAATCCAAAGAGCTGCCACATCACAGATCTCTCTGTACTTATTTTATCTGCCTTCAAAAGGAAACAAGGGCATCAATTCTCTCCAGGAGAACTGACAGCGCGGTTGTAAATCCCTTTGGTTTGCTCTGTGGTTCGCTAGCCCCGAGCTGCTGCACCAGGCGACGCTGTGAGGGCCTGGACGGCGAGCAGCGGGGTCTGGGTGCTGCCGGCGGAGCTGCTTGAGGAGCCCCTTGTCCCCACCTCTCCTCTCTTAACCCCAGCGCAACTTCACCGCAGCAGTCGGCACCGGTGCAGGGTTGGGCGAGGACCCTCCCGATGCAGCACACCTGCTATATAAACCTGCGAGCCCCCCAGGCTCTGGAAGCATTTGGATTCGGGGGCAGAGGGAGAGGGTAGTTACACACCCAAGGGCAGCTCTTTACGGAAAAGTACAGGTCAAAGTGTCTTTTTCCTCCCCTGCCGTTCGTTGCTATCACAGAGTTGCCCGGGGGTCTCCGTCGGGCAGCGTGCGCGGGCAGGCAGGGCCGGCCCTTACCTCCGGGGCTGCAAAGAAAGGAGAGGCGTAAGAGGAGACAGGGACATCGGCGGGTGACCCAAAGCCCACTGAAGTCTTTCCATGACCTTCCATGGAATTCAGTAGCATTTACTCTCGCTGGCATCCTGCCCACCATACGCAAAATGGGAACAGTATTTTCCTCAAGTATTTTGCTTAGGGCTACCCAGGGTCTCTGTCGGAGCTGGGACCTGACCTGAGGCTCCTGGATGCCGATCTCTTATCCTGCCTTTTTTTTTCGCACTGTACTGTAGTATCAGCCACACAATTAAGAGCTATATTTAAGCACTTGAATAAACAAACCAACTTCATCCTTGAAACAGTCAAGCATGCCTCGTGGGGTCCCCATATTCCTCAGTTTTGAATCTCAGGCTGATAATTAAAAACAAAAAAATCACTTCTACAAATTAACATAACATCATGCTGCGGAGCTAGCACAAAGCACCTCCTGTTTCAAACATGCCCGAATTAAAGGGGGCTTGGATTTTTTTTTTTTTTAAAGAGAGGCAGAGAGAAGTCACTTGCCTGGATGGCAAGCAGCTGTCTTCAGAGGGGTGTCCCGAGGGCTCTCTCTGACGCAGCCTGGCACAGGACAGGGTGAGGATACAGGCATGGCACGCTTTGCCAGTTTTGTGATTCCCAGCTGCAGAAGAGGCCAGGGCAGGGCGCGGTGCGGACACCCAGCAGGGAGGCAGCAGCGCAGGATTTCCAAGGTTCCCATAAACATCACACAGTATTTTGGCCTCGGGAGCACCTTCCACGATTGCTCCTTCACACCAGGACTTCTGGCCAAAAGGGGCCGCAGAGCTGGTGGCGTGTGCTGCAGGGGAACGGCCTGACGCCGCTTCCCACGGCTGCGACAAAGCCAAAGCTGCTGCTTTGAAGAGCGTCCTCGACCTGCGTGGACCCCCGTGACTATTCCAGTCCCTGGGGAGCTCCGGCATCCGGAAGCGTAAAGCGGCCGTGGCCCAGCCTCTCTCCCGCAGCACCTCGGCTCTGCCCCACCCCGCGCAGGATGGACGCCGTCCTGTATGGGGTGGGAGGTGCCCCCAAGGCCACCGACTCGCCAGGCAGCAGCTCCCCATCCCTGCCTCCTCCCAGCCCCGAAGGGCAGCCCAGCGCCCGCCCAGCTGCGGCACAGCCCCGCGCGACGGGCGCGTCGGCTCCGGGATGCGTTTGGCACGACCAACAAGCAGAATCCTTGATCGAATGGATCTGGCTGGGGAGCCAAATGATCGGGAGCTTATTATAGCCTCCTTTTTAATTAAGTGTCTCAAATAGGGATTTAATTGGGATGTAATAGCACACACTATTGTACATTAGTTAAATGCCAAGGGATTATTAAGAGTATGTTTTTAAGGCTTTACAGTCCCATATTGAGTAAACACTTGTTAAATTTCAATAAATAACTTTTTAAATCTACATTAAATAAGCAGTTAAGCATATTTAGGATACTCGTTTTTTTCAGAATGACTCCAGTCAGAGAGTCCCGGGTTGTAATCTCAGTATTTCACTAGTTTAATAGAGTCGTGCCTGCTCATACCTATTTGCTGTGCCTCAAAGCCCCTGCCTTGGTGCGGCAATCTCAGCTATTTACATCCGCATGTCACAGTCTTTAAAGCCCCCACCGTTACAACAGCCTAGAGAAGCAGGGAGTGCGCTTAGCCCTATTTTACAAGTACAGAATTAAGGCACAGAAGAGCAAAGTAATTTGTTCAAAGCCACGCGGGGAGTCTGTAACAGAGCAGAACAGGAGCTAACGAAAGATCAAAAAATACTTTTCTAAAAATAAGGCTTTGAAAATCTGTAAAGGAAATGCAGCTCTAACAAACTGCTATATTATGACCAAAAATGCAATTAGTTGTATGCTGGTTTTGTCACTGACATTGGTAATGAACATACAAATGTCCCCAAAATCTAACGAATGTTTCCATCCATTTGCTGCTTGTGTCCAGGGAACACCAGGTCGGGGTAAAGGGCTCCAGGAGGGACAAGAGCGGAGGGCTGCCACCAGGCTTTGATCCCGGGCAGGCAGCTCTCACCTATGTTGCACCAGGGGGGTCTTTCTAAGGCGGCACATCAGAAACAGGAGGTGTAGTCACCCCAGTAACCATGGCAGTGAATAATTTAGGACTCACTTAACCTTCGTAGTAAGGTTGATCTTGAGCTTCCTGCGGCTCTCTGCAGCCGTGGTGTTCTTACAATGAATTATCAGCGTATCCCGAGGAGTAATTGGGTAAACTGCTGCTGTTCTGTAAACTGGCATCCGCGGCCCAGAGCGAGTGCCTCGGTGTTTGGAGGAGAGGACGTAAAGAGGAGGCTCCTCCGAGCACAGCCCGGCTGCGGCGGGTGCGGAGCGGGAGCGGGAGCAGCGATGGCTGCACCAGAGGCTCTGTGCACAGGGACCCTTCGCTAGCGCTGGGCTGGAAAAGCCACCACGCGTTACGGGCAGGGTCGCAGCTGTACTGTCAGGGTCGCATCCAGGACGCTTCAGCACCAGCAGCCGGCCCTGGGCGACTGGGGCACGGGAGCGGGCGGCACAGCTGGGACGCGCGGAGCCGTCTGCTCGCTGCTCGGGGCACCGAGTCCCCACAGACCTGTGCCGGCTGGCGCTGCTGGGGAGATTGAAAAGCCTCCCAAATCCTGCCCGTGCACCTTCTAACCGGTGCTGCCCAGAGCTTCATACTCCTTTTCTGCGCCTCTAAAGGAACCTGAATTCAAATGCTCCTTTCTGAAGCAAGTCACTTCCATTACTCTGTGTCGTTGAACAGGTAACACTAATGAAGAAGACAGGAAATCAGGGATCTTCAACCAAGTGCACTGTGAAATTAATGAGAAGCTACTGAAGAACATAAATATTCCGTGCTCCCCATTAGAGGTAGTTAGCACCGTTAAAGCAATCCAGAGGAAAACCTGCCCAGGCACCACCAGCCATTCTCCCTTTGAAATCCATCACTGTCATGTAGTTTTTGTCAGCTGCAACCAAAGGATGGTTAACCCTTTAACATCCAGGCTATTTAGAAATAATTATTGTTATTATAAATCAAAAGTGATGGCTTAACTGGTCGCAAAAATGTATGTATAAAAAACTAAAATGAAGTAGCATGGCCGCGAAGGAAAAATCATTAGCTCCCTAGTGGGTTTACAAGTAATTTGCTAGCAATAAAAATGCAAAAACACATTTTGGTGTGTAATGATCATAAATAATCCTTGGACAAGAATTCTTTCCAGGACTCACAAGTCCACTCCCTTAATGGCAAGTTTTATTACCCCGGTTTCTCTGTGTTTTCTTCCAAAATGCTGCTGTCGTAACAATTTACGAATTACAGTCCTGTTGGCATAAACCTTCATAATTCATCTGGAAATAGGCTTCCCCACAAACACTCAGGAAGCACAGAGAGTCATGTAACCACGCAGAATGACCTTAATAATGCAGTCAAAGAACACAGATCAGACTCCTGGGCCAGTACCAGACCCAGACGGTCACCCGGCGGGGGAAGAACTGCCCCGCGGAGCCTGCGAGCGGGTGGGTGCGTCCCCGAGCGCGCAGCTCGGAGAGCAGCGCTGGCCCCCGGCCGGCGGCACCTTGCGGGGTCTGCAGGGGACAGGAACACATGGGGCGTTGTGTTTCCAAGCACTGGCAATAAGCGAACATCCCAACCAGCTGCTGAGGAAGCCTGTGAATGCAGTTTTTTCTTAAAATAGGAGAAAGGACAGCTTGTTCAGGATTTAAACTGTGTTAATTTCTTCCCGCCGCTTTTGAGGCCAGAGGGTGGAGAGTGGAGTTCAGCAGCAAAACGAAGGCAGCGGGGGGGAGCTGCAGTGCACGGGCTGAGGCTGTTATTTAGGCAAGACTCGGGGGCAGGTCCCATCTGCCACGGCTAAACCCTGAGCAGGGACCGTGGGGTCTTCTTGTGGCTCACCCCTGGGGTTGAGCTGTTGCGTCAGTCACAGTGTATGGGGGGATCCTTGGAGTACGAGAGAGAGACGGAAAGGGAGCTAAAGTTAATTAGGTTATAATTGCCTCCAAAAAGTACTAAAACTAAATGCGAATTCATAATGTAAAGATAAGGATATGCAAACCAGGCTGGGTTTCAGATTTTAGTATGCCATTGCTCTCCCTCTAATTGGAGGAAATGGATCCAGCAACTGAAATTGCCACTCTTAACATATAAAGTTACACTGCAGACAAGAAGATATTTCATGTTGTTCCTCAAATAACCACATTAATGTTAAGAAAATTAAGTAAATATAGATATAACTGTCTTTTTACTGAGCGGTTTATAAACAGATGGGCACATGTACAGAGTCAGTCTTGTCTATTGAAACACACCACTGGGACTGAAGGTAGCTGCTAGAAGAGCAGAGGATTGTTTATATTTGACACTTTTATTTATAACTTTACTCTTAAGTGAAGTTGATAATCTGTGCAAAGACAAGCTCTACATTTTAAAAAATGTTATCGGCTATCTAAGATCATGCACCGCACTTTCTGGATAACCCTTTCCCCATGATGTAGGTGCATAGGAAAAGAAAGTAAAGATCCTACTTCCATTCAATTATGAGCCAAGCCTAGATATCACCCTGAACCTAAACGTCCAAGGACTCATTTTGAATTTCTTCTAAGTAAAGACAACAAAAACTGATCCTGCAGAAATAAAAATTCGTAAGAAGAAAAGTGCATAAAATGAGGAAGAAAATGGTTTTCTTTCCCTATAAAGGACGAACAGTTCTTTCAGATTTTATAGACCAGAAATTTAAACCAAGAGCCTCCTTTTTACAGGTCCCTGTTTCAGCTTAAAATGGTAATAGCATGACTGCAAAAAAAAAACTGAATAGTGATGGCATCCCGAGCTGCAGAAGGTGCAGGGCTCTGCAGCGAGCTCTGAGGAGGTTCAGGCTCTGCAGAACTGGGCTCCAGAGGAGCGGGACAAGGATTCGGAGGATTTTCCTGCGGCTTCTTCCCTCCCCTGCTCCCATCCCGGTGCATGCCTGCCCCTGGCTTTGCAAGCTGTGGTCTGAGCTGCCGAGTGCAGGCGTTAACAGTGTCGTGCAGGAAAGCCGCCGTTGGCGCGGATGGGAAACGACGCCAGCCATCAGCCTGCTTCTGCAGCTTGGGAACTCCACGGGGCTTTGCACACCTCGAGATTTCCAGGCTCCAGTTAAGTTTTCAACTTCTGATGCAGTGGTTCAAATCAGGAAAATCCTGTCTTTGTGCCAGACAGTTAAAACTGAAAGTAATTAAGGCAAAATCTTTTCCTGCAACAGAAAGTACTGAACATGTGGAGATAGCATAATAATCAGTGTTTCTGCCATCGAAAGCCCGCAAAACAAATTGGATTTTGAATGAAGCACATGGAACAGTGACCTATGTATAAAACTTATCTTGACTTCAAAAAGTAATGACATTTTGTCTCCAATTCTACTGCTAATTACGAATGCTGAATTCTGAATATTCCATTTGAGAAGGATTCATTGCTTGATTGTTTAAGAAATCTAACAGCAGCAAGATGCCGTGAAGTTTCTCTCCTCATATGAACAGTCACTTTGCTAAAATTCCCAGATCTGTCCCCAGAGGCAGTTTTCTGCCCACTTCAAACTGAGCAGACTCCGGCAGCAAACACCCAAGCTGTGGGGAGACTTTGGACCTAGGCTCTTCTTCCTCACCTAAACTATCTAGAAGCTTCAGGCTTGGTAATTTTGATTCCTCTTGCTTCCTCCCATGGTTAATTAATTCAACCCTTTCCTAACCCACAGAGGACAGCCAAACGATCTTCCATTTACTGGAGTCCTTGAACTGGACAAGACCAACGCACCACGTAAGTGATGGGGAATTTCATCGTCCTTCACCAGGGGTGACGGGACACGGCAGAGCACAGGCAGCGTACCAGGGCAGGGATCCCAAATGAGATTAAGAACACTTTAAGCAGCCTATAATGCAAAGCAGAGCCAGAGACCAGGGCAAAAGTGACCTGAAGCATGATTTGCAGTGAATGTCTTTTTCTCTCATAAATAGGAGAGACACTGTGGGATGATTATCCACCCAGATTTATCTCTGCAGCTCCGCGTGTATCCTTCTGTGCTTAAAAATGTCTCACTGCCCTTTGCATTATTGCATTGCCCTTTACATTCATACCGCATAAACCTCTCAAGTACCGTAAAACTTACAAGGTGTAATATAATGTCATGATTTTCTTTTACACACCATAAACAAAAGTCACTGAAAAAGGAGCACAGAAAGGGAGACGTTATTTGGCCTGACAACGACACAGGATGAAAATATATATACAAGTACACATACATACACTCTTACACACTTAAAACCCCAAGCTGGATTGATTATCTGGCATTGATGGATCACTTTAATGTATTACATAGATAAGGAAATTGATTATTCAATAAATCACCCTCTGCACTAAGAATCCAGTGTTAAAAAAGAAAGAGAAAATATTATAAATCTGTCTCGCACAGGCAAAGAAAAAGCGTATACTTTTAAGGTTAATCATTATGTACCTTTTCCTGCACATCCAATGAAGGAAGAACATCTTGCATTTCTGCGGCGTGAAATGACCGGTTGTCCTTCCCAAAGCTCCCTAGGAAGCGGACCTTCCTCGTGGGGCTGCGAGGCTGCTCCGGCCGTTCCTCGGAGAGCAGCGTGCGGCCGGTGAGCCGGCAGAGCCCCGCGGGCCGGCGCTCGCACCCTGAGCTGCGAGGCCGCCGAACCGCGCCGGCGGCAGCCGAGCTGGGGGAGCCACGGGAGGTCACCGGCGGGGAAGAAAGTGCCCCAAAGGCCGCAGCAGACCGGAGGCTGCCCGGAGGCTCCGATCCACAGCCTGCTGAATCGGGGCGGCTGCAGCCTGCCGTGAGGTGGGCTCGGGAAGGGGCAGCAGCCCGCGCCGGCGGCGCTGGGAGGGGAGGAACCTGCCCGTGCACCAGGAGCCGCCAGCACCCGAGCTGCGGGGCGTGGAGTGAGAGCAGGGCGAGGGAGCAGGAACACCACAGGAACCGGAGCGAAAAAGGAGAACAAAGGAAAATGGAAATGAAAAATGGAGTGTCTAGGACTCAGAGAAACCATCCACCTCGGTGTCCCTCTGGAGATCTGGCCAGCAGGTCTTCTGGGCCGGGTTTCGCAGGTTTGTCTCGTGTTTCTTTCTCGGTGGCGAGCTTACTTCTGCTTCCGAAGGGAAGGAGCAGGAACTAGGTGAAGTCAGAGGCTTTTAAAAAACTCAGGCAAAGCATGTCATTGAAATGCCTTATAGCAGTATTAATAAATAACAGCAAAAGCTAAGCTAACAGACATGCTTTAGAAAGGAAATACCTAATGGCTGGATGCTTTCTCTGGGGAAAAGCGTTTGAAATGGTCTGTGATAAACTTCCTGTAACAGGAATCTGGAGGAAAGAATACAAATATTCCTGCAAGTTATGACTATGATACTGCGGAGCTGAGTTATTTCTAAAAATCTCCAGGTCACATCACGGTGCCATAATGTTCCTGTGACTCTCAACACAGCAAACAGAGCAACTGCTCCAAGTCACGTGTTGGCAGTGATTGAAAACTGCTGCAAGATGTTATTTGCCGAGTGTCCTACAGGTCTGACACTGCCCCAGAAGGCTAATACATGAATTCTCTGGAAACCGCCTTCTTGCCCAAGAAGCTCTGCTGCCTGCGCTGTAAAGTAGAAGGCAAAGACGGCAAGGGGAGTAGCTGAAACTGTGCTCTTCAAGGAGAGTTTGTCTTTCCTTCTCCAACACGGAGGGTCCAGACCCTGTCGCTGCCCGTGCTGCAGTCAGATGTCACCCAAACAGCAGCAGTCCTGTTACGCTGTCAGAACTCTTTCCGTATATATAAAAATGCAAATAGTTATAGAAACCGTTAGGAAACGGTCTTGAGCTGCTCTAATTTTTCCTAGAAAATACATACCAGCCACCCTTGTGCAGAATATCAGAGATTAATAATTCCCCTCCAGTGAGGCATGAATCAGAGCGATTCAGACCCAGCAGCACCTGTTCGGTTAAAGAAAACCTTTATTTATACGGCAAGGAAAACAGCCATCTTTTTTTCAACCTCCCAGACACCGTAGCGATACAGACACACCCGTTACTCTTCACTGGGGACTCGAAGGCCAACTCTGCAGCAGAGCAGCTCCCTGCGGCAGCCCCGCGGCGCGCCCGCGCAGGCGGTGCACCCGCAGAGCAGAGCTGCCGGTGCAGGGGGGCGTGCAGCTCCCGGAGCAAAGCCTGGGTCTGTCCCCGTGCGAAAATCTGTTCTCAGATCCTCCGCTAAGCATGTGCTGTAGCCATTTGCTTCATTCATAACAAAACCAGCCCTGTTTCTAACATGCAACTTCTGCTGCAGCCAGGGAAGAATTCCATCAGGCCGGTACCCGGGCAGGCGCGGTGTCTCGCAGGGGGTGGAATTTAAAATCACTGCTGTGACTTCCTTCCAAGTGCTTTGTATTCACTGCAAAACTAACCAACAAGTCTAACACTTCAGTCCCAATAGACAGCCATAACTCAGCTAAATTTGTGGGTTACACCAGATTTTATTTACTGTTTCATCCTGGGAGATAAGTAAGAGATGACAGCCGTCTATTCATTAAAGTGGGGGAAAGCCGCCCACAGCTAATGCTGGTTCTCTCACCATACACTTCCACATCTTTAATCGAATTTGGATTTTGCAGTACCAGCTCTGTTATTTTAAGAACGGCTTACGTTCCTATTCACCTGGGTACTAGTGAGTTCAAAGGGCTGGTCTGTTCACCTCTAAGTCCCCAATTTGAACAAAGGACATGCTGTAGCAATCAAATGTCATTACCAGCTAATGAGTATCCAGTGGCCTATGTAAGAGCAGTCAATGGCCTCTTCCCATTCCTCATTGGACATAGGAACCACCGTTGTAACCTGAACTGCTGCAGTGGCACTAATGAATGCTCCTGAAGCTACTGTTTGCAGATGTCAAGGATGGAAGGCTAATTTAAATCAATTGGTCTCAAAAGCCTTTGTAATGCGCTTAGTGCTCTGGTACCTGGGAATCTGGATACCCCTTAGTGGGGATCCCTGGGTGCCCAGTTTCCAAAGTGGTGAGCAAAGTGCAAGTCCCAAATTCAAGAATCCATCTGAACATTTATGTAATTTTAAGTCTTTGTTTTATTCCCTTGATATTAGCTGGTTTATATGTCTGCTTAAAAACTTTCCTGAACAGGGATGTTTTTCTGACTCAGTAACTACACAGTCTAACTCCTAATCCAAGGTGCAAATACTCCTTATTTTGGTGTTAGACTTAGTGTGACTTGAGCAAGAAGGTCAGGTACTTCAAAGACACAATGCAAACTGGGGGCTTTTTCTGCAGGTGGGTGAATCTTTGGTGCGCCGGTTCCCGGCAGGGCTGAGCCAGGCACCAACCCGTGCCTCCAGACCTTCACCAGCAGCGCTGGGGTCCGGGGCAAGGTGGAGGAGCACGTTTGCGCTGCCCTGGGCCGTGGGCTTGCCTGGGGAGGCTGGCAGGGAGGACTACTCCATTTGCTCCTGCTGTGCGATGCCCAAGTGAGCCATCTCATACCGGAGTCATGCTCTTCCCAGGCAGCCGACAAAATGTCTCACAGCATCTTTGGGGCTGCCTGGGAGAGCCTTTACCTGCAAATCCAAAGGGCACAGGCAGGAACAAATTACAGCTGAAAACCGGAGCCCCGTTCCCAAAATCTCCTGTGCCCAGGTCTTTACAGTTTATCACCGCCGTGCAGCACCCTGTGTCTCACTAGAGTGACTTTTCAAGGGAGTAGTTACTCTGCGGTCTCCCTCCTCCTCCTGCCAGACTGCGCAGCCTCCCTCTTTAGGGGACCTCTAATCAAGAAGCCAGAAATCTTGTATTTCCTTTTTCCTCCTCTTTTCCTTTTGGACTATTAAGCATTGTGGCAGATGTATTCCACCACTCCCACAGCATCCTCTTCATCTCAGCATCCTCTTCATCTCATTATTTAAACTCTGCGATCACCAAGGGAAGCCTCTCTTCCCGTGCTGCTGCCTCCTTACCTGAGGCTACACTGCGCGCCCCTCTGCCCTGCTCGGGCTGTCCGGCTTCCCGAGATCCCTCTGCCTTCCTCCTTTCCTGCATCCCCACCCAGCAAGGTGGGTTCTGTGCCAGTGGAGTATTTACCAGCAGTGCATAGTGACAGAAAACAGCCTCATAACGGGAAATAACTGGTGGGTCTTCTACATCAGACACGGTGGAGAAAAACTGTCCTAGGTGAATTAGCACAGCCCAGCTTGCTATTTAAAAAATGAAAGTATTGAGGTGTTTGCTATCCCCCCAAATTGTGTGCAACATATAATCTGTATTGTGACAGCCAGAGAAGGGTGCCCTGCAGTAACGCTGCACACCGCAGCACTGCTCTCAGGCATCGTGCAGCTGCGGCAGTACCACTGACTGCCTTCTACAGCCCGAGACCTTGGGCGATGGAGAAGTGTGTGCCTAGCCAAGATCACTCTGGGGCCATATCCACACGGTCCAAATCTTCTGAAGCCCAGTCCCTCCAGCTATTTTCAAGGTCACGATGCTTTCCTGAATGTCCCAAGCCCAAGGAGGTAATACTGAATGTGCCGGTTGCTCCCTTACTACTTCACAATTCTGATTTTTATTCTAGGCATTTGACCCCACACTGAGGGGTGCTGGTTGTTGGCTGGGGCACAGCAATAAAAATCAAAGTCTGACCAGGTCCCTGGGCTAAAATATTAAATAATACAGATACAGCAAGGTGGCCTTTTGTCGCCGATGGCCAGCATTTGCTTTCCTATCCTTATTTACACTGCTGCAGAGGCTGAACAATTGGCGTGCGTAGGGGGAAGTTCCGAGCAGCATTGGGGATTGCCTCTGACGCAAGGGTACCCCACGGCTCTCCTGAGCGGTGTTTGCAACCAAACGGCATTTTCCTGATTATTTTCCCTCCCAGAAATAACGGAGCAGTCGCATCCATATTTGTGTATTTATGCATAATGTCTTGCTGCAGATTTAAAGCACGAGGACTGTTGCTACTGAACACTCAGGTAACACTTGACATGGCGAGCCTCTCGTAGTGCAAACCTGAGAAATGAAGCTGTAATGTCAGAGGAAGGTTCCCTGTGGGGCAGCACAGCAAGGGGGGGAGCAGGAGGCGAGAGCAGAAGGGGTTAACAGAGGCAGCCACAAAGAAAAGCTGGTGCTGGAGCAAAGACAAAGCAGTGAACTGAGCCTTCCACCTGCTTTAAGAGCTCTTGCTTGTGGTAAGGGCCTGCATCTATTTTAGGCTTTCTTATGAGTGATAAATACCAGCACGTTATCCCTGTTTTTACTGTTAATGAACAACAGTAGTCAGGCACGAAGCCCCATCACATCTGAATCCCCTCTACATCAGCCCAAACCGAGACAATCCCTGCCTGAAAAAACGACCTTGAGTCTCTAAGGGGCACAGAAGCCCACAGCATTCGCTGGTGCAGCCTCAGGATCCCCCACGCAGTCACTGCAAACAGCAACATCTGCAGTCACAGCAACTTCGATTCTCGCGGCTTTAAGACAACCAGCATTCCTCACTTCACATCTATTCCCTTCAGCAACACGGCCATAGCGCAGTTTTTATCCTCGCGTTGGGCCCTCGGCTCCTCTCCAACGTTTGCCTCTCTCCCCCTCGCCCATGCAGTTCTCGTGCTTCCAACTCGTTATCTGCCTTACCCAGAGGCTTCCACCAGCCTGCCTTCTAAGTATGCAAAGGAAAAACGAAGTCTAGACGGATCACAGTCCCTCTAGCCAAAATGAGGGAAAGGCGATTGCACAGCATAACTGGTGGAGAAACGCAATACATTGGCTTACGAGGCTTAATGCTTGCTACAGCAGACCGCGCAGCGTCTGTGCCTCCGTGAGAGACTCCAGCATCGCAGCTATTCTGGCAGAGCTACTCCATGCAAATGCGTGGAAATTAGAGACGATAGCTAACGCAAGAAAGCCGCGGTCAGGAGCTGGAAGGAGGAAGGTGGGAGAAGGCCCCGGCAGGGTGGGAGCGGCGAGGCGCAGTGCCCTCTGCCGATGCCGGCCCCGCCTGGCTCCGGGCACCGCGCTGGCACAGGCGAGAGGAGGGAAAGCTGGATTTCGTTTAGGGTTGCTGATTTAGTGAAACTGCTGATCTGTACCAAAGGAGCACTTCATTTACCAGGGCAAGAGAGACCCAACTTTGCAGGAGACTGAATTACTTTTAGTATTGTTCTGTGCGTGACTGCGTCGTGAAGGCGTTGCAGAAATCTTTTCATAACCACCTCTGTTTAGTTTCATCAATAAAAACATCCAGAGACGGAGAAACTAAGTTTGAAGCAGTGGCAGTGGATTTGCACCTGCTGGTGATAAAACCGAAAGCGGCAATGCAGCACGCGCCGGCAGCTTTCATTGCGAAGGCGGCCGTCCCGCCGGCGCGGAGGCAGGTGCCGGCGCAGGGCGGAGCGACCACGTCCATCCGTGCACCCAGAGCCCACGCAAGGCTCCTTCACCGCTCACGTTCTGCACAGATCTGCCGCCTGTCAGCCATGGGGGGTGTCGATGTGCTGGTGCACGCGGTCGGGGGAACGTGCCCGCGCTGGGGAAGCAGCCCAGCACTACGTAGGTCTGTTTGTTTTGGCGGTCCTCCTGCCCTATGATGAATGAGGGTCTATTTTTTTCTGGTTTGTGGTTTGATCTTAATTTCCTGTATGAAGTCCTCAGGAGGATGCCAAGATCAAATAATTAGACTATTCTGCTATAAAGAGGTAACATTGTTATTCAAATGTATTCAGAATTAATTTACCACCAAACAATTTACACTGCCACCCTTATATCCTGCTGAAATTACTAGAACACGTTATCTGACACACAAAGCATCTCATGACCTGAAGTAACTTCACCAACCATTAAATGCTTGAGCAATGGGTGCATGGCCACAGAAATACACATGGCAAGGCAGGAGAAGCCACAAAGGCAATAGAGCGATTTAAAAACAGGAAAAACAAAGCAAAACAAAAATAGCACTTTACTTTCAACAGTGAACGCTGAACGAATGAACCCTGCAGAAAGCAGAATCCTGAAGCAGCCCATCGGCGTGCCTGGCCCCAGGAGGTTTGGGGGCCAGATCCTCATCTCGGGCACCCCTGCGAGACGCCATCGGCGCCGCTGCAGATGGAGACCTGCAGCACGCAGGGCTCCGTCCGAGCCCGCTCCCGGCCCTGGCTAGGTGCCCCTTGGCCAGGGGAACCCCGGCTCTGCTTTCTGGGTGCTTATACTCCAAACTGGGGAGCAAATGGCCGGGATGTGGGCAGCCAGGCTGCCCGCAGGGAAGATTCCCCCAATTAACGATTTCTGAGCCTGCGGGCTGGTCTCAGGTGCTGGGAAGCTGCTGCCCTGAAGCTGTTCGCTTCGGGGAGCGGGAAACGTATCGATCTGAGTTCAGCTGCCGCCTGCCCCTACCCCGCCACGTTTCATCGCCTCACCGGCCACGGAGAGAGATTTCTCCTTGCCCCCGGCGGGGGCTCAGGGCGGCCGGCAGCACCCACCTGCACAGCCAAGGCAGGCGCTGCCCGGGGGGCTCGGCCAGCCTGGGGGAGGCTCGGGCAGCGGGCAGCACGCACTGCAGTCGTTTTAGAGGAAAAGCGTCAAAAGGCCAGGCTCGGCCAGCGTGCGCCCCGTTTTCTGGGTGAGAAACCCCCCACCCACGGCCCCTCTCACACCCCGTGCCGTCCGATGCAGCAGCCCCTGCGAGGGAGCCGGGCTGGACCCCCCCGAGGACACCGGCCAAGCCAGTCATCAGGCTTCAGCTGAGGAGAAAAACACTCGAGCTGCCTTTCTGAGGATTACTTCTCCAGCATCCACACACCCCACAGCCATGCAGCTCCCAGCCCCGTGGGCACTGCCTTTTTCAGCCTGGAAAAGCCTCCTTTTGCCTTTAATTTTAAAAACAAAATTTCATTTGCAGAGTGTGGGAAGGTGATTTCAAAATAAAATTCTAGACAGGCATAATAAGCCTCAGAAAAACCAATCACACGGAGGAGGATAATTATCCACAGAATTTGTTTCTTGTGTATTTATATAAAATAATAAATTATTTTTTTTCCACACAGACTCCAATCCAATTTGATTGTCTCTTCTGTGTTACTTGCAAATCATACAAACAATCGATGCCCTGACCCCTTCTCTACGCAAACACAGCTTAGAAAGAGACTACAAGAAATAAAATCTGATAAATTCCTCCATGCAGGACTGTTTGTTTAAAAGCTTAGCTGAGCCCGATCCTGTTCACAGCGGCCTCAGTGATACAAGACTGGGGCTTTCAAACATGCTTGAGGTATGGATATTGCCACAAATGTCAGCGGGAATATACCCTTCCTAAAAAACCAGAACAGGAGCAAGAACCCAGAGGTGAAGGTGATTCCTTTTAAAACCATAGAAAGGAAAATGAAATCCCTCGGGGCGCAGCGCGCTCTCCTGCAGAGGAAGGGCGAGGCGAGCGTGCAGCGGGGGCCTGGGGGGGACCCGAGCGCAGGGGGGGCTGGGGACCCTGCCCGCCCCCCCAGGCAGGGCGGCAGGCACCCCTGCTGCTGCTCTCCTCGCGCGAGCAGGGGTGGCCAAGGGAAACGGTGGCGGCGGGGCGGCGCGGTTCTGGTGTCACCCCCTCAGCAGCACCTGAATGCAAACCAACCCACCAATCAACGAATGCAAGTGCTAAAACTGGACTGACGGCTCCTGGGGTCTACTTTTTACAATTACTTATCTCAAACCGTTGGCATCCATCTGATCTGCACGTATATCTTGCTAACACATCGTCCATCAGGATAATCGCTCTGAGTAATTTCTGATGATGCTTCAGCAAAGCACGGCAATTGAAACCGGTCTGCTATGAAACGCCAGTCCTTCCGGCTCCACGTGTGACACCGTTTCCAGTCATCCCGCATTGCTTTGTTAGGGCCGGTGCCATCAGCCTCTACAAAATGGCATCAAGCTCTCGTCTGTCACTTTGAAGGGGTGCTACTACTGCTTTTTAATCTAAGAGAAAGGTTAGATAAATAGGCTATCTACGGTAGCTTAATCATCTTGCACTCACTGCTTTTACTATATGAGGGGCATGATATTGCAAATACTCAGCTGCTCAGTGCGGCACTTAATAACAGGTGTAATCTCACTGATCTCATCCGCAGTCAGGGCTGGCGGCGTCACTGACTACCTCTCAGTCACAGTGGTGTAAACGCGGAGTAACTCCGCTCACACCCTTACAGTTATCTGTCTTGATATCAGAACAACTCGGAGCTGAATCGAGCACCTTGAGCGTGCAGCAGATCTAGATGGTGTTTTCTGATACAGCATTTTCAAATATTTAACAGATTGCATAATAATTGAACAGCTTCAGATACAAACTCCTACTTAATAAAAAAAATACAGCAGAGGCACAGCTTTTCTTTTGTATGCATATATGTATAGATTATGTTTAGATGTGTAGATTAAATATTTATATTTTACTCGTGAGAGAAAGAGTGCTTTTGGCTTTTCCTTCCCTTTTTTAGCTCTCTCTCCCTGTATTTATTTTAACAGTCAGCTTCATAGGAAAACCAAGAGAGCTTTGAAAAGTTACCTGTTTTCTCTCTGGTTTGATTTTCAGTTCTAACCAATACTCATTTACGTGTTCTCCACTTCTTGGCATAACCTAATAATTAAAAGAATTAACTTGAAAGCAGCTTTGCACAAATTAATGCAGGGGGAAAAAGCTGCAATTTTCCAGTGGGCTGAAAAAGAGGTCAAAATTATGCCAGTTTAGCTGAGAGCGGAGGTAAACACACATCTCCCTGCAGCCCCGTTTAAAGCCTTTTTCTGATCTTTACGTTTCTTATTTTACTGAGCAAGAAAAAGGCTAAATGAGGTGCTGAATGTTGGGGTATTTCTCAGCAATGAAAGCAAGGCGGAAGGCAGGGCGGCGCTGGCAGAGGTGGTGCACAGCAGTGCCCCTGCAGCAGGCAGCCCTGCCTGCCTGCCTGCCTGCCTGCTCTGCCTGCTCTGCCTGCCTGCTCTGCCTGCCTGCCGCCTCGCTGCGTTGGCACCAGCCCAGCGCGGGTGTCCCCCCTCGCCCTGCTCCTGGGGTGGCCCCCGAGCCGTGCAGGGAGCTCAGGGGAAGGGGAGCAGAGCTACAGCAAAACCAAGGGATTTCGGTGAAGGCTGGCAGCAGTTTCCGGGTTGAAAGCTCCTCCAGCCTTTTGTGCAATTGCTTTGATCCCTGTCTAGAAAATCCATCTTCAGGACAACTGAGGCACCTGGGCTTGAGGCTAAACATCTCCACGGAGCCACAGGGATACTCCTGGGCCCGATCGTCTCCCACGAGCCACGCTGGTATTCCCAGAGGTCTTGGCACCCCCCCGCCCTCGCGACTTCAGCCCGTTCCCCTGCGAGTGTCTGCTTGCGCAGCAGCAGCCCCTTGCACGCCGCCTCCGGAGCAACAGCCTGGCAGCACGCCGGGTCTGGCCACCAAGAATCAGGCCCGCTGCTGCCAAGCCGAAAGCAGGACGAGCTGCAATCCCAGCGCTCCCAGCTGCGACAGGATCCCCCCAGGCACACGGCTTACGGTCCCGACGGGGATCTGCGCCCTGGGACCCGCTGGGAAGAGAAACGCCACGGCAGCACTGCGGTGCTCTCAGTGGGGACAGGCTGGTGATAGACGGGGGGGGGGCTCCGCCATGGCACAGCGGGACGCCTCCTCCCCTGCTCGCATGGTGGGACTGGCAAAGCCCGGCGTGCCCCGTCAGCAGCAGCGGGAGCTTTCCTGGGAGTGGGTTTCTGTCGCACAAAACATTTCCAGCTGTTCCAGGCGGTGGCTGAGCATACCAAGCAGCTTGGCTCTCGCAAAAGTTCAGCAGCTGCCGGGGCCCAGGCCCCAGAGGCAGGTCCATTAACCTTTTCCACCACCATGTCTGGCGCTAGAACATGCACAGGACCACGTCTGCCTGGAGTGCCTTGCTCACAGAATTCCAGGGGAGAGCAGATGTTCACCCTGCAGGAATCACCCCCTTGTCCGTGAGACGATCTGGGCCATGCAGTCGCTCGAAACCGTGCTGGAGGTGACAGTGTTTCACTTCGGAAAGCGGCTGTCCCTCAGGACTAGCATTTTTCTCTTACTGGCTTTCACATTGCTGCTGTGCAGTTGCACTGGGATAAATAAGACCCATTTTTTCCACGTTAAAATATTCACAAATCTATTCAGTTTTCACCAGTTTCTCTGGATTAGAATTTGGTCCCTGAAAAGACAGGTAAACCTGTCCTTATAATTTTTACCGGGCAGACAGCAAATCCCTGGGAATGTGTACCGATGGCAAAGTACATGGGATGTAACAGGAAATGAGCGCCGTTCTTTACATGACATGCTTAAAAGAAGTATCTCATTTAATTAGAAAAAGAAAGATCGTAGACTCTTTCGCAAGCTGTTATCTGTGCAATTACTTTATGTAACATTATTAAAAATTAATTTTCCCCAGAACCTCAGCAATTTAATGAAACATGCCTGGCCTTCAGCAGTGGCTGCGGTGTTTGCCAGCCCACCGGTATCCCCTGGGCAGTGGGGCTCGGTGCCACGAGCCCCCCGGACTGCCAGTCCCTTGTGCTGGGCACCCCTGGCCCGGGGTCAAAGCACATCTGCACAGCACCCCTATTGCAGAAGGCTCCACACCTCTCCTCACATCCGCACAGCACCCCTCCTTGCACTGGCACAGCACCTCCTCACACGGGGCACCGCAGCCCCCCTCTCCGGGGCATGGCAGCCCTCCTCACACCAGGCACCACGGTCCTCCTTGTAGCAGCACAGCATCCCCCCGCTCCGGGGGCTCAGCATCTCCCCTCTCCAGGGGCTCAGCATCCTTCCTCTCTAGGGGCAAAGCATCTCCCCTTTCCGGGGGCTCAGCATCCCCCCTCTCCAGGGGCTCAGCATCTTCCCTCTCCGGGGGCTCAGCATCTCCCCTCTCCGGGGGCTCAGCATTCTTCCTCTCCGGGGGTTCAGCATCCCTCCTCTCCTCTTTGCACCGTGCCCAGCACTCCCACTGCACCGTGCCCAAGGCGGCTGCTGGCACCAGGCGCGCTACCCCCTCGGCACGGCACGGCACCCCTCCGTGCCGGGACACACCACCCCTCCGTACCGGGACACAGCACCCCCCCGCACCGCGCCCCGTGGCCGCGTCCTTCCCGGCACCGGGCAGCGCATCCCCCGCCCCGGCACCGCGCCCTGAACTTGGCCCCGCCGCTGCCGGCCCGTCGCCGCGGGGAGAGGCGGCCTTACCTATCCGGATGACATGCGGCATCCCGTGCGAGCACTGGCCCCAGAAGCCGCCGACCAGGAGCGCTGCCCAGTATTCCCAGAGCACGCCGCGGAGAGCCGGCCAGAGATGGGGCATCGTTGGGGAGGGCGCGGGCCGGCGCGGCCCTACGGCCCCAGGGGCAGCGGGGGAGCGGGCGGCTGCTGCCCGGGGCTCAGGCGGAGCGGCCGGTCGGCGCCGAGGCCGGACGGCTCATGGCACATCTTAGTGCGGCCGCGCCGGCCCGTCCCGCGGCAGCCGCTCCGTGCCGAGCCGAGCCGCGCCGCGCCGCTCCGTGCCGTTCCGCTCCGTGCCGAGCCGAGCCGCGCCGCGCCGGGCCGTGCCGAGCCGTGCGGTGCCGGCGCCGGTCGGGCGGCACCTGCGGAGCCGGGGCTGCCGGTGCGCCCGCAGGAGCGGCTCTGTCCCCTCCTACCGCTGATGCGCGCGGCTCGCGCAAAGCCCCGGCGTGGAGCGTGCACACTCGCTCACACGCACACGCACACTCGCACACACGCACTGACACACACCCGACACACGCGGCACCGACACGCCGGCACCCGCCCGCTCCCCCGGGGCGAGGGCAGGGCCGGCTCCGCGGGTCCGGCGGGCAGCGCCGTCGGCGGGCGCGGGGAGCGCGGGGCGGGGGGGCCGGGGGCCCGGCGTCTCTCTGCCCCGACGGCCCCTCTGTCCCGCAGATCGCGGGGTGCTCGGTGTCCTCCGAGCTCCCGGGGGTCCCGCTGTCCCCGAGCCCCCGCGGTCCCCCACGTCCCCTGGGTCCCCGGCAGCCCCGCGCCGGGCGAGGCGCGGCAGCACCGCTGGGGCCGGGCCCGGCCGTCCCGGGGGCGGCGGGCGGGTCCCGGGGGCCGGGGCCGCTGGAGCGGCCGTACGCGCGAGCGGGCGCCCAGCCCGGGCTCCGCAGCCGGGAGTTTAATGACCTCGGTGACAGAGACAGAGGGCTGCACATGCAGCAGATAAGTAGGCTGCTTTGTCAACTTGCTGGGCTAGGCTGGGGCGAATTTATTTTTTCTCATTTAAATAATTTGATCTATTCCATCATTTCCAATCGCTCCCATTTGCCAGCTGTCTGCTAACTACATCGCCTGGAACATCTGAAGAGCAAATCTTTAATTTTCTTGCAAACATACTATTACTCTGTATCTGTTCATCTTTTTAATTTTCCTTGTCCATGGCTTTCCCCAGCAGCAAGCTCGGCGTGCTCTGCGCTGTGAGAAAAGCCGATTGCTGTCCTGCGCTCAAGTGACCCATCCCAGACCAGCCTCCGATAGTCGGAATGTATGAACAGGAGGAGGGGACATACGCAAATCATAAAACTCAAAGTTTCTGGGTATTGCATCTGACAGCAGACAGCGAGCACACTGACTGCTGCAGTGAGGCAGACCCGCCGGGGGGGCGGGATCCGCGGCATGCCCATCGCAGTGGTGTCTGATCTCTGGCAGTTTCTGTACAGCAGGAGCAGAGGAGGATTGGCCAGGGTATCTGGTAGCTGTCATCATCACAGAGTAGTAAGGAAGAGTCTCTGGGGGATCTGCACGCCCATGGCCCCTCCTGGAGCTGCTGGTGTAACTCTTCCCAAAGCCTCCGCGGGCACCCGGTGCCATGGTTTAACTCGTGCTTCATTTGGGGTGATGGGAAGGTACCCCTGAGCATGACCTGTGCTCTCAGCTTTATGTCATGGTGAGGGGACCTTTTCTTATTCCTACCTAAGAGTCAAAGGCACTACTCAGCATCTTCCAAGCACCATGCAGAAGTTTGCTCTCTGAGGAGGTCTGTTGGTCCTGTTTATCGCGGGCTGGCTGAGGCCCCGATGTCCAGCAGGAAATCTTCTTACCAGTGTCAAAGGCAGTTATAGAAAAGGGTGTCTCATGTTAGGGATATTTTTATCCCTCATGACACCAAAAAGGATAAGATTTAGCAAAAGGGCATGGAAGAAATTTTCTTTACTTACTGCTTAAATAAAGGACAGCTGTTTCTGTGAACTTGTTATAAAATTAAATGTCACAACCTGGTGAATCTTTGCACCTGAAGATAAAAAAGCCCCACAAACCTATGGGGTCTTTGCAGACTCCAGGGTTTGATTTTCAGTAACTTGGGACAAGAGGTTCAGATTTTGTGGACTGTCTAAATTAAAATGTAGCTAGGATGATATAATCTGTTAGTTCATTAATGTCAAGATGCTGCTTCTTGCCTTTTTCCTGGCACCAGGCACTAATAAGGCTCTAACCTTTGCTTCAGCCTCTGGATCCTGCTGCAGTACCAGCACAAATAGTTTATTTCTTATTATCTTATTTGATTAGTATCTGATGGGTGTATGGAGGTCATGAATAGTCCTCGTGTATGTAGGTCAGAGAAGGAAGTCTGCGCTGCTCAGAAAGGCAGGACAGGAGCAATCATTTATCAGAGGTTGGGTAGCAAACCAAACGAAACGTGCCCGGACACCAGGCAGAGGTGCGCTCTGTAGCTGCAGGTCTCCTTGCTCAGGGCTTTCATGGCCTTTCCTGCCGAAGCAATCTGAGCGGTCTACAGCAGAACAGCAGGTCATGGCTGTGCTTCCCTTCCTTCGTACTCCTGAATTCCCACGCTGTCCCCCAGCCCCGTCCCTTGCGTGTGGCTTGGCAGCACTCCTCTCTTCTGGCAGCGTCCTGCTGCCCTGCAAGGGGACCCAGGGCTGTTCCATGTCGTGATTAAAAAGAGGGATAATTTTGAAACTACTCTTAGATGTTGCACCATAGTTGCATTAGATTTTTTTTTTCCCCCACAAAGACGATTTGACTTTGTGTGTTACCTGTGGATGCACGGCCCCAGGGTCCACACCTGCGAGCAATGACCTTTACCCATTAGGCCAAACTCTCCATCAGCTGCGGTAGGATGAGGTCGTTAGCATGTAATTATAGCAAAGACAAAAAGGCTGAAAAAAAGAGAGTGTATTTGCAAGACTAACAGAGCACCTCGCAGGACAGGGGCTCCATCTCAGTGCTACTGCCCGGGTAAGTGCTGCCCAGCCCTGCTCCGGGCGGGATGCGGGGCTGAACTGCGCGGCCAGCGTCTGCCTGGCCTCGGTGCGTGGGCAGCCAGCCCTCCCTTGGAGGGGGTGAGCTTATATCGGGGTGAGGACCTTATTCAGGAATCCGTGGCTGTGCCTTGCTGAAGGACAATCAAAGGTAGCAGAAGCGCTTTAGTGTTCTTCTACGATCTGTTACGTGGTGCTAAAAATGTAAGGTGTTTGCCCAGTTCACAACCGCTGTGAAAATAGCTTTAATGTGGTAATTAATAATTTCATAGTATATCAATTAGTGCAAATTTTCTGCTGTATTTATAACTTATGAACATAGCATACCATTTAGAAGAAGTCATTTGGTTATTCTCAGTTTGTTATGAGGATATTTGAATATGTTAGATTTTCATGCTGCCTTTTTTACAGTGAATATGTGTGGTATTTAGAGCTCTATTTATTACCTAGATAAGACTCTGATACTTGTGTACGTTTTATGGTTTTTTATATACATAAAAATCTCAGTTTTCTCCCCTACAAATAAAGCTGTATATTTATGGATGTCCTAAGAGTATGAATGTAAGACTTTTTATTTTTGAGTATGAAAAGGAACTGCTTGCAAAAGTGGAAAAAAATGTTGAAATTATTAATATCTAGGCAAAAATGCTGATTGACAAAGGACCTTTTCAAATAAGATTCATGCTTCAGAGCAGCAGCAGAAGTATGAACCTTGCAGAAAGAGGCATAAGCGTTTCTATAGCTATGGCATTTTTCCATGCTAATGAAGAAAAAGAGGCTTCTCTTTATTTTTTTTAATGGTATCTAAACTGGTTCATTTGAATTAGCTACATCCACATGCATTTTGTTTAGATTTATATGCATCGGGTGTAATATAACCACAATCAATGTGAGTTATGAGGCCCAGGGCTCACATTACTGAGATTCATGTGCTAAAGTCGTCTCTAAAATACCAGGGAGTAGATATACCGGGGCTGGCAAATGCAGATTTCTGGGGCTTGGGTGCCCTCTACTGAAACAGTCCCAGCTAGCCCTTAACTTTGACACCCAGCAGCTTGATTGATGGGTTGCTAAATGAAATTTAAGCCTGCGGTTCACAGGTTCACCCATTACGAAGAATCCCTCCTTTCTTCCCTCTCCTGTCTGATCGTGCGCTCGTTTCTTCTCCCTTCTCTTCTTTCAACACTCCGGTTTTAATTCCGACTCCTCCTGCAGCTCTGCATATGCCACAGTAGATTTTCTTTTTTTAAATGGCAAGTTTAGATACAGTAAGGATTCCTTCTGGAATAATCATCTGGGGAGCTGCGATGGCACTGGTGAGTGCCGGGGGCTGCACTGGGGCACGGCAGCACCCGCAGGGAGAAGCCGGCCTTGCCCCCGAGCCGGGGTCTGTTCAGGGCTGTGTTCCCGCGCAAGGCGTGACCCCCGTGCCAGCAGCTGGGGGAGGTGGCGGTGCCACCCACGCTCTCCGAGCTCTTGCAAAAGCAAACAGCAAGCAACCGTGTTTGTCCCCACACACGTCTTGTAATTTTGTGTCATATTTTGCTGCTTGTGGGGGGAAAGAGGAAAAATTTCCGCTTCCTACTCGGCATTTCATCTGTAATGGGAAAAGGGCTGTGCTTCCCCGTGCTTCGGCCGCAGCCCGAGCAGGGGTTTCTCTTGCTGCAGCGCAGCGATGCTCCGCTCCCGGCGAGGCTCGGGGCAGCGACGGAGGCACCAGGCGGTTCTGCCCTCCCCACCGCGCCGTGAGGGACTGAGGAAAATGCCAGAAACCACTCGCGTGTTGTACAACACGTTGCTGGACTGACGATTTGAATGTCTGGAGATTTCCCACTTCTTAAATTTTTATCAGGTTTATTCTCTCTAAACAACTTCGTGCAAGCTTGCCAGGGAAGCGTGTTTTGCGGTGCGATCTGCTCTCCAAGCCCCCGCGCGGCGCGGGAGGTGGGGCGGGCATCGGAGCGGGTAGGGAAACGCGGTTTTTCTGCAATCTGTGTTGCAGAGTAATACTCCTAGAAGAATTGTTGCTGCACTACACTGCATATATTTGTGTTGGAACATACTGTGGTGTAATAGCTGGTTTGAAATGTATCCAGTTCTGCTGAATAAATTACCATGGAAGTCAGGCAAACACACTGGGAGAATGCGAGCTCCTGTCAAACCAGAGAGCAGAAATGCTCCGCAGAAACTGTGAAAACGGGAAGGGAGTTGGTACCAACTGCTGCACTCCTGTTCTCGTACAGGGATGTTTGCAGGGGCCAATGCTACAGAGAAAACTCTGATCAGAGCCGCACGTGGGGCCCGCGTGTCTGAACAGATCAAAAGGCCTCTTTGCTCCCGTCTGTGAAGCAGTTGGCACCGCCTGCTTTGTGCAAACCCCCTCCTCGCAGCGAGCAGCCGCTGCAGGCGCAGGCTGGGACCCGGCAGGTCCCTGCTGTCGCCTGGTCTCTGCCAGCAGAGCTGGTGGGAGCAGGCGGGAGGTTTCGTCCCCAGTGTCCCCTGCCTGGCAGGAGAGGGGAACCAGCTCTTCCTTCACCTGGGTGGTATTTGCATCACCAATTCCTTCTGCCACCCCCTTTCCAGCTGGGCCCTCAGCACCCTGGGGCAGACCTGGGGGGTGAGGCGAGGGCTGCGCCGGTGCTGGGAGAGCCAGCACGCAGCCCTTAATAAAACAACGATCACTAGAGAAGTTTGCCAGACTTTCCTGTCTGGAGCTGGTTTAACTAAGGCTAATGGAGACTCTTCAAATGAGAAAATAACAAGAGGGGGAACCTTCATTTTATTTTTATCAGTTACGCCTCAGTTTGTCTCGTTGCGGGTCCCCTCATGTGGTGTCACGCACCTGGCAGGAGCCCAGCTGGGTCTTTGCACCAGCAGCAGCACCCAGCCGCTGTCATACGGGGACACCTGCGCCTTGGGGCTCTGGTTGCTTTCCCCCGGGAGGGGACAGCAGAAACATGGGACCCTCGGGAGGTGTTGGGTGGCGGGAGGCCATGGGAGGTGGTGCAGCCTCGGCGCTGGTGCTGGTGCTGGGGCAGCCGCATCTGTGCCAGCTCTCGTGTCGAACCCCGCGCAGTGGGACCCTCACTGGGCGCCTCCCGGCAGGGACTCCTTCGATCACCCACTTCTGCTGAAGTGACCTTGGTTTTGAACCTGGAGATGGGCTGGTACTTACGCTGAGAGACCAGGCTGTGTGCTTCCCGGATCCACATCGGCGGAGCGGAAACTTGGGAGAACACGAAGAGCTGCCCAGCCTTTTTGGATGTGACGTGGTGGCAGTGAGCAGGGACCGAGCTGTCTCTGCGCCCGGAGGGTGCAAGCGTCCCACGGGGCGTGTGGCACGGAGCCCCGCGTGCCCCCAGCTGCTCATCAGCCCTCTACAGCAGCAGGCGAGTCTGTACAATTGTAGCATGTCTTACAGGCTGAAAAGGGCAACAGGGAAGAAATGAATAAGTAAGACTGGTTTAAATTATTATCTTTATCACACCACATGTTTGTCCCCTGACAGGAGAAGCTGTTTTGGCCAGTCAGCTCCCTCAAATGCTCCCTTTTCTGTGCTGCAGTATAATCTTTTGAACTAGGCTGAGTGGAAATACATATTTGTGTCAGACAGCCTTTGCGTGTATTTTTCATCCTCTTTCCGCAGAGGTATGAAATAATCTTTTTTTTTTTTTCCCTCTTAAAAAAAAAAACCCACCCTCTATCTTTAGGATTGGTGGGAGAAGCCATTTGCAACTGATGGGTGTAAATTATGCCTGCTTAGTCAGACAAGAAAATTAGAGACTGCTGAATTAGACTCTGCTTGCAATTATCTTTACATGGAACCAGTTTACAAAAAATTTGCTGTGCTCCTTGGCTTTCTGATAAATTCTCATGTGATTTATTTTTGATCTGTCAGCTTCAAAGTGTGGTCCATTGTATGAAACCCAGAAAGGGTATCTCCTTTTTCCTCCTGTACAAGTATACCAACTGGCTGAGCAGAAGGTTGGTCACCTGCCAACCTGTGAGTGCACAGGGCACTTTACTACCCACATGTCTAATTACCCATGCAAAGATTTGGAATGAGTTGTTAATACCTCCCCCCCCCCCCCCGCAAAGGGCAAGAAAAGAGCACGTTATTTCGAATGCCTGTTAAAACCGGACTTCAGTGGAATTATGCTGGGAATTAATTTGGCCAGCTGCAGCCGGTCTTTTCTCCCAATCCCCTTGCAAACTCAGGCCTGTTTCCAATTCACAGCAAATTTCTCGGTTGTTCCAGCACATTCAGGGAAAGTTTAAATGTTGGTGGGGAAGCTGTGGCTGGGTCTGGGCATTGCTGTTCAGAACAAAACAAGGCAGGACTAGGCATCGCTTCTCAGCGTCAGTCCTGCCGCTTTCCCGTAGCGGTGGGCGTTGGCCACGGGCAAGATGCTGCGAAAGACGGAGGTGTGTGAAATGTGGAGGAAAAAAGTATGTGCCCATGGGGGGAAAAAATGTCCTGGCCCTGAGCTGCTGCGTGATTCCACCTTTGGGAAGGGGCGTGCGAGAGCAGGGAGGAGGGGGTGGGAGGAGGAGGAGGTGCCACGTCGTGCTCTGAGGAGACTTGGGGGGCTGGGATTATCCGTGTATTTACCTGGCATTTGCATGTCTGAACTCTGCGTCATTACTTGGGCCCCTCTCCCAAATGTTTCCATACAATTCCAGCTTAAAACCCCAGGCTTAGTAACACTTGCAAACCACGCTTTTCCTGCTGTCCTGCCTGGTTAATGAATTAGTAATTCATGAGCCCGTATGTGGCCCTGACCGTATCCCGCTGCTGCTGCAGCGAGCCCAGCGCGGGGCCGCGGGGAGGGCTTGGCAGAGGCTGGGGCGGGCAGCGGTGCTGGTGTCAGGGCAGCGGCTGAGAAACCACTCCAAAATATTCCTGCCTGGTTTTTCAAGGCTGCTGCGTGTGACCAAACTGTGTTCCAGTGAAAACCGTGCTGCTTGTCTCCAGACGTGACCGCAGGCAATCAGGGAGGGAAAACCTCTCCCTCGGCTGCTGTCGCCAGCACTTGCCTCCTCGCCTTGCCGAGGTGCCGGGAGACCGGCCCGAGCCTCGGCAGCACGGCTCTCCGGTGGCCGCGCCTTGAGCTGATGCGAGACTCCTTTTTAAAACTGGTGCTAAACCAGACCGTTGCACCAGTTAAACTCTTGTTGTTCGTGGCTGTCGGTGCCTGGGCACGAGGTTAATTTTGGCGCTTTTCAGCTTAGCAAGCAATGAAGGTGTTTTATCCCGTTGGAGGGGGATTGTGCAGCATGTAGTATTTATGGATTGAAAGGGGAGTGTGGGAGGCTTCCCGCGTACGTTGCAGTCCTATTCACAGGAAGAGGGAAATGCTGCTTTTTATTATCTTTTTTAAATCTGATGTTTATTTGGTATTTCAAAGGTGTTAAGAAAACAGAGAAAATGAATTTCAGAAGATAGAAAACAAATTGGTTTTTGAAATGTGACTTGTAAGATGCTCCCTGGTTTTCCCAGTTCTTCCAAGTGGCCCCAGTGACTGTGGTGACGGACACGCTGCCAGGAATGGTGGTACCGGTGCCGGGCTGATGCTGCCGGGACAGCACCTTTCCTTCCAGCAGTGGCCGGTGCTGCTGAGCACCTTCAGCAACTGCTGACCTCGCCGTAGAGGAGAAGCTGAAGGCTGACGTGCCTCAGGCCATGCTGAGTTCGCCTTTTCTTGTAAACCATTTTCACAGACCTCCTTTGGCCGTGCAACAGATGCAGGGCTCTAAATTCACCCAGGGTTTCCAGATAACTCAGTTGTGCTCGTACTGTAAGAGCTCGAGGGATGAGAAAGGTACGGCTGGGAACAAGAGCAGCGAGAGACCCGAAACTGGGTGGCCTTCCAGCTGGAGGGGGCTGCTCTTCCCTTTAGTCCTTCAGCGCAAACCAAAAACAAGGCGCGTGACTCTCTGGATTCATTCGTGCTTTATCTCCAAGTCTTTCTTGCACCTGGAAAGAATATAAAATTAATCTCCTTTACTGAAGGGTAACTCTCGGAAGCGTCCCGCTCGGCGCAGCAGAGAGGGACCAGCCTGCGCCGCGTCTTGTGAGCGACCACTTGCTGGTTTGGTTTTTACCCCCAGTTCAGCCATCAGGGCTCCGAAATGCAGATGGGGAAGGAAGTTACGAACCCACCTGTGAATTTTTGGCTGACTTCACGCTGGGAACACGTGGTTCCCCGCTCTGACGCCCAGCAGCGGCTGAGCAGGTGCCTCGTACCGGATTTAGCTATTTTCTTCTCGTGGCTCTAAATTTGAATCCGAAATACCCTGTTTAAATTTCATCACTGCTTTTTCTATGTATCTTTTCTCTTTGGTGATGAGACAGAAGAATAATATTTTTAAGCAGGTCTTAGTACAAGTAAAACAGAGCTGATGCAGCTTTATTTTAGACAGCGTACGCAAAATCTTCACTAAATTGTATCTGTGCTCTGCAGGGCCTTCTACTTCATGGTGGGAACATGACTTGCATATTGAAACCTGGTGTGAAAAAACCCTAGGAAAAATAACGAGCCTCTCTTTATAGTTTATTTACATAATTTTCTATGGGAAGCTTTTGCTTTTTTCAAATGTAAAGGAAAAAAACACAACTGTGTCCAGTAAACATTAGATATTTGGCGCTTGTATACAGAGAAGTATTTTGTGTTGGCTTTTTTAAGATATAAAAGCAAAAAGTGAGTAATTTTGCATAACTGTATTTTTGTTTTATAAGCATTCACTGGGGAAGGGAGAACAAGGTCTTGCCAAAATTATGCATTCTGTACAATTTTTAGTTGGTCAAAATCCTACTTTTTTTTTAATGCCTGCGGCACTTCAGTGCACGTAAGAGTCTGGCTGTGGCTGCCTGCCGCGTCCCAGGGTGCGGGAGGCTGCCGGGGTGCTGGGCTGTCTGCTGCTTTCTGCACCGAGGGCGGTGGGAATGGGGCAGGCTGCGGACGCCCCAGCCCTGGAGGTGTTCGAGGCCAGGTGGGACGGGGCGTTGAGCAACCTGGCCTGGTGGAAGGTGTCCCTGCCCGTGGCAGCGGGGTTGGAAGTAGGTGATCTTTAAGGTCCCTTCCAACCCAAACCATTCTATGATTCTATCATTTTAATAAATGAAGGCCAAAATCACACAAATCAATCAGTGCTTGTCTGTGTGTCACACCTTAGGGAACAGGGAAGTCAGATGCCTTTTTGTTTTGATTGGAAGGGGATATATATCTTTCCTGGAAAGCAATCACAATTCTCATATAATACTTTCACGTATTTTGGTAAGATACAGCCTGAAAGTGGGCGAGAGCAAAGTGTTCTGGCTCTGCCCTCCCAGCGCCCGCTGGGCTCAGATGCTCGCTGCAGGAGGATGTGGCCCTGGAGAGATGCAATTACATACCCTCGTGTTAACAGTTTAAAGATCAAGTAAGGAGTAGTTTGACTAGGGATTAAATATAAAGATACCCATTTATGAATTAGAAAAAAAAGAAAACCCCCTCCAAGTAGATTAAAGTCTTGCAGAACTGACTAATCAACCGCTGGCGAAGCGTGGCAGCCTTGCCTGCCGCTCTGAAGTGGCTAAGGACAAGTTTAATAGCACTTTACAATTCAGAGGCTAAATGAAGAGCAAGGAAGGAGAGAGCAGCACACCCACTAACTCTGCAAAGGCGATGAAAAGGGACTCGGGAACGAGCGTGAGCCGTGGCCGCAGCGAGAGCCGGCGGCGGGAGCGGTGACCCCCGGGACCTCCGCTCAGCTGCGCCTGCTCCGCCTCGGTCCTTCCAGCTGGAAGGAGAGCGGCGAGGGGAGTGCCCCATAAAACGGGTACTGAGTTTGGGCTGAGACCTCCTGGGTGAAGGAGAGAAATGCTGTAGGCATCTAGGATTACAGGGAAGAGCTTGGAGCTCTGCTTGTACGTGGTCGCGTGTTAGTTGTGTTGCAGTGACAAGCAGCAGTGCTACGGCACCATCACAGACCAGTGCTCGAGCAGCCTGCCTGCTGCCGGAGGAGCTTATAGCCACGTGCAAGGGAATAAGACGATGGATACGTAATTTTCCTTTATAACTTTAGGTTGTTAGCTTAGACTGAGGACTTTTCTGAGGCACAGACTGCCTTTTAGTGCAGGGCTTTCAAAACAGGGATGAAGGGACATTCCTCTCTCTAGGCAAAATCAGAGTGCAGTGACAGGTCAGCTGTGGTCTGCAATGGGGACAAGCTTGGGAAGCAAACGCTCCCAGAGTTTCTTGGGAAAACTTGCCCTTTACTGCAGCCAGAAAAGTAAATACTTTGGGAATTGCCCTCTTCTGGAAAAAGCCAAAATGCACCTCATTGTATTTACTGCAATTTAGTAGGTAGCTGAAGGTAACTAATAAGCTGTCAAAGCCTTTGGGAGGTACTCCTTGGAGAGAGAAGCTGCTGTGAAGGTGTGCTGCTTCTAGGACTGAAGGTTCTCATATGCGTTTAGTGAAGTTCTGTAGGTGCTGCCTGCTTGCTCCTTAACTCGCATCAAAGCATAACCCACTTGCTTTGTGGGTATCATTTTCATAGCAAAACAAAAATAGCATAATATGATCCTAGAGAGGATTACGATCTGTCCTTCAGGCACAGGATAACAGCAGGAGCACGCTTCCTTTTCCGAAAGAAAAGGCTTTGGTGAGCTTGGCTTGTGTTCATGTGCCATGGCAATGCAGCCAGAAGGTGCTTAACAGAATAGGCTGGAGTTTCGATCTGGTCCTTCCTGGGCAATGAACTGTATCTATGTCAGGGAGTCCTTGCAAATACACAGCAGAAGTGGGTTCTGTGATTACTAAAACATCAGATCCTCACAATTTTTACTGGTTTGTTGCGTTGCTTGCATTACGCTGGTGGGAAAATGGACCTTACAGAACCAGGTGCAGCTACCACGAGATAAGAGATGTTATTCGCTTCAGAGCAACCTATTGCTTTTATTGGATGTTGGCTTTTAACAACCGAGTCTTAGGCGTGGGGAGACAGTGGGATTAACTGCTGGCTCAGGGAGCTAACAGCTCTAGGTGAAGTCAAGGGTGATCCACCTCAGCTAGGCAGTCATTTCCCGGGAGATGCTGTATGCCAAGGGTACCTCTCGCTATAAATTGCTTTGGATGTTTGAATGTAGAACTCTTATAAACTCAAGCACTGCACAGGACACCTGTGTCCTTGCACTGCCGTCGTGCCCTCAATCACTGTGAATTGTTCAAGGTCATAAGAAGAGCCTGTAGTAATCCAGAATTAAATCCAGTTTGTTTGACTAGCATAACTTTGTCTTTGCACCCGGTTTTCAGAATGCTTTTTCTGTCCTGTGGGGTGCTCCCAGGTCCGACAGTGCACTGATGCATCAGAAGCAACTTGAGCAATATGCGGACGCAAATCGGTTATTTCTGCAGTGTGCTCTCGGAACCTGCTAAAAGACAAAGAGCGTGGTGCTGAGAGCCCGCTGGCAAGCGATGCACTCAGGCCCCTATTAAAAACAGCAGAACAAGTTTAATCTCTGGATGGTGGGGAAGTTTGCATTGTCAGCATTGTTTGATCCAAGTTTTAAAGGCAAAATTGAAATCATTCTTCACCAGGCTCAACACACTGATCTCTAGAAGAGAGCACTTGTGAATAACCTCCTTGAGAATGTGTCACCCTCTTTCTCCTCCAAACCATACTCCTCCGTGAAAAGGGCAATCCCCAAGGATGCTCCAAAAGCAAGAAGGAGAATAAGCAGAAATGGCTTCAGGGAATTTTTCTCTCTCGTTCCTCCTTCTGCAGTCCACCATGGAATGCACACATCACATGCTCCAGATCACAAGCCATTAATAAGGGAAAATACTGATGCTCTCATTTCCCCTTTCCCAAAACGGGTTGACGTGCTTCCTAAACAGTTCATCTTCTCTGACCTTCAAGAAGGTGCCGGGCAGGGCGGGTTGCAGACCCACAGACGATGGACAGACGGGCTGTTCGGTGTGTGCCGAGGCTGGCTCACAACCAGAAAGCAGAGGGATGGCTGGGTTCAGGTGCAGGGTCTGTCCCCGGACCGCTGGCAGGATGCCTCGTAATGCAGCATCCCTGCTCTCCCTCTCTTTGGAGACGCGATTTTCCATGTCCTGCCTCAGTGACCACCTTTCGTGCTTCCTGTAACTTGCAGCAATCTCCTTCTTGTTTATGCTGTGTTTCTTGTTGATTTTATTTCTAGCAGTGCAAGGTGTGCCTGCAGATGGCCGTAAGGGCTCGGTTCTTCCCCCCTTATTCAGATCAAGAATTTTTCTTTTTTCCACCCTGTAGAACAAGAAGGACAAGGCACAACCTCTGCACTCCTTCCCAATTATTTGGAATTACAAACCGCTTAAGTAGAGTTTCATCAATGTTTCCCCTCTATCTAGCAGCAGTCCCAACTACCACCACCCCCTGTTTTCCAAATCCTTGTCCCTTTTTGTACGCCCCGAGGAAACCCAGCCCTGCGGGTGGCACGTCCTTGTGTGCCGTGTCAGCAGGAATAGAAGGGAGCCATCACCCCGGCTTTCGGCCTGGTGCTGTGGGGACGGACGCGGCGCTTGGGCACCCAGGTCTGGGTGCAGGTTCACCTTTCCCTCGGCGCTATCAAATGCCGTACGCCTTCCCCTTACCTCACCAAGGTCGCTTCAGCGCAGCCTGCGGGGGAAAACGAACGATCCCCTTCTCTCGGGATCGATAGGACGTTTTTAGGAATATCTTCAATTGAAAGGAAAAGCAGCTAACGTTAGACTTGCTCTAAGCATAAGATTTCCCTGGCAGGGGTAGATATATTTAGGGCATCTAACTGCCAGAGAATTATAAAGTGATTTTTTTTCTTCCTCACCAAATGAGACATAATGATCACTTTCAGCATTTGTAAAGTGCACTGAAAGTGGCGAAGTTTGTAATTTGGAGATTTAAAAATTGTTGGCTTTGAATTAGCCCCCTGTAAACTTTGAGACAGTTTGTTGAAATGGCTTGTGGGGGTGTGCGCCCTGTCTGTGCGGCGTCCCCAACGTCTGCGGGAGCTGCTGTGACTGACGTGACCTCTTGTGGGATTTGATCTTGCAAGATGCTGAGCACTTCAGATTTGATCTTCAAGTATCTTTCGACTTCAATAAGTTGATTCATTAGCTTCAAGTTAAGAACATGTTTAAACGATTTGCAGAATTGAACCCAGCCAATGTGATTTTCAAATTAGATACATTTCCATGGGTTTTTCTTAGGTTTATTGGATTTTTAACAGGTTTGAAGGGATACTGTGGCAGTTGCTATGACCTACTTCAGAGCAGAGGCTGGGTGAGCCTGCCAGTGGCTCTGCGCTCATTAACAGCGTCTTTCTAAATACATACGCTTCCACTTGAATCTAATTTTCCTGTAAGGAAAAAAAAATCAGTGTTGTGTAGCTGGGGCAAATTCACAGGAAAAGCATCTTTAACAGTGACAGGCGTCTAATTCATGCTCTCCTCTGAAGGAGGAGGAGGTTTCCTCTCTCGCCCTCCTCATCTGAGACGGACAGATCCGTCTGACCAGGGACAGAACCAGGACTGTGCTCATTGAGGATTTTCAGTGGCGACACATAGCATTTGATTATGAGTTGCTCCAAAATTAATATATTTTAGCTTTCCTACAGCTCTGGAAGGATTGTCTGAGACGGATTGGGGGATGGAGGATGTTGGTATTGGGGGAAAACAAATTGATTTTTTTTTTTTTAAATAAAGCTGTGTCTATATTTGAAAGTGCAAATGACCACGATGCATTTTCAGAACAAAATCTCAATGCAAAACGCGGAGCCGCCTAGCAGAGGCCAGGGCGGAGCAGCTCCGCTGCGGGTGGGCTGGCTCCGGAGACCCCGAGCCCGGGGCCCCGCGGTGCGGCTGGGCTCCCCGCGCAAGGCGAGGAAACGGGCTGAGCCCCCCGGGGCTGCCTCGCTGGCGGGGGGAGCCCCTAACTCGCCGTGTCGAGGGCAGTCTGGGCACACAGCCCAGGGCTGCCGGGACACGGCCCAAGCGGGGTCTGATAAAGCCCAGCTTGCTTTCCCGTGGCACGCTCTGCCGCTCGCGCTCGTCCGGCACGCAGGACGCCTCGCCGTGTCTGCTGGGACACTCGCGGCAAGCAAACCTCTTGCCTTTCTGGAAGGCTTACGGAAACCAGCTGAGAAATGCCCTGTGTTTGTGTAGCTCTGGATCCAAGCATTTAAAGATTGGAGAGAATATATCTAGGAAAACGCAAGCAGGAGATGAAAGAGAAGAATGCATGATTTGGAAATAAAATGAAGTCATCTTTAGTGAAGCACTTCAAAAATAGCTTTGTCACTTTTACCCACAAAGGAAGTTATTGTGGTGAAATTACATTATCATCTTGTGCTGGTTTTAAAAACCAAGCTGTGCCTCCTGGGGAAAAGTGACTGTAAAAAGCTCTTTGTTTTTTTCCTTGAAAAAACAGTGCTGTGAGGATGTGTGTTTTCAATCAATGGGGGCCCATAACTAATGGATCAGAAAAGTTTAGAAGCCAGCAACAAACTGAAGGCATTAATAACTGTTGCTTTCAAGTCAATGGAATTGATCAGCAAATTCAGTTTATTTCTGAATGATTGTTGTAGAAAAGTGGAAAGCAAACCAGTATTTAAAGATGTACCTGCAAGCAATAACACATGATTGCAGCCTTCGGCAAGCTGGGTAGCAGAAAAAGGGCTGGATGACGTAACAGATCATTCATAATTATCAGCCAAATTGCATAGCTGGTATTGAGCTTTAAAAAATGAACTATAAGAAGCATTTCTTATTGATTGTGTTTCGTTAGAAACAATATAAGGCTGCCTTAAAGAACTGGGAACAGGCTGCAATTGATTCTCTTTCCTTTTGAGAAGATTCCAGTAGAATTTGCGATTTGATTCTAATTTAGGATTTATTAATGATTTTTCTTTCTCTTTCACATCTCTGTTACTACAGGAGAGGTTGGAGGCATGGGAGCTGAGCTAAAACCTGGGGGAGGTTTATGCCAAAGGGCACAAGCTCTGCTGAAACTGGCTGTTTCGCAGATTCTCTAGAGAAGGGGGGGCGGAATCCAGAGTCCAATTTTACAGGCCAGAGATGGCTGATTTTTGGCAGGTATGCAGGGTGTGCTACCCCCAGCTTCCCAACTCATTTCTGCTCCTCTGCCAAATGTTTAGGTTATTGCCAATTCCTCCTCACTGTCCTTCCTCTGCAGTGAAGGTACTGTCGTTAAACCTTTTAATTGTGAAATATTAGGCCCGTATTTGCAAACAGAGCATTCCCTAGCTCAGATATATAGCTTCTAAATGATCATTAGGCTTTTACATGAAAATGCCCTTATTTGAACCAGAACCGTGTTGCTGTAGGTGTTGACTTCAAGGGGATTTGTTAGTCATCAGCAGTCTGCAAACCAGGACGCCCTCCCCAGGAGCCCGACTGAAGGCTGCAGCGTGCAGCTCTGGACCGGTGCCCGTCCGCGCCAGCACGCTCCGTCTCTGCCGGCGTCCCTACGTTCTCTTTGCCGGTATCGTGCAAAGAGCAGAGTTAAACTTGCGGGGGCAGCTCCTTCTCCTGCCGTCTGATAAAATCCCCAGTAACCTGTCATTTGTCACAGTCGGGGACCAGTGGTGACTGCAGGTGCACGGGCTGAGACGAGGATGACTTGCGCTGCTGCATTGCCATGGCTCTGCGGAGAGCAGCACCCGTGGCTCTGCAGGGCTCGGACCGCAGCCTGGCTGCACCCCAGCGCCCTTCGCGGGTGCTGCGGGCCCTGGGGTGCCGGGGCTCTGGCTGGGTAGTTTCAGGATCAGCCTCTTAGACAGCGAACTCTCAGGCTTGCTTTCCAGTCCCAGGAGAGGTGGGGATGCCCTGTCTCCCCGAGGGGATGACAAGGTTAATGAAATAGGTATTCAGGTTTGCTTTACCAGCACCCTACAGCTCTGCAGCCTGGCAGGTAATGAATAACGCTGTGTCGGCAAAGGCTGTCCTGTTTTACGGCAGACTCCCAAGATACCTGAACCAGTGCAGCCGCGGTGTGAAATGGAGGTGCCTGGAGCTGCAGAGGAGCTTCAGGGTGTGATGTGCTGTCAGTAGGTCCTTGTTCCCAGCACTTCGGGTGAGTAGGGCAGGTAGTATGTTGTGAGAGGCCGTTTCTGTGTCACTTGAGCACCGTCGTGAAACGTGCCTGTGGTGGGACTCCACATGACCTGTGGTCCTTGCTCTGGCCCTCGGCGTGGGGGCAGAGGGGGGTTCCTCCCGGGAAGGCTCATACTTTGCGCAAACTCGGGGCAAGTGTTTGAGCTGGGGGGGTTTCCATGTGCACTTGGCTTTCCCTCCCCAGTGCCAAATAACGATGTTACTGCTTCCACTTGTGTGATTCATTTCCCATGCTTTCTTCTAAACAGATCTATTTGCTCTTCCATCCCTCCATTGCTAGATAATAAATATACAGCCCCTCATCCATGAAGGTTACACATCTATTCTTCCTCCTCAAAACCATAGGCGAAGCCCTGTAAGACCTAGTATTATTTAAGGTCCTTCTTACATGAGACAGAGATGTAATCACCCTTCACAGGTGAGGTATTCTGAGGGGATTCATTTCACATTATTCTACATTAAACTGGTTCACCTGAAGTTTTCAGTGCCTGCTGTTGGAAGGCAGGCGGGACGAGGCAAGGCTTGCTGCCTGCTCTGCGGTGGGGCTGTCACGGGGGCTGATTCCCCGGACCGTGGAAGTGATTCCTCACTGTACCTGTACTGCAATTATTTCTTCGAGGAAATAGAAGAGAACTCTACAGAAATGAATAGATTCCCCCGAATTGATCTAACGGTCATTTGTATAATCTCTGCATGAGGCAAAGGGCTCAAGCAGAGGTTAGCACGGGAGAGCAAAGACCCGGGGGCTTTGCGGAGACTTTCTGAGGCCCCTTCAGTTAAGGGGAGACTCTGCTGACAGCACGTTTCAGCTGCTGCTCCCTCTGGAAGCCTGGGCACGTGTGCCGAGCTGGAGAGGGGGCGGCAGGGTGAGCTGGTCCCGGCGGTGCCAGCCGTGCTCCTGTGCGTGCCGCCGGGCCGGGGCTCGGCAGCGTTTGCTTCGTGCAGGACGTGGGTAACCGCTTCTCCTTTCTTAGCCTCCTGCAAATGCTCAGTAAGGCTGGAGAGAAGTGCACAGCAGTGGTGTTTGAGGTAAACTAAAACAAATAAACCCCAGCTCCAAAAATGTGAAATAAGTGCCAGTTTACTAACTTTGAAAGAGTTTATATTTTTCCTTATAAAATACTTACCTGCTGCCAATAGAACTAGATGTCAAACCAGATTTCTTTTTTTTTTTTTGCTTTCCTGGCATCACCTGCAGGGCGATGTGGCCCTAGTTAAGGGGAGCTAATTGCACCTGCCATCATGCTGGTTATCAAACATTTTACGTTGGGGCCAGGATGGCCATTACCAGGTGCCATGTCCTCAGGGGGGTCTGGCTATGGGTATAAAATTCCAAGTAATAAGGCAAATCTAGAATGATGTCTACATGTTTCTGTTTTCTCAAAATAGCAGATGTGCTTCAGCTCAGCCCTCCAGAGGAGCAGCTTCTCTTAAAGCACCGATTTGTAGGGGTTTGTTATACAGAGCCTCCTGTTAACAGTAATAACCAAGTGCAAAATAATCACAGGATCAAAATTAGTTATGAATATGTCAAGGCCTGAAGCTGCTGCAAGTTGGTCAGATTTACGTATGTCATATGGCTAAATAATTTGAGCTAAACAGATTAGAGTGTAATGCTCCTGACGAAATGATCCTTGAATATGCCACGGCCTGGTGCCAGGGTCGTTATGAGAGGGGGAAAATCCTTGTTTGCTGCCAGTGACATTCAAGTGACCATGAAAGCAGAAAAACACCTGGAGGTGTTGCTTTTATAGAAATTAAAAAAAAAAAAAAATTCAAGATGTCAGAGTCTTACCATGAGCCAAGGAAGGAAAAGCAGGGCGAGGTTCTCATGGTTTTGATTTAACTTCTGACCCAAGGAGCCAGCAGACGACAACCGAGCAGCTCGTGCTGCAGCAGCTCTTTGCCCGGTGTCAGCAGAGGGCTGGGGTCTGCTCTGCGCCTCTTTGGGGGGGGATGGGGTACAACAGCCGCAGCAGGACTGAGCTCGCCTACAGCGGTTTATGCAAACAAAACCAAATCAGCTTTTGGTCCCTACGTGCCAACATCAAATGTGAAGAGCTACTCATTTACAGGCTTTAAGGTCAAGAATGTGCTTCTGTGCTTGACTAATATAAATGATGATGCACGTGAGTTGGGCCTGAAGCCTGCTCATTTGTCACTTAAAAATACATAAATAACATTTGTGTTGATTTTTCATGAATGTCATTTCATTGGCATTGCCTGTCACAGATGTTGCAGTTAAATACCTCTATATACATAGATGCTGGGTTTGGATAGATTTGATTTGGAGGAGATAGTGGTTCAGATAAAGGGATGATGCAGACTTCCCAACACCAGCAAAGGCGGTGGAGTTATTGCCTCTTCCCAGTAGATGGAGGTGACTGGGAAACTAAGGCCAGTGGAACAGAGGAGAGGAATAAATCTGCATTAAAGCTGGGCGCAAAGTGCCTTTGCTGGTCACTGTCCTTGATACAGACACTGAGTGCGGCTCTTTGATGTGCTCTGCTCCTGGCAGCTGTTACGGCAGGAGGCAGGGTCGGTGAAAGAAAGCCTTGTTCCTCAGGAGCAAGAGAGATGGGTGTGCGGGTGGGATGGACCCCAAAAGTAATGTTTGCAGCACAGCATCTGTAGGTGATTGGAAGAAACTGTCTCTTTACTTAATCTAAAGGAATTACTCCTTCGAGTGATTGTCATCGCCTGGGAGGGGCATGGCACGTGGGGGGTGAGCGTGTTACCTGTCTCTGCAGGTGTCTGAATATTCCCTCGGCTGGAGACAGGCCACCTTGGCCTCAAATGGCCTTTCTTTTGGAGGAGACAGAGTGTACAGATGTGTCTCTTAATTGCGTGATTTGGAGGGGGGATGCGTTTTGCCCCCGGGAGCGCGGGAAGCGATGCTGCTGGTGAGCCAGCTCCAGCAGACGAGCTCTTGGGCACGAAGCGCAGCCCAGGCGATAGCTCTGTAAATGCAGCTGGCTGGTGGCTTGCGTTTTCTTACTATTTTATTTTACGCAGAGGTTTTTGCTGAAATGTTCTCCTTTCAGCACCGTAAATCTAATACATTTTATAGAGAGCTCTTTTATGTGTCAATAAAGAAAAAGCAGTGCTGGTGTTACATGAGGCCGCAAGTGTGATGGAGAGCATGGCAGCGGCTGCGCCAGGGCTCCGGAGATTTGGGCAGAGCAGGCTTGGCTCAGCGAAGAATGCCGGGGTCGCTCAGCTGGTGCGGGGCCGGCTCCCTTACGCGTGCTTTCCGTATAGACAGGCACAGTCCTGCGGACGTGTCGGGAAGAAAAGAAAAATCTTGGTTTTCCAAGCACTTATGCGGTGTTTTTGGCTTTGGGAAGAACGTGTGTGAACTTGAGCCAGCACATGTGTGGACAGAAGGACTCGGGGTACGTGCTGCAGGGTCACAGCCCCGCTCAGCCGTGGCAGAGCAGCAGTGCTCCGCGCGCCGTCTTAGGGGCTTATGGTAAATGTGCTGATATTCCTGTGGTTATCATGGCACTGGCATCTAGGCAGATACGGAGATACACGTGCAGTGTATCTCACATTAGTGAGAAATGTATTAGCATAAATTACTGATGAATTCGCCTAAAAAGCCACGATTAAAAATAGTGACAGAACTTCAAAGGGGCAATAGGCATGATTTAACGTTAAGATACTGTGGATAATTTCAAGTACCAAAGGATCTTGCTTATGCTGCTTTCCTTGGTATTCTGCATAATCTGCTGTGTCCGGCTAAGATTAGATAAAAGCAAAAGCAGGATCATTTTTCCTTTCCAACGTTAACTATTCTCCTTCTCTTTGCGCAGAGATGGGTCCTCAGAGCTTCATGCGCAGAATGCTCCTCTTGGCTCCAGACTTCACTTCCAGATAAAATTTCTGTGTGGGTTTTTTTGTTTTGGTTTGGTTTTTGTTTTTGTTGTTTTTTTTTTTTTTTGGCTGCATTGTGCTGCTCCTGGTTAGATCTGTGGGAGCACTGGGGATACGGCCTTTCGGTGGGGGCTGGGAGGGGAGCAGGGGTGCGGGTGCCTTGGCAGAACCGTGTATGTACAAAGGGTGCGCCCGGCTGCAGCCCTGCTGCCCACGCCAACCCCTTCCCAGGCTCAGGAGCAGAGCTGCTGACCAAGAGCAGTCCAGCTTCGTAGTTCTTGCTTGTTTTTATCTGAATAATCTAAATAAATCTAAATATCTAAATAAATGTATTTATTTAATGCAAACGAGCCTTCCACACAAACATTACTAAAGCTTATTTGCAGTATGCCAGGCATCTTTGAAAGTCCATTTGTTTCGTCAGGCTTCTAATTGTTTGCAAATTGTTATTACTCAGGCTCAAAAAGGAGTAACCACTTCTGTAAAACTGACGGGATCTTGGTGTCACTCTTTCTATACTCCCATACTTAATTTATTTTTATTACTAATATCATGGCAATCTTTCTTACTTCAGGAGCTCCTGGAAAGCGCTCGTGGTGCTGGTGGGTCTATTCCACACCAGTAACCCCCTCCTGTAGTGTATGCAGCAGTAACTGCACGTTTCCTGGCAGAACATCTGGGGCAGCGATACCCGTTGCCAAGTTTCTGCAGGCTGGTCTGGAGTGACGATTAGCTGGGCTTTACTTGCACTCCAGTGTTACGCAACATTTTTTGGATCCCATTCATGTGGTAGAAATTTTGTCTGTGTAAACGAGCCGCACCTTTGGCACTCCCCGCTGGCCACGCCGCCGGGCTCGGCGTGATGGGCAGCCCCCGCAGCAGCGGGCTCGGCGAAGCGGGGCTGCGCTTCGCTTGTGAGCGTACCAGTGCAATGCCAGCGTCCGGCAAAGGAGCACAAGGTGTGGCTGCTGGTTTGGTTTTCCCCTGAAAAGAAATGGCCGATCCCTTCACAGTTCAAAACTAAGCAAAAGCAACTTTCAGGGATGACCAAGCCTCAGCCAAGAGCGTTCTCCTGCCACCTTGCCTGTGCACGAAACCCAGGCTCTCCCGGCGCGAGCAGGGTGCTGCGGTCAGCCTCGTCCTCCCCGCTCGGTTTCTTTAAGTTGTCAGTGGCAGTGGAGGGAGGATCGATGCTTTCGGTGTCAAGGCAAGACAATGTCTGTGCATTATGGCCGTGATATTGACAGCTTGGCTGCTTTTCTTGTATTGTCTATACTTCATTTGTGAAAAGTACTGTAATTATCCCCTAGTAGTCATTTCAGGAATGGTGCACAACTTGAAAAGAAATCACAATGGTACACCTGATTGCAAAGAAAACACTTTAAATATTGAACAATTTTTCTAAAGGTCTAAATTTTCTATTTGCCTCAGCACTTAGCATTTGTGCAGCCATTTCATATGAGCTTTAACAATGGACATTTTACATTGAGGGCATTTATAGTAATAAAAATGACGAAGGGTTCGTCTCCCATACCCTGTCTTGCTATTTTGCATCTCTCCTTCAATGTACTCCCAGGCAATTAATAAACCCTTAAATTTCCCCCCCACAATCCATGCAGACTTTCCCAACCTAATTGTCAGTCTATTTTTCATTAAGCCAACTCCAGACTTTTGATCTACTTCTTTGGAAGAGCTTTTGTGTTTGGCGTTTGAACGAACTAGTCCCCTGTTTACAAGATTTACATCAAAATACGGTTTCTGGAAAAGAAAATGCAGCTTAGCAAAATAAAAAATTGTGCAAAGCCCCCAGAGAACTAATTCATACGCATTTCAGCAATAATAATAAAAAATAGCATGAGACAGGCTGGCTTAGCTGTGCAGAGATGCAGTGAGAATGTGGTGTTCTCCACTTCTTGGGTGCCTGCTCACTTAAGCACCGGGCTGGTAACAGCCCCAAATCCGCAGGATCAGATGCTGCACTTCTGTGCCTCTCTTGGTCAAATCTTTTGGAAAATTTGCCAGCCTGAAAGCAGCCCATTAGGCTTTATTCAAATAACTCAATAAGACTTTATGCTTAACACTGAGACGAGGATGGAGCATGGCGCAACAGCCCCGAGCTGAAGGCGATCCGTGGGCAGGTGATGCCCGGCGCTGTTTTGGGACGAGCACCAGACCATGGAGATGCTTTCGGCTCTGGGGCGAGGAAGTGCTGCCTGTTTCCCCCAGCTGCCCTTGTGTTATAAGCGCATCCTGTTGCTTAGAGAAAAATCAATTTAGGAGCTGACAAAAGCTGAAGAAAACTGCAGCAGTTAATTAATAGCCCCGTGTCTTGTGCAGTTGGCTCTGACAGCAGACTCGGTATCGTAGCTAATTGGGAAGTCAGCCCAGATCGTATCCTACAGAACGTTCATGTTAGTAAGTGATTTCTGTATTCAAGGGTAGTTTTTATTCAATTTCCAGGACTTTATTTTGACTAGCGAGTCAAATATTCTTGAAGTATCAAAACAATCTTTGTAGCTGTGTAAGAAAAGCATAAGGATGTCATAAAAAATGAACCCAGCTTGATCGGGATGCTGGCAAAACAACTTCAAAAGTTGTTATCCCAGTTATTCTGGGGGAGAGGAGCTGTGTTCTCAGGATGAAAGGATCCACTTGAGAGTAGTTTAAAGGCAGGATTGGTCCCAGGCGAAGGGAAAGCTGCATAGGGATCCTCCCTGAGACGAACTGCTAAAAATCCGACTGTGGATTTCGGAGAGCCTGTAAATAACCGCCGGGTGTGGCCCTGGAACTCGCCCAGACCCGAGCGTTGCCTGCGGGAGGGAGAGCGCGGGAGCAGCGGTGTCCGGCGCGGCGCGGGGGTCTGGTGGCCCTCCCTCCAAGGGGCGTCCGGTGGAAAACAAAGGGAAATGCTTGTTCTCCGAGGAGGGAGGTCCTTGCTGCTGGATGCTGTAGGGCTAGGAGTGTAAAGGGGCAGGGAAGGAGGTGAACCGAACGGGGGACAGGTCCGTGGGTGGCGGATAGCACTGACAGCCCGGGCGCCGGGAAACCTCTGCCAGAGCTAGAAGGGTAGAGTGGGAAATGTCAGGCTGTACGTGGCACCTTTCACTCTCTCTCCATACATCCACTTCAGCTACTGTTGCAAATAGGAGTGCTAGGACTCTGATTTAGCTCAAAAAAAAATTTTTTTTTTTAAATAAGGTTGTGGAAATGACAGTAATGATTAGAGACAGGCAAATCCTGGTGGTATCTATGGAGAGTCCATGTTCCATCATTCAAAGCCGTGTCTCTTTGGGCTTGAAAGAGCAGTGAGTGAGTAGAACAAAAAAAATTAACTTTTGTATTAGGTTATTGATACTTTGATTCTTTGCATTCCTTCGATGTTTTAGGGGTTTTGTTTGTTTTTTTTTCTTCCTGGAGCGTCCCTTGGATTTAAGCAAGAGCAGGGCTCCTATTTAATGGTTTTTCTTTCCCCAGCAGTATCTTAGTAAAAGAGAAGTAAAAATTAACCTCAGGCAGGTTAATTCCACAGTCCTGTGGGATGAGACACTTCTCACTGGAAAACAGTTAAGGAACCTGGGCTTAAATTTCCTCCTCCTGAAATGCTTGTCTAGCAACATCCCCGTATCCTTATAGACCTAAGCAGGTACCTCTGGGATCCCTCTGCCCCACCGGCCATAGACAAATGTCTTTAATTTTAGGGTTAAGGCAGTAAAAGCAGGTCAGGATGAAGTGTTTCATAGGTTAATACTACCTTCATTTATGAAGTATTGGAGCAAAACCCCAGATGTCTGAGAAGTCGATCAAGAATCTTCACTTCCCCCAATATTTTTCTTGCCACTGTAAAACCTAGTTTGCATCAATCATACACAGCTGTGCAATTTTCCCAGAAGGTCACCGTGCAATGAACATGCAACTGCACAAACTATTGCTGCATTTAAAAAAACAAAGGGGATATTTTTCTCTTTGTGTGCAATTTTTAAGAAGCGGAGAGCAAAAAGCCATAAAGTTTCCTTTTATAGATGTAGAAGACAGCAGCAGAGTGTGCTAAAGTGAGCGAGGAAAACCCAAGGTGACATTTAATTTTAGTGATAATAAGCTATGGCAAAACTCCTCTTATTAAAGACCTAAGGCAAAAATGTTCAGCTGGTATATTCTGGAGCAGAGACGCTACAAGGAGCAAAGGGAGACAGTGTAAGACACCTTGAGCAAGATTCAAAGAGTCAGGCATTAATTTTAGGGATGAAGAATTTGAGCACCTCTGCTAAGCAATAAATGAATAATGCCCATTACAGTGAGAGAGCGCTGTTTTACTTCTCAGGTTCGCACCACAGAAATTCTCCCCTGGATAAGGCGAGATTGCTGCTTGGGCATGCTGGGGTTTGTGGGCTGGGGCTGGGATGGGGTAGGGCTGCAGCCCCTGTAAGAACGTTCTCCAGCTCACGTACCCTAAGCATCCCTGCCTCTTAGAGCGTGCATGAGCTGCCGGAGGTGACTTCCAACATCAGGCAGCTGCAGCAGGGAAGGGCTGGAGTCCTGCTCGGGCGCTGCTGCCCCGGGTCCAAGCACAGACGGGTCTCGAGGGGCCAGTCTGGCCAAATTATCTTCCATGCTTCTGGGTACAGAATCTGCCACCTCTCATTTGAAAACCTCGCAGCCTCTGGATTAGGGGAAAAGCTGAGTCAGAATTTGAGTTGACAGGTAGAAAGCATCCAGGGAGAGGTATTTTCTTTAGCAGATGACTGGCCAGCAGGCTCATATCCCACCTCAGCCTTGTTTTGCAGAAATGCCTGTTGAAACCCCAACTGTAGAGTATGAAGAGGCAGAATTTGTTTGCTTTTATAGGGGTGAAGCACTGTAATTCTCACTTTGTACTCTGCTCCAGAGCACAGTGGTGCAATCGCTGGAGATGGGGGTCTGTTGATGGAGGGGGCTTCATGTAACACATTCCCTACTCCAAATAATACCAGTTTGCTCTGAGTGCCCTGGTTCTGCCCCCCTTGCTGCAGTCCTCTCACTAGTTTCCCTTTATTTGCTGTAAATTCTCATGACTGAATGTTTTCAAAGGGAGGAGGGCTCTTTTGAGAGTTCTCTTTGCAGATGTTTGCTCCTGGTGGCAGCCATGTCTGCAGGTAATTGCCCAACACCTATTTTGGCAGCACTTTCTAGAAAAGAATTAATAAAATCTAATAAGGCACTTAAAGTCGTGCAGCTTCGCTAGCTGGCTGCACGCCCGAGCGGGTAATACAGCAGGACATTGGGTCTCTGCTCCTCAGACTCCCACCTCCCAGCAGCCGGGGCACAGCTATGAGAGTCTGAGCTGTTCAGCCTTGCGACGGCACTCCCGGAACTGTGCTGTGAACAGGCACGTTGCAGAGGAGGTCCACAGCAGTGGTTTGTTAATATAGATGCATCCAGTTACATGTAAAATAGATCTAAAAGGCCTGGTATGGAAAGAAATTTGCAGTTTCTGCCATCTGTCTGTGCACGTTCAGCTGTTGAGCAATCCTGCGATGGTGCCGAAAGCCACGCCGATGCTTTGGGTCATGATTTCAAATCTGGTTCCTTTCTGCTTCATCTCTGGTATGTCAGTGCTGTAGGATCTCTGTGCCCTTCAGTAGAGGAAGGACGACGTTGCTGGCACCCATAATAAGCTCCCTGTACAGTAATCGCATTTGTTAATGGGCGAGACGGGTGCTTGAATACCGAGCAGCTGCTCCCAGTCACTGCCTACAGTGGTTTTCTCTCCGGAGGTCTGTGCCGCTGCTGCTCGGGGAAGCAGGGGGAGCGAGAAGTGCTGTGCAAAACCGTCAGTCCCATCGGAGCAATCCTCGCTTGGCTCCATGGCTGTAGAGAAACCGGTGACGCACACCGGTACTTGTAGCAGGAGTCTCCAGCTGTGCCAGGTGTAATTCTCATACTGGTCTCGGCTAATGCGCTTCGCTGCCCAGGAGCGTGTTTCTGACCCACTAACGCAGCCCAGCGGGGCTGCGCCTGCTGCTGGGGCCAGGAGCCGGCTCCCTTCTGGGGGTGGCAGAGGTGGATGGGGCAGCAGGGCACAACCTGAAGCGTCCCAGCACCTCCCCCCCTCGGGAAGCCCCTCCTGCCCCTCTGCAGCTGGTGGGGGGGGCAAGGGGCTGCCAGGACCACCAGCTCCCGCCTGGCTGCCCGTGGAGCCGCGCTGCAGGAGGGGAACAGGAAGGTAAGATCAAGGACTCCCGAATCCATTTCCGAATCTCTGTTTTATCCAGCTGGATCAAAGCAAGGGCGCCTAGCCCAGACCATGTCTCTGGATTTCTAACATTAAGCTGCTTTATAGCAAGTCTGTGAAAATAAGTAGAAGGCAGCAACGGGCAGCCTGCTGACCAGCAACTTCTTAGTTCTTGGCTGTCTGTAGAACCAGACCTTTCTCTGCCAGCATGGATGTGGATATAAATAGATGCACAGAGTCGAGGTGATGAGTGGGTTATACAATGAACCTCAGCGCTCACAAGAGCCAAAAATACCTGCAGAAATGATGGGCAGTTTGAATGACACTTGCAGAATGCTGCTAATGGCAAAAAATTGCTGCTGTGTTTAACAGAGTCCCTGTCACAGAATGAATCATCCCGTCCTGCCAGCACGGAGACTTGCACCCATGGGTTCAGCTAATGGTGGCCCCTCCATCGCGCTGCGCGTTTGCTGCTCTCCCTGGTGCTTTTCTGCCCGAGGAGGGATGGGGATCAGCAGACAAAGGGGTTCCGGCGTTTCATGGCATCCTCGGCCTCGCGGCTCAGATTTCAGGTCAACGTTATTTTCCTCTTCCATTTTGCAAAATGACAGGAGAACTGATCGTGCTCACCTTAGCGAGGAAGCGAATCCTTCTCATTGTTGCAGTATAATAAGGGACAATAATTCTTGGAGAGAGAGCGAGGGACAGAGTTTTTGTGAAATGCTCCCATTTTGTATATAAACCTATCTCTATTTTTCAATCCTAAATGGCCCTTGTATTGAAAGCCCGGTGTATGAGCTGTCTCCTTTCAGTGTGAAAGCTGCAAAGAAATAGAAACTGTCCAGAATTGCTCAGCCTCTGGGAGAGGGGATGTTTTTCTCTACGGGTGTTTTTAACTATGTCTTGCTGCAAAGCTGCGATGATTTTATGGTTATGAGATTGAGACTTAAGGGTATTGAGCTTCTCTGGCTCGATCGCAGACCCCGTGTGGCCTCGGGCAATTTATTTTACCATGCTGTGTGAGGCCCTAACCTGTAAAACATGTGGGACCGGTGTCCGCTTGCCTTGCGGGGTCCTGGGCGCTGCCAGGGCGTGCGCAGCACGGTGGCTGTGGGGACCAGCTGAGCGTGGATCTGCCCGTGGGTGGGTAAAGCGCAACCTCCGCAGCCGGGCAGCGTTAGGCAGAAAATGGTTGTTCCTCCCCTCTCTTCCATTGGATCACTGGTCCCCTTGGCCATTTCTTAAACAGGGGAGCCTGAGAAGATTCGAGCACCACTTAGGAAATGAGTTGTTAAATTACTGCTGTCTTGAGGTGTAGCGTGTTCTCCTTATTCTGGCAGCCACCACGGGAGGGTCACGGGGTTGGAGATCTGGCAGGCACTGCCGCAGGACTGGGCTGAGGACGGGCGCAGTTGGTACGCTGGTGGTGAAGGGCAGGATCAGAACGCCCTGGAGACAGCCTGCCGCTCTCTGGGCAATACTCGGGGCCGAATCCTGCCGCGCTGCGGTGAGAGGCCTCGGCGCGCTAAAGAGCGCGTGGAGGCAGGGGCGAGGCACGGCTGCCAAGGTGCGGTGCTGCCGCTTGGGACCTGGGAGGGCTTTGTCACAGCTGAAAACTTGTCACTAGTGTTTGACTAACTCATTTCTTTAAAAAAAACAAACCCAGAACCCCCCGACGCTGCCCCTGGGTCCGGCCCTGCGTGTGAACGGTTTGCAATCTGCTGCTCTCGCTAGCCCCATTGCCGACCCCACGCAGGCACTGCGGGCACCGGAGCCCGCGGGCAGCCCCGGCAGGCTGGGCTGGGAACGGCAGCGTCTTGCAGATGTCTCGTACCGGGTTTGCCTCGAGCCATCTTTGCTAACAGTAAGTGGCAAATGTTTCTGTGAATCCCATATCCGGAGGCCCTTAACTGTTACAAATAAACCACGTTATTAAAATTGTCAGAGCAGAGTGAGTAAAGCAAACCCTTATTGCCTGTTTAGATGCTCTAGTCGTCCTTCCAGGGGCTGTTGGAGAGGTTTGCAGGTAGTTGGAGGCTGCAGAGAACTCTGTAATATCGCACTGTGTATTACTCACTAACTGACAGTTGCTTGGGATTACCAGCAATAACATGTATCAATACTTGGTGCATCCAGAACAGCTCTGGGCACATACTGCAGCTTTCAGAAGCGTCACCCCTCCGTCAGGCTGGTTTCCCCGCACTGTCAGTTCTGTTAATGAGAAGCTGTCGGGGTGCCCGGGCAGCCCAGCTCCGCTTCCCGGCGGGGCAAGGCTCCCCTTTCTTCCACAGAGGGTTTGGCTTTCTCAGATGCTGTTTTCGAGCAGATGCTCTGCTCTAGGCAGCCCCATGCTCAGGCTCTGCTGTGTTAAAAACAAATGGCCAAGTCCGACGCCCCTTTCCAAAACACCAAGTTCACATGCTGGCTCGAATCACCCTGTAGACAGAGGTACCTGAATTGCGTGTGCTCACATGGGCTTTGATGCTCGTGATGGGTTTTGATCATCCTGATGTGCTCAGAGCTAAAAGCTGGAAATGGCTCGTGTGGTGTTTGAGCAGAATGAGCAGCAGCTGGGGCTGGGGCGAGATGCGCTGTGCTGCAGTTCCGTGTTGAATGTCCCTTGTCTGCAGTTTTGGGAGGTGTGGGCTCTGCCACTGTGTGTTTGCTCAGGATGAGGGGGAACAAATTACCTTGTGCTCATCCCCGCAGGATGATGCAAGTCTTCTGCAAGGGGATGCATGGTCTGTCGGAGGGAGCGTGTGCAGCACAAGCAGAAGGATGGGCAAGGTGATGCCGGTGGGTGTTGGGCTATAAGGAGTCCCCAGACATATCTGGTGTTCGGCTGACTCTGGGAATGTTCTCCAAAAATCCTACAAGGGATTGTAAGGATGGGAGTTGCCACCCACCTTGCAAGGAGGGAGTGCCCGAAGAGAACTGCCTTCTTGAAACATAACTCAGTGGAGCTCCAATAGCCTATTTATTTTCCTCTGATTTGGGGTGCTGAAATGCCAGTGGGCTCCCTTGTTTGTGCCCTTTGCCGGAGTTCCTTTAGAGTGCAAAATCAGTGACGTGTCCCTGCCTGCTTCCAACCCTAGGCTCCACTAGACATATATTAGTAGTTGCATGACTCAATTGTATTAATTGTTGCATTAAATTATATGGTATTACTAAAAAAGAATGTTAATTTAGTTTTCCTACAACCGTGTTCAACTTAATTTTTAATCAGATCTGACAGCAAAAATTTAAATCTAGTGCTGCATCTTGGCTCTAAGAGGACCGAGTATATAATGAAGGTACTAAAGCGATCAGGACCGTTTGCAACACTAATACACATTAAACGTAGGCAGGCTGCTGAGCTGTAGACAGTAATTATTCCTTCTCTCCCACCAACCTGAACTTCATGGAGGAAGAGCTGAACGGAGCTCCTGGGTCAGGGTCTGGAAGGCAGTGCTAGGGCTGTTTAATGCTGACGCTCCTGGACGGACACAGACAGGTTTAACGGGGCAGATAACGAAGCCCTGGCAAACTCAGGCTCCTGGTAGCAAACATAAAGCAAAAGTAGATTAGAAAGCAGGCTTCAGTCTTTGTAATTTAGACAGCAATGCAGCAAGGGTGGGGAGGGAACCAAAGGCAATTTGCAGCGGCAGAGTGAGCGTGTAACTGCATTTTAAGCTGGAAGCGACAGTAAGAGTGTTTTCCAGGCGATGGTAACATTACTGAACTTCAAATGAAAGAGCGTCTTCCAAACTAGGCCAGGTAGCAGCATGGTTTCTGTTCAGTGTTTGCTAGAACTGATCTGCATTCAGGAGATCGGGTCCTGGAGATAAAGGACTGCTAATTAGAGAGCTTGGCTAATTAAAGAAAAAATAAAACACTAAACCCCTAGCAAGCCACTGGTCTGCTAATCACAGTAATATACTGAGGGGAGTTTAGGGAGCTATGCAAGTTCTTGAAAATCCTAACAGAAACGCTACACTTCTCCTCTCTTGCTTATGGGGAGCATGGCATTTGAGTGCATTAATCTGCTGAAAATACTGATGGCCACTCGTTCCCCTGCGTGGGAAGGCACATACGTGGGTTTGTGCTCGTGTGTTCTCTCCTTGGCGCTCATTCCATCAGCAGGCATGAAAGGGTTTTTCCTTTTTTGAAAGCAGTGTGCATCACTGTGTCTTCTAATAGGAAAAGCAAGATCTGTATAAATTCATAATGGCTGCAGTAATCTTTCTTTTCTGTGAGAAGCTGGTATTAATAAGGAGTGTCACAAACTATGAATTTTATTGTAGTGATATTCATTATATGTGATATACAGAGAGAAAATGTGATGCAGCAAGTGCAATGAATTGTATTTGTTGCAAAGACTAGAGCTAAGTGGAAATAAATTAAGCATGATGTGTTTTAGGAGGTTCTATATTCTGTAGCAGGTACAGAAAACTGTCCAAAAATGTTGATATAGAAAAGATTTCTAAGGTGCAAATGGAGGTACAAACACAGAAAAAGAAAAATAAATTCATTTTGTTGCAGAGAGACACATCCTTTACTGTGCATTTAGAAGAGGGCTGCAGAAAGCAAATATTCCTTCTGTTCTAGAAATTCGCAGAACCAGGATAATTGCCACCTGTGGTTGCTGTGGGAACCAGAACTTTTCAATTCCAGATTTTAAGAGCATAAAGTCTCAGCCAAATGTGCCATATTAATATGACTGCTGTCATATTACAGGAAATCAGCCAATCTATGGTTAATATAAACACGTTAGGAAGGGAGAATTTTGTAAAAGTAGAGAATCGGTTGGTGTTTTTTCCCTCGAAGACAGACTGGGATTTGGCAGTTGGGCGGGAGCCACGGGTTTTGTTCAAAGGCAGAGCTGTTCGAGCCCCAAATTGCCTTTTTATGTACCAGGAGCAGGGGGGTGGGCTCTGGCTGCGGGTCCCTTCGCCCCCGCCGTGCCCCCTCCGTCCCGGGGCAGCGGCAGCCCTGGCTCCAGGGCGCAGGTAGGCGCAGCCTGTGCTCGCGGTGTGTGATGAGGCTCCCCAGTACTTCCACGTGCCAAATATCACAATTAAACTGAGGTCTGTGGCAGCGTTCACGACTTCTCCTCAGGAGAATAACAGCCCCAGCCACCCAGCTCAGGAGAGCCCCCAGGCAGGGCGCCCGGCTGTCGGGTTTTGTCCCCGGGGGTAACGCGGGGCGTCTCCGCCCCAGAGACCTCCAGCCCTTCTGTCACAGTGGTCGCCGCGTGTCCCACCCGCGGGCAGGCTCAGTGCCCCCCGGCCTGCAGCCGGGGGAGCGGGGCGGCCACCGGCGTGTTCCAGCCCCCGGGAGGGGACGTGCCCTCAGCACCCTCCGGTAGGAACCGTGACCGTCACGCTGGGCACCACCTCCTCTCGCTTTTAGAACAAATGCGTTTTTCTCTCAGTTAACAACAGGAAAGGAAAAGCAGCAGAGAGGTAGATTAGGGACTTGGCTGTTGCCAGCCTTACAAAAGGAGCGATGACTGGTAATGGCTCCTCGGCAGGAGAGCGCGGGGAGGTTTTTGCGAGGGAGTGGAGCCAGCGGCAACGCAGCGGAGGGGCAGAGCGATCTGGAAGAGCGGAGGCACCAGGCAGCCAAGCCCCATGGCCCTGTGCTGGCGTGTTCGTGGAGACCCCCAGGGCAGCTTGGACCTGCGGGTCCGAGGCAGAAGTGACGCTCCCAGGCTTCTAAAGTGCACGCGGGACCAAAGGCCAAGAGAGCATTTTATTTATTTTTTGACTGGAAGAAAGTAATCAGGATAAAAGGGCTCCCTAGTTAATAATTCTGTCTTGGCGTCTGGTTCATGTTCATGTGCGCATTGATTGCGTGTGCTCGTTGGGGCTTGTCAGCCTCCTTGCACAGCCGGCTTCGCACCTGCAGCGAGCGGAGGGATGCTCTCCGGGCTTCAGGTGCCTGGTGCCGAGCCAGGCAGTGCAATACGGAGCAACACTTATTGCCAAATTTGCAGTCATTTCTGACCCCCTCAGGACACAGCCCGGAACCATTGCAAATATATCTACATCTCCAGCGTTACTGCCCTGGTAGCATTTTATTTTTAAGGGACATTTAAAAGAGTCTGTGTAGGCTCAGGGAGAAAAACCTGCCAAGGCAGAGCAAGCGCAGGGAGGATCACAGCAGCGTGATGCCGAGCACCAGCCAGAAATCCACAGCAGCAGCACACCGGCTAGAGCACTCGTCAGGAAATATTACCTGAAATGCAAAGACTACTTCAGCTTAGATACATCTGCAGTGATATTTTATTGATTGCGTAGGACCCTTGAGGCAATTTTGTTAGAGCCTGTAAAGAAGGAGTTTGGTTTTGTTCCCCTGGCTGCCATTGTTTCCTGGCTGCCACGCAGCCTAGAAAAGTCCTTCTGATTTCTTTTGTGCAGTGCTACAAGCTGCTAGAATAATCGCTTTAAAACTTGGGTTTGGGTTTCTAGAAGACGCTAGAAGGAGCAGAGTGATTTAGCTAAAAACAGAATTCCTTGCATTAAGGTTGCATTTATGACTTTTATAAGCAATGCTTAGGATTTGCTGTGTTGGCACATCTAGGCTGTGTTTTAGCAACTCTCTCTAACTGGCACTTCAGAAGATTAAAAGCAGACCCTGTAGACAAACTTACTATGGCAAGTATACTATGGTTTGTGCTTCCTAACTCTCATAGGGTATTGCTAAGTGCGGTGGGACTAGGGATTATTGTGCATAAACGGGAGAAATGCTTAGCTGCGCCTGAAGCTCTGACACAGAAGGTAAGGAAAATAGGCTGCATTTAAAATAGAAGTAAAGAGGGTCCCTATAGAAACTGCAGTGCTGAGGCACGGCTGCAGTGGAGGTGCGGGTAAACAGCCCCAGCAGGTAGCAACAGCTCTAGCATCAGGGCTGGGACTCTGCGCGAAGGAGCTCTGGTTGAGTAACACGCTGTATCGGCACAGCGAGTTCTTGATGCTCAGGAGCAAATTTGGAAAGTACCGTGCGTTATTTTGTTCTTTATATAAGCAAGGGTTAAAAAGCGTAGCACATCTAATAAATCTTTTTTCTTTCATTTGCAGAGCTTTGCTAGAGGTATTTGATAGAGAGAATAAAACTAAACCTGACGGACTGTTTGATTTTTTTTTTCCTATACTTTTCAAGTCTCTCAAGCGTACACACTTGCAAAACTGCTTCACTCCAGCCAGACGTTTCAAAGTGAACTCGACGTTGCTGGATCGTGAGCGCATGGTGTGTCCACGTCTGTGGTGCTGAAGGCTGGGCTCCGCCTCGGTGGAAGCCCGTTGCTGTTTGAGCTATGGAGTAATGTTTGCTGCCTAATGAAGGCTCTAATTAGTTCTCCGAGCTGTTGTTTTAGTAACTGGTTAAGAATCCGGTACACGCTCGTATGGCAATACTTCTTATTAGACTGAATGGGAAAGATTTTAGGTTTGTAAGTTCATAAACGGACAATGAAAATTCCCAGCGTATTGGTAATACGTCAGCGTTTGCATAAACAGCAGAGTTATTCTAGTAAAAAAGCAATATTCTTGGCATCGTGCTAGGCAAAGAGGGTTCTTTTCCCTACTTTCAATAAATGTTCTCATTTTAAAAGGAAACAAGTCTGTGAATTCTTATGATCGCTTATGAAAGCTCTTATGGTACAATTAAAATATTGGCTTTTACTTAACCTTACCGAGAAATGATGGACTGTTTATTGAGAAAAGGAATTAACAGTGAAGCTTGGTATTACTGTCATTTGGGGATTCTCATTTTCCAGGGAAGGACGTCTGATGCTGTAGGGGCCAGCACACCTGCAAACCCGACTCTTGGTGCGGCGGGTGTGCGGGGGTCGGGCTGCCAGCGCGGGCGCTGCTGGCACCGCTCGAGCCGACGGGCACCCGGCGGGTGAGCCCCAGCGCGGGCACTGACCCCTCGCGAGGGCTGGCTGGAAGCCCTCCGCCTTCTACCAAAAACATCAGGAGAAAAGCCTCCCCAGGCTGTTTCTTCTGGACAGAAACAATTCCTCAAAGCAGAAGCGTTTCTGAGGGGAGCCGGGAAGGGTTTCGTGCTCTGTCCCCACGGCCGCAGGACACGGAGTGACAAACCTGCCCGTGCACTGAAAATGGAAAGTCAAGAAAAGATTTACACTGAGATCACTTATGCTGGAAGTTAGACGTGTTGAGTCAAAATGGCTTTTTCATTTCAAACATCTTTACTGCAGAATTTTAAGAAACTCAGACTTGATGTTTCCTTTAACACTTTCATTAAACACTTTTCTTAAAAACAGGTTTTGGGCCAAAGTAAATCTAACCAACTTGGGTTTGGAAATCTGGTTTGGATTTTAAACCTGTGATAGTACAACTCTTTCCAAATTCCAATTAACTAGAATTTTTTCTTAGCATTTTTTTTCTCTACATAAGTCTCTATTCTCTATGCATTTTTAATAAGCTTTGTCCTGGGAAAACATGAGAGCGCTAAGTGCAAGTGAAAAGAATAAAGGCAGTTGCTGCGTAGCTCTGAAAAATCTGTTAAGTACTGGTAAAAAGAGCAAAGCAATGAAGAAATCTTAGCTCTGTTCTTATTGGAAACTGTGAATGAAGATAAAACCTCTTCACAAACCTTGTCTGGCTGAAAAAAAAAACCAGAGTAATAGCACTAGATAAACCTGTGACAGTGCTCATACATGTTGCCGATAGCGGAACAAGCAGCAGAAGACCTCTGTGTCCTTTTTCTCTTCCTAAATTGCAGAGCTTTTGAGTTTTGGGACTGATCCCTCCTGGAGGAGGAGGGGAGAGAGCCCTGGATCAGTGTGAAATGCTGAAAGCACAGAGGAGTTAAAAAAAAAAAAACACAAAACATACAAACCCAGACTGTTAAGGAGAAAGTAGTTATCCAGATGATCTTTCCAGAATGTATAATTTTTAAATTTTTTTTGTTAAGGAGAACAGATGGGCCGAGGGTACCCAGCAGACAGGTTTCTGTCTCCAGGCCGTGTTAGCAAGGCGGGTGGGAGCGCGGCAGCGAGACCCTCGGAGCAGAGCAGAGGCGGCTGCCGGGGCTGAGCCCGCGGGTCCCTGCACGGGTCTGCGTCCGCGGGGGTTGCCGGACGGGAGGCCGCGGGCCGTGGTGCTCGCCGCGTTCTCTCCCCACGCCGCCGCGTGCCGTAGCGCTGGGCGGGCGCCGCCGGCCGGGCCTGCCGCGGCCGGGGCAGCTCTGGGGCGCGCAGCGCTGCTGTGCCCAGCCGCAGCTCGGCCGCTGAGCCTTTTCGTGGCTCCAGCAGGAGAGATGCCCCAGGGCTGTGAAACGGGCCCCGCTCTTGCCCTTCGTCCCCGCTGTGAAACGGGCCCCGCTCTTGCCCTTCGTCCCCGCTGTGAAACGGGCCCCGCTCTTGCCCTTCGTCCCCGCTGTGAAACGGGCCCCGCTCTTGCCCTTCGTCCCCGCTGTGAAACGGGCCCCGCTCTTGCCCTTCGTCCCCGCTGTGAAACGGGCCCCGCTCTTGCCCTTCGTCCCCGCCAAGCAGCCGACGGCGTGGCCCGGCACAACCCTCCCAGGGACCCGCTCCTGCAGCTGCCGCTGCGGTGGGGACCGGGGCTGTGCTGGTGGCCCTGCGGGGTGGGAATGAAGGGCAGAGCCTCCCGCGAGGGGCAGGGGGAAAAGGCAGGGTCCAAGCCAGCAGGTACGTGCTGAGGCTGCCCAGCCTCCCAGCCTCATGTTTTCCTTCCCACCTGTTCGTGTTTGGGAAATACTAAGAAATAATATTTAGGTGTTTAAATAAAACATACTCCTGATTTGAGACTAAGCATTTTGTAATATGTGGCTTGAGCCTCCGGAGCGGTTGCAGGGTGGTTGCTGTTTGCGTGCATTGGCATGTGCACTTGTTTACCTGCAGTTACACAATTCCAGAAGTTTCCCTCAAATTCCATCTGCTGTTTTGTGCCACTCCCTTTTAGTGCCTGCTGTCCTGGGAGCACCACTGCCTCCACCGCGGGCCTCTCTTGCTAAATGTGGGGTGCTGGAGCTGGGCCCCCCAGGGCTCCCCAACCTGCCTGCGGGTCAGCAGCGTGGGGCAGGAGGGTGCCCGCGCTGGGGGGGTCCCACGGCGGGTGCAGGCGCCGCAGCGGGGAGCGGGTGGGTCCCGCTCGGCTCCTCGGCCATCCCAGCGAGCGCCGGTCCCGCGGGCATCCCCAGCGCTGGGCTGCCTCGCTGGGAAAAGCGGCTGACCAGCCCTTTCCCCGTCAGAACTAATCAGCATCAGACAAGCTAATGGGGAACACAAAACCTATTTAAAAGCTACATTTACCACTTGGCTGATTCCATTACATCGTGTAATATCCAGGTGTCACGTTTCCTCTCCAAATGCCGGTTTTAATGCTTTCCTGGCCTGCTAGGCTTAGCCGTGTGAGGGGGGTCCTCCTGCCATCCATCCTCCACCCCACGGGACCCAGGAGTGGCCAAGAGGAGAGGGAACCCGTGGGGTGGTGATGGGGTGCAGGGGCCGGAGGGGGAAAGTGGGTGCTCAGCCGGGTGCCCCAGAGATGGGGGTGGAAATGCGGTAGCTGAGCTGGATGTGACGCTGCCAGACCCGAGTCCCCGCAGTCCCGGGGACACTGAGCTGCTGAGGGAGATGCTGAAGTCCCTCAGGTTTCCGAGGTTTTCCCGGGACTGGGTCCGTCTGTGCCAGCCGGCCTTGGCTTCCCATGGCAAAGGTTTTCCAGCTGACAGCTCCTGGATGGGAAGCAGCCACTTGGTTATTTCTGAGATTTAAGGGCTGAGTGCGTTGGGTTTTTAACGTCTCCGTTATCACTGAATTATGCATCATCACTTTCATTACAGGAATGGGTTTAAAACTATTTGCATTTGTTTTGGTTTTGTTTTTAAGGGAGACGCTTATCCCTGCCTTCTCTGCACTGTAAATAGACAAACTCTTGCTTTCTGCCACCTCTGTAAATCCAGCACGGCCAGGGGACGTGGCAGCCAAGGCTACAAAAAGGGCTGCATTTTGTTGACTTGCTGCCTCACCACGGAGAGCTGCTCTTCACCTCTGAGGAAAGCGTGCGTTGCCTGGAGCTCTACCATCGCCCGCACCAGCGCGATTTCCCCCCAGGCAAGCGTCTCCTGGGCTGAGCTTCCCATCTGCTGTAGGTGCTGGCTCCTCCTTGGTACAGGCTGTTCCTGTTCCAGGGTCGCCGGGTGTCTGGAATCACCTGGAACAATGAATTTCTATTTTGCAGTAATTCTTGTTTTAGAACAGATATTTTTGCAAGGATTCAGGTGCTTAATGAAAAGTAAATATCATCTGTGCTGCTCGCTCGGTTTCCCACACTGGGGCTCTATCATGAGTGACTTCACGTAAGCACAAAAAGCCAACACAGGGTATATGTGCCATACAAGCTCTGCTGTGGGACTGGAATAGGCTTTGTGGTGCTAAAATGAGATTTTTAAGTCACAGCTAGCGCTTCCACTGTGCTGGATTTCACCCAAAGTGAAAAATATTTTTTCAGCAAAAGAAGCGCTATGCACATAGCTCCTTGAGTTTCATCTCTTCCCCATACTTATAAAGCTGAAATTCCTTTCTTAGCTTTTTCTTTTCTTCTGTTTTGCTTCCCCTTTGGGCCCTTGAAATCTCACAGATCTGCAGTCATATCAGTAAATGTATCTAGAATTAGAAGGAAACCTTATCTTTAGGCTTGCTGATATTTTCTGTTCTTGGTACACAAGTGCCAGAAAAAAGCCTGCGAGTTTGCAACTTACACTGTAGCTGTCTTAGAGGGATCTGAAATTTTAGGGACTTCTGAAGCTCCTTTCTAGGTGTCTTAAGTCAGGCATCAAAGATCACATGTCATTTTTACTCTTTTGTTTTGTGTTTGTGCTACAGTATGTGTTACCCGTGGTGGTTTTATCTGTAGCTACAGTTTTATAGAGCAAGATTAAAGATGTAATTGCTTTCTTTGATTCTTAACAAGATCAAACAGAATGACAGAAATACCAGTAAAAGGTTTTGCGAAATGCTCGCTTATTTGAACAGATGTATGCATCTACCTCTCGCAGTTAAAAGGAGCACTGCCGGCAGGGTGGTGCTCTGCGAAGAAAGAACAGACTGCATCTCCAGAAGTTGGTGCTGATAAACAAAATTGGTCAGAGCCGGGTTTTTTTCCAAGTGCTTTTGCATGGGTCAGAGGCTGCCCAGGCACAAAACTGTTGGGACAGCCGATGGCTCAGCACGGCCCGGGGAGCCGATCCCCCGGGGGCAACGCGGCAGGCTCTGCCAGCCCCCGCCCAGGGCAGCTCGGGGACCCCCAGGCTGGGGCGGGCGAGGCGAGGCGGCCATCGGCATGGAGCGCGGCCCTGCGCCCCGATGCTCTGTCGCGGTGCTCTGGGTGCCCGGCTGGCCGAGGGCAGCCGCTCGGGCTGGGGAAGTACATCTGACGGGGGGAGAGCTGCACGCTCTTTCCTTAGGTCGTGTTTTAGCTCAGCATGACAATGTAAGATAAAACAGGTCAAGTAAACGAACAGACGTAAGTCTGCTCAGAGTAAATGCAAGGATAACAGAGTAATGATGTTCAAGCACGACACAACTCATCGGCATTATAACAGGGGTTGGCATTTGATCTCACACGGCACAATTACTCAAGTGCTGCATGCACAAGTAGGAAGCTATCATGCTGCTGTATAATTTAGCCTTGTGTTATGTGTGCTTCCCTGGCTCTAATGCTAAGTACATGAATGATTAAATATATGGAGCTCTCCATTAGTCTGCAAGGCGAGAAGAGTTTGCAGGGGAATTCAGCTCATGTGCAGACAGAGGAGCCGGGACCCAGAAGCAGAGCTATGAAAGTGTATTTCATGCCATAGCTATGTCCAGAATATGAGATTGCTGGACACAGATCCTGTTGGAGAGGGACATCAGGCAGGAGGATTTCAAGATGCTGTTAAGGACAAAGAATGAAGCTGAGCATTTGGGGTTTTAGAAGAAAATCTGTTAAGTTTGCTTTGTAGTATATTCCCCACTTCTGTCAGAGGAATAAACACGGTGTCCCCATTGCAAAGAGGAGGTTGTTACTGCGAGGTTCCCAGCACAGGGCTTTGGTGGCTGGGGGGGCTCACCAGGAGGTAGCACCCTCAGGCTGGTCTTTGCAGAGCTTTGTGGGGCGGGCGCAGGCAGTCAGACTCCTCCGGGCTTCTCCTGGAGCCATGCCCCAGGAAAAATCCCCTTCATTCAGCAGGAGAGTTTATTAGCTGGGGACTGGTAGGTTTGTCCTTCACGGCTGCTGCTGCTATGGCCACCCAGGAGCTGCCAGGACGGGATGCAAAGTGCCCTGGGGCGACTCCTTGGGATGGGTCCTTTGGGATGGGTTCACAGCCAAGCACTAACTTCTGACAGCTTCTGAAAAGCCCGCGGTGAGAAACGGTGCAGGAGGACGAGCTAAAGCGCGGCTGGGGCGGCCGGCGCTGCAGAGGGATCGCGTGCCTCTGCCTTGGCTGCCGGAGGAGAAGAGCCCCGGCAGAACGGTGCGGGGGTGCTGGGTCCCAGCGGAGCAGGGGCTGCGTGCGCTCGCTTTGGGCTTGCAGGCTTCGAACGTGTTGTTTCTGACGTCCCCAGCCAAGGCGGGGTGCCCCTCGGCTGTTTCACCTTCCAGCCCTTGGCTTCCTGTCCTTGTTCGGAAAAAGAAGGGATGAGGAGGTTCTGAAATTTCCTGGGGGGTAAAGTCTCGAGCAGCTCAGTGCCGTGTTCCTCACAGTGTGGGATACAAAATGACGTTTGTATTAAGAAAGATTGAAGTTCTTAGGCTCAGCTAGAACAGCTTCTGCAAGGCTGTTCGGCAGGGTCACTGAAACAGCAGTTGTCATGAACTTGACATAAAAGTACTGAAAAATAGTGTTAAAATGTTGGAGGAGTACAACAAAGGTATTTTATTTGATACACCTTAAACATAAATATTCAAATAAACAGAAGAAGAAGAGCATGACGAATGGATATTGAAGAAAGCCGTTCTGGGTGCAGGTGCAGAAATGAACAGAAGGGAAGGCGCAGGATTTTGTTTTCCTCTTTTCTGAAATATCCTCTGTTCCTCTGAGATATGGGAATGATAAGTCTCCGAGAAAGAAGAACGTTCCTCTTGGTGACCTTATGGATTTAAGATCTATTTCTAAACCAAATTTTCATAAAAAAACCTGCCACACACAATCTCCAGATTAAACCTCATTTTATTTTCAGGCAGACATGACCTTTCCTAGCTTTGGATATTAAATATCACAAAACCTGCTGCAATTTAAGCTGAGGATTTTACATTTAAATAAATGTAACTTAAAAGCAAAACTAACTTCTCTGCAGAAGAGAGGGAACATGGGGCTGGGTGGGAGGGAGCGCTCCCCTCTCCTCCTGAGGACGTCCCTGCACGGTCCGTGTCCCTGCGGGTGGGCTCTGCTCCCCTCGCCCGGCGCGGAGAGATGCTCGTGTTGATTCGACCTTCTGGCTGGTCTGCAGGAGGTGGCTGTTGGGGCATGAGCAGTCTCCTTAGTTCTGAGCTTGAAAGAAGCAGCTTTGCCCGGCTGTTTGGTCTACTGTCGGTCACTGCGCTATGTACGCTGTTGGAAAGGGGAGAGTGCATTCAGAGGGGTCATTCCCAGTGGACCATCAGTGCTGCTGGGATGGCCAGTGCCATCAAAGTGGCTGCAAGACAGGACCTGGATGGACAGGCAGCCACTAGTGATGATCTTTGCAAAGAGAGAAGAGAAAATAACAACACCTGGTGTAAGAATGCTATTTTCGATATGCTCATGTTCACCAAAAGACGCATCATTGTAGGGGGAAAAAGGCACTGACATCAGCAGATTTCCTCTCTGGCCTCCTCTCCTCTGGAAAACACGTACTTGGTTGTAAAACAAAGTTTGTCTAATTTGCAAGAACTTTAAACTTCAGCAGGGTTTTTCCATCCTTCTCTTTTCAGCTGGAAATGCCTTTTGGTTAACAAATGCTTTGCGACAACAAATCGATGTTCTTCTGTGTAACAGAATTAACTCAGCTTGCACAGCTACAGATTTGCTCTTTGATTATTGTCAATAACCAATCTTTTCATGGGTGAAATGAAGGATCTCGGCTCATTAGCATGTGTTTTATTGAATGTCATTTTTCAGCAGAAGGAAGTTAAAACCTCCAAAAGGGGGTAAGGGCAGTTTAGATGAAGGCGAATGTTAAGCAAAGAAAAATAGTGCTGGACAAGGCTGGGACAAAGTAAATAATCTTGGTTTAATTGGGAGGGCAATTTTGGATGCTTTCCCAAGGCTTTGCTCTGTTCTTTTTTTGTCTTGCACTTGAAATTTCATGAGAATTAAATGGCTCATCTGATTTCAAAGAGTAGTTGTTGCACTTGTGCTATAAGCATATAGTTACAGCATTCTCGGAAAGATGGGGTCGAGAGAAATCGCTGCTGCGGACGAAGCCTGGGACAGCGGGTTCAGCAGCAAAGACCTCACCTGGCCTGTGTGTGTGATGCCACGATTGTTTTCTGGTGTGAGTTACAGGCAGCTCAAAAGTGAGGGTTGCTCATGGCCAGAGGTCAGGTGAGGTGATGGTGGGGGGGTGGTGGTGAAGGCAGGGGCTGGGGGGCTGCTCCAGCTGCCGGGAAGGGCAGGAGGGAGGGGGACGAAATGTTAAAAAGGGAATGCGGAGCATCAAACAGAATATTGCCACCCAAATGGATCCACGCTGCACTGCGTGCAAGTGGAGAATAGCGGTTAGCCCGGCTCTGGTGGGACATCTTGGAAGAGGACGGCCACGGAGGGGGTGGGGGCCCCCCCGCCGCAGGCAGCTCCTCAGCAGGCTGGACGGGTGCTGCAGCAGAGCCCGGAGGGACTCCGTGTCTCCTTCAGACTGTCCTGCCCGGTTTATCCAGCCCTGAATCGGAGTCTCCGTCTCAGATTTGTCACCATGCCGCTCGCCCCCGCCCCGTCCCACCCGCAAAGCCGGTCTTCCTCCCCAAGATACCTCCCCGCTTCAGAGCCGGCAATTCTGATTTCGTTGGGTAATTTCAGCAACAGCGACGGCAGGCGGTCCCGCCGCTGCTCCCCGAGGCCGTGCAGCCGCTGCCCTGCCCACTTCTGTACTGCCACGGTCGCGGGTGCGAGGTCTGACCAGACCGAAACACCCCAGAAGTCCAGGCGAACCCCAAATTTCCCAACGCATCTATTCAGGCCACATAAGCGAGTTGCCATGGAGATGTGCTGAGCGCGGGCACAATGCTCGAGTGATGGAGTCTCACAGCCAGAGGCATCTGTTAATCTTATTTTTATCAATTTTTAAAGAGGGTATGATGGTGGTATCTCCCCCACCTTCCCCTCATCTTTTGCAAAAGCTTGGCATTTGCACTTTATTGAGAGCACGGGCTTCAGTGACTTTGAAAATGAACCTTAACGAACATGAAGCGCCGGCTTGGGGAAGGTGTGCTATGAGGGATGGAATTTAGTAGCAGGGAGCTGCCACCTTTGACATATTGCTCTGGCTTTAATGAGGGGCAGATTGACAGCCCAAGGCAGAGGGAAAAGGAAGATGTGCCTTTGCCTTCACCTCGGGGGGTCACAGCTAAGCCGGGGCCCAGAGCCGGGTCAGGAGGAGAAAACGGAGCCTTTATTTATGAAACTCTGACTCAGTGGCCATCTGCAAATGGATCTTTTAATTGGATTTTCTTTCCCCTTGTTCTGAGTGTGTTGACTCCGGCTGCCTGCCCGCGCCCTGGTAGCGCGTTCCCGGAGGAGCTGGGGTGGCGGGTCCCCAGTCAGCGCCTGGCGCAGGAGCGGGACGGGGACCGCTCCGGGCACAGCTGCTGGGGTCACAAATACTTACACTGAATCGAAAGGGGACGTCCAGCCAGAAGCGCTTCTTTCATTTAACGTGGGTAACATATACCTCGGCAGAGAGGGATTGAACGTGCATCAGCATTTTGAAGTCCTTACACAATAGCCACAGGAGCATATAAATGCGGAGTAGTAATAGTGTTCTGAGGAAGAAATAATTGTTTAATATGAAGCGAATATCTGCGTTTTCCTCATTTTTTACTTGATTTTATCTAGCTAAGTGCTATACAAGTCTCAACAATAGGAAAATCTCCACTTCGGCTCCAAGCAGACAAAAGCCAGCCTGTCTCTCTCAGAAGTAAATCACGGCTAACTCCACTGAGGCTATTATAAGTCACCATAAAAATGACACAAAGAACCACATAGGGTGTGAGCCAAAAACAGCACGGGGGGGGAAATAAAGCAAAGTTATGGCCCTTATCACTCACAAAGTACACTTTCCACAGAGATTCCCAAGAAGAATAGCCCTGAATGCCTTGCTGCGAATCAGTCAGCGATGATATGGTGATGTTACTGCTCACATATTATCATGATTTTCAGCATCATGGTGGTGCTTGAAGACATTGATTAGGCTCTGGCCTCATTAAACTGTGCAAATATGTAATGAAAAGCTGGCCTCCCTGGAAAGGTCTCGTACCCCGAGCTTCGAACAGAGCAGGTGGCAGAAGGCTTTAGGAGTGGAGATGAAGACAGCAATAAAGCAGATGTGTTTTTTAGGGAATCGGTTTCTGTCCAAATAGGACCGTGTGGGGCTGGGCACAGTCTTTATTTCATGGACATAACCACGATAGTGGCAAGGAATTATTCTTCACTCTAAAAAACAAGGGTCTGCAGCACCCAGGACTACCCTGTGAGGGAGTGTCGAGACCAGTAACCAGGCAAGGAGAGATCATAACCAGTCAAAACCCGTGCCTCTCCTCAGTGGCCATGCTGGGGCGGGACGTTGCTGAAGCTGCTCCTGGCTGCAGCCTCTGCTCCGAGCCCAGGACGTGCCCGGCGAGGCGGCAGCAGCGGTGGGCAGTGCTGGGCTGGGACAGCTGAGCTTTGCTGCGATGTTACCAAACCGTAAAGTGATGCTTCAGTAATTAGCACACGCTGAGCCCTAATGACTTCCACAGGAATAAGATAACCTGGGCTGAGAGCATGGGTCGGGGAAGGGGGGCTCTGCGCCGTGCCCAGACCCCATCCTGTGCCCACTCCTGCCCACCCCGGGCACCCGCCAGCCCCCAGCCACCTGCGGGGACACAAGTATTTCTATGTCTTTGCTCGCAGCTGTATGCAAAAGTGTTTCTGGAACCCAACAGGATTCACTCTGGAACATATAATGCAGAATTATGAGCGTCGTTTGCCTGAGTATTATCTAATCGTAGAGCTGAGCTGTGTGATCATATGGGTACGTTTTTTACATGAGTAATCTGCAAAGAAGATGCTCTACATAAACGTCACCTGATTTTGTTCTGATTTAATCCCCTTTATTTATTGCACTGTTGTACCTGTTTATTGTTTTCAATTTCTCTCCCTGGCGTTTTACCTCGCTGCACCTGCCACTTCTGATCCTGCATCAGGACTCCAGGTGAGGACAACGCAGTGTCGTTCACTGCTGTGATACGACAGCGGGAGAGGGAATACAGAGAAAACGGACGCCAAAAAGCTGCACACACGTGTTCTAAAAATAGCGCCGCAGCTCCTTGCAGCTGGCAGCGAGGCGGTCTGGAGGCAGTCGCCATGCCCTGCCTTGGCCGGCGCGTCCTGCTGCCCTCCTTCAGAGCAGAAACTCCCCCGACGCGGAGGCGTCGGTGGAGTCGGGTCCGGGACCTGCCCTCCCCGCCTGCTCGTGCCGGTTGTCGGGGGCTGCGGAGCAGGCGAGCCGCTGCCTGTCTGCGGCGTCCCCCGCACGTCCCTGGCTGGGAGGGAACTTGCTTCTCCCCAGGCTGTCCAGCTCCGGTCCAACACTGTGTCACAGGGCAGTGGAGGGGCAAACGACTTGGCTCGTGGGTGCAGCTGGGCAGAGGCCGTCCGGGATGGCCCATCGCAGCCCCCGGGCCCGGCCAGCCGGGAGCTCCTGCCGCGGGCAGGTCGGGGCTCGGGGCACCGGCCGCCACTTCACCTGGGGACGAGGACGTTCCCCTGGACCACGAAGGCAGCGCTGCTCTGAGCGGTGGTTGGTGTTGGCAATTTATCAGACGTAATTACGCCAATTAGCCCACACACGCAGCTCCGGCTCCAGGAAGGCTTTATGACCTGACAATATATGTCTGCTGGGCAGAGAAGCACAAACCTTTTCCTCAGATTATTGCAAATTAATCAGCCTGGCGATAAGTTTACAATTTAGCACACAGCTCGGTAGCTCGGTTATAAATGCTTTGGTTTGTTGCTGTTTTAGTTGCCCTGCTTTGCAGGACTGATATCAATCCTCATTCAAATCAAAGTCCTTTTCACACATGCTCCAGTGAAGTGGAATTTTCTGCAAAATAAGGTGTTATTAACCTAGCTCCGCTCTTCCCAGTGAGGGACAAGCCGTGCCACTGAAACCAATCCTCATCGATGAACCCTGCTTAAATAGCGATTAGCAGACTTTCCAGCAGCAAGAAAAATGCAAAACCTGTGACCTTTTGAGCTCTCAGCTCCTGTGACTTTTAAGATGTAAGAGTATTTTCTATTTCTCTTCCCAGAATTTCAGCAAACAGTGATTTTTATAGCTCTTCTCGTCAGCACGTCCCTTTTCGACTTCTCCGTTTCTCTTTACTTTACTTCTCCCCTCCCTCTTGCGTGACGCTGTTCTGGGACCAGCTCAGGGACCATCTGACAGCCCAAATTCCCACCCCGCGGAGCCGGTGCTGGGCGCTGCCCCCACAGCCCGCATAACCCTCGTGTTGGCTGTGGTCAGCCAGCGCCATGCCAGCGGTGCCGCGTCTTGAAATAGGGCGATAACATTTTTGCATCAAGCCTGAGTTAAAACGAGGTCGGTGGGGAGAGAAGGGGAAGGAGGGACACCCAGGAGCCCAGGGTCGGTGTGGCGGTGGGGGGGTTTGTGGCAGCTGGGGCGGTGCCGGGACCCGTCTGTGCCCGGGTGCTGGCCCAGCACCTCCAGACCCGTCGCCAGCCCCGGGAGAGATGCGCCGTGGCGTCCTGGTGCGTGGGAGGGCAGGAGAAGCGTAGACGGGGAGCACCGCAGCGTTCGGTGTCTTCTGCCAGGTTTACCCCAAAATAGCAGGAGTCGCTGGAGGTTTGAATCGACTGACGTTTTGTGGGTTTATCTGCACGAGGAGCCTGCCGCGGCTCCCTAGCGCTGGCTGAAAGATGGAAACGTTAGTGCATGGGAAAACATTTGTAATTTAAAAATTGTTCCCATTTCAGAAAGTTAAAAAAGAAACAGTATTTTTATTTTAAGATTTGTCAAGATTTTGTTGATGATGATTTCCCTCTCTTGCCACAGTCTAACATAAAATTGAATAAATGCTTTCTTCTGCCTTTTTCTCCTACTCAGTAACTTCTAAATTTGTAGAGAAAAAGGAAGATGTGATGGGAAGCCTCCTTTTCCCCCCTCTAACCTTATTTATTGTGATGTATTCTTTCAGTAATAAACAGAGAGGAAAATTGGGGAGAGCAATATCAAACTACAAATTTTTTCTTTCCAAAAATCCAAAAGCAAAACAAAATGCTAATTTCCATCAAAGCTCTCAGACTTTAATCTAAAGCAGTATTTTTTTTTTGTGGAAGAGGTTGCTTTCAGCTGGGACTGGTTTTTCTCAGGGAAAAAAAAAATGTTAATTAGCTCTCTGTTTTAACGACCAAGGAAGAGGGGAAGGAGGCATGCTGCATGGGTGACGCTGAGCGCAGGAGCAGCAGGTACTTCTCTGAGCTGGTGTGTGCAGCATCGCCTGCGTCCGCTGCCCGCTCCTCCTCCAGCCCCGAGCGCTGGGTGCAGGCAGCAACCCTTCTCAGCCGTAGAAGCTAATGCCACTGCCGGTGCAGGAATAACGCTTTGCAGAACACATTGCAGAGGCAAACTGTGCTTTTGTGGTGCGATCGCTAAAGCGAAGGATAGAAGGCAGAACACGTGCTGCCTGCGGCGGCGGCGGGGGCTGCTCCCTCCGGAGTCGGGCGCAGCATCTTTACCTGCTGCTGCACGTTTCCTCCGAGAGCATCCTCCAACGCCCTTCTGCCTCCCCGCTTCGGGCAGCGCAGCTCTGCCCTACGCGCTGTGCGGCGCCGGGGGCAGCCCTCAGGACCCGGGGGGGTCCCGCTCCCCCTGGGCCGAGCTGCTTCTGCTTCGTATCCTCACCTGCCAAAGGGAGCTTTAATTACTGACGGCGTGGTGGCTTCCGCAGGGCACGGAGGGGTGGGTGCCCGCTGCCTGGATGGCGTGGGGAGCGGGACAGACAGACATGCAGATGCACAAAGCCAAGCAGCGTGCAGGAGCCTTTCAGGAGCCGTTGAGATCTGTGATGGGAACAGCCAAACACCCACGTCCGCGCACGCAAGTACTCGTACAGACGCGTGACAGAATGCGCCCCAAAGCCCACCCGACCCTCCCAGCACAGGCACAGGCTGTTTCACAGGTTTTGGATAATTCTGAGCTGACCTGAGCTCGTGCTTTTTATGTGGGTAAGTTACTAAGAGATCTGGCTGAGGAAAGCTGTGTCAGTTCAGGTATCTGAGCTGTTCTTATGAAGAAGAGCTTACATCAGAGCAAAGAACTAACAGCTATAATTATTAGCTCTAAAAATTCTAAAACTTTGAAATGAAAAGAAAGTTTCAGCATAAACCAGAAATCTGTGTTGTAGGTATTGACACGGTCCTCACCCTTGTGCGTTGTCATAAACAAGACACGATAATTAGATATTTTTTAAGGGACAAAATTATTTTATTTGCTTCTCTGCCAGTTTTCATGAGACCATCAGTCATCCCCTGCATAGATAAGATTTCTTATGTTCACTGACAGGATAAATTATATGGTTCTCATCCAGCAAATCAGCATTACTCTGCAACATTATCTCTCGCAAAGCAATGTCTGAGAAAATCATAAATTCTGTCCAGGTTTATTAGATCTGCCTTTTATTCACACATTTATTTTATCCTAAGCTGAGGTGCGTTTTTTTCCCTAATTATTAATCATATCAATAAGGATGGGGGGGATGTGGCTTTCTGTAAAAAACCGCTGCAGTGATGCTTGGGTGCTCACGGACTTTTCATTAGAGGGTGCTGCGAGGTCTGACCGTGGCGATGTTGTGCCTATCGGTGCGGAGGTAACGCGGTGACAGATCCGGTGGGAATGCTCATCAGGGGAGCTGATGACAACGAGGGTAACGAGGAGCCGTTCTGCCTCGCTGCGGCGAGGCGATGCGACCCCAGCTGGCAGCCTGGCCGGGGGCTGGCCAACAGCCGCGGGGTCTGCGGGCAGGAGCGGGCACCCGTGCGCCCTGCCCGAGAGGTGCCGAGCATCCTCGGCATCGCCGTGCCTTCGGCGCAGCCTGGGAGCCTTTTGAGACCTTCCAAAATCAGAGCTCGCTGTTTTAGAAAATCTCAATTATTGGGATGACTGATTAATTATTGGCTTCCGTGTTTCCCCCGGTGATCTCCCTGACGGATCTCCAAAGATGAGCTTTGCAGTGGGGAGGGAGGGGAGTTTCTCCCCGCCGTCCCCTATGGGCCCTTTGTTATCGAGGAGAAAGCTGGTGAATCCTAGAGCCGATTATCTGAGAAACAAACGTACGTGGAGTGGAGACGTGACGCTGTGGAGAGCTGTAAATGTCACTGCGAGTCACGAGCCTGCCGTAAAGTGAAAGGCTTGAAAATGAGGCAGAGAAGGGAACCGGGAGCAACACTGGCCTTTGGCGACGACGAGCCCCGTCGCCAGCCCGGCCGTGCCGAGGCCGTGCTCTTCGGACGCCCCTGCGGGCTGCTTTAAAGCCGGTGGCAGAGTCAGAAATCACCGTCCCCCGGGCCGAGGGTTTCTGTCAAGCAAAACCTTGCTCAGGCCGAGCTCCGGGGCTGCGACGGCTCCCAAGGCAGCTGAGGTGTTGCATCTCGGCGCGTGAAGGGACGCTGCCCGCAGCACCCTGCGCGTCCTGCCATAGCGGCGGGGCCGCTGCCTCCTGTTAGACATCTGCTCTAACAAAAGGAAACGGCGTTTTGCCAGGTGCGATGTGGCACTCGCACAAAGTGGAAACCACCGCTGAATTTATTGACTGAGCGAGCAGCGGGGTGCACGGGGGTTTGCGGCATTTTTCGTATTACTTGCATATAATACGGTTGGTGTAATTCAGCATCCTTTTATTCTCCCAGACTCATCAAAAGCTCTGAGACATGAGGCTGGATACGTGGGCTGGGGTGAGCGAGGCTGAATTATTGTCGAAGTTATTGATTGAAGAGTGGGAGAAATAGCATTAGAGCCTGGATCTCCTTTTATTCTGTTAGAGAGAGGAAACAACATTTTCTTAAACTATGGGTCAGTAAATAATTGTTTGTGACTTTTTTTACCTTTTCTGATGCTGGTTTTATGTAGCTCTGAGGCATTTTTGGAAGGAGTGCACCTTCTTGGCCTGTGGAGGGGTAAAAGCTTTCAGATCATCAGCTTGGTTAATATGAAAGGGAGGAGCCTGGATGGCTTTAAAGAAAAGAAAATCTCTTCAACCGGACGCAGAGGACAGAAGTGATGGGAGCCGCTTGTCAAAGACGGGCACAGGTTAGACCCCACGGCCAAGAGGCTTGCTAATTCTGGTGTCCTCGCCCAGTTTCTGCAAGGCGTGCGCTCTCCATCCTCGGAAATGCCGGAGGGGCTGCGGCACCCCCCGAGGTGCCGCACGTCTGGCACCCAGGTACCGCGGGGCCCCGTTTCCCCGGTCACCTCTGGGCCCCCAGGGTCACAGCCCCCTCCGAAAGGGCAGCCAGCTGCCGAGGGAGCGAAGCGTTCGCTGCGCCCGTCCCCTCTGCGCCCCGACCCAGCTGCCCAGGGCTCCTGCAACCCTTTCCCAGTCCATACTTCTAATATGAAAAAATACGATTAATTAATACGGTGCTCCCATCTCTTCGTAAGTTGAGAATGAAACCAATACTATATTTCAAAGAAATGGTGCAGGGCAACAATTTGTAAGGTGTTTATCCAGCAAATTGAAGTTTTCCTCTACAGAGATTTCTATGAAGGAACGGATTATTTATGCATTTGTTCAGTCATATTAAACTGATGAGTAAGTAGCAGGAACAGACTTTGGGTTTATTGAATGCTTACAGATTTTCATTTTATTTGATGCTCGCTGTTCTAGGCTTGGGTTCTGGGACTGGCAGCCCAGGTACCGCGAGGTTGTTTCTTTTCCGTGGCTGGTCTCCTGACATTTTTAAGGAAGCCCTGCTTCTTCTAGTACAAGTGAGTTTAATTTTGTAATTAAATGAAACTTTCACTTCATGCCAAAAATTTGCTTTTCAAGAATGTAACTCAGAAAAGAACGGAATTCTCTTATTTCATCAACTCCCACAAAGTGATCAGTGGAACCATTCACTGTGATTAAATTAATCACTGAGCAGAAATTTGCATGTAATAGTCTGCCACCAAAGCAGTCACTAATGATTTTAAGCATTTTACTCTAGGGGTCAGCGATTTCTCGCCCCTTCAGGCTGGAATGAAGGGGCTGTCAGGCTCCTTGCGGCGAAGCCTCTCATTAAATGAGAGAGGGGTATTTAAGGATGCCAGGGTTATAACAGGTCAGAACATTTTAACAGCAAAAAGCCGGGGGAGGCCCAGGAGTTCAACAACGCTCCCAACTCCAAGCGTGCCCTGCCTGGCAGCGCAGCCTCGCCGGCTCTCTGCGCCCCGCGTGGGTGCAACGCGCCGGCCGGGGCTGGACCGTGTTTGCTTTATCTCTGTGCCGGCACTGCAGCCCTGCCAGTTGCTCTTTGCTGCTCTCGTTGCTTTGCTCAGTGTCGGGCCGGGGATCCGGGGCACAGAGGTGTGGGTGGCCGTGCTGCGGGGTGCGACGGAGGAGAGACGGGGCGTGCGGGGGCCGGCCAGCTTTGCTGCAGGCAGCAGGCTGCGTCGCAGCTCCCTGGTTGGGGACTGGGACAGATTCTCCCAAGCAGTTTATTGCAGCCTCTTCTGTGGTTACAGCGAGTGCTGTTAACATGAGCCACAGAAAGACCTGTCATCTCGTTTTCAAGGAATTATGTTCTCCTGCTTCTTCTAACTGGAGCGATAAAATTGTTTCTCAGGAATGGGCGTGAGACCTGAACTGACATTCCCTGAGAAGATGAATTCTGCGGCTAATTTCCCAATGTACAGGTGGAGCTGAATAGTAAATGAATGATACTAAGAGGAGCACCTGGGGTTTCATTAAGTTCCAGCTTCAATTGCTTTACTCCGTTCTTGTCGCGTACCGACTGCAGAAAGCACCAGCCTTGGTGCCAGAGCGTGGGGGGCTGGAGAGGGGCGTTCGGGAACGCATCGAACTGCAGGCTGGTTTGGTTTTGTAGGCACTTGGTATTGTCTGGTCATTTACCAAGACAATGAACATTTTTAAAAGAAACCGCAAGCATTGCACAAGGAGAAGAGGAAGCAGGCTTGGGTCTCTGCTCTTGGTTCTCCGCGGAGCTGCCCAGCTCCAACGCCTCGGCACGGCTGCGCAGCGCTGGGCTCGCGAGAAGGTGCTGGAGAAGCAATCGCTTCACACACAGCCTTTTGAGGTGCAAAAGTAATGTCGCTGCATCTCTCATTATCTACTTCATCAATCTTTAACTGTCGCCTAATGACACTCACCCACTCTTCCTCCTCCCTGGCAAAGTTAAATAACAAACAGCTGCTTCACGCCGAGGGGACCAGTTCTGCTGCGCTGCGTACCCTGGGGGGACGCAGGCGACCAGGAATGGCCTTTGGAGCAGGCACGACGTGATTCCCAGTCCCGCAGATAGGTCTGGCTTGGCTTCTGGGGGTTCGGGCGCTTGGAGGTGGGGGGCTCGGCTCCCGAGCAGGGGAGCGGGGGGGGGCGGGGGCTGTGCAGGCTGCGGGCAGACGGGCCGTGGTGGTGGCAGCCGGGGAGGGTGCGGGGGTCGTGCGGCCCCAGTTGCTAAGGGAGCAAATCGCGTCTTCTCGTTCCCACGCGAGGACGACCTGGGAGTCGGGGTTTGAGGACCAAAGCGGTGCCTGGCCTTGACCTGAGCCACCAAGCATGAATTTTAGCAGCACAAAACCAGAGCGCAGTGGGTTTTCACGCTCAGGAAAGACTCAAAACCAAGCAGTGGCCCAGACAGGAGGAGGGGGGGATTTGTGCTCTGACAGCATCTTCTGTCTGCCCTAAAGGCTCTGCGTGCTGATGGATCTGCTGATCCATCGCAGGGAAATCCACCGCAGCTTGTGCCCATCTTGGCAACAGTTTTTCTTCCTGGAGCTTTGGCTACCTTATCCGTGGGGACTGTGAGCTCCTGGGAGGGGTGACAGTCCCTGGCTGGGGGGTTATACAGCGCTTAACACAAAGAGGCATCGTCTCCATTGGCATCTCTAAGCTGGAAGAGATTTGCCCCACACCCCGGTGAGTCTTTCACATACACGTACTCCCAAATTGTCGCTCGCATGGCTCAGCATGGGATCAGGAACTGCTGGTGCTGGCAGGGATGGGCATCGCTCTGTAATTGCTGCTTTCCTGCGCAGCATCTGGTACCCACAAGAGCTTGAACTCGGCGGGCCGGTGGTCCGATACAGAGCGGAGCATCACGCCCTCTGCCCCAGACAGCCCTGTCTGCGGCTCCGGGACGGGGAGGGCGATGCCAACAGAGGGGGCGGTGCTCTCGTGAGAAGGCGGCAGGAATCACCGTCGTATGCTACTGGGGGGAACGCGTAGACAGGTGGGACATGACCATCCGTCCCAGGCGTTGTCAGTGCCTGTCAGTAGGAAGGATCGTCGCATCTCTAATAGCCGGCGGTCCTAGGAGGAACCTCTCTGTGCCTCAGCTGCACGCTGTCTAAATCCAGGGTGTATGAGAGCATCGTACCTCAACGGGAAGGCAGAAGAGAAGTCCCACAAGACAATGCATTTACTCAGTTGAAGGAAATAAGTCATTCTCTAACTCAGGAGAGAGTCATGAAGGTCATTGCATTAAGTATAGAAATAAATTGACACATATTTTATTGTTTCCCATACCTTGTTTATATTATTATTACCTGTATAGTATGTTTTATTAGTATCAAGTGCCTCATCTTTTGGTGCTTCATTACTGCGCTAGATTTACATGACTGACAATAAAAATAATTATTTTAAAGTAAGTAGCCAGTCATTAAATCTCTGGATACTAATAGTGAAGAATTAACTCAGCACTAATGCGAATGCAATACGCTATTAGTGCCGGGTAGAGAAGTACACTGTAAGTCACTAAATAAAGAACAGGCGATCAGTGTAGAGGCTATACATAGAGGAAACAACTGTATATTAGTGCATTTGAAAAATGGAAATACTTCAGAAGCAACTGAGAAGACGTTCAGTGCGAAGGATAGCGGTTTTTTCCTGAGCCCCAAAAGCCAACGTTTTGTGATTTCCGACACGTTCCTCTGTAGGTCTTCTTTGTCCTGGCTGAACCCAGGAGCTGGTGTGAAAGGGAACTGTCCGGAGGAAAAACTGCTTCTGTGAATCGCCTGGACCTGGATATTCGCACCCTGGAAACTGCCCGCGGAGCGGGAGCAGCTCTCTGCTTTTTGCAGGCAAAACCCCCTGTATTTTCATCGTAATGAAACGCTCACCTCTTGATTCTGTCCCTAATGTCATCCCCCATCATCACGTACTCCTCATTGTACTGAAGCATAATCAGAATTTCAAAGGGCTTGGATGAAGCTGATCGAAGATGGATGGGGAATGTTTTTCTCCCCTGACAATAGACGTTGTTAAGGCTTTTGTTGTTAAGCCGAGCAGCTCCTCGGCTCCTGAGAAATGAGCATGTAATCTCCATCCTTACATGCAAAGGAAATAGAAAATCCATACAGGCCATTTTAAACCCTATAGATTTCAAAAGCTTTATTCCCCTAGGGGTGCTGAGCAAAATGCTAGTCCCCTGTTGAAAGCCAGGTACGCTGCTCCCCCCGTATTTAGGGGCGCAACGAGGGGCCCTGCGCGGCGCCCGCAGCGGGGAGGAGGATGCTCGCTGATGGGGCTGTTTAGTGCTTGCAATGGCAGAAGGAGCGGGGAAGTTGTTTCAAGGAACTGCTCTTCCCCTGGAGACCCAGGAGACCCCGGAGCCAGTCTTGGAGATTCTAATGGGGTCTCCTGCCCTTAAGCATTTTTCAGGCTCCTAGCTATTAGGGAGTAATCCAAAATCCTTTGAAACGATCCTTTGATTTCAGTGGCCTTTCTTGAGGCACAATATTAAATCCTAAAAGGTGAATGCTCTGAGCTGATAACTGCTGCTGTGGCAGGCTGGGCGTGGGATGGGAGCTTCTTTCTTGCCTCTAGAGTCTGTCAAAAACTCCAACATGCATGTTCTTGCGAAGATGTAATTTTTAAAAGAAACTGATAAGTGGCACCATCTCACTGGCCTTTTTAGGTAACAGGTAAATTGTTCTGGACAAGAATATAGGTCTCTAAATAAAATACTTACAGCAAAATAATAAAAACTGAGAAAGAGAAAGAAAATTTTCATCAATTTGGTCATTATGATAGAATTATTTAATAAAAATTAGAAAATAACGTGCAAGGATCAATTCTTAAGACTTTGTAATGCTTTAGATAAGTAGCACAAAGTTTTCTTTCCTTTCTGTTTATATTTAGATCAACCTCGTGCAACAGAGTTAAAATAATTTTGGTTAATTTTAGAAGCCCCTTAATTTCTTCATTACTTTGCTAGCATTTCTCACCAGCTCCACGGCCTTCAAGCCCAAGACAGTTGACTAAAGATAAATTAGAGCCCATGCTTCCTTTGTCTGCTTTAATGAGTGGCTGCCATTACCCTTGAGATGCTTCCAGGACTGTGAGCTCTTAAATGCCTGTTTTCAATAAGAAAGATATAATTTTAGTTTTTAATGTTTAAAGATTAATTACATAGTAGCCCCTCTGCAGATCCTCAGCTTCCTTCCCCTTGTTTGCAATTTGATGCTTTAAAATAGTTGAGGCAGGGGGTGAGGCTGGCTCTCGTCCCCCCCGAAACGCCCTCGGGATCCCTCCTGGCAGCCGCGGTCCAGCCTGGTGACCTGGAAGGGCACAGGAGACCGGTGATGGCCAGGCTGGTCTTCGTGCAGCGGGCTCCCGGGCCGGCGGCTCTCGGGGCTGTAGCCTATCCTGTGATTTTCAATTCGTCTGGGTGCACGGCATTTTCCCTGCCCACCTCTCCTCTGATCCCAACTGCATGACAAAACCCCGGCAGTTTGAGCTCCAGGCTCCTGTGGATTTCACAAGGCAAATAATCCATGTTAAAACATGTCAACAAGATGTGTGTTAATAGAAGCAATTTTAATGCTTAAGATGGTGCATTTTTTAACAGTTATTTTAGAAATAATAATGCTTTGCATTTGGCAACCTTCAGATCATCCTGGATACACACGTTTGCCGCTGGTTGATTGATTTCAGCGATTTCACTATTAGAGCAAACCCAGGACATTCACATCATATTCCTTGCGTGTTTCTGGCATGAAAAAAGCAACTCCAATTTAAAAAATACTTTTAAGTGTTCCTTCATGACCGACCAGCTGCAAGGAAATATTTTAAATCAAAATAATGAGGTTTCTACGAGTGGGTTCTCTTTCCGATGCCTCCGGTGAGAAACAATCAAGACATTCCTGCTGGCCTTGCTGCTCTTCCCCTGCAGCACCCAGGGTCCCTCTCTCCCTGTATTCGCTGCCAGGCTTTTGGCTGAATGCAAACCGTAAAGCCGGTTACCGGCTGCTCCCCCGTCAGCGCGGGCGGCTCTGGGGCCCCGGCTGGTGCAGGGACGTGAACAGGGTTTTCTGGAGCAAAGCGAGAGTCCTCCCGCCTACGGTAAGGAGTTGTTAGAAGGAACAGATCCTGGAAACCCTCAGTGCTGTGACCTTCCTCCTCCAGCTGCAAGGCAATTAAGAGTCTGTTAGAAGCAGCAGATCCTTCCAAAGGACCGTTTCGCTGGTCATAGTAACAGTCACCGGGAGAGGAGAGAGGGGGAGGCACCACCGGGTGCTGGCGAGTCACACCAGGTAATTGCTCTCGGGTCTGAAGCTAACTGAACTGACTCCGAATTTTCCACTGGGTTTCAAGGGGTCAGATTCGTAAGCCCAGGCAGCCCAAGGCCCCCAAAAGCTGCAGTTGCCCCCACCAAGGGCCCCGCTGCCCGCTCCATTGCGTGCGGGTGGTATCGTACTGCTGGGACGAAGCCTGGAGGAGCCCTGGTCCATCGCCGGCTGCAGGGGACGAGGGAGGTGCCCAGCCCGCACCACCCTCTGCTCTCTCCCGGCTTGCTGAGGGTCGTTTTGTACCTGCAGCGGGACGAAGAGGGAGGTAGCGATGCGGCACGATGCGCCAGCGAAAGGACCCGTCGGGTTTCTCCCTGCAGAGCATCGGGACTTCACGAGCGCAGGAGGAGCCGGCGGGGCTGCAGCAGAGATGCTGCAGGGAGGTGCTGGATGCGGGTGCAGTCCCGGCGAGGGAGCGACGGGCTCCTGGGGAGCCGCAGCCCGAGGCTGAGCTTGGACTTGATGAAAACAGTGTTCTCTTAATTTTGTTCAGGGGAAAAATATTACTATTCCTTCTGGGGAAAAGCAGGCAACTGGAATGAGGGATTGTGGGTTTCTGCGGAAAGACTAGTCAGTCTTCAGTGGTTTCGCACATTGCCTTCTGCCTTTTCTTTCCCTACAGAAATAGCTCTTACTCCAGCACGTGGGAATGGCATCACAAAAAATAAGCTGCCTGCAACTGGCATGAACTGGCCACTTTGCTGGCAGATGAGTTTACCATGGCAGTTGAACCTCCCCGGCAGAGCTGTCCCAGCAGGAGCTCTGCGTCTTCTGGCTGTCCCTGGTGTGACCACAGCCGTGGCTGCCCAGCCTGGCACAGGGAGCAGTGGGTGTTGTGACAGCCTCATCCAAGGGAAAATACTACATACAGTATAAGAGGCTAAAAATAGGTAACGTTTCTCCATCTGTTCTGCTTGCGTTAAGAGCACAGAAAGCAAACGAGGTGTAAACCGCTCTGTCTGCGGCGGCGGGTGACGGGGCAGGAGCAGGGAAGGGGAAGGAGCCGGGTCTCCTCCCGGGTCTCCTCCCGGGCCTCCTCCCGGGCGGCCGGGGCTGCTCCTCGTGCGGGGGCCGAGGGGCTCAGCAGGATGCGCGGCCGGCCCCAGCCAGCCCATCGAGGCCGTTTCGGGGGCATCGTTTCAACACGTTGGCCCTGAGGTCTCGTGAATGAAACGGGCCAGTGGCCGAGCCCCTGGGCCAGCTGCACTTAAGGCCCCTCGAGTGGCCGTGCCCTGTGGTCTTTTGAAGTCGTCTCTGGGAGGGGTGGTCGGGGTTAGATGTACAAATACCGGGAGCCGTGGGAGAAGCAGGGTAATAGATGTGATTATTTTCATGAATGATAGGCAGGAGCCCGGATTTCCATAGGTAAACTATATAATACGCCAATTCCTCGCAAACCCACCAAATAAATCTACATTCTGTATACAACTTAATTTCAACTTCGTAGCTCAAATGTATGTGTTTATTCCTGGGAGTAAGCACTATTTGTAGTTTCCAGTACAATGCAGCTCATAATTTTTTCACACCTCTCAGAGCAGGTGACAGCTTGCTTGCAAAGTCTAATTCATTCTCACACTGTGCACAAAGCTGTGTTTTTAATGCATGCACAAATAACACATCAAAATAAGCCTACAGACAGAAGGATCTGTCCCCATCCCCAAAACACCCTCTTCTGTGTCCGGTAAGAAGAAAGGACGCTGTGCAGCAGTGAGCCCTTCAGCCAGCCCGACACTCGCAGGAGACAATGCGAGAAGACCGCACTCTGTAATTTTCTCTTGGACAGAGCCCCTTTTTACGTAATTGCAGGAAGGATTGTTATGCTAATTGCTATTTTGCACCGAGTTAATTCTGCAGTGTTGGATGTCTAAATTAAGCTCTCCGCGCTGAGGGGCCGGTGCCTGCGCTGGGCAGCGCTGCCGGAGGCAGTGGGACGGTTCTTTGGCTCGTAGCGATCCCGTCCACCCCCCTGCTCCCCCCGGACACGGCCACCGAGCACCACCGAGCATCTGCCCGCTGGTCCCGCGGCCCCGTCTCGCCGTGCTGACGAAGCTGGCTTCTCGCTCCGTCCAGGTGCAGGGAGCCGAGGCCTGGGATTCGAGATCCTCGCGGAGTCTTTGAAACCCTTAAGCTGTACTATTCTTTGATGTGCCGTAATTGCATTTAGTCAAGTTTTAGGTGTATTTTAATGGTATTGATTGTTAATAACAAAGCTGTGGCTGCTTAATGCCAAAAGATGATTCATTCTCAGTGGGAGCAGAAAGTCCGGGGGCAAAGTATTATTTTTGACATACAGTCATTTCTTCTAGCAGGATTTTTTTTTTTTTTTTTTTTTACCAGCTCTGTGTTTTGGAGGCCGATGAGCGGGAGGGTTCCTGGGAGCATCGGGCTGTGTGTGCCCGCAGCAGCAGGAGCGATGCGCAGCTGCAGAGCCCCACGGCCGCCCCGCCGGGCTCCAGCCCCGGCTCCGGCTCCTCTAGCGACCCCAGACTTTGTCTGGAACTGGGGGGCTTTAACGGGAAAACACAGTGCGAAAGGGGACTGACTTGGACTGGGAGCTGTGGGAAGGGGGCGAAGAGAGTGGGGGCGGGTTGCTCAGACCTGGGAAGAGCCTTTGCAATTTTAGTGGAAAACCTGAGGACGCGGAGGGGGGACAGCGGGCAGCGCCCGGGGGGCTTGAAGCGGGCAAGGTCGTGACATCGGGTGCTGGGGAAATTGTTGGGCTGCGGAGCAGCTTTCAGCTCTGGCATGAACTTGGGACCACTCTGATAATGTAGATGTACGTACCTTCCATGTCTGCAGTGAGGTGCGATGAGCGAGGCCCCGTGGGGACTTGTCACATAAATAATAGCAATGAAAAACCGGTAGTTCCCTCAGTCCGCATTTCACTATACATGTTCCCTTTATTGGTTAATCCTCACTGTTAACAAAATAGATCAGGTTTTAGCTTGCAGATTACTTATGTACAATGCAAAGTATATTAAAATGTAGTATACTTTTTAAAATCAGATTTTTTTTGTGATAAGCTATTCAGCTGTAAATGCATTTCAGTCACTCTGAGAAGATGAAGGAGCCTGAGACACTGTATTACTTTAAGTAATCAGGCTTGAGGCTAAAGGTAGCTTTCTTTTTAGCTGACAAATAGAAGGAATAAATAACCTGGACACTAAAAGTTGCATTAGGCAAATAAACATTTCCACAAGAATTATGTGTGACATTCAAGCGAAGGCAAATAAACCTTGACTTATAGAAAGCTATCAAACCTCTTGGAGAATTAAATAACGGAAAATCATTATGTAGTATTTGCAGCAGCTATTAAAGACTGTCCGTTCTCTTAGGCACTACTGTAAATAAGGCGTGCTTGTAACCCAGCATACACCATCTTCATCCGATATCTGGTTCTAAGCATAATGAGCAATTTGGTTTCATTTGAGAAACACCTTTTAATTGCGAGAAAGGAGGTTTCCCATACCTCTGCCGCCCCTGCGAATGCCTGTGTGCTGCGGGGGGCCTGTCCCTGTGGGACCGTTCGCCCAAGCCACCCCAGGCCGGGTCTCGGCTGGGCTCCCCCGCGCCGTGTTCCAGCACCTTTCAGTGCTGCTGCGGCGCATGGCGGCTCTGCCACGACGGCCGTGCCGGCGTCCCCGCAGGGCTCCTTCCCTGCGCGGGGTCCCTGGGGGACAGGCTGACCCCTCCACCCTCGAAACTGGGGTGTCCGGGGGTAAAACCGGCAAGTTCACGTATGGGCTGTCAGCCGGGAAGAGGCAGCGGTGTTAAGCTCCGTGTGACAGAAGCAGCCCCTCTGGTTTTAATTGAACTCTTGAAGGATGAGGTGCGGTGACAGCTCTGCGCCGTCGAGACGGGGTCTGCGACCGCACACTGGGGGTGCCGAACCCCAGTTCCCCCAGGAGAGAGGCCGGTATTTCACTTATAGCTCTGGAATACCCGGAGGTACTGGGGACGACGGAGATTTCACTTCAGGACTTGGCACACAAGCACGTCTGGTGGTAATAATAACCGCCAATCGCGCAGCCCTGCTCTGGAGCAGAAATAGCTGTGCTCTGCCCCGCTCTCTGCTGCGGCAGCAGATTGCACGGGCAGAGTGGGGTACGCAGAGAAAACAATTTTCGAAACTAAAACATGGTTTCCGAGACCAGCAAATGTAGCTCTGCAGAAAATGCAACAGTCAACACGACATAAATAGCACACAGCGCTGCAGTCAGGCAGCTACTGTGACTCTGAAGACAAAAAGCCTCTTTTCAGCTATGCTCAAACTTTTCTGCTTTGTGATTTATGCGCTGGTAAAAACTTGGCAGAGGCAGCAGCCACCACGGCAGTAGGTTGCCACGCTGCAGGTTCACAGGCGCTTGTGGAGGGCACCCTCTGTAACTGCTCACGCTTGTCCCTAGAGCCAGGGCAGAGAGGGCGATCAGGGCTTTTAGCTGGTCCCTTTTGGTGCTGTTTTGCAGTATCTGAGTCCTTGCTAGTTCAGCAGGTAGTACTTTGCAATTCTTTGCTATTTGAATCACTTGCCTATCCTGTTAGAAGAGCCGAGGGGAAGTGCGCTGCTGGGGGTGAGGGGGTGCGTGTTACACGCCAGCTCCAGCGCTCCTGGACCCCCCAGGATCCAGCTGATCCAGCTGGAACACCTTGCCAGGATCTCCTGAGCAGCAAAGACTTGTTTGGGGGTCTGGGTTTGTTGCTTTCATCTTTCCTGTGGCTTCACTTTTTAGTAAAACGACTCATTTCTTAATTCCGATTATAAGAAGTTAATCAAATAACTTAAAGATGATGGCAACATCCCGCTAAGTGAGCACCCCCGGGGGCGCGGCCACGTTAATGTTCAGTTCTAGCAGCAAACATTACGGTTTTCAATTTAGCAGATGATACTTCTGGTTAGTTATGCATCATATGTGCTATACCACGCACTCTAGGTGGTTTCTGTCATCAGCAGCAATAGCATTTTGCCAGTTATAAAAAAAGGCCATTTTTCTCTGAGAGCACTTTCTATTTACTGACCCAGTGAAGCAGCATTGGGATCAAAATCACGTTCTGAAAAGTAATTGATATAATCAGCTATATAGAGCTCTGTGTTCACGATAAAAGTTTTCTCCGGCAAGCCGCAGGAAGCGCAGCAAGATGGCATTCGATTAACGGGCGTCGAGCCCCCGAGCAGAGGAGGGTCAGGAGGAATTCCCTCTTCAATGACTTCTCCTGCGGGTGATGTTTCCTCCGGCACCTCCAGGTAACGTTAGTGCCCTCCCGCCTGTGCTCCTGCCGCCTGTCAGCGTGATGAAAGAAGTCATCCTCTCCCATGAAGAAGACAGCCTTCGGCTTTCTGTCACCCTCCCACAGTGCCTGGGCTCAGCCCTCGGCACGGTGGAACCGGGGCGGCAGCCCGAGACGTCGGCACGCAGCCCCTTTCCTCCCGTTCCCTTTCCCACCCGCCCCGCAGCAGCCACCGTGCCCCGGTGTGGCAGCGGCTGTCGCGTCAGCCCTGCGCGGGCTGCGAATGCACGGGAGAGCCGGGATCCACAGGCAGAGGTGTCCTGCAAACAGTGCTCACGTGGGACGGCGGTGCTGCTTTGGGGTCGCTCATCCCTCTCTGTCGGCTTCCCCCTGTGGTAGGACGCCCTGGAAAACTGGCCGCCTGATGTGCTTCACTCATCACACCGTTGGCAAATGCTCAGATCAAAGCAGCGCTGAGTTCCTCGATACGAAATCCAAGCAGAAAATGGGAGCAACCGCTGACCGTGCAGCAGAAATCCCTGCAGCATCCCTGCAGCATGCAGCGTCCCTGCGGCACCCAGGCTCCGGGAAATGGGTCTCTTAGGGAAGCTGCAGGCTGTCAAGTGTGCCGGCACCTTCTGTGACTTGGCAGTGGGGCAAGAACGAGACCCTCATTGAAAATGTCATGAAAGGAGATACAAAGGAGCAAATATTGCAGGAAGGTGCTGTAGAGAGTTAAATCGGCTGGAGCCGTCACCTTCGCCTTCTCCTTGCCACAGCCCAGGCTCAGCGCCTGGCTGCGTCGTGCCTGCAAGCAAAGAGCCATTACTCTCCAAAACATGCTTGTGAAAGGGCAAAGGTCGGCAGCGAGGGTACTTCAGATGCTCTCTGTGCTTTGAAACGCTGCTGGAGAACGCCAGGGGATGGAGCAGAGCCGCAGCATGAAAGGAGGCGGCTGCTGCTCTGAACGGTGCCCGTGCGCCACCGGCTCCAGCACGGGTGAGGGCTCCTGAAAGCCTCTTCTTGACTCCCTGTACGCTGTGCTCGTGCTCTGCTTTGCCAGGACTCGAGGAAAGTTTTTACCAGCTATTTATTTTCCCCCAGTGTGGGGTGAAAAGGTTCTGTGCCGCAAAACTCGGCTCCAGAGATCGCTTTAAATTAATCAATTAGGAAAAATGAGCTGTGTGATGTAAAACGTCCTTGCTCCATACAAGTCTTTTGAACTATCAGTTCTCTTGAGGAGATTAATTATGAGCGTACAGAGCTAATGCCCTTTTAATGGAATCAGTTATTCAGTTTTAAGGAGTCCTGGGTACTGAGCACGCTGGCATTAGATATTCATTGTGTAAGTTCCAGATCAAACAAGAGAGGATAAAGCTGATCAAGGAAGGGCTCTTTATTCTCGGAGAGCTGTGCTACACGTGCTGATCTGATGCAAGTCACAGGCTGGGAGTTGCTTTAATTGTCTCCTCTGTATGTGATTCCAGAAACTGGCTTTTAACCTGCAGTAAAAAGGGTTGTTTACAAAGTGCATACATTTGCATCTCAACTAACTCTCCTTGGCTTAATGAAACTTGGAGACGAGCACTTGGCTTCCCGTTGCTGCTGGGTTGCAGACAAATTCCTCCCCGGATCCTGCACAGCTTTCTCTTTCTCTGCCTTCTCATTCTGACTCGGAGTCATCCATTTTTAGTGTCCACGTTTTTAGGTGCCCATTTTAAGGTAGCGAAGGCCTGGGATCACGCAGCTCCCACCAGCCTCATTAGCAGTTGGGACAATTAAGGATGCGATGCGCAGATGCTCCAAAATTGAAGCACCAAGAGCAAATCCACTTATTCAGCAGCAAATTGCAAATGGAAAGTTGAAGGAAACGATCTCTGAAATAATTCTGATAAGGAAGAAGAGAATCTTTGCAGAATATCTGAAGTCCCTCTAGGACACTTTCAGAAAGGCATCCTTTGGGCAAAAAGACTATCAGCTGGGGTGGTGATGTGAGAGGAAAAGAAGGGCCATTAGCTTGGGAATCTGATTGAAGTACCACCTTTCTTGAATGGATTCAACCCAGAAAGCTAGTTTGCAGTCTGGCCCAAAACACAGGCTTCCTAGCGAGTCAATACATATTTTTTTGCAGGCCAGGCTACTCAGACTTATCAATTATAGATCTAACTGGTAGCACAGTTTTCTCTATATGGCAGCCAGATCTATCTCCAATGTTATTCTTTTTCCATGGTATAAACAAAACATTTGCTAAACTGAAGAACATTCATTAGCACATGATGGAAATGACCCAGTATTTTGGTTTCCCACTTGCCTAATTAGTTTTTGCAGATTAGCAAGTAGAACAGCTGAACAATCAATTGGACATATTAATCAGGCCTATTTTGGAAGCTTTAAATAGAGAATATGTTTCGTCTCTTCTTTCATTTAGGATATAATGGCTTGTAAATGGACACACACAACATAAATTACATCCTTTAACAAGATGAGAGGAGAAAATGGTGAAGTCTAAATAAGGAAAGCTGGAGCATTTATTGGCAGCTCATTGAGCTCCAGCCTCTCAAGCTCATGAGTGAGCCTCATCGGTCGACTCCGCAGAAGCAACACCCAGCTCCATCCTCTCTCTTTCCCCCTTGGACCCACCAGCGAGGGCGGTACAGACGGACCCACCAGCGAGGGCTGTACAGACGGACGCACCTGTGAGGGCTGTACAGACGGACGCACCTGTGAGGGCTGTACAGACGGACCCACCAGCGAGGGCTGCACAGACGGACCCACCAGCGAGGGCTGTACAGACGGACGCACCTGCGAGGGCTGTACAGACGGACGCACCAGCGAGGGCTGTACAGACGGACCCACCAGCGAGGGCTGTACAGACGGACCCACCAGCGAGGGCTGTACAGACGGACGCACCTGCGAGGGCTGTACAGACGGACGCACCTGCGAGGGCTGTACAGACGGACCCACCAGCGAGGGCTGTACAGACAGACCCACCAGCGAGGGCTGTACAGACGGACGCACCTGCGAGGGCTGTACAGACGGACCCACCAGCGAGGGCTGTACAGACGGACCCACCAGCGAGGGCTGTACAGACGGACGCACCTGTGAGGGCTGTACAGACGGACCCACCAGCGAGGGCTGTACAGACGGACCATCCAAGAGTTTCATCTCCCTCTCAGGGAATGCGACAAGTGGTAGGGAAAAGACCCAGTAGGGGAACAAGAGAGATCCACTGGGATGGGATGGAGGTTTGGGTAACCATACCACGAACAGGTCCTGGCAGAAACATCTAGGTCTGCACCTCTAGCGTGAAGCACCTCAAGCTCTGCGCAGGAATGAATTTCCGTGGGGGGATCCCAGCTAGATCAGCTCCCACCTGCTTTCATGCATGCTGGGGGATAGGCAGGCATGGTTTATATTTCTCTCACACATTTCTTAGAAAAAACAAGAGTATCCTAGCCAAGTTCGTTGACAGCTCCAAGTGGGGAGGAGGTTTGGGCTTCTTTGTTCTGCGTGTGGCCATGGCACCAGCAGAGTCTTCTTTAAATGGCAGGGATGGCCTGATGGTCATTGTGCAACTCAAAGTTAAACTTAAGAGTGAGGTCCCCAACTTAGGCGGGAGGGAGGAGAAGCAGACCGTGACTGTGTGCCCGCAGCCGCCAGGAGAGCTCTGGCAATCAAAGCAGCAAGGTCAGATGAGAGAGAGATCTTTTGTAGCTGAAAACCTCTTATATCTGATTCTGAACGCTGCAGCTTACTAATATCTGAGCAGTGATGCTATATGTAGGTGTGAGGCAGACGTATAGGTACATTTGATACATTATTCCTATTTGCAAAGGTTCAATAAAAAATGTGTGGGTTGTTGCAAATTATTTCTACCATCCTTCTTGCAATGAAGTTAACAGCTGACTGCGTTCAAATGCATCAGTTGTATAAATTCATAGGGCATTTTCATGTTTCAATCTAGTTATGTATTTCTAGTTGACCAAACATGTTCAAATTACCATTAACTGCAATCCTATCACTTGGTTCACTGAGCAGAAAGGCAATATCTGTGTTTTAACCATTGCAGAACTGAAGCTGGAGGCAGAGGGAGAGGAGTTGGTGCAGGGGAAGGCGGCGGGAGGGAAGGAGGGAGGGGGAGCACAGGTCTGAGCTCTCTCCTGGCACGGTGAACGTGCCATCGCGTTTTGGGACCCAGGCTCACCGGGGCCATACTGCCTTTTCGTGTGCCAATGGTGACCTGCATCCCTGCGATGCTCAGCCCAGGGCTCGTCCCCTCTCCTGGCCCCGCAGGGACTTTGCTCCCACCCCAACCAGCTTGCAGCAGGTTTCATCCCTCCTTCCCTGGTCAGGCAGGGGAGATCCCTGGGCATCCTGTACCACGGGGGCTGCACCCCTGCCCCATCACCCACGGGACTGCCAGTCCCGGCCATCGCACCCCTCTGCACCCGCAGGAGCTGCAGCACCGAGGGGGTCACGGCAGCCTCCACGATCCACCTGCTTTGTTCCAAGACTGAGACTGCTCATGTCTCTTCTAGCCTTCGATGCTGGAAACAACGACCTCCTTTCACTGAAGCCCCAGGCTCTCGGGCCGTGGTGGCGGAGGGCTCCGGCAGCTCTCCCCACGGCAGGGCCCGGCTGTGCTGGTTTCTCTCTCCCCTTTCTCAGCCAGAAAACTCATGAGCCGTACGCGAGGACACGCCACATTTTCCCCCGGGTGCTGTGATGCTCTTAACAGACCTTGCGTTGCCAAATGCTGCTGGGGTGTAAACGTACAAATGGGCTAGAAAACAGCTTTTCCTGAAGAGATTAACGTAATCAGGAATAAGCCCCACAAGCCAATTAAGAAGAGGACAAGGGTCTGTAAGCCAAGGTCTATTAAGTAGGAGGCAGTACAAAAGGCGTGGAAGGCAGCTGTCCCCGTGCCGCGGTCCCGCGGGGCAAGGGGTGGAGGGTGGGCTCTGCCTCGCGCCGCTGGCCCCGGGCAGGACAGACTTCGGCAGGTTCAGTGCCGTGTCCGGCCCCAAGCGATGCGGGGATGCGTCTCCCTGGATGCCGTTCCTGGCCATAGCTGCTGTGTTGATCCCTGCCTGGCTAGCGAAGGGCTGTAAATGCTTTTATGAACTGCCTCTTTTCCCAACGTCCTTCCAAGGGGTCCCACCACGCTGCCGGTGAATTATTTAATATGCCGCTTAGGTTTTTAAAGCTGCTGCATCTCGCACAGCAGAGCTTAAACGAGCCTCTCCTGTGGCTAAATGCCTCTGCAAAGCCAGGTCTGACCGTCAGATCTGCCTGTGCTTTCCAGAAAGCCATTTCTTTTCTTCACACTTGCAGGAGCTTGTTTAACCCTCGCCCTCTGCCTCCTGCCAGCTTCGCGGTCTTCATCAGGCGATGAATCTCTTATTTTCACCAGATGTTTAATTACTTGTACATACGTGCCCTCACGTCAGCAGCGCAAGTCAGGCTCCTCATTGAGACTGGGGTAGCCCCGTGGCAGCACCATACAGGCAGGGCCTAAATTTGGGGACGGATGCGTGCGAGAGCAGCAGCGTTGCCGCCTCCTGTGCTCACAGCAGCACCAGCACCGACCCCCGTGCGCAGTTCACAGGGCTTTGCTGCGCGTTTCGCAGAGGTGCAAATCAGCGCAGCCCTTGCTGCAGCAAGGCCAGCCTGTAACACAGGCGAGACGTTCCTGGCTCTTTCTAAACCCCGCAAGGCAAAAGAAAAGGAAAGAGAAATGGATGGAAATGGATGTTAAAAATCTCAGCATGTAGCACATTTGAGATATATCTGAATACTGTTTCAAGGAGAATGAGACATGATCTGAAGTCAACATGAATGACATAGAAATTATCTTAAAAATTCACCTTATTTTAATGAATGTGATGTGGGAGAGGCTTTTTTTACCTGCAGTTTTGCATTTCTCTCCTAGCTCTGCAGGAGAAGCTCACCTCTGCTGCTGACAGTCCATACGGCATTGTTCATTCCAGAGAGCAATTTTTTGGCAAATCATTAGTCAAGACTCTCTTTTTATTGACAAAGCAACTTGATGCTAACCAGAAGCGTTCTGCTCCAGCTCGGCTGAGAGTCTTCCAATGTAAAATAAACCCATTCCTGCAGCATGAGCATGCAGAACGTGTGTCAAACCGGTGGTAGTGTCTCGGGGCAGAGGAGCACGTCCCAAGACACAGCTCTGGCACCTGCAGAAGAGGCGGGAGGGAGCCGGGGTGGGGACGGGAGGGAGGTGGCGGGTTGCTGGGGCAGATGCAGGGAGATGCGTGGATGTGGATGTTGATGACAGTGAAGACGACAGCGGGGGTGAGCCAAGGCGTATCAGACTGACTCGTGTTTCCGATTCCCACATAAAGGCTCGTGGTACAGAAAACATAAGTAGCCAGGAAACAGGCAGCAGTAACCAGCCCTGATAACAGCCCTGACTATCGTACGTGTCAGCTAGGACTCTCAAAAAGCTGGAGTAATAAAAAATAAATAAAGGAAACGTTGCAGACTGCTGCAAACTCCCCAAATTGCACTCCTGACTTTTAACACCCCATCTGCCGGCTGGTGCTAAAAAATTAATTTAGTGCAGCTGATGACAAAAGGCATGTCTGGAGCACAGCGTCCGCGGGATGTGCCCGGCAGCGCGGCGGCGGCGAGGGGCAGCTCAGCCCTGTCTGCAGCCCGTCCCTGCCGGGCAGTCCCGGTCCGGGGCAGGCAGGGCACTGCCAGCGCCCGGAGGGCACGGCAGAGCGGTACGGATGGGGCAAGTTAGAGCTTAAGCCTGTGGAGTCAGGCCAGCCCCACGGCTTGTTCCAGGTAGTTTGGAAGAGCAGGAGCAAGCTGATGAGCTCTGGAACAAAAGCATGCAGTTTTAGGCAAGATTTGTCTTCAGGTCAGCTGGAAGGCTTTCTAGCACCTGGCTGAGGCTCCACACCATAAAAGACGTTCATCAGAAAGTATTTCACCTTGATAATATTCTCTTGTATATTTTCTGGCAACTGGCTAAGATGCATCATTATAGTTATTTTGGGAAATCAGTTTAATATGGGCTTTTCTCTCGTTCGATGGCAAGTGGTATATCCCTCCCAAGAGACTGCTGCCTTTCATTGCAGGGACCGTAATCAGATTCTTCATGTATTAGTAATTACCTAGGAAGAAGCCATAAATATAATGAAAATGCCAATGCTTCCTAAAGGTACCAGTAGTTACTTTCAGAGAAATTAATTATCTGTGAAAATCAGATCAAATAAATAATGTTCTCCTGGAACATCTGATATAATTAATAATTTAAGAGAGTTTAAGACTATGGAAGGCCACTAGATCATCTACCCTCACTTCATTTATAATGGGGGCCATCAAGCTTCACCCAGCTGGGCGTCTGCAGAGCCGCGTCTCTTGTGCGGTTGACTAAAGCCAAACTGGTGTTTGGGTTGGGCTCCTCTTCCAGCCATGGAGAGCGTACCCCTTCCCTGGGCAGAACATTCATGTGGCGTAAGGACAACCATCTCTTTTCTGCCTAATATGAACATTTGCCCTAATCCTCCTTCCATCTGTCACCTTGTTTTGCAGACGCTGCCCGGGAGCGGAGCGCAGCGGAGCGGAGCCGCCCGGCCGCATCTGCAGGTGAGCGTCGAAGCCCAGAGAACCGATGGGAAAAGCCACGTGGTGGACGGGCTTCGCTGTGGTTCGTGCTCCTGAGTCTCCCCTTTCAAGAAAGGGAAAAAAGGACCTAGCTGCTTTCGTTTTAATTAGTGTCTAGTCTCTGTTGCAACTTGAATCTTCATTTAATTTTGTTTGCAATATACACGTAGAGGAGAATGATAATGTAATATAGTAATGATCATTTCTGAGACAGTCACTTATTCAAAATATTACTCCTGTTTAATCAGTGCAGTCGAGTGATTTATTGACTTGCATAACCAATCTTGCCTGGCGTTTCACTGTAATTAAAACAACTACATTCCCAGAGTCCATCTGCATATAATAAATTGTAAAAACCCGTGTCAGGGCAACATTAATACTGACGTGCAGGCGTGACAGTCGAGTCCCTCCGAGCTGGGGCTCGTCCTCTTCCCGCTGGCGAGGGCGGGCGGTCAGGCAGGAGCTGGGGCTCGGGGACTGGGAGTCCCGGGAGGCTGCGGGAGCAAACCCGGACACTTTGGTCGTGTCCAGCTGAACCAGAAAAGGTGCATTTAGGGCTTTTCCCGTGAGTGCTCTGGAGGGATAAGGCTACGGTTTTCTCAAATGGAGTTGCCCGATTCCTTCTCGATTTACAGAGGGAGCGCAGTGCGAGGAGGAACTTGGTGATGCTCCGCCTGGACCGGGGCAGACCCCAAAACCGGGGCAGCGGCTGAGAAACCCGGGGCAGCCGCTCACTTCGTTCCAGGCCTTGGCAGGAGTCAGTGAACGCAGCCTCAGAGGCAGAAGGCGACGGTGACACAAGTGTTTGAAATACGGTAAATCTGATTCTCCTGGCTGAGCTGTAAGGAACGTGAAGGCGAAGGTCGTGCCCTGTCCCCCGTTCCTCTTCCCCATCGACGCCTGCCCGAGCTCTCCCGATGCTCCCCGCAACCCGCCCCGTCGGGTTGTCCTGGGCCCACTGATAATTTCACTTTTATTATCGGAGGGTTTGTGAAAATCGGTTTCTTTTTCTTGAGTCAAATTCCAACAACCGAAACTCAGAAGTATTCTTAAAAAAAACGTAGTGGAACATGTCAGGTTGTCGTTGAGAAAAGAACAACTGTCAAAACCCAAAGATTTTCTGCCAAAACCCACTGAAAAATGTTGGCTGAAAACTGCAGAGAGAGAGAAGCCAGTCCAAAAGAGTCAGTTTGGGTGTTGTCAGCCTTTTTTTTGACAAAATTCTAAATATTTTGAAGAAAGGGGACAGCTTCCAGGAATTTATGTTTTCGGCAGCTCCGTTTTCTGTGAGTTCTGACCCAGAATTCCCCGCCAGGAACCGTGCCGGTGCCTCCGACCTGCCGCAGCGCCGGCGCTGGACCCGTGGGAGCCGTGCAGGAGAAGATCCTTCCTGGTTTCAGTGGAGCTCGGCTGCCCCAGGGCCCTCCCTGAGAAAGGGCAGGTTGGCTGAGTGATTAGAGAAGAGGGGTTCCGTTCTGCTTCTATTTCTGTTTTTTTCTTGGTATGACATTTTTTCCTCTAGTTTACCCAGTGCTGAATTTCAAGCGTTGTGGAAAAATGAAGACCGGAGTCTGGTTTTGGCCTCAGTCACTCTTGACTTAACATCGCCCATGCCAAGCACTGTGCAGAGCCTGCACGCATTGATTAGCATAAGCTCAGAGACAAACGAACACACCGCCGTGTCAGCGCGGGAGGGAGCAATCGGGCAGCTCCCAGCTCCCGGCACTGCCGCCTCCAGCTGCCGAGCCCTGCCGGGCGCTGCGGCTGCCCCAGGAGGATGCTCGGAGCTGCTTCCCGGCGCCAGCCGCGGCCGGCACCTCGCTCCCGGCCAGGGAGGAGAGGTACGGGGGAGGTAAACGGGTTCCTGCTGGGGAAATGGAAAGTGAAAAGCAGCTGCCTGCAGTGAAACCAGCAGCCCGAGGCAATCGGCTCGGAGGGGGCTGGGGACAGGCAGGGAAAGGGCAGGAGGTGCTGCAGGGCAGAGAAAATCAGCTGAATGACACTCGATTCTCACCCAAGGCTCTTATCCATGTGTTGAAGTGTTGTGATGCTATTAAAATACTAGGAAAGGGCTTAACGCTCTCTCCTGCCTTTGCTGCTTCACGCTGGGCTTGTTGAGCTGTAGTGGTGTGAGATCAGCACGTTGCGTGATAAGATCTTCATACCCAGCATAAACCAACCCCACACGATTGCACAGCCCTGACAGAGGGGTGTCCCACGGCTGAAACGGCGATGCTGCCCTTGGGAGGCAGCTGCCACCGACGGACAGGCATCCCCGTGGCCTGCTTTCAACTTTTCGCTGTTCACCAGTAAATTAAAAAGCCCCTCAGGACACAGATTTTTGTTGCCCAAACGCTTCTGTGGTTTCAGGCCGCTCCGGCTGGGACGTTCCCGCGGCTCTGTCAGCTCTCCGCTCCTTCCAGCATTTCTATCTCTTCCCTTGCACGTGAACACTGTGCTGCCGTCGCTCACAGAAGATCTTCCCTTGGCACTTTTTCAACCCAGTATTTTTCTTAGCAACTTCCTCGGCTCGGACATACAGAGGCTTGGGTGTTTGCTTTTCCCTTTAGGTTCGCTGTCAGTTGTTCTTCAAGATAAGGGAGGGGGGATGGAGAATTCAGGATCTTTGGCCACCTGCTCCAAATAATTTCTGAGGAAATTATTTTATTTCTCCCGTTACACATGGGAACGGGATCAGAACCAAAGCATTTGGCTGCTTACCCACGGGCTAACTCAGCGTAGCTGATGGCAGAGCTGTGATCCCCGTGGGAAGGGGTGACCCCGGCACGGCGATGGGTATTCCGCCGGGATGGGTACGTAGCAGAGCCGGGTCTGGCTGGAGACGGGAGGTGCAGGGCGGCTGCCCGTGTGGCAGAGCCACGTCCCGCTGTGCTGGGCTTGGCAGCCCTCGGAGCCACTGCGAGACTATTTCATGCTTGGGGAGCTTGACAAACAGGAGTGATTTATAGCTCCTGGGTCTGATTTTCATTGCTACCGAGGGCTGTGTGCGCCGCTCCAGCGGTGGGATAACCCAGTGTAAGCCACACTCAGAAACATCTGGGGTTTATATTTTTAAATTAAAGTTGTAGTTGACAAACTGTGCTGTGAGGAGAAGGAACAGGAGCTCGAAGGGGAGTAAAAGGTGTCAAACCCTGACGGTTCCCCTGCAGCGTGTGCCTGTGCCAGGAGCAGCACGCGTGTGTCTGTGCCAGAGTGAGAAGCAGCACAAACGCCACGTGTGCATGTGAGAGAAAGCACAAAGGCGTGAGAGCAGGAAGGAATCATAACCAGTTGCTCTAATTGCCTTGCTTACCTCCATGAGCCAGCTGAGCGTGCCAGTGCTGTGGCTGCTGGCGGGGGGGATCCGTCCCAGGGAGGAGGCGCTGGGGGCACGCGGAGCCGTCGCAGCCCCCCGGGCGCGTGGGGTCAGAGGAAAGTGTCACTAAAAGCCTGTCACCAGCCTGCCTGCTCTATCGGCTGCTCTCATCACCCGAAGCTGTCACGGTGAGGGCGCCGTGTCAAGACAGGACGTCACGTTGCAGCCGCGGGTCACGGCCACAGGAGCACTTACACGGGAAGCAGCCGCGTGGACGGCCCGGGCACGTGCGACCGGGTCGGGGGACAGAGCCGGTGCCACCACGGCTGTGCCAGACCCCGTGCCACGCGCTGCCCCAGGTCAGGCACCTGCCCCACAGGTGCCGTGCAGAGGCGTCCCGGCCGTCCCCAGCCCCTCTCCAGACAGGGCACTGAGGTGGCAGCTGCTGGAAGGTGGCAGCGAGAGGTGGCTTCCAGCAGCACTTGGTAACAGACAACTGCTAAACAATCTATCACCTCTTTTATTTTCTACACCCTCCTCCCCAGTTTTCATGTTTTCTGTGTGCTGAACACGCACGATCGTCTCGGCAGACCCATCAAAGTGCCTTCAGCAGAGACAGCGATGGTCCAACCGCAGGTAGCTCGAGGATTGCCATGTCCCAGCCGGGGGCCGCCGGCCAGCTCCACCGCCAGTGCCAGCGCCAGCTCCACACTCGCCCCTGGGAGTGTCCCAGTTCTTGGCAGTTTTACGCGTTTGGTGATCAGCTGCAGAGCAGGAGTCGGGAAGCAAAGTTTGGCTGCTTCCAGGTGTGTCCCTGCCTTGCACACACGGCTTTGGCACGTGCACGTGCACAAGGACCGTGCGGGAGATGCTCTGAGCCAGCTGCTCTGCAGCTAACCCACCTCTTGCTTCTCAGAAGCACTGAATAAGGTTGTATGATTTAGCACTTAGGTGGGTGAATAATATTTATTTATCTCTGCCATGCAGCGTGACTGCATTGGTGCTGTGAACATCAGCACGGGCTGCTGTGAGCACGGCTGCATGGCATGCAGCAGGTCAGCCTGCACAAGTGCAGTGATCCAGTTTGTACAGCAGCCCTAGGGCTGGGAGGGGGGCTCCTGTCTGCGACCTGGCCTGCGGCTGGAAAACAGAGTTTGCAAGGGCTCAGCATCCAGGAGGGAAAGTTATTCCTGTCTAGAAATTTCCCCCGGCTGAGGAAATAGTATTAGCTCTTTGTTAGAGCGCAGCAAGCGTGTAAGAGCCGGCCCGAGGAGAGCCGCTCCCCGTGGCATGGTGCAAGCAAGCGGGTGGGCTCGGGGGCTCCCTGGCAGCAGGGCCCCTTCCCCAGCTCACTGCCCTCGGGCAGAGCCAGCGGCTGGAGCACCCGCCTCCCTCCTGCTCGCAAGATGCGATTGCCACCTACAGTCCCCTCTCCCGCATTTCTGCTCGGCAGCGGGAAGCTCCCCGCTGCTCTCCAGCTGGGCCTGGATGTGGCTCGCTTGCGCTCTCGGCCGCACACTTGCAGCTGCGTGCTGGGCCGGGGCAGGCAGACGAAGCCGCAGTATTGCAGCAATTTTGGCAATATTGTGTCTCCCCTCGGAGGAACCCCCTGCTGCTGCCTGGGGATGGGATGCGCTGGATAAGCCAGTAAATCCAGCAAGAGCAAGCAAAGCCCGGTGGGTTCAATCTTCCCAGACTGGGAAGAGAGCCAGGGCTGGTGGGAGAGAGGAACCGGGGAGCGCAGGCGCCCGCACCATGTCCCCATCCGCCTGCGGGACCCTGGGATCCCTCAGCATCCCACCGCCCCGTTCCGACAGCAGCGCCCGACAGCAGGGGCTGCGCCTGCCCGGGGTGCGAGCCCCATCCGGCGGTCCTGGAGACCCGCTGGGACCGGGGGCTGCCTCTGCTTTGTTATTATTTATTATTTGCATTGACTTTGATTACAACATGTCGCTTCTGTGATGCTGCTGATTAAAGAGGAAAGGACTCATCTGACATGTCAGCTGAGCGCATTTTCTCTGGATGCCGCAGATGCGCAAACCCTGAGCCCCTCGGCATCTTACGTGGACGAGCAGCTCCTCTGCTCTCGCCGCAGCGGTACCGGCTGGCCAGAAACCCCCCGGCTGGGACCCTGTGCCGGACCCTGCAGATAAAGGGAAGAAAGGCGAGATAAACCGCCCCACCAGCCTGGGACTGCCGGTGCCTGGAGAGGCATAAACCGGGAGAGTTAGAGACAATTTGTTTAATCTGTCCTGACCCCGATCAATTCACAAATATTCCAGAGTATTTGAGGCACAGATCAGCACAAAATTTCTGATTCAGGTCATAAAAAAACAAATGAAGTCTGTGCTGAAGTGGAAATTACCTTCACACAGGGGAAGAGAAGTTATGTGGATCTCTGCTGCTCCCAAGTATTTACATTGCCTTCAGCCCTGCAGTCGGGCCCTCAGCACTGTAGAGTTTGGCTTAATTAGTATTTAATCTTTCATTCTAGGTTGTAAAAGAAACTAAGATTCATGTGCTGGGTTTTATTTTTGTGAGCAACCCTCTGCTGTTGTGCGAGGGGGTAATTTATGGGGGGAGGGACTTCTGGGGTCCCTGGGCAGCGCCGAGCCCCGGGGTGACCCCGGCCCTTTGCACAGTCCCCATGGATGCAGGTATTTTCCTCCTGGCGCATTCCCCCAGTCCTGCGTGCGACGTATGCAGTGCCTGGTGCTCCTCCTACAGCCTGTTTACACTGCCTAGACAACACAGCCCTATCCCCATCTGTGATTACAAATTAGCAGCCTAATCCTAAGTATCCTTTTTGCCTGAAGATGCTTGTCTAAATCCGACTTTTAATCTGTCTTTACCAGCTGCTCCTGCTGCTGCCCTTTGCTATTTATTTTGCATGTCACTTACACTGGATAAAAAAAAATCTGCTTAATTTTCTCCAATGTCAAACATCCTTTTAGCTGGAGACAGTGTTTTATGCATTCTACAATATGAGGGGAGCTCTGCCAGCGTAGCAGTCTCTTCTTTTCCTTGGGATTTATTGACTACAGTGAGGTCCTGCTCTAATCTTCTCCTCTCACACCCTGTTTCTTTCCCTAAGAACCACTAAGCTCCTTGAGTCTCCTGTATCATCTCCGTTATGGGCAGAGCTCTTCACTGGCTTACACCCTGCTCAATCCTATTGAAGTGCAGGGCAGTGCGGTGCATCCAAATCAGCACAGATTTTTTACCTTGAATAGCCTATTTTATGCATGCTCTGGGGAAGAGAACCAGCCTGCTAAAGACTAAAATCCTTCCAAAAGGGATTTTAAATATTTCAGATAAATCTTACTAATGGTAAATCTAGCTATTCACTCCCAGCTCTTCATACATAGGATTTGACCCTTTGTTATGTTAATGCCAGCGTTCAGTGGATGCTGTTCACAATCCCGTTTGGCCTCTCCATTTCCCCTGTTCTCTGCCACCAGCGACCCCAGCCCCCGAGCTGCAGGTCCAGCTGCCCAGCCCCAGCTGCGGCCCGGCCCGGGGGCTCGCCCCTTATATTGGGGAGGGGCGGCAGGGGGGCCTCCGCCTGCAGGAGCTGCTGGTGATGGTGAGTGCCTGGGGGCAGCCAGCCCGGGGCAGGTGGTACCAGCAGCACCCGCTCCCTGGGGCCCAGGGTTTTGTGTGAACCACCGTGGATCTCTTCTAGTTAAAGGGGAGAGGAGGGAGAAATTAGCCCCTTTCTTTGGGGCATTGCGAGTGGTCGCTGGTGTCCTTATTCTGCACTTCTCTCCTCCAGCTGCGGGTGGGTTTCTGGGCTCACCGGGCGCCCTGGGGCAGCTGACACCGTGCGATTTCTCCACAGCTCTGTTTGCACACACAAGGCTGTACCCGGAGCGTGTGTGCAGACACAAGCCTCAGCCTCTGCACAAGAGCAAATCACTCTGGGTACGCATGTTTCTGCTCTGCATTTCAAGTCGGTGCTGTCGTGCAGACAGAGTGATATCCCTGGGATCCAAGCTAGGAGATGAGCAAAAAATTACATCAGGGTCTTACTAAAGAAAGAAAAGCAAGAATGTAAGAAGCCTCAGAAAACGTTCTGGAGAAATTTATGTTTTGGCATTCCTACCTCCTGCCTGTCTGGGGCTTGTCAGCAGCTGACAAGCAGTAAATGAAATGGGCAGACGCTGCCAGCTGCTAGTGGGAGCGCTGGTCTGGTTCTTCCTTTGTCACTCGGCTCCGCCAGCCCGAAAGGAAGGTGCAAAGCAAAAATCTCCAAGCTGCTCCCTTCCCTTCCCCCTGCTGTGGTGGGAAGCCCAGGGGAGCTCCCGGCCAGCAATTACCTCATCAACAACCCCTGGGTCTTACTTTCCCTGGAGGCAGCTATTAGCAGTGTGTGCTCTCGCCCCGGGGATGGCCCGAGAGCCGTGCATCCTCAGCTGACTTTATCCTCCAGCTTAGCAAAGCCCACAGGGCTTTACGTTGCTCACAGGTTTCTTGGGGGGACTTTGGGGTACCAAAACTTTGAGGTTTCTGAGGACGTTTCTGCCTCTCTCTGTAGGAAGCGCATTCCCACTTGCTGGAGCTGTGCATGCCGTGTGCGGATGCTGCCCTGGGAGCACGGGTGCAGGCACTGGTGGGAGCAGATCTGAACCCCGAACGAGCTCCCGTGAAAAGCAGCCGTACGAGGCTCAGCAGCGAGCAACGTGTTTGCAGGTAAGCTCCTCAGAGCCCGAGTGAGACCTTCCAATCCCAGCCCCAGCCATCCACCCAGGCTGTTAGCAGCTCGCTCTGGAGCAGGGTTGCCTTCCCTGATTGCTAATTTAGATTTTCCTGCCATCCTACATAGTGGAATCAGGGGAAATAAAATTACAGACTTATTCACTCTTTTTGTACAACTGATGTGCTGATTACCTGTCAATCAAGGAATTGCATTAACATCTGACAGTGTGTGCATAACAATTACCCCCATCAAATTAAGGAAACCTTTCACACTCAGAGACAGAGAGAGGGCGGAAATTCAATCAGCATAATTAGTTCAATCAGAAAAGAACTTCTTTTCATCAAGAAGGGGAAAAAGGTACAGCAAAAGCAGGGTAGGAGGCAGGTATCTCTCAAGGCTGAGCTCGGCTCCCGCACACACCGCAGCGGTGCCTGGCGTGGTGTGGCCCAGGGCTGGATTCCCAGCCATGGGCGCCGAGGGCTCCCCAGGCTCCGTGCTTCCTCCCCACCCGAGTTCCTCCTCTCCTGGCTCCCAAAATCCCTTCCTGTAGTTCCTGGGCGAGCTCCTTCCCACAGGCTCTGCCGCCCTGGCTTGCCTTGCCTACCTCTGGGGAGGCGAAGCGGGAGGGGGTGGGTTCCCACCGCCCCTCCAGCAGTTCCTCCCCTCCGCACCCCGAAACAGCAGCCGGAGGAGGCGGGTGCGCGGGGATGCGGAGGCTGCTTCGGCTTTGCGGGACTCGAGCGGGGCCGAGCGGCGTGGAGGCGGTGCGCTCTCGCGGGAGGATTTGTTTCATATTACCCGTGGCGGGGAGGGGGATTATTAATGCTAATTGCTAACAGCAAAAACAAGAGAGAGGAAGAAAAGCTCAATTAGCAACAATGCAAATGAAGCTGGCCTAGCGTTGCTGAGCAATGGTGAGCACGCTCCCAGCCTTTCCCTGCTGTGCAAGCTGAGGTGGGGATGTACGTGGTGCCAGGGCTGGGCAGGGCATCGCTGCCTTCCTCCCTGATGTTCGAAGCAAAACCCGCCGGCATCGCCCCGGTGCTCTGGGAGGGCCAGGGGAGAGGGGCCGGGGAAGCCTGGGGTGCTGGATCTATCCCTTCTGCTATCTCCCTCCGTTGAACACAGTGACCAAAGGCATCAGCTAGATGGTTCCTGAGGCTGAGGATGGCTGAACCCGAGATCAAACTTGAGGTGGTTTTATCCAGTGATTTGATAAACGTAATGCTGCTGGAACGAGAAGGGTAAGGGATGTGGAGCTTCATGACTTCTCAGCACAGCTAGCAAAAGCCAGTGGAGTGACTAAAGGAAGCTCTTGCAGTAGAGTATGACAGGCACATGTGCCAAATGACTCCTGAATTTTTGCTGAGTTAATTATTTTGTAATTAAATTCAAGTTGAAAGGCAAAAGTGTTCCTGCCACTGAGACAGCAGCTCTGTGGGAGCGATCTGTAGTGAGGTCAGGTACTCGTGGTGGGTTTGCTCTAGCATCAGCTCTGTGTGCTATGAAGGTTTTACCCGAAAGAGGCCCTTCTCGTGGGCAGATCCCTTTGAACGTCAGCTGTGAGCCATTTCGGAGTGAGCTGTTGGGGCCAATTGCCCTGAGAGCATCTGGGTCTCTCCAGGGTTTGTATGGGATTTATTGTGTCTGGGATCACAGTGCTCTCCTGCTGTTTTAGGAAGACTCCAATGTTGGAGGTGAAATTTAAAGCAGTTGGGGGTGGGACAGGCTTTCCCACATTGGGGACTTTTTTGAGGCATAGAGGAGTTTTTGCAGAATGAGGTCAAAGGGTCTCGCATGCTGGCACAAGCAGAGGGGGGCTCAAAGCTGGGAGAGAACAGGATCCTAGCAAGTCCTCACTGCCAACGCTTGTAACAAAAGAGATTTTCAACTTTAAGGACAATTAGCCTGAGAACAGGTTGCTGGAGAGGGTGTAAGATTCTTGATTTTTAAGAATAGGGTAAATAAGCTTCTCTAGGAACAGAGCTGCTCTTGCCTCAGGCAGGCAAGTGGCCCCTCGCAGTGTGTTTTTCTGTAGCTCTGTGATGTGCTCGTTATTAGTTTTCCCATCCCAGCCCCACTTTAGGATCAGGCCCAGCTTTGCAGAACCGTGCAGAAGACTGGAAGGACCCGATCCCCGTCCACCAGCCTTCGTAAACAGCAGATAAATACGAGAGAGCAGGAGGAACGGGGAGGGGCGCAGGTAGCCATGGCCCATGCCTGTGCCTGTTCTCTCTGAGTGCAGGTGGGTGGTACAAAGTCAGGTTAATTTTCTTTTCCCAAAATATGGTCTATAAATGAGTAAGCAAGTAAATAAACCAGTCCTCTCTCAGCAGTCTTCCTGCCATCTGCTTACCATTACCAGCTGGCATCCACCCATTAGTTTATGTCCTTTCGTTCCAGAGGATCCAAAGCATCCTGCAAACTTTGGGCAACGTTTGGCTCTCACTTGCACCTGCGTATGTCCAGAATAACTCAGAGTGCCTTTGTCCTTTGAAAAGCTGCTATTAAGGGGTATTTAGCTGTCCACTGAAACGCAGACATCCCTGGCAAGCCACGCAGCAGCTGCCCAGTGGTCCAGGGTAGGTGGTGAGCATCAGGCTGCCGTGGGGACCTGCTCTCACCCCCCATCCACCGCCCTGGCCCTGCGCGGGGCTGTGCTGCAGAGATTTGCCTTCTGAGAAAAACAACTTCTCCCACGCTGGGCACAAGGCGGGTGGAGTGGAAGTATTTTCCCAGCAAGCTGCATGTGCCTGAGTCTGCACAAGAAGTTTATCTCAGCTCTATGGCCAGAGTCAGACAAGGGGGAGCAGAGTGAGGTATTAGAAACAAATTGTGAACAGATGTCAGGCAGAATAATAAGAAATGTATGGAAGGCCCACCAGGATAGATTGATGAGGCAAAAAAAGCACTGGGCTCGCTCAAGCAACAGCTGCCGTCCTGGAGGGAAAGGCGCCGGGAGAAGGAACAAGGCTGCCCGGGATTGGCGCCGTCAATAAACTTCTGTCATGCAAGTTGTCCTCCCGCAGGGACGCCGGCTCGCAGGCACGCCTGCTGCTCTGCTGTGGTTGCGCAGCAACACCGCATTAGGATGTGTGATTTAAACGTCTTGGCTCCGGTGCTTCCACTTAGTTATCCTGCAAATTGGGGAGATGGAGACAGGTTTCCCTCTCCTTCCACCTCGTCTGTGGCTGCAGACAGAGAGGAGCAGGGCAAAGTCTCTGAACAGGACAGCTCATAAAAGGGATGAAAATTCCTTGCATAGTGATAAAAGCAGTAATGTGGTTCTCCTGCTTTGCCTTGCTCTCCTAACCTTGGTTGGAGTGAAAACTTTATTGCAGGAACAGCTTGGGTGAGTCTTGCTTGTTGCTGTGTAGAAGCTTAAAGCCCTTTTGGAGATTAGAGCTGTGTCAGTCCCAACCGCTGACTCCCCTGCCAGGAAAGGGGATTCATTAAAACAGCCCCTCGCAAGGGGACAGCGCTGCCCGGCTCTGCCCAGCTGGCTGGGGACTGCCCCGCTCTCGCCCACCTGAAGCTTCACCCTCCCACGTTTTGTGGGACGAGCGAGCATGGGAGCGGGGAGCCAGCATGTCTGCGGCAGCGCCCTTGGCCCGGCGTCGTAGCTGCTCGCTCAGCCTCGAGCACGGCCACCCAGGAGAAGCAGCCGAGGTTTCCCTACGAGGCAGCGAGGTTTGCTGCCCGGCCCGAGCCCCAGCGCCCTGCGCAGCGACCAGGGCATCACGTCCCGGCTCTGGCTCACGGGGCAGGGGGGACACACGACACATGGACGTGGGGTGGGAGGAGGCAAAAAACTCTTTAAATACCCCAAAAGGGGAGTTTGTTCATTTACTCGTAAGAGTAAAGATCAAAACATATTTTTTGTCATTAGCACATTTTAAAATCACTTCTAGTGAGTCAGAGAGGAAATGCTGGGGGAGGGAGCTGAGCCTGTCATTCAGCACATGAAAGGCTGAAAAATCTCTTTGTCTGACTTACAAATTAAAGTATAAAGATTGGAGATTACTACAGGCCGCAGATAATGATGGAGCAGATACAAACCTGGAGCAGTGGTAGGATGCGCTTTTGACTGCTTCCCTCTGGGCCTGAAACAATAAAGCCGCTTAATGAATGTGCAAGCTGGAGAGTTGTATTAAAGCCCTTTCCGGGGTTTTGCTCTGCACCGCAGGCAGGCAGAGCGCGTGCCCTAGCAGGCAGGTGCGTTTGGTCAGGGTGGCTGGAGGAGCAGAAAACTGGTGCCTGTGACATAAGATCGAGATCTGCCCCAGGCAGCAGGTCAGCGCTTCCCTGCGCTTCCCCGGGGCTTGTTCCGCAGCCGCTCTGTTCCCTGCCGCGCGCTGCAGGGACGTCACCGTGCCACCGCTCTCGCGGTCGGTGTTGGGACGTGGGCCCCTGCTGCAGCGAGCAGAGGGGTGATCTCTTTCCCTCTTCCCTCCTCGCTGGGAAAGGGCCCCAGGGCCGGGCAGCGCTGAGTCCTGGTGCTGCTGTGGGGGGGAGCCGTTCCTGAGATAACCGACTCGTGCTTCTCACGGAAAGCGTCTGCAAAAGTCGTTTGGACAGAAGTGTCATGGCTGACTGGCAGAACTGGACCCCCAAACCCATCTGATTTCATTAATACAAATTTTTGTACATGCAGAGTATTGCATGTGGGAATAGAGAAGTATGCATGAAGGCAGAGATGCACACTTAATATTGCACATGCAATTCAAGGGCTGGTTTTGAAAACCTGGCATCCATAGGAAAACAAATACTCTTACGTATTTGCCAACAACGCATAGAGAAAATGATCCCAGCGTGAATAATCCTCCAAGAGCTGTCACGGGAGGTAAATGTCAGCCAACCTTGATCATTGTCTTCAGACGTGATGTCATTATTTTTCTGGCTTGTAAATGAACAAGCTGCCGATATTTTCATCAGTGATATTAAAGCCTGTATAGCCCTGCAGCATAATGGGTCGTGACACTGGCTCAGGTTCTTTGCCAGGGGAAAGGAAAGGGCAGGCAAACCTTCCCATCGCTGTTGGAAGCAAGCAGGGCACGCACATGCATGAGCAGAGCTGGCTGGTGGTGCAAAACTGTCAGGAGAGAGACGGGATTGGGTTTGACTGACTGTTAGAGAGCCGGTTAAAAGGCTAATCTGCCTATGAAGAGCTGGTGTCTCTCCTGATTAGGAAAAGCACTCCTTCCCTTGTTCTGCTCCGATTTCTGCTCCACAGACTGAGCTGTTGTCAGACTTTCTCTGATTCCCCCTCCCGTCTTGCCCTTCAGCCGAATGCAGCCCTGGTGAAAAGCAGCTGCGGGGCTGGATCCAGCCCACGGGGACGGGAGCACCGCAGGCTCCTCGAGCCCGGCGCGGCAGCCCTGGCAGCTGCTCCATGCCGCCGGGAGCACTGGGGCATCCCTGAAAGATGACGTTTGTTTGTGGATTGCTTAACCGTACCCACGTTCCTTAATGTGTCGCACTGATATTTGCTCAGCACAAAGAGGCAGTGAGATGCTGGAGGCAAATTTTCCAGTGTCCTGGCAAGGCACAGCGATGCCGTGGCCGGGGTCACCAGCCTCCATCTGGACGCTGCCCTGGGCGCAGGGACTCCCCCTCGGCGGGCGAGGAGCAGGCTGCGTGCACGTCGGCTTTGTCCGGTGCGCGATGAGGCGCAATGGAAATCGAGCAGTCCCTCAGGCAGCTTTGGGGTGGCAAGCGGTGCGGTGCCAGCCTGGTGCTGTGCCCCAGTCGCGGTGCAGAGCAACGCGGCGCTGCTCGACACATCACCACGGCCAAGTGCAGCGTCCCGGGGCGAGAGCGGGGGGTGATGTGTAAACCGCCTGAGCTTTGGGCAAGTCACCCCACCCTTGTGTCCTCCTCCTCGAAAGCCCGGGTGCAGGAAGAGCACCGCTTCCCCGGAGCATCCCTTCGCGGGGGGTCGCTGCTGGGAGGAGCGGGGCTGGTACACGGAATACGCCAGTTCCAGAGCAAACACCCCGTGCCACTCGTATAAGGGGTACTGGTGGCCGAGTGCTCAGCACGGATAACGAGCCTGGGCTTAGCCCGTCAGACAAATCTCTGTATTCCTGTTGTTACCACTCACCAAGCAAATGGGCCTGGAAACGCTCCCTAGAAATTACTGCATTTTGTGTAAGAAAATCGCCTCCCAGAGTCAGGGGGGGACAGGTCCTGGTCGGAAAGGGGGGTGTGGGTACGGGCAGAGGGGCCTCAGCCTGGGGCAGGGTCCCTGTGACCACGTGTGTGACCTGAGCGGGAGCCCTGGCCCCTCTCTGTCTGTCCTGGCATGCCATCCCTGCTTTCAACGTGTGATATTTTTTCTAGGAAATACTTCTTGTAAGTGATAATGTTGATATTTAAGAGTGTTTCTTTTTAAAGGTATCTTCAAGCAAAATCAAGCTTTAGCCATGATTCATTCCCACTTGACAATCAAGCAGACACACATAGGCGCAGATATTTCTGCATATATATATGCGCACACATAGACACATACATATCTGTTCAAAATTGGAAAGCAATCAATTCTGAGATTTATTTAATGCTGCATTGCACAAGTTTGATAGCGGGGTTGGTTAATTGCCACACTAATAACACCCTTCGTCAAAGAGACTTGCAGGCAAAAATAAAAAAGCTTAAAAAATTAAAATGGCAATAAATATAAACTCCTGCTAACATTTTTTAAAACCAGCATCTAAATAGCAAATTAGCTGACACTGAGAGGAACTGTATTTTTTTTCCAATTCTACTCTCTATTCTAGCAGTTCTAAAAGCTCAATTTTTTTATCGTTAAGAAACTTGCCCAGTTAAGCAACAAGCGCCTCACGCACACACTCGTGTGCTCGCATCCTCGGACCCTCAGACAGCAGCTCAGAGGCCCCTTTTCGGCAGAAAATGGGGCTTCGTTTTTGCTGCTGCGGGTCCTGGGCGGGAAGGGACCTGCCCAGGGACCTTGCCCAGGGCGGTGCCAGGCAGGGGGACGCTGGGGACCGCAGGGCCCTGGACACGCTGGAAACCCTTCGCTTTTAAGCTGATAACTGTGGATCCCCTGGGCGAGCGCTGTTGTTCACCGTACTAAAAATGATTGTACTTGCTCAGAAGCGATGGGGAGCGAGGGGCACAGCCGCAGCGGCGCCGGGTTCGGGTGGCTCAGGGGGACGCGAGCGGCTCTTCCCCAGGGCAGACGAGGGCAGGTCTGAGCCAGCGCAAGGGGCCGAGATCCCAGCGCAGTTTACAGCCGGGGCTGGGGCTGCACGTTTTTGGGGCTGAGCATCTGCAGCAAGTGAGAGGAAGGGGGGCCTCCTTTGCCCCCTCACCACCGCTAGTGGGTTAATTAACGTGTCCTCACCAAGCGGAGCAGGACACGGCATCGCTCCCATCTGCTGCCGGCAAGGTCGTGGGCTGCAGACCTGGGACTGCAGTTCTGGGCGCCGCCGAGAGCGCAGGCAGAACCTATCGGAACATAGGTAATTTGATTAGAAATTAATTGGCCTACATCAGAGCCTTAAAAATCTAACAGATTTGCTGCTGATAAAATTAAAATTAGAAACTGAATTGATTAGCCTGTGCCAGCAGAGGAACCAAAATGTCAAAGGCACCAGCTGCACATTTGCATTTGGTACTTAACAAAGTTCTTACCAAAGCGAGTGAGAGATGTTTGACATTTCCATGATTTCTGCAATTCTAATGTATCTTTTATTGATATTAATTAAAAAATGCAAGGGAATAATGAAGTGAGAAGTGACAGACGGGAGTTTGGCCATTCCGGCTCGGCAGCTCGTACGGAGCGGGGCGTGCGGTTCCCGCTCTGCCATCGTAAGGAGCGGCTGGTCTTGGGCTGTTCCCCCTCCGCCCTCCTCTGGGGCGGGGCTGGTGCAGTGCTGGGTGCTGCCCTGCCTTTGCTGGGGAGGTGCTGTGCAGGCGTCCCCCAGTCCCCTCCTGGGACCGGCGGGCTGAGCTTCGGCGCGGCCGGGGGAGCCCGTCCCGCTCCCCGGCGAGCCCCGCCGTGCCAGCCCCGTGCCAGGCAGGGCTCGTCCCGCCCGCTGCGCGGCGGCCGCCGGCAGACGGTGCGGTGCTGCCGGGCGGGCAGCAGCCCGGGCGGGTTGTGCCGCGTCCTTCTCGGCCCAGAGGGGTGATCAGGATCGGAGCGGCCGCCCCCGCCTTTCTCCCGGGCGGCCGCGGCACGCGGAGAAGTCGCAACCTTATTGTGACAATCGCGGGGTGACGTTCCCGGGCCTCGCCGTGCGGGGCTGAAGGGGGTGGCCGCTGTAAAGGGCCCTTTCTGGCCTGGCTGCCGTAGACCTTTGGGTGCCCTGCAAGGGACGCATGTCCGACTGCTCCACGTAAAACAAGCTGGTGAAGGCTGGGCTTTGTGAGCGCTCGGAGAAGCAAAAGCATTGCGTTATCCATCCCTAAATCCCAATGGCACAAAAAGATGATTAAACATCACTCTTCGCATTTCCCTCCTTCCCGTTTGCTTTCCCTGCACAGGACTGCGGGAGGCACGGGCGTTTTATGTCGCTGCTCAGTCTGGCGCTTTCCTCAGGGAGGAGGATTTTGCAGATAAAGCCTTGTCCTGTCGTGGCAGTGGGGACAGGTTCCTGGTGTGCACGCGTTTGTGCGTCCCTGTGTTTGCCGGGATGGCGTGTGTGTTGGTGTGTCACTGTACGCGTGTCTCTGCTTGCGCGTGCCCTGTGCACATATGTACGTACGAGCCCTCTTGTGCATGGGCGAGGTTGCCAGTAAGAGCATTAGTGCATTAGTGCGAATCGTGCAGGCAAGGGGAAGAGGGGCCCACGTCCCTGGAGCCTGTGTTTTAAATAGGCAGAGTGAATAAATCACTTGATTTACTGGCTCATTTTCATTGGCTGGGCATGTGTCATTTTTATGCTTATCATGTTGGAAAAAAGAGTACTCGTGGAGTGTAAACCCTGGGTGAAGTTTTAATTGGGAACAGTTATTTTGAAACATTTTCTTCTGTAATTTATTTTACCTTGGGGACTTATTACTGCGGGAAAATCCTGTCAGGTTTATGCAAAGGTTTCTGCCATAGTCTGTTGGGATATTTTAATTTTAGTTTCACAATGAGATATTCGGGAATATTGTGAATAAATAATTGTAAAGATTCCACATAGAGCAATGGGAAATTATTAAAACTTTTGCCAAAGGGCGAAAGTTTTGTTATTTTTTTAAACAAGTGCTCCAAAAGTTGTCTTCCCATCCTCAAATCCAGGGGCATTTCCAGTGCTCTCTGTGAAACCGAGCCCACGATCAGGCGCTGTGACGTGTTGCACAGCAGAGCTGCAGCGAGCGCTGCCGGTGCCCGTCGCTGCCGGTGCAGCTCCCAGCCAGGTCCTGGGCAGCAGCACCTTGACTCGGGTGCTCCATCGCCTCCCCGGGGAAGAGCCTCGCATCACCATCGGTTTCCAAGCTCTCTGCCTGCTCCGCGGCAAGGGGTCTGTGCCGTGGGACAGGGGTGACAGCATCCCTTGGGGAGCCGAGCCCTCCGACCTGGGGCCGCTGGCCTCTCCCCTCTCCTCCCCAGCTCCCTGCAATCGCTAGCCGTGGTTTGCTTCATATCTGTCCCTACAGGCTAAAATTATAAATATGTCAGATGAAAAGCTTAGTGCTCTTAGAGTGAAGGTGAAGGAGAGCCTATAAATTTTGCAACCTGTGTCTGAAAATACGAAGGACAACCTAAAATTCCCTTTAAAAAAAATCCCTCCTGCTTTATAAATATTAATTGCAAGTATGTGGTAACAAGAGAGACGAGGAGCCTCTGGTTCTTATTTGATTGTTTGACGAATATTAGCAACAGTTTAAACACGACAGTTATTATTTGGTATGACACTAAATTAGAAGGTTCACACTTCATATTAAAGATTGGCTTATTGAGGGTAGGGGAAATTTGATTCTGCAGGTCAGAATTATTCTCAACAGATCTGTTAATTACATTACACGCTGCCACGCGGTTCATTAAGACGCCGCCTGGGTGAGGTCCCTGGGCTGTCCCTGGGGATGGCATGGGAAGAGCCTCTGTGCCCCGCAGCGAGGCTGCAGCTGGGGCATCCGCCTGCTCCAGGAACTGAATCGTCTCTGAATCTTCAAACTAGGCACTGAAAATGTGAAAAAAATGAAATATTCCCTCATGCCGGGGTTATTTCACTGGGGACCAGGCGGTCTGTGTGGTGGGGCCTCTGGCAGCATCGTGGAAGGGAGCGGATGAGCTGCAGCCTCCGCGCACCCGAGGGAGGGAGAGGGGTCCTGGTCCCATGCTCCCCCGCCAAAAATCCCTGGCCTGGCAAAGGGCTCCTGCAGCAGCGATAGCCAAAACACCGGGTCGGGTGTCTGCATAGGCGCCCGGTCGGCAACTTACGTGGGAGCCAACGCGCGGCGCTGGAGGAGCCGGGAGTGGAGCACAGAAATCAATAGTCATTTTTATGATCCAGGCAGAGCTGGATTTCATCCTACACTACATTAATTGGATATCACTTTTACACAGTTGTATTACAGGCTTTGGGAAATGTGAGGCATTATTTCTTTTTAATGCTAATAAGTAAATCAGCTGCTGGTTGCAAGGCTTGTTTAGGTGACAGGCGAGCTGATGGCTTCCTGCAGGTTTTCACCAACCGCTGCGAAAGGCGCCGGTCCCAAAACGTGCCCGAGACTGAGCAAAGTTGTGTGGATCACTTGTGGGGCTTTAACCCCTGGGAACTGACTTACTAGGAATAAGCTAATGATAACCAGAGAAACCTCAGCCTGCCATCCTCCCCTGGACTCCGAGGACCTGCTTGCATCCACCCGCAATTAAAAGCCCGAGCCAGAACGACCCTGCGCAGCACCGACCATTTGAAGTCTGTGCTGTAATGCTTCTAAAATTACCAAACCTCACTATACTTAGGAAATAGCCATTATCAGAAGCTACTTTTATTACCATGGAAACAGAAAGATAACAGAGAAAAGTCCGGTCACATCTCTCTGCTGAAGGAGGCAGATATGTATTATGTATGTATTATGTTTATGTATGAGGCGGCAGTGATCACCGCTGGCCCTGGGTAAGGCTGCAAGAGGCCAGGAGGTTAAGGGGTTCATGTGTACATATATATATGTATGTGAATACGTATATACAAATGTATATGGGAACCTCAGAAAAAACCGCCAGAACGATCTATTTGTGGCCAACACTAAATTCCATTTTTCCGGACTTGTAGATGGTGTAAGACTGAAGCATGCAAAAAACCAGAGCAGAAAAGCCAGCAGAGCACAAAGGAAAGCCAGGCTGTCCTAAGAGGAGAAAGGGGTGTTTTCCTGAAGGAATGTGGGAAGTCTGTGGGTCTGGCTCTCCCGGGCCAGGGCGCATGTCCAGCATTGCTGCGGGGTGCGGGCGCCCTCGGGGGGAGGCGGCAGCTCGGCGGCGGCTGGCCAGGCTCGGTGTGGAGGGGAGTGGGATGGAGGAGGTCTAGTGCTCCCGCAGCGCTGAGGTCCGGGCTCGGCGGGGCTGTGGCCGGGGGTCACTCATCCGCTTCAGGCGGAGGAAAGCAACTGGCATCTGAATATCCAATGTGACTCATTTTCTCCTGCGTGTTCCCTGTAAATCTTGCGCTCTGACGAACGTTTTTAGTCCAGCCGGTCATTCCTTCTTGCTCGACATTAAATCTTCATCTCATCAGCACTTGACTGAATTTGTAGAAACAAAATAGAAGAGGGGAACTCGGGCATGAATTAGCACTTTAAGATCGGAAAAGGGTTCATATAAATCCCTGATCTGCCTATCCATCAAAATGTAATAAGGCAAAGATACCAACGTGACCCACTGCTCGCTGGCTGTCCCTCCTGCAGGCACGTCCCCCCCGCACTGGAGCCCTGGCTTGCCACCGCCCCTGGCCCGCGGAGCGCGCTCAGGACATAAAGGACAAAGAAAATTATATTTTCATTCTGGCTCCAGGGCTGGGGATTCGGGGAATTAAATTGTGTCAGCTGTTCTCTCCTTCTTTTCTTCTTGTTTTTTCCAAACAGCACAATTTATGGCCATGGCCATGAGAGTCCAATTGCCTCTTGCTCAGGCAGAGACCGAACGCGCGTGTTTTCTGTCGTGGTTCAGGGCTGGGTCCTGGGCAGGGCGAGGCTCGATGACCCTGAGCCAGGACAGGGTGCTGGGGTCTGCAAGCACGACGGATGTTTCAGCCCTGCCACGACCCACTCTCCCGCGGATGGAGGAGCACTTTGCAGCCCTCACCACCAGGACAGCTGGGCGGTTTGATGCTCTAATCACACAGAAGTACATGTTCCTCCTCCCTGACATGGGTGGGAAGAGCTTTGTCAGAAATAGTTGCTCCCCGGTGAAGCCTTTGCAGGAATCCCAGGCACTGAAAAACCTTGCAGCTCCACCAGCGCATCCACCAAAACGCGCCTTCCCCGTCTTGGTTTGAGTTCAGGGAGCCCGTCACCAAAGCAAAGGAGCAATCGGCTCTGTCTCCCGTGTGCCCTGCTGCCCTTCCCCTGAGGAGGAACGAGGTCCTTAAGTCAAGGGACTTTCCCAGCTGATCTGGGATTTAATCCACGGCCGCAGCCGTACAGAGGGTGGCTGCCCCGGGCGCGGGCTGTGCAGCGCCCGGCACGGCGGGCTGAAGGCTGCTCCTGCGGCTTTCAGTCAGTTTGAAAGGACTCTGATTTATGAGTTTCCTATGATGCCAATCAATATTTACGTGTGATGTAAAAAAAATAAAAGGGCAGCCATGCGTAGGCTTGCATTAGTACGTCTGAGCAGTACCAGCCTTAAAATACCCATTAAGCTTTCACAATGTTGAAATAGAAGCAATTAATAATGACACAGCTTTTAAAAAGTAAGAAATAAAGCAGAAGTAAAGAAATATGCCAGTGATGGATTTGCACCCCTCAGAATATACAAGATTTTATCGTGCAGAATTATTTCCACGCAGTTTGACGCACACTGGTAATGTTAAGTATTGCACAGCTGAGAAATCCTTGTAGGCGCTCGTTGCTCGTGTATGAGGTCCTTTATCTGTGAATGCATGTCTGCAAATCATTAACAATTTAAATCAACGCGACTATTGCTGGTGAGGCACCCTTAACCCGGGTCTTTCTAGTGATCTCGGTAGATCGCTGCTGACATTCTCCTTTCTAGCAGGAGTGGAGGACCAGCAGTGGCCAGGCTTAGGTTAGAGGGTACTTTGGGGGCACAGAGCTGACCCCGAGATCCCCTTCGGCTCGGGGGAGCGTTTAGCGCTGTGCGTGTCCCCTGTCACCACCGTGCTCCGGTTCATGCCCGGCGTTGTCGTCGGGACTCAGGTGCGTGCGGGAAGCGCGCTGCAGAGCTCGGGAAAGAACAAAGGGGAGAACAAAGCTGTGTGAATGAATCCCTGCTATTTCACTACAGTGGCGAACTGGAGAAATAATTTAAAAATAATGTAGGGTTAATGTGAAATGAAACCTTTTGATGCTCTTTGCATTCAAGGTTTCCTTTCTTCAGTAAATACAGGAAATAAAGCCCCTAATAATTTAATTTCAAAATGAAAAATTGCAATGCTCCCTTTAGAAAATTTTGATATCTTTAACATTAACAAAATTACACTCCTTTTTTGTCTGAAATTATTTTCTAAATTCATCACAAAATAATGAATAATCTCAATCAACCTGAAGCTGCATTTTGTTGAGTACTTCATTCATCAGATAAGTATCACTCAGCTCTATGCAGGCATTTTCGCTTTTCTACTAGCTGTTCGAAAACCTGGTATTGCAGCACAAGCAAACCGAGTCCCCTCCTGTCCTACCCCAGAGGCAGTGCCAGGTTCTGGAGTTCTTTTACTAAATTAATACAGTGGCATGGCAATCAAAAGAGCTTTACAGGGTTTATAATGAACAAATGTGGACCGTGTATTTCAGGCCTATTGCCTTCTGAAAACAAACTCGCCATGTCAAAAAGGTGACTAGGAGCTATTGGAACGTATCCAACACCATCCAAGAGGAAAGACTGGATCATCAAAATAATGGGAAAACGAAAGTAACCCTGCAGCACTCTGAACGAGAGTAGGTGGGAATGTCCGTGTCGTTCACCCTCCGTGCAAGGCCACTGCCATGCGCCCCATTTAATTAAGTAAAAGGCTGTTGGAAGAGATTCTGACATTTAGGCTCCGCTTCATGAAAAGAGCTCCCACATGGTCATTTTCCAGATTCAAACAAAACTCCCCATACTTCTGAAAATGAAAGCAAAATAGAGATCTGTCTGGTCTGCAGAGGCACTGAAGACTTGCAGCTCCTAACGAGCTGTGGAGAGCAGGCTGCTGGTGTTTTCTAAATCATTTGTTAATCTTGGAAGATGGGAAGAGTGATCACGTTAAGGGTGCAGAAAGCACGTCCACGTGCCAAAGACACTGGCTGTGGAGCAGCTGCATTATGAAGCTCGACGATCTTAAGGGTCTTTTCCAACTGAAATGATTCTGTGATTCTAAGCCATCCAGGCTTAAACGTGCCATTTTTTTCCCCCCGAGAAAGCAGGACCAGGAGCTATGAGAGGAGCCAGGGTCTCCAGAGATGATCAGGCTAACTCATCCCCTGTGTTGCCTGTTGAAATGGATTACCTTTTGTTGATGAGGTGAAATTAAAGCAAGACGACTTCAAATGTAGTTAAAGCAACAAATCCCTTGTAGGATGCTGAAACCACATTAGAATAAACCTTTATTCCAGGTTTATCCCTGCAGCCTGCCTCCAACACATACCGCTGCGGGACATCTGCACTGCTGTCGCCCCGTTACGCCCAGCCCTCCTGCCCCGCCTGCACCCGAGTTGCTCCTTGTCCCTCAGATTTGGGCTGCAAAACTCGAAGGCACGGACGTGGAGCAGAGCTTGGAGGGGCTGCGAGGCCCGGGGACGCGGGAGCAGCTGCTCCTCAAAGGCTCTGGAGGCAGGGAGCTGTGCCATCCGGCAGAGTACCCTGCAGAGCCCTTCTTCTCTGCAAAAGAAAGAGGTAATGAAATTTTAATCAGAACTTCCACCAAGTGTACAGAGCTGTAAATAAGGGCCTCAGCGCGCTGCTCCACCTACACCTTCATCCTCATCTCACGCGCGATCGTCTGCAGACCCATCTCAGAGCATTTCATGGTCTGACTTTCCCCAGGATTTCGAGCCGCCCAATTTACGGCCCTTTGAAGCAACAGACCTGCTCAATCTCTAATTTATATTTTTTAATCAGGGCACCAAAGTGTGAGAGAGCTCAAGGGAAACATGTCCCTTTTAAAAACAAAGTTATTGCTTTAATAAACATGGGAGGAAGGCAGTAATGGACTAGGGAGCTTCCCCTGGTTAAAAATTTAGTAATCAAGCCCTGCTCTTAATGAAACTGAAGATTAGTCCTACGGAACAGAAATTTGTTTCTTGGCAAGGCAATAACAGCTGGTGATGTGAACGTGGGGAAATGCAAATGGCACGGCAGGGTCCCGCTGGCATGGAGGTTTCTCGCCCATCGGAAGCTGCTTGGGTCCCTCGGCAAGACAATTCCCCCTCGGCCGCAGGGAGCCCTGGTGGGAGCCAGCCGCCCCGCGCAGCCCCAGCCCTGTGCTCCTGCCCCAGCGGGCTCTGATCCTGGTGACTGATGCGCAGCGATGGCACAGTGCTTAGCGGGTCAGAGCACTTTGTCATCATGAACTAATTAATTAGCTGTTATGCAAAGTGTAACTGCAAGCTCCATAATTGAGGCAGGCACTCTAAGCTATCACACAGCGCGGGTTCTTAGAGGCACTGCTTTCTTCCTGCCTTTGGGTCTGTGCTAACACTGCTCTCTAGGCTTAGTGACAGGGGTATTTTGGTAAAAGTTTGCAAGAAGCTGGAATGGTGCCCCTTGCTGAAAGGCAGCGAAACCGTCACGAAGGGACACGGAGTCAGGCTGCCTCCCCCCACCCGCACCCTGCCGCGTTCCAGCCATGGCTCCAGGGAGCGGCTGATGGAGCGGGTTTGCTATCCGGAGCACGACGCAGGCGAGGACATCTGTCCGTTACCATGACCCTGGGAATGCTCCCGGCATCCTTTATGAATTCAGAGTTGCCTCACATCGATCTGGCCATGCCCACCCCAAAACTAGGGTGCTCTCTTACAGCAGCAATTAGTAGTCTTCCCTCCTTCCTGCCTTCTCTCTTTCAAACAGAAATCTGCTCATTCAAAATTAAGGAGTGAGCCAACTGTAGTGAGCAATAGGAGTACAAGCTAGCAGGCTTTGCCCAAAAGGAAGAACGGTCTTTTGTGTTTAACTCGCGCATGTGGTAAAGCTTTCTTCACTGAGTGATTTAACATGTTGTCCTTTGATTGCGTTCATTATTTATAAAAGGTAAAATGCATCATCATCATCCGCCCCCTGCTCCTGTCCCTGCTTGCTGGAGCGTGCCTTATCAGCTGGCCAGCAACCCACCGCAGGTCCTGGACAAATGAGACGGCTCTGGGGTTCACTTCAGACCCCGCTCTGCCAGCTCCCAGCCAGCAAAGCGATGCTCGGTGCCTGGCAGTGCATCCTCCACCCCTGCACCGGTGCTCCTCGGGGAGGGGGGCAGGAGGCCACGGGCTGCCAAAGGCAATGGCACAAGGGTAGAAAAGAGGAGCCGTGACCCAGGAGCTGGGCTTATTCCAGACTTACCGGGGCTCTGGTGGGAGAAACAGGTCCCAGGTCAGGTCAAGCAAAACCAGGACTAACTTTCTTCTCCAGTGCTCCCCATGAGTGCTCAGTCTGCGGGGCTGGGGCTGTGTTGGTAACTGGACTGGTCAATCCGCCACACGGTCACGTGCAGCCCCACGAGCATTGCTGCATGGTTCGGGGACTTACAGAGAGTCAGAAGCAGCTGAAACAAAGCCACATCTTGAACTGTTTCTGATATTTAGGCTGAGCCTGAATGTGACTTCCCTGCAGCTCCCCATCGAGAGGGAGAATAGCTTCCTGCGCAGCCGGGTTTTGAGGTGGGACTGGCATTAAATTATTCATTATGTTCTCTCGCTGGGTTTCTAGCTTTGCAGAAATGTGGTAATTTTATTTTGGCTTCAGGCGGATGGCTGGAGCGCCGTGCCGGGGGTGAGGGGGCAAGCTAGAGACACTTGGGTTATCAAAGGTTGCCAGGGATGTATTTCAAACCCACCAAACACCCGCTTTGGAAGGATGATTGATAGAGAAGGCCCCGCCAGTCCTGCAGCAGAGCCTCATAAAAGAGAAGGTTTGACAAAGCTCGCCCATTTTCTTAATAACAGTGTAAAGTTACAGCGCAAAGCCAGTTCTAGAAAGTAATAGAGGCATTTGCTTAATCTTGTTCTATTCACTGTAATTTAATTTGAAAATAACTCTGAAGCTTCATTTACTCCATGTTTTCCCTCGGTTCTTGGTTGGAGCAAGGTCTCTTGCACGGAGGCACCCGGCTGCTGTAAGGCGGCAGCGCGCCGAAGGACGTTGCTCTGGCCAGGACGCTCCAGCCCTTTTCCTGCTGCCGGCGGCTCCCCCCGGCCCTGGGTGCTCTGCCCGAGCTGCCTGGGCGGGCGAAGCACAGCGGTGCCCGCAGGCTGGCCGGGCTGCTGCCCCCCCCCCGGCAGAGCAAACCGAGCGGGTGGGTGCCACGGCGAGCGCTGGGCGAGTGGGGCACGGGGATGCGGTGCCGTTTGCAGGTGCTGCCCGGGCGCTGGCCAGGATCCTGCCCAGGGCACAGCCCTCGTCTCCTCGGGTGCGGTTGCATCCTTACTGAGGAAGAATTCTCCTCCTCCTCAGCAGCAGTAATGATTTTAAGAGTTGATTTGTGGGAGCAGTGGGGTTAGCGAGCCGCTGGCAGCCTGGTGCATCCGCAGCCAGTGCCACCGAGGTCATGGCAGCCCCGCCAGCGTGCTTCCCCGGGGACGGGGCATTTCAGGTGTTCGCGGGAGAGGGCAGCGATCCGTCGGTGCACCGGACACCGAGGGTCCTGCCTCTCTCAGAGCTGTGTTTGTGAGCTGCCGGCTGTTTCACAAGGGCGTTACGGCACTGGGGGCCGCATCGCTCCTGGCAATGCTGGGGGACTCGCCCACAGGCTGCTGGCGGCCACGGCGGTGCTCGGCCTCCTCCCCACCACAGCACCGTCTGTCGGCAGCGGGAGACGTCCGAGCAGCCGTGCCGGCGCGCGGCGGTGGGCAGCGGGTGGCTGGCTGGCGTCCAGCCGGGCCTGGAAACAGGCAGACTCGCAGAGAGGACTTTAATTGCTGCCATTTGCCTTTCCGGCGTGATTTATTGCTCCCTGTCTTTTCCCAGTTGGAACACGAACCGGGGCTTTGGGAAGGGTTTTCAGTGGAGTCTGAGCGTAACCTTGGGGGATTTTAAAGTTGCATTTTTATTTTCCTTTCTCTTGTTATTGGAATAAGTTCCAGAGTAAAATATAAAACATGGTGGGAAGCCTTTCATAGCTTGGATTTCTCGAATGATGCCCTGTAACTTGGAGAAACAATAAGGACTTGCAAAATGCAGCAATTTCCATCATGAATTTGAAGGGCGAGGTACAGCGAGATCCTGTTTTCTGGGGTTTAAATTGATTTACAGCATGTTCATAGCAGCTGTCCTGCTCCTTCACTGCCCTTCTTTTTCTTTTGTGCTCACGGAAGTATGCGCTAGAGATCCCTGCTGTTATTTCTTGATTCTTAATTGTAGTGTAATTTGCTCCCAAAACCTACAGACCTGCCTTTTCACACCCTGGCCGCACGGCACAGCTTCTCCCGTCCCTCCGAGCCACTCGTGCGTCCTGTGAAAGTCCTGGGTGCCAGGGCACGGGGCCAGGCTGGGGCGGGGGGAGCGAAAGGACTTCTCAGCCACCCTCCCTTCCCCTCCCTTCCCAGCTCTGGCTGGGACCATACAGGACCTGGTCTTTGGTGGCTTTGGTGGCACGCAGGGGAGGCAGGGGGGTCCCTGCCTCGCCTGCCGCACTTGGCGCCAGGTCAAACATGACACGAGCCTCGCTGTACCTTTCTGTTTGCACCTTTCCCTGCAAATGTGTGCCCCCGCTCCTGCAGCCTTTGCTGGATCAGTTTGGCCACCTCGAATTTTTCGAAGCAGCTCCCCAGCCCCTGCACCCATCTCTGACCCTTGCTTCCCGGGCTGCACATGAGTGCAGAAAGCCCTGCCTGCCCGGCGCCGGCCCCTCCGGCCCCTCCACTGCCGCCGCGTCCCCAGCCCCAAGTCCGGCTGCAATACGGGTGGGCGCGCGCGGTTAGTCGGGGCCCGGCGTCCCCAGCCGGCAGAGCCGGGGCGGGTGCCACGCAGCTCGGCTCACCTTCGCCGGCGGGCGCGGGGGCACGGGCGAGCTCTGCTCTTCGCTCTCAGCTCTTACGGCCGATTTCTGAATATGCCTGTGTCCTGTCTAACTTTGATCTAGGTAATGACTCTGAACTCTCAGTAAGTCTCATTTCGTGTTGTGCCTTTCATGGTTCCTTGTCATCTTGTTTATTCTGCTGCACACTTTGAAGTACGTGCTGCACGTTGTACCTCGCTGCATAGTGGGCTGCAGCGCTGTGGATTAGCGTCATTATTTTTTAAGAGCACATTTGCAGAACTACAGTAAGTCTGTCCTAGAACAAAGGAGCCCTGAAACACCCTGAGAAGTGCAAGGGCAGCGGTGGGAGCCGGGGGGTGCCAGCAGGAGCCTCGGTGCCCCACCGGTGACAGCGCGTGCTCGGGGGCACTCACACCCTGCCATGCTCAATGCCCTGGTGCCTCAGCTCTGGGGAAGCTAGTGCGTGGCATCTGGGCTTTTAAAAAACAGCAATAATACCTTTTTGGAAACAGAACCAGTGATACCAGCATCCTTCATTTCTCCTGTTTCTCTTTGTGCTCGGGTTAGCTAATTAAGCCATCAGGTCGCTAGGAACAGCCTCGTCTCAGGCAATAGGAGTGTGTGACTGCCCTTTATTCTGCTTTTCAGCTTCTCACTCCTCTGTTCATATTTAAGGCCGTAATTCTCTGTCATATCTTGCTTGGCAGCATGTCAGGAGCCTGTGCCAGGCAAAGTGGGAAGTGAGACTAAAGGATTTCCTTTACACATTCACTTCTATTTAAATATTCTCAGTATTCACCAGATGGTTTTGCATTTGCCCTTGAAAGTGCTCCTTGTGCAGAAATCCCTCACCCATCACTGCCCATCTGTCCTGAATCCCCCCAAAACTGGACACGAGGACTGACTGTTCTCTGAGCGGCTCCAGCTCTGTGTTCAAGTAGCAGGTGAAAAGCCGAGGGCAGCATCCCGTGGACTGCACACAACAATGAGACAAATGAAGTAGGAAGGGTTTTTTGCAACACAAGTTAGTATAAAAGGCATTTATTCGTTCTTCATAGTTCATTACAGGTGAAACGAAGCTTTTCTGCTCAGAGTTCAGATGCTTGGGATTCTTTCTAAAAGTGCTACGAGCTCTTCCATCTAATTTTGGAAAGGACGTATATTCATATTGCTCCTGCTGCGCTTTGTTGTGTCCCGAAAGGCTGACAATCTGCTTTCAGAAACTGCAGGCAAAATGCTAGTAAGCCGCAATAAAATGATAGTCATTGTAAGGCAGGCAGCACTCGCTGTAGACCCGATGAGGGTGAGCCGTCACTAAGCCGTGCTGCGGCACACGCCGCGAGCCGGATCAGCCTCTGGGACGGAGAGTGCTGTCGCCGTTGAAGTGGCTGCACGGTGCTCCGCTCGCTGCCTGGCCCGCGCTGCCTGCGGGGCTGGCTGGGGGGGTCGCTGCCGGACCGAGGTGCGGAGCAGGGTGCTGGCAGCCCCCGCCTGTGTCCCCGCCGCTCGTCCCCAGCTGCCCCGAGCAGCGAGTCCCTGCGAGGCTGGCGCACCCTCTCCCGGTGCAATCTCTCCCCCTTATTTAAGAGTGACTTCTGCCAGGTCGTCCCGTTCTCTGACCGCAGCACAGTGTGCGTGTGATCCTGCGCTACGCTGCCAGGAAACCCGAGTTCCCTGATGCCGTCATTTGGGTCAGCTCTGCTGGGCAACTGCATGCCCATTTGGCATCTGTGTTGTAAAACGTCCCACTGATAGCTTGTGCTTACTGCTATGGCGTTCTGCTTTAATGCCTTTGCACAATATATATATATTAGTCCTGCTTTAAGCAGTTTAATGAATCCAGGCCTTTAGGGAGAATTAACAGTGTATTAACACTGCATCTGAAAAATTAAAGGAATAGTCAAGCAAATTTCTTTTTATTGACTTTTAGTGAGCCATTTAATCCAAACATCTCGTTAACTGCAATATAACTATACTATATAATGGGTTTTGCAATAAGAACAATTAGCTTTGCAATTAGCATAAGAGTGAGCGCTCTGCAACTGCCTGCAATTGGCAATGGGCCTATTAAAAACATGTCCTGTGGAGAAAAAAATAATAGCGTTTCAGATGGGTAGATTGAAACCGTTTGACTTTAAGCACCAATAATATTTCTTCTATTGATCTGGTGTCCCGGATGATGTAGGGGTGGGGAGGGAAGGTTAGCTGCTCATAGTGAACTTATTTCTCCTCTGTCATCGGCATTGCATCGACCAGCTTGATTTGCGGGGTGGACCATGGAGTCCTGCAGTAATTAGCCCGTCCTGTTAATGTTCGGCCTGTCTGACCTCCCGCAGTGGTTACAAGACGGAGTTGTGGGGTGCCTGGGCTGGCAAGCGGCAGCAGCTCCGGCGCGGGGATGGAGCACCCGCTGCTGGCACCCTGCTCGCCCCGGGGGGTGCTCCGGGGGGGCTCCAGCCGGCGCAGCCTCCAGCGGGTGCATGGCCGGGCGGGCTGCACGTCTGAGGGCACGGGTAGACGTTTCTGCCGTGGGGTTTTCTGTGTCAAAAGGGAGAGTGTCCCTGTGGCTGCCCTCGAGCCCGCTTCTGGGAGAATATTCACCTGGGATTGTGCTGAAGTGCAGGATGAAATGGCGATCCATCACCCAGGTCAGGATCACCTGCCTCTGCCTGGAGCTTCTCCTGCTTAGAAAACTGAAGACAACAAGGTTTGACATCTCAGGCTATTGAATAAATAATAACCATCAAAAACGTCAGCATTTAGGTTTTATTTAAATCTCCTAGCCAACAACACTAACTTAAACTTTATGATGCACCATTACAGCCTCTGAGAGCATTCTGCCTGCCAAACAATATGTTCTGTGAAAACTGATATAATCTGCTTGTTATCTGCAGCACCGCCTCGTAGTGGTGCTTTATTGATTTTCTGCACAATCACAGTAAAAAGTCTTTTTTTTCCCCTCTGGTATCTTTTTATGATTCTGGAGGATTTGTTTCCGCTCATCTGTCATTTTTCACCCACTCATATCTCGGCTGTTTTATAATGGTAAAAAAAAAAACAACCCACTATTGATTTGCTCAACCACATTAACAAACGTAAAGCTGACAAGGAGTAGAGACAGTGATAACCACCATGAGCTACATGGACAGACAGACAGACAGCCTCCAGGTCCCCGGAGCAGGAGGTGGGCACTGCCGGGCAATGCCAGGGGCCGCGGGGCAGGCGGCACGGGCTCGGCCCCTCACTGCCAGGGGAAGGAAGCCCAAACTTTTTCTCCATTACAAAAAGCAATGTTTCCCAACAATTCTTTGAAAGATATTGTGCAATCAAACATTTCCTACACTTTCATCCCAAAGCACTTTTTTCCTTCTGCTATGCGCCCCCATAGCCCATCCTAAAACAATTTACTAAAACATAAGGTAGGTGTTGAGAACCTGTGTGTTAATGACCACGTCCTCGGACCGCAGCGCGGACCTGCTCCGCCGGTGGGGACTGGCACACCGAGACACGAGCTGCTGCTGGTGTCCAGACCGAGCACCTGAGCGGCTCCGCAGGACGCTGAAGGACTGTCCTGGTCCTGCCTGGAGGATGGGTTGTGATGACCCCGGGGACCGGGGGAGGAAAGGGGCTGGGGGGGTTATATGCTGAGGAGTGGGGCTGGGGGCTGCAATGCGCCTCCTGAACGGCCATTAATAGCTTCAAGAGTCAAAATGGAAGAGCAGAAACCAGTTTTGACATTTTTACTGCCTGTGTAATTAAAAACGAAGCGTTCTAGTTGGCAGTATAAATAATTCCTCCCTGGCAATCGATTTACGTTGGAGTAACACTGTGGTGACTGAGGGCCAGAGGCGGGGTGGAGAGCAAGGAGGCACAGATGCCCTCCGCACACCTTGCTCCACCCCAAATTAGCCGCACGGACAGAGCAATGCCGGAGACTCGTCTGGCTCTGCAGAGCCCTTCCTAACACCTCGGGAACAGCAACAGCCCCAGAAACTACATGGCTGAGTCAGAGGAGAAATCAAAGCAAAGCAGCGATGCTGGCATCCTCCGAGGAGCCCAGAATGCCCCCGCTCCTCTCGCACGCCAGCAGCTCGGCGGTCCCTTGGTCCCTCGGTCCCTCGCTGGTGTCTCCACAGCAGTCGGTTGATGCCTGCTCGCTGCTTCTCCGCGCAGGCAGGCAGCTTTCCGCAACGGACATGGAGATGAGGCTTGGGGTGAGACAGAAATTGCCAATAAATGAGGGAAAGTCAAGAAAGAGGAAAAATGAACAGCTTGAGTTTGGGGTTGGTTTCCCCTGTGCTTGGAAATTCATTTAAATACTTAATTCTGCGCGCTTGCTGGAGAGAGCGGCGGGTGGCTCCCCCCGCGAAGCGCAGGCGTGCGGGCGGCCAGGGCAGCAGAGGGGCTGCGCCGCTGCCGGGCGCCTCCTTGGCACAAAGCTGGTGCCTCCCAACAGAGCCTCGCTGCCCGTCGCACCTGCCACGCTGGAGGCAGATGCTCCCTGCTAAGCCGGCAGCGGGATTTCTTCAGCTCTCGTAGCCCAGATGCAATATTCCCGAGCTCAGACTGTGGGAGAGGGTTGTTAATTGAGAGGGGCTGTTTGCCTCGTGCGCCTGTTAGCTTTGTTTGCTGCCGCTGAACCCTCAAATAATTATCTAAAAATTGTTTCATTTCTATGCTTCAGGGGCAATTTTTGTTGTCTTTTTCCTCAATAACTGATGTTTTTACTTTAATTAAGCAGCTTGCGTGAGATTGTGGTGAAACAACATAGACGGTGCAAACTGCCCTGCCAGACAGCAGCCAGCTCCTCTCCCGCGTCCCCTCTCCCTGGGAGGTGCAGGAGACATCCCTCCCATGGCAGACGCTGTGTGCTGGGGCATGGAGCGGCGAGGAAGAGCGCGGTGGGGAGGCACTGGCACGTGAAGGAGGAATCAAGTCTCTCGCTGGTGGCTGGGTCTCTGCCTCCCCTGAACTGCCACGCGTGCCCAGGACAGGGCACGGCTCTCAGAGCCGCCGCTCTCGGGGACCGGGCAGGGTTGAAGTTCTCCCAGGGAGGAAAGGGGGGTGCGAGGGGAGCCGGTGAATGAAGCAGAGGTGTCACAGCGGTGGCTCTGATACAGCCATCGGGTGTTTTAACCCGTCCTTCCCGCACGGGTGAGTGTCCTCCCCGCTCGCGCACGCGCTCTGCTCAGGGAGCGGGCGTCCACGGCCCCCCGCGCCGCCGCCCTCCTTCCTCGTGACACACTCAATCTCCAGCAATAATCTAAAGTCAATTTGCTATAACAATTGAGAATACTCCCTTCTGATGAATGCCTGTTTGCCTTTAATTTGTTACAAGATGATGAGACTTAAAGGAAATGTTCAGCTGTTGGGAAAGTGCGCTCTTAAGACCCTTAAATTTGTGAACTTTAGTATCATTTACTAAGTCATTTTCCAGGGACTCTTTTCTAACTCCCAGCATTGTCAGTGCTGGATTTTCTGTCTCTCTCACATTCTCTAATGCAGCAGGTTGAGTATTTTACATTTAGGAAGCCTACCTGTGCCTTGGTGAGGTTTCGAGTCTTTGAAATGTCACTTGCCATATGTTGCCATTATTATTATGAACTGCATTCAAATGAAGAGCTTTTTCTCCCAGATCTGTAGCGCCAGATTTTTGCACTTCACAGGGTGCCAAAAGAGCCCGTCGTTTAAATGCCAGTAATAATCCCATCCCTGCCCAGGGAGGCACCTCCTTCATTTTAAGCGTCTGAGTTGGTCCCCTTTGAGATCAGGTCGTGGATTCGGCCAGGGCCGGTAGCGCATCTCCAGCAGTGCCCGCCGTGTCAGGGTCCCAGGGTGGCAGCGGGGGTCCCGGGCTGGGTAATGGCAGCGGCGTCGTTAATCTCAGCTTAAGGCCCTCCTTGTGCTCAGGCAAACCCGTCCAGTTCCCAGCGTTCTCCTTTGTAGCGGAGAGGCTTCCTCAGGAGAATTCAGTCTTCATAACCCAGAAAGAGGGTATTTTTCTCTGCGATAGCACGTGTTTGTCGGTCTGATCTGCTGTCTTCCCTGCCCTGTCCCTGGGATCTGCACGCGCCCGGCCCAGCAAACGGCATCGGCTGAGGAGACCTGGCGGCGCCGGGCTGAAAAGGGCTGGGCTGGGACCTGCCGGGGTTCGAGTCCCTTTCATCCACCTCTGCCTACCAGAGACTTTGAAACGTCAGAGGAGAACAGTGTCACGGGGGAAGGTGGCTGAACTAAAGTACAGAGAAGCGAGGAGAAGAAAACCCTCCAGAAGAAGGGAGGGGAGAGCTGCCGGCACCCTGCCTGCGCGGCGCCGAGCAGGGGCGTCCCTGCCCCAGCTAAGTCTCTACGTCTTTGAGAAGAGCAGAAATTCAGACAGGCTGTGCCTTCACAGGAACGGACAGCAAAGATCGCAGCCTTCCTGTAGACAGCAAGACCCTCAGCTTGGTCATCGTCTGGCACCAGGGTGCGGGGGCACCGAGGCAGTACCAACGCGCAGCTAAGTAAGTGTGCAGCAGCAGCATGGGAGCATCAGCAATGTGCAACACTGTCTGCTTCTGCAGGGGAAGCTGGAGCACAATGCCAGCTCCTAAATGTTTTTTCTGGTCTTCCCCAACAACTTTGCTTCTATTTTCCTTTAAAGAAGGCAAGGATACAGAGGGGAAAAAAATCTCTTTGCATTTCTGAGAGTTATGAAATAATCATGTGGTGTTTCCCTTCATCACTACTCATCACAAGAGCAAGCTCTCACAAAGAATTAGTTTGCGCTAAACCTTTCGTAAATCTCTGAAGCCACAGATGAGAGATCGCAGAACTGGAGATTATGACTTTTAAGTTCAATTCATTACCTCAAATTAGCATCAAACTACACAGCCTTGTAAGAGAGCTCTCACGTACAGAACAGCCCCTGACCTGAGCCGTTAGCTGTTCAAACCGAGCGGCTCAGATTGGATTAGTCAGAGCAGGTTTGGAGGAGAGCAGGGCTAGAGAGGAACAGTTCATATTGGATTGCATTCAAAATAATGTCTTCTCTCCTACGAGAACATATCATTGCGTTATTAGGCAAAATAGGTTTTAGCATTGATTTGTCATCCTCTTTGGAAAGACATTTTGCTGTGGTGTTCCATTTAAACTGAGCTTAGCAGCCCGAGCATGGGAGCTGTGTCACTCCAGCATGGCCGTGCGTTGTGAGCCGGGTGGCGAGGGAGGAAGGAAACCTGCTGTTAAAGCTTCAGTGGTTCGTGTTCTTGTCTCCCTGACAGGAGCAGAAAAGGGGTGGGCAGGTTCTGGATAGTGTTATTATTATTTGCACCTATCAAGAAAAAAAGTCTGTTGCAACCTGAAGACACCAGAGGAAGGAGCTGCAACAGGGACGGTGGCTCCCACTCCCCTGCTCCTGGGGGAAAATGTATGAATAAATTATTAGAACTCCAAGAGCAGTGGAAACTTCAGAAATAATTTCTGAAACTGTTGACTGTGAAATTTCAATAATACCATTGTGGGATGCTGGAAGGAATCAGGGCAGTGGGAAACCCAAAGCTGGGCCACCACGTTTCCTGCAGGAGGGCTGCAAGGGACCATGCTTATGAGAGCTGGAGGAAAGAGGGGATCTAAGCCCTGGCATTAGTGAAGAAGCACATGTCCCTGAATCGGACCAGATGAGGCAAGGAAACGGAGGTTCCCGGGGACCCAGAGGGTCTCTCTGTCTGGTGTGGGAAAACTCAGGGCAGAATTTCCATAAGGGTCCCAAGGCCAGGTTGTTTCTATGTTGCTTGTTCACTTGGCTTCACCGTATTGAATCCCGGAGAAATTCTTGTGATGCTCCCCAGCAGAACATCCCCAGTGCAGCACCTTCACCCGCTGCCACGAAGCAGCTGGAGTAGGAGCGCTTAGGAGAGCTCAGAGCACCATGGAGACAGAGTCTCTAATTACCTTTACTCGTTTATCCATGAATCAGACGTGAACTATCAGGTCTCTTTTCAAAAGCCCTTTCCTGAACTGCAGCAGCCCTGAAGGTGCCTCCTCCCAGCCCACGCCTGCCGGGGGCTGAGGCTTTGCACGGGGGGGTCACTCTGCCTCCGGCAGCCGGGGCGGCGCGCTGGCGATCCTTCGTGCCCGGTCCAACGCCGCAGGTTGCAAAAGAAGCCAGAGAGAGGCCCAGGCTGGCGCCTGATGGTGGGATGCTTGGTGCCGCAGAGCCTGCCAGGGCCATCGTGGTCCTGCCAGGAGCACCGCGGTTCCTCCAGCCCTTATCAAGGGGCGAGAGGAGCTCGCTGAGGACATGGCCAACTCCAGCAGCCCGGGGACATGCCGCAGAGTGTGCTCTGCCCCCCTCCCTGTGCCGAGAGCCCGTCTGCGGAGATTTATTTATATGTGCACAACAGAGGGAAATGGCTTTGCTGCCAGGATCAATCCTTCAATGTAATGCCTCTCACTCCATTGTAACTGTATTTCATGACCTTCTCAGGGATTTTCAGGTTTTTCACTTGAAGGAACAAAAGCTGTGGAGAGAAGGACATAAGAATAAAGCAAAGAGTTCTCTGGTTTCCATTCAATGCAGAATGACCCTGGCAGGAAAGGAAAACTCATGAGTTATGATGATACACAGCTGAGATCTTTGCTGCACCCAGTGATGCTCTGTGTTATGGCTTTGTGTTTTTTTAATGCAAAGGTCACCTACTTGAGCATCTGCTGCTGCTCGTGAAATCCCCCCGCCGACACGCTGCTGTCGCTTCCGCCTCTGTGCAACGGGAGCAGGGCTGACACCTCTGCCAGGCACCGCCAGAGCTCCTTCGCATTTTCAAGGGGATTTGTCAATGGCAGATGGAGACCATCAGGGTGCAGGAGGGCTGGGCGAAGGATGCTGGCTCCCCCAGACCATGTTCACCAAGGAGCCTGCCCAGGCAGCTGCTGCAGGCAGGGACGCTGCCGCGGCTCTGTGCTGCTCTGCTCCGGTGTGCTCGCTCAGCCTGAACTGAAGGCCAAGACAGTTTGGGGATTGCCCAGCCCTTCCTCTGTGCATTCAATCAAGTGATGCTCCAGTGAGCCAGAAACTGAACTGCAAAAGCCATTAGATCTCGGCAACGACACAACCAGACTCATTGCTCTTAGCCCACAGACAGGGCTGTCTCCCCCGATGGAGACCCCTTCCTCTCCCAATCTTGTTTTCATCCATTTTTCATTGCCCTGGCAGTGCTGGGATGCAGCTGCATTGCAGCCGACCCAGGAGCACGGCTGATGCGGGTTTTTCCATCCTGGTTTTTGAGCAGACTGATGTGGGAAGGGTGCACGTGGCTCCTGCCCTGGGCACGAGCCAGCCTCTAGGCAGGGAGTATTTCCAGGCAGGCTGGTCTGTACCCTGGGCGGGTGACCAAGGGCCAGGCTAGACGGCTCCCAGGGCTGGTTCCCAAGCGCTGCCTCCTCCCCCACAGCTCGCACCACCGCAGCGGGGCCGAGCCCCGGCACATCCGGCAGCGCTGACCCTGCGCCGAGCGGCCGGGAGGGCAGCGGGGGGTCGGGAGCCGAATCCCCCGCTCACCCCTGCCTGCTTGCATGAGGGCACACATCCCCACGGCAGCAGTACAGTTACAGTTCATTAATTATGCCATCTAATTAGATAACAAATATTCATATTTCAGTAATGACTGTGCTGCTCATTCTGCATTGAGCTCCTTGTGCTGCAGTGATGCAGCCTTTACCCATTCGTTCGCTCCTAATGAACAACCACTTAGAATTTTAAAAAGTGGAGGATATCTTTCTGAGTTAATTAGCTCGAAATTAGCTTAATCACAGCTCATTTAAACTATCTAAACAACAGCATGAGGAACTCTAGGAAAACTTGGGCTCAGCCTTACTCAGCTTTCCACCCAGAGATCCCGGCTGGCCGGGGATGCCAAGCACTGCGCCGGGGTCCAGCCCCACTCCGGCTCCACCGCTGCTGCCCTGACCCGGCCACGTGCAGCCCCAGACCTCGATCTCCCCGTCCGGACACTGTGCCCGTGCTGGGAGGCAGCTCGGCATCGTAACGGCCCCATCGCCCCTCGCTCCTCAGCTGGGGCGGCTCCTCTTGTCGCCCTCACAGTGCGGGGAGGGGGCGTCCCTGCACTGGCACCGCTCAGCCCGGCTGACGCGCTGCTGCGGGCTGCCGGAACAGCAGCACCCCGGGCGCTGCCAAGCGCTGCAGCTGCCCAGGGCCGGGACACGGAAGCCATCAGCGCTGCCCCGGCGAGCCCGTCACAGCACTTAGCAGGCGGCAAATGGAGCGGCTGCCTTCCCCTCCGCATAAGCCAGGCAACGGGCGCTTCGGAGGTCAGCCCGGACTGCTGCCTGTCTCGGCACCGCGCCAGTGCTCCCTGGAAATGAGAAAAGCCGGCATAACCAGTAAGACATGATATAATTTAGACTGTCACTGCTGCCACAATTAAGCATGCTATTCCTCATCCTGCTATCTCCAAACGCAGGCGTAAGGAGCAATAAACACCCTGCGAGGTCACGCTCCCGCAGACTGCTGCCCGTGTCCGGCAGAGCCACAGAGCTGCCCTGCACTGCGAGCTGGATCTTTCATTTCGGTTCTCTAATCACCGTAATCACTGGGAGGGCACCAGAGTGAGGCAGTGCCTTGCACGGCACAGAGCCACGAGCTAAGGACAGCGCAGAGCAAGGTCGCTGCTGCCAACAGCTGAAGTCGAACGAAGATACCTCCTTGCTCTTCAAAAGTGGCAGAGCAGCAACTGGCAGCTGCCTTCCCACGCACCCCCGGCCCCGGCCACTTCGTGCTCCCGTGTCCTCAGCGATGCATCCTGCTCCGGGGCACTGGGACCCTGGCATCCAGACATGGGGCTGCAACACCCAAATCCTGACCCTGCACAGGATATTTGAACACTTAAATAAACAATGGGAAGGCTCCTTCCAGAGCACACACAGACCTGCTGCCAGTATCGATGCCAGCGCAGGGCAGAAAACGCAGGGGAAAGCTGGGGACTGCAGCGGGGTGGGGAGGATTATTCTCATCGCACAGGACTGAGTGGCCGGGAGAGCCTGGGGAGGGGCAGGGACCCCACAGGGGGTGGGAAGAGCCCTCAGGGAAAGAGCCCCGGGGCTGGGAGGGGGCAGCCGCCCGCACTGGGTCGCCTGCGCCAAGGGAGAGCCCCCCACTCGAGCATAAACCGTAGATGCCTTTCATTAATGTGGTGTTTTCTTTGTAACTCGGTTCCCAATTCTGTAATCGCTCGTGATCTGCCACAGGTCTATTTACTGCACCTGCTGCAGCTGCGGACAAGTAATTTCACTGCGTCTGACCGTGAAGAGCCTGAAGACAGTCGTCCCTGGCTGGGCTTTAAAAAAAATGACTCTTAATACCTAATTTTTTCCACTTCCCTTTGCCTTAGGACCCCTCCATCATCGGAAGGGTTAACCCTACTGGGACTCAAACCTCACTGCTCCCCATCGAGGTAAGAGACAGCTTTTGCTACTGTCCTTTAACAAGCATTTCGGGTGTTGGGGGGGAAGAACATCATTCTCCTAACACCAAAAATGATTAATTGTCTCTTCTAGAGATAAAAATGAAGCTGCGTTCTCTGCTTTTGAAATATAAGCCGGGCTTACGCATAAGGTACTCGGAGCAAGCTCCAGCTGTCTTGGCCAGCAGAAGTGATGGTGTTCAGCAGAATGTCTTGTTGGCTGTGAAGGGATGCACGTGTACAGCGGCTGCAGTCAGATGTCACCTCAGCTTCCCTGCTTCAGTCCTCAAGTCCTCCCAGTTCCTCCTGTGAGATGTTTCAATCCTTCTCACTGGTTGCACAGAGTCCACAGATATGAGAAGCCTATTACTCCTTTCTGTGTCAGATTGATTTGAATATTAATTGTATGTGACCTGTTGACTTCAGCTCATGCAGAATCCACCCTGCAATTAGTTTACTTAACTGCTCTGTCTCCTGCAATAGCTGTCAAGAATAACAAATTAACCCTGAATTTGATCCTGAACAGAGAAGCTTCACACTGGAACAAGTTTATTATTTCATGTGCTTTTCAGAGTTCTTGAACTCAATGTTAAGATCTAATCAATTGAACATCTGGGTTTCCTGGAGGCTGAGGCAGGATCATACAATATTTACATCAATATTCTGAGATCAAAGATGGCTATGAGTCTTGGAAAAAACCTTCATGCAGAGGGATAAAATGGAGCGGAGGAAATCAGAGCTGAAGTCCGAGTCCTGCCCTGTCCTGTCCAGAGAGAGCCTGGCTAGGAGAGGACATGAAGAGGTCCCTCCGTGCCGCGGGGGGACCGCTGGGACGTGGGTACCATCAAAAGGGCACAAGGGAGGCAGCAGTATTTTCGTTCTTCAGCAAGAGCAGATAACATTGCCAGCACAGCTCCTGAAGAAAATTTCCTATTTCTAGAAACGTTTGGTGTTGGCAGCTCTATTGCTAAAGGCCTTCTCTCACCTACAGCCGAGCGAATGTCCCTGCCCCGAGGACTGGGCAGCGCTGCCTTCCGGGGGGCGGAGGGGCAGAGGGGCTGGCAGCCTTCAAACGCCCAGTCTGGTGTTTGGTAAGGAACATCGTGGCAGGTTCTGATGCTGCTTCCACAGAGCTCTGCAGCCCTGCGGGGCCGGTGAGGTCCGGGCTCACCTGCCAGGGTTTCTGCGTTTTACACAAGTTCAGGACGTCTCAGCCTGGACGCGCTGGGGAGCGGTCGGGAGAGCACAGGGCCAGGGCGGTGCAGGAAGGGATCCACTTGATCCTGGGATCTGCTTGGCCCAGTGCGGGGAGCGACAGCACACTTCAGGGGTTTGTTCACTCCTGTGCTCCCTCCCCAAAACTGCCAGGTTTCTAATCTGCTCTTAACTTGAAAGAGGAAGGAAGACCCTTTAACGCCAAATTTCAGCTTGCAGAGCAAGTTCCGCAGCAAATTCCCCCTGCGAGCGCCTGAGAGCTGCGTGGCAGCAGGAGATGCTGATGGCAGTGCCAGCCGTTATAAATTCGGAGGAGAGCGGAGAAAGGTGAAAGCAGAAACCCTCAGAGATCTCATTAGCGGGAAGCATCCTCCAACTGATGCCATATGGTTGTCGAACCCAGGTCTACTCAAGCATTCAACCCAAAGCATAGAGAAACGTGTACCCTGCACGCAAAGGCGAGCACCGCGGACGGGCTGGGCCAGGGAGATGCAATTACCTCCGACAAGAGAGGTCTGGGCTGTAGCTTTTACCTGAGCATACACTGAGCTGTGCCGGCAGCCTGCTGCCTGTCTCCTCGCTGCAGAGATGGAAAAGTACCTGTCTGTACCCGCCAGAGAGCAGGGGCTGGGGATCTTCCTGCCTTTCATCACAAAAGCATTTCTGCCTCCTTCCTGCTTCCCTCCCGAACGGCACCCAAGGGAAACAGAAATTCAGGCACAGCCGTCTTGGTGCACGGGTCACAGACCTGCGTGCACACAGGTTATTTGTGTTCACTGGGTCAGAAAGCAGCTCTCGCAGCCCCTCGCACGTCTCTCCTGCGTGGTGCTGCCGCGTGGTGCCGGGGGAGCGGGTGGGAGTTTGGGACCAGCCCTCGCCGCGCTGCAGCTCTGGCAGTGGGGGGGTGCCCGCTCCTGGGACGGGGCTTGCGCTCCTCCCAGGGAAGGGGCTGTGCCCGAAGACAGCGGCAGCGCAGAGGCTGGACGTGTTTTATTCTGCCATGCACATTTGTTGCTAATGGAATCAGAGGTGGAGTCCGGGAGGACCCTGTCTGCAGCCTTGTTACGCAGGGCTGAGGCATGTTCAGCTGGGGGACGACGGGCGGCTCACCCAGGCAGCCATCTAATTGCAGGTTTGCTGCATGAACGGATTATTTCCACCATGCCCGTCCTTAACAGAGGCAGCTCCCTTGGGGGACACTTATTTCCCATATCATGAAAAATTTAAGTACTATTTAGGGCCTGCTTTACCACGCTCCTATTTGTGCAGCTCTCATTAGCAATAGGAGGAAGCGTTGTGCTGCACTTGGAGTGGAAGTGACTCCCATGTTTTTAAATCAGACATAATACAGAAATACTTCAGGGCTCCTTCAGAAGAGAAATAAACACCGCTCTAACCACTGCAAGGAGATACCCAGTCCCTCTGGCTTAGTCATTTAGTCTGCAGTTAGCAACAAGGTGAATTTTAATTCCAGACCATTTTTTTCAGTCCTGCTGCTCTTTGCGTGTGTGCTGCTTTTCTAATAACAATGCGAGCCATATGGTGCCTCCAGCACTGGGACTGCAGCCATGGGGTAACAGATGCAAAATGGCCCAAGACAATAGATTTAAAAGTTTGCCTTCTCACTTTTGAAGAGTTAGAAGAGCTACCAAACCCAACAACATGAAATATTCAGCAAATTAAACATGGCTGGAGTACATAAAGGCCAGCCCTTCTGGAAATGATTTCTTCTGGGGACCCTTTCTAGGACACTTTGGAGGCACGGCTCCAGAAAACATATCTGCAGGATGCTAAGCAATAGGGGCTAAAAGCTCCTTCATGGATCCTTTTAGGAACTGCCCTAAAAACGTCTGTCAGAGCCGGGGTGGACAGGGCCTGGCGCAGGGAGAGGGGTGAGATGGCACCCTGGGGTCCTTCCCTTCCCTGATTTTGAAACTCCTGGACTCTCTCTTGCATTTTCCCACCCAGAAGCTGGCCTTGCCTGCGACATGCGACTGGGCTCTGCAGAGTCCCACCTTATCCAGGCAGGCAAGTCCCATTTTCCAAGAACTTCCACTGGCTCAAAATAATAGAAACAAAATGAAAATAAGGCTTTAGGGATAACTCTTCCAGCTCCTGCAAAGAGCAGAGTTGGTAGAGAACAAGTCAAAACGGTTCCCAAACCACGTCAACACCCAGCTGAGACCTCACCAGAGCTTGGCTTCGCCTCCTGCTCTCGCTGGCAGGCTGCTTCCCGGCCCTCTTGGCTTGCTCCTGCCAAAGGGAAAGGAGGGAACTTGGAAAGCAAAAGTGGACGTGCTCCCCGGGCCGGCACGCCGAGGGAAGCTCTTGAGGATGGTCTGCTCGGGCTCATTGTTTTCAGAGCACGGCCTGAGCTGTGCAGAGCTAATACTGCTCATTAGAAAAGACATTAAAACATGAGTTACAAATGACTGCGGAGTTCCACAAATGTCACTTCCATCGAACTGTTATTCATTTATTGATTTGTATTAAACAAGTAGATAAATACTTAATCTGAACAGCAACAGCGCTCTCATCATAAAGTGAATTAGTGTTTAAAGTGTGTCTGGCTCATTAGCAGACCTACTGCACTTTGTCACTGTTTCCAGGACTGCCAGCCAATCCTTTTAATTACACGCATCCTCAGTAAAGCTAATCAGCTGAGCTCCCCCAGGCCGCATTACTGGGCAGCGTTGCAGCGGAGCCGCAACCCACTTCGCCCGGCAGCTCCAGCGCAGGGTTTCCTCCGGGCGCCCAAGAGGCCGGGGGGACACAGCCCCTCTCCCCCAGCCGCCTCAGGCCCCGAGCCAGCCCTGCGGGCAGGGGAGCGCTGCCGGGCCGTGGCCGTGACTTTGGGCGGTTGTGCTCTTGGGGCGGCAGTGGGGGGGTGCCCGGGGGCTCGGGGGCTGGGGCGAGCTCTGCGTCCCCCTCCTGCCCGGGCTGGTCACCCTCAGTCCCACGCTGGTTTGGTCCGGCTCTGCTGCCACAGGCGCTGTTAATCGGCAGCTGCCGCAGGGCTGGTGGCTTCGACCCCTGCAGCCCGCGCTCCGTGCAGGCAGTCGTGGCTGATTGCCACTCATGCCTGAAACTGCAGCCGCGATTACTCCCGATAGCCAGAGAATGAGCACGGGAGCCGCCCGACTGGCCTCGGCGATGCTGGCGCTTCACGCCAGTGAGGAACAGTCAGACCTACAACTTTTGTATTTAAATGACTCAAGAGTGGAGGCGAGTTCGGGAGATGAAGCTGAAACTCCCTCGCATCCTCCAAACCCTCTTCCGCTGCTTGTCTTTCCCTCAACTTTCTGCAGCAAGATGGCAAAAGCTTCTTATCACCTGCCGCAGACCTGGGAATTTCTGGGGGCACGTGAGCCTCATGGGGGTCTCTGCCCCCCCATTTTACATTTGGCATACTGCAAAATTACCAATCTTACAGTCAGCTCATATTTAGCCCAAAATTGCCAGTTTATTTTTAAAAGCCCTGAGGCCAAGGCACACATTCTTTCAACATTTTTCCTTAAAGAGATAAAATCTTTTTTCCAGTGTTTCTCAAACACTATGAAATTCAAATCAATAACTTGAAAATGAAATTGCCCTCAAACTAATTACAAACAAAAATTAACCCAACCAGACTGCTTCCACTGAAGGTGGGATTGGGGCACCTCATAGCTTGCCTTCAAAATACTGCCTGAGCCCTTTGTCAGTAATTAGCTGTAACGAGGTGCGAGATGCCAATATGAGGGCAGCAGCCTTCTTGCTTCGTTTTGTTTCGCAGCTTCTCTTTTCCAGAAGTCCCTGGGTGGATTTATGGCCTCTCACCAAAGCGGGGCGTCCCCACCGGGGCTGCGTGGCGACGGAACACCGAGATGGCGGCACTGGCTTCCCCCGCGTCACTTCTCTGCTCGTGCCCTCCCGCCCCACCGCCGCGGCCTGTCCTGCACCCCGTGTCGCCCGGGGGCCCGCCAGCACCCGCGCACCCCGTCCCAGGGCAAACGCAGGGTGCGGGGAGCAGGGCTGGGGCTGCGCCGGGGCCCAGGCCTCCCGCGCCCGGGCAGTGCTGCCGGGGGCTGCATTCACTCACCCCAGGGCATCACCTCAGCAGCGGCTCGTTTAGGAACGAGACCGTGCACGCTCCTTTCTGTGGGCTCTTTGGACACGGGGCAGCGGCACCCGGGAGGCGAGAGCAGGGGGAGCTGCAGGGACAGGGCTCCCACCCCTCTGCCTGCACGGCGGCCCGCGGTGTGGGCCGCGCAGGGTGTCAGTCCCCCACCTGCAAGAGGGCCCCGGGGCGAGCGCAGGCTGCCCCGGGGAGGCTGCGCCGGGGCGCAGGTGCCGTCCGGCTCCCCGCCAGCGGCTCTGCAGAGGGGTGCCCCGAGCTGCGCCCCTGCTGCCCTGCCCCTCTGCGGCACCGGGGGCTGGCACCGGGCTGCCGGCGGAGGCGGTGTGGGTGGTGCGGGCTGGCAGAAAGGCCACAGAAAGGAGGCAGGAGAATTGTAAGTAGTTTAAAAAGGTAGGTAAGACTTTGGACAACTTTCTTATTACAGGTGGGAACTAACACTGATAATGTTCTTCCTGGGCTATTCTCCTGTGAAAGGAATTGCTGCAGGAAAGCAGATGAACAGCATATTAAAAAAATCCATTCTCATCATCCCCTTTCACATCCCATCTCCCTTCCCAGGGCACCTCCTCTCCTTCCTTCACCTATCAACAAACAGTTTGGCTCTAATTACGCAGGACAAGCTGCGACACCAGCGAGATGGATGGGCGGCATGTTCCCCCGCACCCCAGCGTTGTGTCCTGCCGCACGGGGCGGGGAACAGTCTGGGCTGATTTACTTTAGATTTGAGCTGGGAGTAAATTGGAAGACATGAATCATCTTGACGCCTACACTCCTGAGATGGATTACCTGGCTTGGCAGCTTGTTCCTCTCTTTCCACAGGCTTGCTCTCTTGTTCCTTTCAGCGAAGTTTCATTTCCCAGACACAGGAGGGTTCCCACTCTGTGCCTGTGTCCCGGCATGCCTGCGAGCCCCGTGCCGCTCTCCGGCTGCTCCCATGGCCAGGCTGGCCCGGCGGCTGCCAGCGCCCTCGGGCGATTCCCCGGCTGCCTGCAGCTCTGCGAGGGGCTTGCCCCGCCAGACCGTCCAGCGAGCAGGCAGGCTGCGAGCTGGTGTCCCCCTCCAAACCCAGGCCTGGGGCTCCCCCCTTTCATTTGGCACCACCAGACTGTCAGTCATAAATAGCTGTGGGCTGAAATAGTGCTACATTGGCTCTGTCTCCCACATCAGCGGGTGTAACGTGCTCGTGACCTCTTTCTGCCCAGGCTGCTGTGGGTTCACCAAACAGCTCCTCAGCACATCCCTTCCCGAGCTCTTCCTCCTAGGAATCGCCTCTTCTTTCAAGACATGGAGCCGAGAGCTGCTACATGCAAGGAGCAAGCTCCTGCCTGGGGCTAGGCTGCTGCTGCCCCTCGTTAACAAGTGACTTTTGCCTCTTCCGTCGGTCGCTCTGTGGAAACCAGAGCTGGAAGCACAGTAAATAACACTGCTCCATATTTTAGTCACCAGGCAGAGGGACTCTCTCCCCCTGTGATCCCTGCTGCTCCGGCAAAGGGTGGCACGCCTGAGACAAACGCTCGATTCACTCACTTGTGTGATGCTGCTGGGCCAGAGCAGGGCTAAATCGCTGCTTAAATACATCCAGACTCTTGCCACCTTAAAGAATTCAGCACTTCACCCCACAAATCATGTGCAAAGCAGCCAAATAAGCCCCATCCCTGTTTTGCAGTGATTGCAGCAATCAGAGTCCAACTCTGGCTTGCTCCCAGGGACTGTAAATCTTGAACTCTGCAGGCACAGCCCCCAGGTTGATAACGAGTGATTAGCCTTAATTCCACCTCTTCCTCTCTTTTAAGATGGTTCATCTGGAGCCCCCCATGGTGTTACTAACCACACCGCTAATCACAGCCCCGCGCAGGAGCAGCACAGTTGCCCGGGCAATGCATGGGGCGGGTGGCAGCATCGCTGCCCTTCTGCTCCCGCTCAGCTGCCGCCTTCCTCTCCACCTTTGTCTCCTTTTTGTCTCCAGCTTAACTTCTGCTGGAACTGATTTTTTTCTTGGTGGGAGGGGATTTGGAAGCAGAGGGAAATCTGGGGAAACAAGCAGCACCTTCCTGAAGGGTCTCCGGAGGAGCCCTGCACCCTGCGCGAGCTGCCAGCCTGGGGCAGGTACGTTTTGGGAGCCAACCTCTCCTGCTGCTGGCAGTATCCGAGCTTGGACTTAAGACTTTCCCAGCTCTCCCCTGAAGCTGACGTTCCCAGACATTATCCTTGCCATTCCCCAGTGTTTCCGCCTGGTCTGTGGGGCTTTGAAGCCCGTCTGAGGAACGTAAGGTAGGATGCAGATTTGTTTGCATTTATTTTTTTAAGAGGTGGTGAATTTTCGAGAGCAGCGTTGCTTCCTCTCCTCCTCTCTGTCCCTTTTTCTGGCTCCCTTTGAACAAATCATTCCTTTTGCAGAGTCCCGTTGTTTAATTTTGCCGAGTGCTGAGTCTCAACCTCCTGTTAATTGGTTTTGCCCGTCTTTGTGCATTCCGTTAAATGAGAAAATGCCACACATAAAATTTTAATTTTGAAAGCTGCCTTGTTTGTTTTATATTGAAATTACCCACGCCGCTCCGGCCTGCAAAAACAGACGCTTTCTCATTTCATTAAAAACTCTTTGTGATGATAAAAAGCAGCAGAAATGAGATAAAAAGTGGTGTTTCCTTAAAGGCACATGAAAGTGAGAGAGATAAATCCCATGTATTGTAGGGGATCAAATCCAACGCAAGGCTGCAAAGCGCCGATACCGCGAGGAGGCTGGGCTGGCGGCCGGCAGCGCTGCGCGGCGATAGCTCCTCTCCCAGGACGGTGCAGGCTCTGCCTGGCCTGGCCTCCGCCACCCACCCGCTGCTTCGGTCGGGGGACCCGCTGCCAAGCACCCAGGGGGCCACGTGTGTCTCCAGCCGTGTGTGTCTCCGGCCGTGTGTGTCTCCGGCCGTGTCCCTGGCCGTGCTGTCCCCTCCTGGCAAGCAGGAGTGCTGACGAAGGCAGACTGGTCCCTTTGCCCAGGTGTGAGGGCACTCGTGAGCCCTGCTGAGGGCCAGCACCATGAAACCATCGCCACGGCCTCAGGTCAGTGCCGAAGCTGCTCTGGCAATGCACAGGTGAGGGCGAAATCCGTGCCCAAAGCGAGAAGGGCAGAGGGGACGTTTGATGCTTGGCAAGTGGGTACGGGGCAGAGGGACCAGCACCTTCCTCTCCAGCCCTGGCTTTTCAGTCCTGGTCTGTGAGCACCCGCAGACGATTTAACCCGCTTCTCAGGAAGGACCTTCAGAAGGACCTAAGCCCTTGGCTGTCCCAGCCTGGCCACTCTCTAACAGCTGCTGGTAATGGCAAAGCTCCCTGCCATCGCCTGCTCTGCTGTCCCTGGCTCTGGAGCAGATGTTCTGACTGCTGGGTATAGACAACTGGACAAAGGGGGCTGAAGCCAGTCGAGGTTCCTGTGCACTGGGTGTTGTTCACTGATCTGTTGGGTTTTTAGTGCTCCCATATTTATTGTGCCCAACAGGACCTGGAAATCAGTGCAAACAAAGAACAAACTTCCAGCTTCACACCTAATCGCTTCACTTTTTTTTTTTTTTCCCCTCCCATCACTTAACATCAAAGTGAGTTTTTTTCTTCTTGAGTTTCAATATTCCTTAGCAGTTGCTGGATTGCTATTCAGCTTTACGGAATTTTTCCACCCACTGCCTTTTTAAAGGTCATTTAATTATTATTACAAAGAATTACAGACAGATAGAGAATTGTCTAAATGCCTTAAGCTGCACTAGGTTATTAGCATGGATTTTTTTATAGTCATGTTAAATGGATTAGCACTTGCAGCTTTGCGCTAAGCATAGCTCAGAAGTCTTCGCATCGGCCTGTGTCATCCCCTCGACGGTTCGGTGGGAGCGCGGGGACCTGCGGAGGGGACGCTCGGCAGCGATGGGCCAGCACTGCGGGCTCCGCAGCGGGAAGGGATGTCTCCTGCTCAACGCTGCTCCCCCAAAAAACATTTGCAGGCGTTTCTTTGGGGATTTCAGGCCGGGTTTCACAGACCTGGGCTACTGGCCGTAGCAAGACCAGAGATAAGCCTCTCACAATCGGTCCTGTACCCCGCCGGGGCCCGGCCGTGCGGGGACCCCCGCACCCCGGCAGCAGCTTCCCGCACCCGCCGGGCCCACCGCGGCTCCGGCGAAGCGCCGGGCAAGCTGCCCGGGACTGCAGCACCGGCTCGGACCTCTAGGTGGGAGGCTGGCAGCGCGGATCCGGCGCTGGAGCCCTCCGGCCCCGCCGGGACCCCCGGGCGGCCTCGCGGGGCGGAGCGGGGCCCGGCCGAGCCCCCGCGCTCCGGGCCGGCTCCGGGGAGCCGTGTCGGGGGTCCCGGGCGGGACTGGGGCTGGTTATTGGCCTTCTGCCCTTCCCTCCCCTTTGGCTCTCTCGGGCCAGCACCCTTAAAGGACAGGATTGTCCAGGCGGGGTTTGCCACTTTCTCTTTGAAATCCTTCTTCCTTCCCGCACCCTTTGCTTCTTCCCACTCCAACGCTGCCCGCGCTACATCGCGCATCCGCGTCCTTCTGGGAAGTGTTGGGGCGGCGCGCGGGCCCTCCTGCAGGCAGAGCTGCCCCCTCAGCTGGATCCACAGCTGGATCGTTGCTGTGTGGGAGTACCCAAAGCCTGTACTGACAGCAACACCCAGAAATTGAGACTGCTGGCGAGGCACGATGCCTCCTTAGGTATTTGCCTGAGGAAGCTGGAGTCTTACCCAAGCAAGAAGTTAGAACAGACCACTGGGTTAATACTGTTAATATTTCTTAAGGAGCTGTTGCATGCACAGGTTTTTCCCTTCATTTCAACAGCACATTAATGAGCAGAATCACTGCTAAAGCCAAACCTAAATGGAAACCAAAAGCCAGTCTTCTACTTTCATGAAAACACCTTTTCTACCAAAATGCAGTTATCACTGGTAAACAGTCAACTTTCCACCCTTCACAGGGACACTGTGCATAGATCAAGGAGGAGAAGGATGTGCTGCTCTGTCAAGTCTGCAAGTAGGCAGGATAGCAAACAGGAACTTGGGAGAGGCACACCAGATTTATTTTCTGCTGTAAGCAGTCAGAAGTTGTTAGTATTTACTGTACAGAGAACTCAGATTATAAACCAAAGGAAATATTTCCATTTCTGCACATAAGATTGGACAGACAAACCCAGAAATGCAAGACGCATTTACCAGCATGACTGGAAGATGGCATTAACCGGGCCTTAGCTTCTCAATAACCTACTCTCTGTATCATATCATCCTTTTCATCCCAAATGCTCATTCCACAAAGCTGGCGACAATCAGTTAGAAAGTTTGGACTAAATTGTAAAACCTTATTCAGTCCTCTTGGTGGAAACAAATCTAATTATTAGAAAAGGGGTAGTTTATCCAAAAGAACAAAACTAGAAGTGCAATCACTTCCTTGCCCTCTTTACTTGATGTCAATGTGAATCAGGCGTGGGGTTTGGGAGGACATTGCCGAAGACTTGCGAGGTCTTAACTGAAATAGTCTGACGAACAGACCTCAGATCCCACATGCTGTTCCTGAATATTGTGTCTTTTGAGCCTTCTGTTCCAGATGCTGTTTTGCAATAAATGCATCACTCCTTTTGTACACTGTTGTGTAAAAGTGGAAAGACAGGCTGGGGCCTGGCTGTGCTCTCCCACTGCGGTACATCAGCAGGACTGAACAGACCAGGATCGGGGCTGGGCAGCGCAGAAGATGGCAGGGGCCCAAGCCACCGGCCGCAGCATCCTGAGCGTGGTGCTGTGCCCGGGGGAGCTCCCTGTGCCCCGGATGCTACAGAAACCCGCAGCTCCCCAGGAGCAGCCAGAGCCCAATGCAGCCAGAGGCTGCTCCAGCTCCACACCAGCATGGCACTCCTCGCGCTGGGGAAATCCCCAGCAAAAGGTAGCAAAAGCACGGTCTTGCCCCATGGAGACAGGCTGCTCTAATAGCAGCGTAAGTGGAGGGAGAGGCCAGCCCTGTTTGCACTTCTGCATTGTGTGCATTGCACAACTGCTGCGAGGTGTGCAAAACACGGAGCTGTCCTCTGATACCAGACAGCTCAGTCCTTGTCCACACTCGTGGCCATCCGCCAAACATTGGGAATCAGCTTTGCCACTGATCCGTGGGGCAGTTAACACCTTCTCTACGTTTAGCCCGAGCAGGTAGGAAACCACCTCTCGGCCCCTGCCTGCCGGCTCCGCCGGCTGCCACGCTGACACAGGCTGAGTCATATCAGATCGGCAAACGGAGCGGCTCCTGCTGCCACTGACATCATGGGAGCCGTGAGGGGAGAGCTGTGCAGTCTGTTTGTCTTTCTGCCCCGGTGACACACATCCGTCTTGTGGGAGGGCTTTGGGGCAGCCAGTGCTGTCCCACATTGCGCAGGCAGGCAGGCAGCGGCACAGCCCCGATGGTGACGCTGGGCCCCCGTGTCTGGGGTCCACGCTGACCCCGCCATCCTGGCCAGGAGAGGGAGGAAATGAGAGTTTTCTGGCTGGCAATGTGCGCTCAGCTCAGTGTGTGGCAGAGCCGGGAATCCCATTCCACACAGTTTTAACAGAAGCATTGGGGAGACCCAGCCTGTGTCCCGAGGGGCTCACGATGAGCCCACTTAGCACAAGAGGTCCCAAAGCTGCTGTCGAGGAGTTAAGCCCTTGGGTTTGTAAACTTCAGTGGGGTCATAAGGGAAGGACTGGAGATGTCCTTCCCTGACCTCCTGGGCGCCCAGAGCAGACACTCCAGCCTGGGAACATCTGGAAGTTATTCCCAGGTGAACAGTCTTCTTCCCTGTAACGCTCCCGCTGCATGCTGGCACCACCAGCGTGTGAAGCGGCTCGGGACTGGCCTGTTGGAGAGCGGCTGCTGGCACCTGTGTCCTCGGCTGGGAGCTGATGGCCCGGGCTGGGATGGCCGGCTGCCCCTCTGCTGCTCCCTCCTGCTGCGGGCACTGAGAGCTGCCAGGTGAGAGCACGTCCCTGTGACTCAGGGAGATGTTCCTGCTCTCAGGGCTGGAAACGCAACAACAAAGCACAGAGCAGACAGTGCGGGGATGTGTGTCCCTTTGCTCAGGAAGTGTCTGACACCCGGTTTCGCTACATGTCTCCATTCATCCTGGAGATGCCTATAGATGACTAACTATGAGCCACGACACTGCGCTGCCTCAGCGCCTCGCTGCGAAGCCAGCCTTGCTGACCTGGCTCGCTCCCAGCCCACGTGCTGAGCTGGGGCCCGACGGCACCACGCACCCGCACGCTGGAGGCACGTGATGGATACGCTGCCACGAGGCTGCAGCGGGCACTGGGGGCTCTCCCTCGGGACCTGCAGGGATCTCAGCCCTGGGTGGTTTGGAGGCTTCGTCCTGTGCCCCAACTCATGCAGAGCACAGGGAAAGAGCACACACATCTCCCTTCTCCCTGCAGAGCAAGGGGCATCCCTAGCCAGCTCCTCTGGAGGCTGGGGCTCCGGAGGTGTAGCTGTGCCATCTCCCCTCTGCGTGCCCAGAGCGCAGGCACAGTGAGCTCTGCAACTCCCGCCCCGAGGTGAGGTCCACTCTGTAGGATCTTCCGCCATTCCTGGAGGGGAAGAGCAGGAGAGCCTCCGGCACTGCTGCCCTTGGCTTGCTTCTCTCAGGCGTGCTCTGCTTTCAGCTCCTTAGAACAAAAACTGTCTGCTTCCCAGATGGACGTGACTTCTCAAGAGGTATTTGCTCAGCAATAGGCATAAATCCTCTGCTCTTCACATTGCTCTGGGTGGGATAAAATATTCTGTGACTGTCTATTTAAACATCTTATGTTAATACCATGAAATGTTTGTTCAACTTATATTATTCTTTCAGCTCTGAAGTAGTAAACGCTCCCAGGCATGTCAGAGTACAGCAAATCTGCGGCTACAGATGCTGCATCTAAGCAAAACACAGGCGGAGCAGGCAGGGATGTTTCTGGAGAAGGGGACAGCTGGTATTTTCCAGCAGAGGGGCCATGACTGGGAAGGGCTTAGCAAAACGGTAAATAGCTGCTGTCACAGACACTTGCGTAACTGCTTGGTTTTCCCCATCATTATTTATTAGTTGAGTCTGTTGGTTCTTTCTGTTTTTGACTCTGCTGTGGTAAACCCGAGGTTACCCGGTAAGCCAGGAGTGCTGCTTCGGAAAGGAGAGGGTGCTACTTGAGTGCAAATGCTCTGGGTACTTCTCTTAAACAGGTCTGCCGGGACGAGGTGATCACGGCAGGGAGGAATCATCCAGATATTCAGCCACTGATGCATCCTGGGCAGGGGCAGTGGGAACGACCCTCCCTGGCTTTGGCGCAGGGATGTGGGGGAACCTCTTTCCCAGGCTCAGCCAAGCCCTTTCCTTGCTGCCAGGATGGTCGGCGACAGGGTTTCTTGGGAGCTGTCTGACACCAGCTGTGGTTTGTCAGTGCCTTGCTGGTGTGCAGTTTTACCTCTCATGGAAGACTTCAGGAGACGCACGCTGAGCTGCACAGCCCTAGGGTGGGACAGACAGGGAGGATTCATTTCGCAGCCCCTTGCAGGGTACCTGTCTCACCATCCCTGGCTGGTCAGCCGAGACCTCACGTGCTCGTGCAGCACCGTGTGCTGCACCTGGGACAGCCCAGGTGATGGTGAGGCTTCTGCTGTTTCTGTCCCTTCAACCCTCAACAATAACAGATTTATAGTCAAAAAGACCTTGAAAGGATGGCTCTTTTCCTTGACGGAAGCGCAAGAGAAAAAAATAGTCAGGGTGTGCCTGATCCATCTGTCACTGAGGAAATAAGCCCATCCTCCTATAACTTAATGCCATCATTCACTAAGACCAAAGAGATCAAGGCTGCTTACTCAGAGTAGTACCTAAGGCCGTGTCTAGTCAGACACACGGGCAGTCGCAGTGACAGCCAAATAAATTATTCTGGCATGGTCCCTCGGGAGTGTGCGCTCTCCTCCAGGGCCAGCGATTGCCTCCGAAACAGGTCTACTCTGCACAGAGCCCTCGGGCTATGCAGGGAGTAAGTTACTCTGCAGAGACCTTATGAGGATCTCCTTAAAAGCCAGGAAAGAAGTTCAAGAGAGAGAAAAATCAGTCTATTTGTCTGCAGCTGCAAAGGAATCCCATGCTCGTGGATGAAGGCAGCACTACGAAGACAGCTAGCAATGTGACAGGTACTGTGGGCATACAGGCTCAAAACGCAAATCAGTAAGTTCTACAAATCCTTCTTTGGCTTCTCCTCTAGTTCTCCCTTGCTACATTTTCCTTTTTTCTGAGAAGACTTGAGCTACCTTTTCTCCCTTAAGTCACTATGGCACATAGCACCAGGGCTGGGAGGCCAAGAGCTCTTGCCCGACGTGTGCACAGGAGCGGAGCCGGCCTGCGAGAGGGGAATGACCTTCCCAGTGGTGCCTCTGCTGGGCATGCTTCCAAACCGGAGCGATGCGTCAGCTGATGGGTTCTCACTCTGCAACCAGCTATGATGCTGCCATCAGCGACGTCTTTATTGAAGCAAGCAAGAGAAGCAGATGGTCTCTCAGTCAGCATCTCCATAAATGTGAGGGGTTGCGGCTGTAAAAGCAAACTGATATAACGGGATGTTGCTAAGTTTTCCTTCCAGCATTATTGCTCGGCTTTCCTCATGAGGCATGGTGACCCTGTTCCAAAGAAAGGGCATAAATCATCACTTGTTTTTTCCTTTAATTCCTGGACGTGCTGAGTACTGTGTAATAAATTGTACTGCTCACTGTAAAAGAAAATTCAGATGCAGCTCTGCCAGCCTTCTGAATCCCTGCGTCGCAGGTGATGGGAGGATTCAGTTAATCTACCTGGTATTGTCCGCATCACCCAGGAGCATATGTTGGTAAGTGCAGTGAGACGAGCCATTAGGTCACTCCGCAGATGAACAGGGGATTTAGGATGCCAAAGCTGTCAGGAATGCACAGATCCCAAGACAGCCAGCCCCAGCCCTGTCCTCTCCCAGAGAGGCTGTAGCCATGAGCTCAAGCTCTAAGCAGGTACGGGTACCTGCCCCTCATTGCCTAGGGCTGTCTACACAGGACTCTTAACAAAGTTAAATTGAAGTAACTAAATCTAAAGTCGATTAAAGAGCATTAGAATTCTGCATAAAACTTTCATTCAGAATTAAAGTGGCCTCAATTCAGTTTAATTTACTCCCAAATGCTACTAAAAAAGGCCATTTAAATTGTCCTTAATTAACATAAGTGGTCCCATATAGGCATTTATAAATGAGGTTTAATTAGCCCATTTTTAAAAGCAAGTTAGCTGCCTTGAGCTTCCGTAGGTAGGCAAGCCAGGTCCATGGCCACTTTGCTGACAAGGCTCCTGATTGAGGCTGGTTAGCAATAGTTCTGTAGGGTTGGCTTCTCTTCCCAAGGAACTGGCACGAGGCCAGCTTCTTCCCCGCCAGCAGATAATAAGATCCTTGAATACCACCTATTTTGACTGTGTTAAATGTACGAGTGGGAGATGAAAGGCTTTGCCAGAGGACGAGCTCTTCCTTTAAAGTCTGGGACATGGGAGTGGTAATCCCTAGAAAAATCCCTAGAAAAATGTGATGTCAGGATTTTATGAGACTTGTTCATGAGCAAGGAACCAGACTGGAGGAAAGCACTGCTTTACACTGAGTCAGCAGAGAACTGGAAGGAGATGGAGGCCTGGGAGGGACTGAGCCCATCCCCGGGACAGGGCTCCTGCTATCACAGGCTACCTCGCCGTCACTGCTGCCCCGGAAGCTTTCGTTCCGTTTTTGCGTACTAGAAGCCCCGACTGAGAAAGACAAGCCTTCAGCAGCATGAGACACGCTGCCGGCTGCCCGAGACACCAGGCTGGAGCGGCTGGGCACATCCTGTGGTCTAGCATCTGGCCTCGCCTGCCCGCTGCCCTCCCCCTCGCTCTCTCAAGTTCCTCCTCAGGAAAGGCCCCGTGCATGCGTGCGCTGTAGAGGGGATTTCCACCTCCTTCCTGTGGGCGCAGATATCTCGCAGCGGGACGGAGGCCCGAGCACCGCTCGGCAGCCCGGCAGCGCCAGCAGACGGCCCGTCCTGCGGCAGAAAGGGGACGATGCGGCCGCCCGACTGCCGGCGCGGCACTGCCGCCTGCTCAGCCCCGCCGCCCCCAGCCCAGCCTCCCGACAAGCCCCGCAGGGCGCCTCAGCCCCGGGACCGGGACCGTGTCCCCTGGCACGCCATCCAACCCCACCAGCCCAGCAGAAAGAAAGTCAGATGGCTGTGAGATGAGGGCCTGGCCTCTGGCGCACAACACACAAATCTCAGCTGTGCAAGATGCTTTTCCCAAAACTAAGTGGTGTTTGTTGCCACCTGGTCATGGAAGCAGAGTGGGCAAGTCGGAAAGCACTTCTGCAAAACACCGTGGAGGTGCTCAGGACCCCTTATGAAATCCATGAAATAGTTATTGGCACATTTCAGGTAGACTTGGTGCTATTAGGCTCATCTGAATATGGCTCCCTTCCCTCCCCTCAGACCGATTCTCTGTTGTGCAGCTGCTCCAGCATTCCCCACTCCAGGACAACTCTCTGCTCCAAACTCGATGGCAGCGGGCTGTTGCGGTCATGGTTTTCTGCAGAGTACTGTTCCCTGGGCAGCGGCTTTACCAAAGTCCCGCTGGATTTGACACCCCGGGTGAGCAGAGAGGGCAGAGACCTTCGGGCGTGTTTGGAGGAAGCAGGACGGCTGGTTCCTGGAAGCCACCGCGAAGGCGGTACAGCAGCAGCCGCAGTACAGCAGCAGCCGCACAGCATGAGGTCCAGGGGACAGCGGAGCAGAGGCATGACTGTCCCTGAAGACACTCCAGGCTCGTTTGCACAAGGAATTTAACTGCAATAGCTGCTCCTCTGTGCTGAGTAGTGGAACGGGTCAATACACTTTCAAATCACACCAATTAAGTGAGAGCTGGTTTCCTGCTTTCAAACTGGGAAGTCGTAGGAGCCCTTCTCACCAGCAGGCAGAGAAGGCGGCACTGCGGGACAGCTTTGCTCTTCCAGCCCCTCTCCCTGTGAAGGGGACCCTTCGTGTCTCCTGCCTTGTATGTGGTAGCGAAGGGCTCGGTGCACCAGTGATCCTGGCAGAGGCTTTGTTCTGGAAATCTTCAGATCCTCAGAAGCTGCAGCCTCCACAACAGCCCTTGCAATGCCAAACAATTGAAGCAAACTTTCTCTTCAAAGCAGTTTGCAAATGCAAAAAAAAAAAAACAAACTCAAAAGTACCCACTAGGAGTTTTGGGGTGTGGCGCATATGACCCCTTTTGACTCTTAGGGTGGAGAAGCCAACAGACCCTCTCTCTGTGCTGGCTTCTCCTTTTTACCAAATCAAAACAGGCAGTATGCAGTTGCTGTCACTGCTTTGCATAAATCAAAAGATCCAGCTTTGTGGCTCTTACTTGGGGTATTTCCTATAAAAAGCACATCTGTGGCCATATACTTTTTGGTGCAATAGACTTTAGCCTGGAAGCAAAAGCACACAAACAATGCTAAATTCATGCTGACTGGAGTAGATTCCAAGGGAAAGAAGAGTTGGGAAAGCACCTACTTAAGTACTGACTAAGGATATTATCTCTGATCTGAATCTAGCCTCTGTGTATGTGTTACTGTTGAGTACACAGTGCGGTTTCAGACATGGCCAGAGACAAGAAAAAATGATTGTTTCAGGGTAACCACAAGGAAGATGAATGCAAATGTATTCCTGTAACTGGGAGAGTTCCCTTGCTCTTAAGTTGGGCTCTGGTACATGGCCTCAGGGAAGCAAATTTGCAACTACCTTCATCAAATTGTTTAGGAATGATTAATCAGAAGTCACAGACCTAAAATTTTTGCACATTGTGAAATGTTGATTCAATTCCTGCAGCTACGTACAGTCTGTTAGGGTGGCTTTAGCGAATGGTCAGGGGACAGATACTGGTGGTTGATAGATGCTTCCTGTTGGCTCTCACCTCCTCTAAAAGCCGGGGCTGATAAGGCTCCACTGGCTGAATCACAGCCACTGGCATCAAAGCCACCACGGGATCAAAGTGGTGCAAGAGATGTGTGTCAGAGACTCCAGCCTCCCGCGCAGTGCACGCCCGGCATGCAGCCTGTGTGGGCACCCTCCGGGCTGGTCACCGCCAGCGCAGGAGGGGCCACCATGGCAGGAGACGCTGCTAGCACCCCTGACCACGCTCTGCCGTGTCCATCCATCAGGTGACTTCAGCGTCACCATATGCTGTGTCCAAGCACCGGCTGCTGGAAGTGCATCTCATACAGAACATAAAAATACAGAGAGCACCTTTGCCAATGTGCCCGAAGCTTGTGGCTGTGCATTCACACGTTCCTTCTGCCTAAAGCTGCCTACAGCTTAGGCTTGGCTTAAACAGCAGTGGTGCATTCTCAGCGACTCCTCGGTGACTGCAGGATTGCCCTTGCACCTGACACAACCCACCGTCCCCTGCTCTCTGTCCCATTTCCCTCCCTTTCCAGTTTCAGCTCGCAGGTCTCCTCTGCTTTCCAGCTGGGTACTGAGTGCGCTGGGGCTGGAGCGATGTTTTCCTGACAGCTCTTAGGCCAAAGCCCGGTCTTTAACGTGGTGAGGGGCAGCAGGTCAGTACTGCCTTACACCCCGTACGGGTCAGATGCACTCTCGGGGAGCACCGAGCACGTGTTTCGGAGCTCTGGGATTCAATTACCATTTTATATCTGCCTCTGGTGATGGGGGGAAGTAAAAAAGGGCCAGGACCGGAGCTTTAATGTTTCTAACCTCAGAGCAACAGCAGCCAAGCACGAGCTGGAAAACCCTCTGAGGAACCAGCTTCTCTACGGCATCGACCCCTCTGGTCCGGGATTTGCCTGCCTTTGCTAACTGCGTCTCCTGCTCGGCCTGCAGGCAGCGGGAGCGCGGGCTGTCCCCGAGGAGGGCAGGCAGCAGAAGGGAGCATTTACCTAACGAGCACGCTTGTCGGGGCAAATCTGCCTGCATTGCAACACGATTTGCATAAACCCCAGGTGTTTGCAGCAGGGACCTGTCTCTACATCTGCCGGGGTTATTCCGCAAGGAGGCACCGGCGGGGCTGGAAGGGGACCAAAGGGGACCGCAGGGGCCGGGGACGCGGCGGGGGGGGCGGCCGAGCTCCGGCCCCGCTCGGCTCGGCTCGGCTCGCCCGGCGGGGCAGGCCCGGCCGCAGCCCCGGGAGCGGCAGGCCCGGCGGCAGGGCCCGAGGCGAGGCCGCACGCCGGGGCCGGGCCGGGCCGGGCCGGGCCGCCTCCCCGCCCCGGGGCCGCGGCCGGGCGGGGCGCGGGGCGGACCGGGAAGCGGCCGCCGCTCCGCCCCCGCCCGCTCTGCCCTTCCGCGTTGCGCGGCGGTGCCCGGGCCCCGGTATAAAGCGGCGGCCGCCGCCCGGCCCGCTCCGGCCCCATGGCGACGCAGCGGCGGCCCGTCGGCGGCAGGCCGGTAAGAGGGGCGGGCGGGCGGCTTCGGGGCGGGGGGCCCGGCGCCCGGCTCGACACGCGGCGGCCGCGGCCTGGCTCGGCCCTGGCAGGGCCCCGCGGAGGCCGGGCCGCGAGCGCGGGGGGGCCGGCGGAGGCGTGCCGGGGCCCGCTGCTAACGCCCGTCTTGGCCCGCAGGTCCGGGGCGTGAGCGGAGGCCGGGAGTCCCCCGCGGGGAGCCATGAGCGCGGGCAGCGTCTTCTCCGTCCCGGGCTGGCCTGAGGCGCTCCCGCCCGCCAGGCCGCCGGCGCTCCGGCTGGGAGAGAGGATGAGCGGCAGAGACCCGTGCGAGAGCCGCTGCCTCGGCCCGGGCGGCCTGCCCGGCGCGGAGCCGCCCGAGGAGGCGGGGAGCCCCGGGCGGGAGCCGTGCGACAGCGCCGAGATGCAGCTGAAGGTGGACTTCTTCCGCAAGCTGGGCTACTCCTCGGAGGAGATCCACGTCGTGCTGCAGAAGCTCGGCCTGAACGCCGACACCAACACCGTGCTGGGGGAGCTGGTGAAGCACGGCCCGGCCGAGCGGGAGAGCCCCGAGGCCCCGCCGGAGACCAAGGAGGCCCCGCTGGTCCCGCGCGGGGGGGCCGCGAACAAGGCCCCCGCGCCCGTGCCGGCCCCGGAGGAGACGGAGAGCGAGAACCTGAAGCCCATCGTTATCGATGGCAGCAATGTGGCCATGAGGTGCGTTTGGGGCTCTAGCTATGAGGTGTGCCAAGCGCTAAGAGCTTGCAGTCTGAAAAACTCTGGGGGTTTCTTGCTGCAGACAGCTACCGCTGGATGCCCTGGTAGTGGCTGGTAATATTTTCCAAGGCACCTCACCAGTACGCATAGCTCTCACGAGGTTGAGCGTCACGTTTGCAGATGCAGTCTGCCTTGATGGCCTCTCCTGCCCATGGTCCCTGCCAGCCCGTAACCAGTGGTCGCAGGGTTCTGACAAGAGCGGGCATGCTTCCTGGGAAATAAAGACATTTCCTTCTATTTTCTAGCTTATGAGGAGGATAACTGAAGATACATTGTCCTCTTACCTAATGGCTTTATGTAAGTTTCTGTAGCAGGAAGTTGCTCAATAAATAATTACAGGTTAATTAGCGAAGGCTTTGTAATATGGAGCTGTCTCCAAATTTTGACTCTTGTATTTTGGTTAAATTTCCGTACAATGTAGAGAACGGATGGGATGCCAAAGGGGCACTCTAGTATATGGTGTCACCAAAGCAGGGCTGCGACTTGCCCTCAGCATCTCGCGTGTTCTGGTGCTGATGGCGCAGGTCCTGTCAGGTGCTGCAACCAGAGGCAGCCTGCGAGGCCGCTTGGCTTGGAACAGTAACTTGGGAGTGTGGGAGCCCTAATATCCATGGAGCACCCAGAATTTCTGGGCTGGATATTTATTGGCCTGATGTCCCCGCTTTCACTTTGGCTTTTGTTCCCCAGGATGGTGAGCGCTGCCTGCCCCCGCCCCAACCCCTGGTGCTGCACTCCCCACCTCTGCACAGGGGGGCCTGGGCTCCATCAATCTAATGCACCAGGTTTCTGAATTGGGCTTTGTTGTTGCAGTTCAAAAGCAAGCTTCCTTCACTGTGTTTTAGCTTAATAGATCTTGTAATGTGTGTTTGTGTACACAGACCTTTTTATAAAAAAAAAAAAAACAAACCAAACAAACAACTAACAGGGTACACACAGAGCTGCTCCGTGCATTACTGTAGACTTTGTCTATGGTGAAAGTGCTGAGTGGAGATGTGTTTGCAGGTGTGGTTTTCTCTAAGCCATGGTTGACAGTTCTGAGAACAGGACTGAGAAAAGACGGGGTACAGTCTGCAGTGCGACTGACGAACAGAGCCTGTGAGTCCCAGGGCAAATGAGGAATTCTGGTGACAATTGAGTGGGGCTGGAGAGCAAAAGGTGTGACCTGGGCGTCTGCAGGAGAGCACAGTCCTGTTGTTGCGGCTCTCCAGCAGCTGTGCAGTCACTTGAGGAAAATGGCCCATTGTGAGACCTGGGCTGATAAGTGTGACTCTTGCAGTGAAGTTTACCTTAGATAAGTGCTCAGGCTTAAACAACAGAATTGGTTATGCTTTTTGAATGAGGAACCTCTCACCCATGAAAGTTATCCCAAAAAGCGCAGGAGAGATCACAGCAAATGTGACTCAGGGCAGACCAGGCGGTAATAATGCTGCCAATAGGACAGAGTTTGACATGAGAAAAGCAGCCTGGCTTTTTTAAGCAATTTGCTAAAAGGGGAATTCCATTCTGAAACTTCCTGTATTGATGGTGTGATGTTCCCTGCTGATTCATTTGCAGTGTGTACAGCGGCCTCCCTGAACAGCTCTTGACAAACATATGCAAATCATAGTGGAAATTAGCTTTTACTTCCTTCTAAGGGAATTTTTTCTTGGCTGCTGCCAAATCAGATCAGCCCAATTAGCTACCTTCTGTAGATTTGAGATTGGTAGCAGGGACTTGGAAAAAATCTCTGCTTTTCTCATTTATCTCTAAAAGACTGTAGAAACCTGTGTCTGGCTATCTATAGCAAAACCAGTCTGACATTGGAGAAAATTTTTAGAGCATCATTCTTCTGATTGTTAATGTCAGCCTTTCTCTAGTTTGGGATTCTTAATGAAGATGTGTTACGTGTCTCTTTAGGAGTTAGTTGTGGTGTTAAATGTATAGTTCTTATAGAATAATTATTTTGGTCCAACTCTTCAGTTTTCTTAATAGCTTCAAGAAGGGTGAGGACAGGAGGAGAAATAAAGTTTCTTTCTAGTGTTACGGTTGTACTGTAGTAATAGCACTTCTTAGCAATGCCTCTGCTGGGATGTAAGCTCTTTAGTCATTACTTTATGGAGGAGTTCACTAGCGTGCTGAGGGGTGGTGGGAGTTGAAACGTCATTCAAGTGTAGATGGGAAGAGTAAGACTTGAGGCGGGGGTAGTGCCCAGGTGGGGAAAATCTTACTGAATTATGAGACCAGTTATCTTCAGTATAGTACATCTTACCGGAGTGTCATCCTGAAATGCAGGCTATTAGATCCCCAGAATGACGAATTAGGCTGTAATACAGAAATGTTGAAAGTTTGCCAGAACCATTATCAACAGAAGAGCTGATTACACTGTATATACTGGCACTCGTAAAATAGGAGTGGTAGTTTCCTCTTAGAAGTTCTGGAAACTTATTGATATGACCTAATGAATAACTACGAGGCAGCTTTTTGCATTGGTACGTAGCTTCTGATGCTGTTGTCAAACTTTGTTCTCAAACTGCCAAGTGCTGTTAAGACGTTTGGCACTGATCTTGTTAACAGGAGATGTTGCTATTTTGTGCAAATAGTGCATTTGTAACTGACTTTTTGGGCTGTGATGTAATGAAGAAGCATCTTTCCTCAGTGCTGATGTCCTTGAGTGCATAAAATGTCTTGTTTTCCTTAACTTTACAAGCAAAACAGCTACTGAGGGTACAGTTTACACTGGCAGAGGTTAGCCACTGGTGCTAGCTGGCAGAATAGGACAAAGGGTGTTCAAGATCACATTGTACTCGGGGCTAAAAATAAAGATCTGGAGTCCAGAGTTGAAGAAAAGGCTCTGTTTCAGAGCAGCTGCAACAGTTACGGCTGCTTTCTCCCTCCCACTGAGGATTTGGGTATTTATTGGTATACTGGGACGCTAAAAGCAACAGTAATTCTATGAAGATCTAGTGCTGCTATTTACAGGAGATGAGCAAGGAATACTGATTGTGCTACTCTAACGCTTCTTCACTAAAGGTTGTCTGAATTGCTGGATCCATTTGCTTCGTGTATTGCCTGACTAGTCTGTACATAACCTGAATATTGAAATTTTCTTCTTCGTTGCAGCCATGGAAATAAAGAAGTGTTCTCCTGCCGAGGTATCCTTCTGGCCGTCCAGTGGTTTTGGGACAGGGGACACAAGGATATTACAGTCTTTGTGCCATCTTGGAGGAAGGAGCAGCCACGACCAGATGTACTTATAACAGGTGTGGAAATATGAAAACCAAAAGTAGCCTTTCAGGCTTACTGCTTTGTCACTTAATGAGCTTGCAAAGTTCTGGCTAGTTAGTAATTAACTTATGAATGGAAGATCTAAGTAGTAGGAGATCCAGTAAGCTGAGCTGACCAGTGAGAATTAGTCATTAACTTCTCCCCTAAGCAAGTTCTTGCCTGGATCAGTTGGAATAATTCAGAGAACAAAGAATGTAATACTACTCTGCTTCCTAACTTCTTGTCTTTTAGTACTTGCATTTTTTTCAACTTTCAGGGACACATCTTCATCTATGTATTTGACTGTAACATATTTGACATTGTAGACGGTATAGAATTTCTACATGCTAAAAGTTAAAGCCTGATGGGAGTTTAGTCAGAATTATTCAAGTTGAGGGGAGTTTGCTCTGAACTTGCAAACAGCTGAGATTTCTAAGTATCTCTACTCAGAAATCTATGCATGTAGTATGGGTAGTCTTAAATGCAAATCACACTTTGATGCATGCAAAGGATTATGTGGATGGGACTTGCTGTATTACAGCAGCCTCTGTGGTGTGCTCCAAGTGTTCTGGGGTCCCATGCAGGCCACCGCAGCTAGGAATCCGCCTCTGACAGCCTGATGGATGGTATAAGAAAAGATGAGAATACTGGGTTGTGGAGAGATGAAATGACTTTACGTGAATTTTGTCGTTTATTTATAATGTTACTTTATCTGTGCAAAGGCCTTTGGGCTGTGGAAGTATGTTTACAGTTGTGTTTGTTCTAGACCAGTACATTCTCCGTGACCTTGAAAAGAAGAAAATTCTGGTCTTCACTCCTTCCAGGCGGGTTGGAGGCAAGCGTGTTGTCTGTTATGATGATCGATTCATTGTGAAACTGGCACATGAGTCTGATGGCATTGTGGTTTCTAATGATACTTATCGGGACCTGCAGAACGAGCGTCCTGAGTGGAAGAAATTCATTGAGGAGCGTCTGCTGATGTACTCCTTTGTTAACGACAAGTATGTTCCCATTCTTCCTTTGGTTTTAAAAAAGATCCGTGTGAGCATGCCGTCTTGTTTTAACGAAGCAATGGCAAGTGATGCATGGAAAGAGCAAAATGCTGGTACAGAATGGGAAAAAAATCCTATAGAGATGTTTTTTGGTAGAAGGAAGTGTGGTGGGAAGAACTGCCTGACTGTGGTGAGGTACAAAGGCATAAGGAATTGGAGTCACCTTAATAGCTGTTCGTGGTTAGGAGCTAGGAGTTCTGCCGTAGTGGAGTTCCTAGGAGAGCTCTAGGACTTGATTTCCTCACAAAACAATCATTAGCAGGCCCAGCAGCAAGTACTAATTCTGGTCAGCAACAGAGCACAAAACCTCTTCTGTGCCTAAAGTGAAGCACTTCATGCCAGTCTTTACTAGGTGACAGGAGAGTTGTCACTGCAGTGAAATGGGAAAGCTTTTTAGGGCTCAGGTAGCTTTTAACCTTCAATGAAATGGGAGACTTCTAGAAGAAATGAAACCCTGACCCAAGGAAGTGAACTGCGCCTGATTGAGATTTATTTTTCTTCAGGTTTATGCCTCCAGATGATCCCTTAGGGCGACATGGCCCCAGCCTGGATAACTTTCTCAGAAAGAAACCTGTGGTGCCAGAACACAAGAAACAACAGTGCCCTTATGGTAAGACCTGCCTTCTAAACATGAGGACTGAGGTGTCTGTGCAAGTGTAATTCATGTATTTAGTAAAATTCAGCTGGTTATTCCATGCTCATTCCATGCTCTGCCTTTCCTTGCAGGGAAGAAATGCACTTATGGAATTAAGTGTAAATTCTACCACCCTGAAAGGATTAATCAGCCCCAGCGCTCATTAGCTGATGAACTCCGAGCCAATGCAAGGTTGTCTCCTACCAGAAGTACCAGTGCCAAGGAGGAGAAAAAGGGCAAAAGAGGTTCTCAGGCAGAGCTCTTGTGCTCTGTGCCCACAGAGAGCGATAAAAGCTCTTTGCAGAAGGTCTCTGCAGAGAGGAAAAGCTTGACCCACAAAGCAAAGCCCAGCGATGTTCCGCTTCAGGTCAAAGGCTGTGTGTCAGGCAGTGTCCCTCCTAACAGTGGGAGCCACAGGTCCTCTGACAGGTACCAGCAGCCTCATATGGACTCTCTGTCTTATGTCTCTCAGGAGCATCTTGACTCAGGCATTGGGTCTTTGGAGAACCAACTATCTGACATGTGGCCTTACAGATCTACCAGTCACTGTGATCATTCCCATGCCGATCAGGTGGCAGTCTGCACCTGTGGTAGGCAGAGACCTGTCTACCCACATTCTCCCAGCTTAGAGCAAAATGGTCTGGTCTCTTACAAGCATGGTTCCCATAAATCTTCTTCCTCTGGTGCTAGCTTCTTGCAGTATAGCCCTGAGATATCTCACTCAGGACCATCTCACTCTTTCTCAGGCTATGGAGTACCCGTACACCCAGCTAATGCTGGGCAATACAGTCTGCCCAATGAGTATAATGCCCCTCCGCCCCATTCTCATGAGTACTGGTCTGAACCATACCAGATGCCACCTCCTCAAGTGAGATCTACCAGCGTGCGAGATCCTCGTTCAGTACAGAGAGCCCCAGGGCCAACATATGGGGACTCCTGCCAGTGGGCTGTCTCTGACCAGTTTGCGGAGGAGCGGGCCAACGTGCATGTCAAGCTGTGTGGCATATTCCATCCCCATTTAGTTGATGCTGTGATGAGCCGTTTCCCTCGGCTTCTGGATCCCCAAAGGCTAGCTGCAGAGATACTAACGTACAAGTCTCAGAACCCAGGTATATGAGGCAGATGCCGAGGGCAGCCAGGCATGTGGAAAGCTTGAGGGGCAGTGTTTGCACTCTGTAGCTGCCATAGATGCCTGCTGAGGGCTCCTCCTTATTCCTTGGAAGTACCAGGCTCCAGCTGGAGGCTGGATACCAGATGTGGTATGCTGACAGCAAATTCTGGTCTAGACATAGGCTGCCTCTCTAAGAGGCATGCCAGGGTCCCATCTGCCCCAGAGAATGTTGAAGAGGCTCTGGGTGCTGAACAGAAGAGGCTGCAGCTTCAGAGCAGGGTTTTTCCTTTGGGGTTGCATGGCGAGTCAGGCACAGCCTAAATTCCTGCAGTTGTTAAGAACTGAATGTGACTTTACTCCTCCTATTAGCTTTGAGATGGCTCAGTGTATTATCAGGCATAGGGAGGGGGGCTTGTGAAAGATAAGGGGGTACTACCTTTGCAGTGGTGTGAGGCTTATTTGTGAAGACTGAAATGCATTCTCAAGCCTGTTCTTAGCTCTTAACTAAGCCTCTTTACTAAATCCTACCATGCAGATCTGTGGAAAATGTTGGATTATAAATCTAGTATGAAGCTAGGTTTAGCTGACTTTAATTTGGTTTTACTATGCATTCTTTAATGATGCTTTCCATACCCCTCCCAGTTACGCTTACCTTCCTCAGACGACGTAATTCTCCAATATGTACAAGTGCTTAGCAAGCTACTCGGCTCCCAGAAATAAGAGGAGCTGGGAGTGCAATCCTTTCTCAGGATGAGAGGCCTGACACTGCTCCAAAGCTACATGCGAGTTGTGTGTTCAGCATTTGCTGAAAAATGCAGTTGTCGGAACGCGTGGATGACCACGCTGTTGATGCTGCTCTAAAACATTGACCTTGGCTGGTAACCTGTCTTAGGCTGTCTCTGTACAACATGGACAAGGAGGAGTTATGATGTTGTGCCTTTTGCCTTCAGACAGCAATAGTTTTGAGCACTCGGTAAAACAGCTGTAGTCATGTCTGGACTGCTGCCAGTACTGTTCCTGAGGATTCCTTAATATTTTTCTCTGTAAAGGTGTTGCTTCATCTTCCTTCTTACTAATGTTTTCCTGTCCCCTTCAGCTTCGTCGAACTCTAGCAGTGTTCAAAAATATAAAATAAGACTTACTTGGTAAGACTGTTCCCCTTTCATTCCCTCTTACTCTGTAAGATGTTTTTTACTGTAGATACTGTAACAGATTTTAAATATGCAAAACCAATTGCTGTAGTAATTGGTTCTGGTCCTGGAATTTCATTGTGCTTAGAACACAAAGATGTTTCTTGCACTTGCAGGCCAGAAGCAGTTGATTTGTTGATACACATTGTATCTGTGTTTTTTGTTATGTTTTTTAAATATGTCCATCTTGTGGTTAAACCAAGGTTGTTGAGTGGCAAATTGTGAAGGGGAGAGTGGAATACAGCTGTTTCTGAGAACCCTCTTCAGGAACGGTTTTGTCTGTTACTGTTCTTCCCTCTGACTGTCCAAGGCGTGACCTACCCAGACTGGCACCATGTGCCATAAAAACCACAGGGACACAGAAACCTGTATACCTGGTTAATTATGATACATTACAAATTAGTAATGTTTCATGTTAGTAAGCAAAATGCTTCTTAATTTTAAGTAACCTGATACTTTGCATATTTGTAAATTACAGGAAAAATGGTTTTTAATGTTATTGTCCAGCAACTTGCTGCTTCATGCTGTTTTTAATTAGTACTATTCTCGACTCAGCCATTGTGTTACTTGGCGTGGTGGTTTTTGTTTTTCTGGTGGAATGCTGATATATGCTGCTTCTCTTGCAATCAGAAGATTAACATTTTATACTCACAAGCTGACATTTTACTGAACTTCCTGTATCATTATGCAGTATATAGTTTATGTACTGAATGGAGGCAGCCATGTGAAAGCCATGGCAAAGTAAGAACTTGTGTTATATAAATAAAAACTGCTGAGTTGAATTATTTTGTCTCTGGTGGCTTTTTGGAAGACCATTTAACATTTTGGCTGGCTTTCTAGGAAAGTCAGAGAAATTATCCTTTCTCCCTGGGGTTCTTCTGACAATCTTAGATCTCCATACGAAGTCTAATGGCAGCAACAGTCTGATGGCTGGATATTGACAGGCTTGTTAATTGATGCAGTGTGACAGGTCAAAAAACTCAAATTGTTCCACATTGCTGTAGCAGATAATAGCATGTCCAGTGTTTACTGTTTATTCGGCATTACTGAAGTTAGCTCACTGCGCAGGGGATGCACTGGCAGGCGAGGTGGAATGAGGCAGCAGTGCGCTGGCATGTGGCTCTTAACTGCAGTATGAGAACTGCAGCGGTTTTGGATGTCTCAGGTGCTAAAGAATAGTACACTCCTAATTATTTTCGAATTAATAGTCTGGGCTGTGCTTCAGTTTTAATGGCCAGTTCCACAGTACGCTTTGGAAATAAATGCATGCTTTATCCAGTTATGTAGCACATCTGTGCCAGATGTTGAGCGTGATAATATGCTAACTAACATGTCAAGACTTTGCTCTAAAGCTTTGTTATGAACTGGGCAGGAAATGCAGTAGGAATATCAATGCTCACACCTCTGCATAAGAATCTTCCCCTCCTACCTGCTGTACTGCCGTACAGCATGTTCTTACCTGACTTGTTAACTAACTTTATGGTCTTTATTCAAATTTGTGCTCTTAATACAGAGCGATGGCTATGTCTAGTTAATCAAAAACAAGGAAAGCAGGTGCTTCTGGAGATGGTGCTTTGATTCAAAAAACAAATCTGAAATCTGAACCTCACAATCTGAAAGGTCATTTATTGGCTCCTGAGGATGTCATCTGAAGTGACAGTAAGCTCGTGTGGTTCTGTATATGTATGATGGCTAATGACTTGGGGTGGGGGGAATTAAGTGATATGTCATAGATTTGATCAGGCCTTTTAACCAGGTGAAGGCCGTTCTGCTGTTTGTAGTGGAGTCTGTAGTTGAAAAATGCTGCAGGATTTTAAGGCTGGTCTTCCTGTAAAATACCTTAATAGACAATTTTAGTTTTGCAGGATGCGTAGATGTGGGAGGGGAATGTTTATTTTTACTGCTATCAAAACTGGACTGATACAGCTGAAGGAATCTGCTCAGAAGCACAGAGGTTCATTACCATAACCAGGAAGGGAAGAGCTGGTGGCGACTTAGCTTGGTTATGATGTTAACTCTTCTATTGCAGTGACAGTCCTGGTGGCGCACAGAGCAATTTGGGAGGGTCAGTTCCTAACACAAATCTGGTCAGAATTATTCCCACAAACTGCTGCTGTGTGTGCTGCCATCCACCCAGAAAACCCAGCGGAAATCCAGCCACTGTTTCTCTGAATTCTCTCATTCTCTCACACAAGGCTTCTGTGTGCACCTGTGTGTTGGAGTGCAAGTACCGCTTTCTGGTGGGCCCGTTCACTGTGCTGCTCAGGAGCTCGGGAAACGTGGGGAATGCTGATCGGACTGTCACTGCTGCATATTTTCCCCCTGCACAAGCGTCCGCACTGAGTCAGAGGAGCTGCCTCTCTGCACAGCATGGGCTGCCGTGCTCGGGCAGCCTCTCGCTGTGCTGTTATTGTGGAATTTTCAAGACGCACCCTGTGGCTTACCGCTTCCTTGGGGCACATCAGTGGGGGGGACCTGTCATGACTGCTGTGCGTTTGCATTGTGTTTCTTATCCATCTAAAATAGGTTAGATCTCCTTGTCAGCTTACTGATCTGTTAGAGTTAAGGAGGTCACACACAGGCACCCTGTTGAAAGTTTCCTGTAGTGCAGCGGGGTTGCCCTGCCTTCGTCCTGTTGGCCTTGTGCAGTTGGTAAAGCCTTGTGCCGAGCCCTGCAGAAGGCTGGCTCCTCTCCGAGCAGCTTTTCCTACAGGGTGAGGAGTCGCTGCCGTTCTGCTTGAAAGGGGGAGCTCCTGGGCTGAGCTGAGAATGGGGTGCAGAAGGCTCCTGAAAAGTGCCAGGGCACAACCATGGGAAAGAGAAGGAGAATTGCTGAGACGATGCAAGGCTGTTTCTGTTGGACAGTAGGGCCAACGGGAGCTGGCTAGAGCAGCTGTGAGCTCTGCAAAACAAGTCTGGTGAGCCCATCCATGGCTAGCTCTTTCCTTCTAAATCAAGCGTGCTGTCCTTCACCCTCCAGCAGTGGTCAAGTCATTCTCACTTGGCATCTGCGTTGTTTCCTGCTGGAGCCAGGTGCCTGCTCAGCAGGAGGGGATCGCTGTGGCTGCACCCTTCTCAAAAGCACAAGGCAGGGTAAAGGGAACTAAGGAGGCTGGGTTGGGGTAGGAAAAACTCTTTTGAGGTGAAAGTGAGGAGGCTGGGTAGGGGTGCTTGCAAAGAGGAATGGGGGGTCCATCAGTGTGTTTTGGGGATAGAGGAGAACAGTCTCCTCTTTGCCTTCCCAGTTGTGCTAGAAAGAGTTGGAAAAGGTAATAAATATCCACTGCGCAACAAAAGGACTAACAGGCAGGGGAAGAGCCCTCCTTCAGAAGTCAGTGCTGCGGGGTATCTTGACTTTGTTTTTTTTTTTTTTACATCGATACTCAAAAGAGGGAAGGAAGAAATGGGAAGCTGTGCTGTGCCAGAGGTCAGGGTAGACTGCTGGATTCTTGTCTCTCCCTCTCCTGTGCCGGGCGGTCACCCAGGGAGGGCCCTGGGCGGCGGATGCAGCCCCCTGCTCCCCGCCCAGCGGGGATCAGGCACCCGGTGCCTGCGGGGCCCCAGCCTGCTCTCCAGGTTTGCTCGCCTCCCCCCTGCACCAGCTGCCTTGTGCCCTTCTTGCTTGCTGAACTTCCGTTTGAACCCATCTGGTTCCCTCCCACCGGGGGATTTCCAGGATGTGGCTAGCTCAACTCTAATATTTTAAGGCGTTTCCAGAGGCAGGAATCTGACCCAAGGCTCCTGTACGGGCCGTGGGAAAGGGGCTGCTATGTAATGGAAGCACACGTGTGTGCGGTGTCACGTGGGGGCTGCGGCGATGCCACCCCTCTGGGGCAGGCCACCTTACAAGGAAGCAGGTTCAGCATCAAGCCGAACCGTGAGGCTGCAGAAAGGAAGAGGACGAGGTGGCCCGAGCATGGCAGCAGCTCTGCACTGTGTGTTTCAGAGGCGGTTTGGGATACGTTCTTGCTGTAAGACAGAAACGCAGGAAGCGAGTAACTCCACAGAGCAAATGTTGCACCGAAGTGAACAGAAAGGTGCAGCAGGAGAGGGTCTGGGTCCCGCCAGAGGGCAGGGAAGCAGGCAGAGGCCGGTGGTGTGCTGGGGATGGCAGAGTGCTGCCTGTGCAGGTACCCGTCAGTGCTCACCCTCCAGCCACGCATTTTTCAGTTTGCCTGTCACCAGCCTTCCTTGGTGCCGTGGGGTTTAGCCCCTGAGCACCTTGTGCTCCTAAGGCCAGGGTTTGCCCGTGGAAAGTTTTCCCTTAAGGAGTTGCACGAGGGCAGCAGAAGAGCTTTCTTGCTGTCTCAGTTTCTCCTTGAGCAGACCGCCCCGAGCAAAGCTAAACCCCTTGCTGCAGCGATTGGGGTGGCAGCAGCCAGCTCAGCCCTCCTGGCGAAGCCACTGGCTATGAGCGAGAAGCAGCCCTGAGCTTCCCTGTGGCCCGGCGTGCCTCCCCCACGCCCCCCAAAGCCCGCATTGCACAAATGTTTTGGAGTTAATACAGCATCTGGTTGAGCAATAGGTCAGGAGGATTTGCATGGCGTGTTGGCCCGGGGGAAAGGTTTCCGCAGCCTGCGAGGCAGCTATTGCCTCACTCGGAGGCTGTGTGGTGAGAGTGGGGGCTGCCCACCCACGGGGGGCTGCTCCAGTGGCGAGGAAATGTTGGCAAATGTAGCTAATGTTGCTTGATTTCACCCTCCACCTCCTGAACCCTGCCCATGGCAGAGTCGCTGAGCAGAGTGGGGCTGGCAGGGGATTTCCAGCACAGCCCCATGGATTGCCTCCGGAGAGCTGAGCCGTGGCTGCAGCAGGGCTGGGACCTTGTTGCATCGCTGTAAAGCTGCTGTCTGACACCGCCAGTGATCCTGAGGTGTCTGCGTGGATGCTGCTGTGATTCCTGTGGGAGAGGGGACGGCCAGTTTGGGGCAGGGGTTTTGCTGCAGCAGGAGTGGCTTGTTCACAGGACCTGATTTATTTTGGTGTTTCTAAGAAGCATGGGGCTGTCCCACCTCAGACACCGTGCAGGAGCCAGGTAGGTGCAGGATGAGTCAGGCTGCTGTTATTTGCATTGCATCAGTGCCCTGATGGCGCGGGGCGTTGCATGGGCATGTTGGGAGGAACAATCCCTGCTCGTAGGAGCCTGTCCCCAGTCCCTGCACCCGGCCAGCTCCCTGGGGCTGCAGTCGGGGCTGTGAGCATGGTTTCCATGTGCTCTCCAGGGCCCTGGGGACAGCAGCAGGCCCAGGGTCATGGCAGCCATTCCACAGCATTGCAGGGTTACTTCCCAAGCAGCATCAGACAAGTCTACCTGGTGCTGGCAATAAAAACAGAATGAAAGCCTGCCCATAAAAGCCTTAGTGCTGGAGGCCAGTTCTCAGGGCTGCAGGACCGCGAGGAGCAGCGTCACTGGCTGACCCTCAGCCATGTGCCATGGGGGGCTCTTTGCACTCATCCCAAGTGAAAACTGCAGCCCACAGCGAGCACCAGCTGGAGGAAGGCAGGAGAAACTGGAGTTTCCTCTGGCCTGTCCCAGAGGAAGCCGCCTGCCTGTGCGGTGGATCAGGGCATCTGCCCTGCTTGGGAAGCAGGGAGCGTTATGGGCGCAAAATCGTTCAGCAGTTTGTTCCCTGCCTAACGCACAGGCTGGGGGCTTGGTGCACGTGCACGGTGCTGCACAGCGAGCTGCGCCTGTAGGTCGTGCCGGCAGTGACAGCAGGAGCCTTGTGCTGCCCGTGGCAGAGGGCAGATGCCCTATATTTGTGGCTGCCTTGTCTCAGGGGCAGCTGCAGCTCCTGCAATAGGCCACTTGCCAGCAAGTAGCTCTGTTCCCCCCTTACCTGGCACTTGTTGGGAGTTATTAAGTGCCAGACACTTGAGGGGTCACCGCTGCCAAGGGTGTAGGCAGCTGGCGGTGGCAGACAGCGCAGTGCCAGGGCCTGCAGGGAAGGGCTGTGCACACAGGGCTGGCGAGACATGTTTTGAGCAGTGGGGACAGCGATGAAAAGAGTTTGCCCATCTCTTGGCAAGGAGTGGCTGGTTTGCATAGCCTTCTCGCAAGGCAGGATTACCCCCCAGGCGGGAAGTGCTGCTGCCGCACGCTCCCCCCAGCAGCACAGTTCCCGCTTGCAGCGAACACTTCCCTGACTGAATCACCTCTGCGGCACACACCGCTCGGGGCCAGCCCTCGGCTGCCACGGGGTGGGGACCGGCCCCCTCTCTGCTTCAGCAAGAGCTCGTCTTGGCACCCCCTCCCCAAAGAGCTGCGGGGCCGGGGTCTTTGCAGCGCGGTGGTGGCACAGCTGTGAGTGGAAAGACCAAGCAAACAAAACCAAGAGGAAAGTGGGTGCCTGTATTTTGCAGCAGCAGAGCAGCGGCTGGCAGCCCTGGGGGCAGTCCTTGGCAGGGTGGGAGCAGCACGCAGCCCCCCGAGGCAGGACCAAGGCTTGGGCACAGGGTGGCCCCTCACCCCTGCGCATCATGCAGGAGCCTGAGGCTGATCCTGCCACCCGTGGGGGCCTGCGGCCATGCCAGATCTGCCCTCCTGGGGTGGGAGGCTCAGCGCCCTCCTCCAGGCCTCCCCAGCTGCTTCCTCTCCCTTTGCGGGGCTGGGGCTGACCGGCCCAACATGGCTCTTTGGAGGCAGAGGTGGGTTTCCTCAGGTGTGCCCCGTGCGGTCGGTGCAGCTCGGAGCCTGCTCCACTCGGCACAGCATCCCCGGCTGAGCCTTTCTCTGCGGATGAGGGCCCCTCGGCCACCCCAGGAGAGCCGGTTCCCCCCCGTAAGTGCTGTCGCAAGGAGCTGGCTGAGAGTTGCCACGTGTGCGGCACAGCTGACGGAGGGGACTTATCTGGCCAACGAGGAAGTAAACGGGGCAGCACTTGGGTTTTGCAGTCCATCCATGGCCCCAGTGTCTCCGAGAGCTGGCAGTGGCCTTACTCTTCGCTCCTGGAAGCTCCCAACAAGTTGCAATGGATCAGGAAGATGCTCCTTGCTGGGCTCCACCAGAGACAATGTGCCCAGGCACAGGCAGCCCCGGGGGTGGCCGTGGGCACGGGGCAGCTGTGACCTGCCCTGGGCAGCGCAGGAGGCAGCGGCTTGCCTGGAGCTGCCTCCCGGATGGTTCCTGCTTCTCGGAAATGGCTGCAGTTCTGCTGAACAGGCAGGGCGGGGCAGGGCCCGGCTGGAACTGAGGGATGGAGGCACGAACAGGGACACAAGAATGCAACCGGGACCGTGCTGTCATGGCCTGTGTCCTGCGGTGCCGGGGCAGGGAGGGATATGTGGCTCCTTCCTGTCTCGCCAACACCCTGCTTGCACCTTCACTTACATTTTCTGCCTGTCATGGAGCCGCTGGCCCCAAAAGACTGCCTGGGCACGGGGCCGGCTGCCAGGGTGGTTCCATCCACCGGCGTCCTTTAACAGAGCAAAAGGGTGAGAGGGGACGCGATGGCCGGAGCTCTGCCAGGTGCAGGAGCACCCAGCCGGGCTCCCGGCGGTGACTGGTCACTGGTGCACAGGACTGGGAGCCGTGCAGGGGTGGCTCGGGGGCAGCAGCAGACCCCAGGCAGCAGCTCTGCGTGCGGCGGGGGCCGGGAGCCGCCCCCATGGAGCCCCCGCACCGCTGTCGCTTCTTCTTGCCAGGTCCAGCCAGGGCTGGGCCACCTGCCCCTGGAGTTGGGCAGCCAGCATCCTGACCCTTCCCCAGCACCCCCTCCTCCCAAGTACCTCCCAGGGCAGCCCAGTGCCCACTAGTGCCCAGGTGGGACCTGGTGGGTTTCCCACGCCGCTCACTGGCAGAGCTCAGCACGTTGCCCCACCCCAGGTCTGGCTGCAGGTGGCAGGTCCCCCCTCCCTGACCACTGGCTCCCCATCCCCCCAAGTCCCCCGATGCTACCTGCCGGGCTCTCTCCATCGCTCCCACTGGCACGTTGGTCCTCCGCTTCCCCTGGCAGCTCGGGGCTGTCGCTGCTGTCCCACCGCCACGGGCGTTCCTGCAGCTGGGATGGGCCATGAGGGTCCAGGGTACCAGAGGGGACCGAGGGGGCTGGGGCCCCCATGGGGGACTCACCCGCTGGCGCAGGCCTTGCTGCTCCTGCAGCAGCTCCAGGAACCGGCTGCTCCACAGCAGCTTCTCAGCGCCCAGCTCGGTGCAGAGGAAGCGGACGTCGGCCTCCAGCGCCTCCAGCCTCCCCAGCACAGCTTCGCTGGCGTCGCCTCGCTGCCACTGCTCCGCCACTGCCCTGGCACCACAGCTCTGCTCCCGCCAGTGCCCCACAACACCGGCTCTGCCCAGCCTCTGCACCAGGGACACCCCCGCCTGCCCGCACCGCCGTGCCGGGCACCCACCTGCCTGCTCCGACTCCAGCGCAGAAGTGGAGCCCCCGTCCTCCTCACTCCCCTCGCTGCCACTTTCCAGCCTCATCTGCAGCGCCGTGCCGAGCTGAAAGCCACCACAGACAGCAGGGACTGACACATACATGGGCAGCCGAGCCTGGATGGCCCCCGGCACCGACTGACCATGCCATGCCGTGCCCTGGGGACCTACAGCCCCGCTGGCACTGCAGGGCCGCCCAACAGACCATGTCACCAGGCTCAGCTGTGTCCCGTGGGTCGGAGCCCTCCACAGCCCCCGCGGTGTGGGGGCACATTGGGGGAGTTACCTCCTCGGTGACCTGGAAGGCGCCGTCCCAGCAGCTCTTGTAGCAGATCAGCAGGTACTGGGGGAGAGGACGGCGGCCGCACGGTGAGAGCGGCAGGCTCAAACCCACCCCGGGGAGCGCAGAGCCCGGAGCAATATCCCCACGTCCCCAGAGCTCTTGGTGGACAGAACTATACAGTGCCTCGAGCCAAGAGCCAACTCCGGAGGATGAGGGTCCCAATCCCTCAGTCACGCTGCCGGATGATGGGGTGGCAACCCCTCCCTTCCCCCCTCCGCTGCCCTGGCCACACCGAACCACAGCCCCTGGTACAGAGACGGAGCCCGGGCAGCACCTCCCACCCCCTGCCCGGCCCCTGGTTCTGGACACGCGCCACGTTTGGAACCAACGCAAGTGCGTGAGGGCCCTTGGGGAAGGGGTACCAACCCACGCCAGCCTCCAGAGCCACCGCAGCCCCTGGAGCGCCGTCCCGGAGAGCGACAGGAGCCACCAGCACCCGACGCACAGGAGCTGTCTCCACCTCGGCACTGGCGGGCCGCGCTGCCTGCCCATGGGGCCCCTGCAGACCAGGAGATGGAGGTGATGTGCCCGCGCCCCCGGGAGCCGCTGCCTCGCTCACCCGCCACGCTCTGCGCACCGGAGGGACGCGCGGTGCACCACCACACACCGGCGTCCAGCCTGGCTCGCCGAGTGCCAGGCTCACGAAAGAGAGGACGAGCATTTGCAGGGCCAGATCCCAGCACGCGGGACACGTGCTCAGCAGGGATGCCTGCTCCCCCTCCCCGGCTCTGCCCCCTTACCCAGCGATGCACCACGCACGGACCCCTCCCCGACGCGGCCGGGGCGGCTGCTGCCCCTCCTGCCTGGTGTCAGCTCTCGGCTGCTGCTTGGCCGCTTGCTTGGGCTCGATAAACTCCTGCCTAATCCTCTTGGTGACGAGGCTGTGCAGGGGATTAGCATTTCTCCTGCTCTACCTTTGGTGGCCATAAGGACAGTTGCTGCTCTGCCACCCCTCATTTCTCTGCTCAGGATTCATCTCCTGCAAGCAAGGGACTTGCGATTTATTTTTAACTACTCCTTTTAGCTTTTGTTACCATTCAGGTAAGAGCCTGTGCGGCGCGCTTTGACTCCATGTCCAAGGCCAGGCACTGGCTATCCTGGGGATCTTTAGTCACTTGGGCTGTTTAGGAAGAAAAAAATAGAAGTCTTCAGAAATAAAATAGACATTTTAGGCAAAACTGCCAGAGTCAGACTCCAGCATCCATCTCACAGCATTTTTGTGGGTGACAGTGCTTATGTTCCCAAAGTGATCGGAGACCCCGCACACTGTCCTCCCCTCTCCTTACAGTAACACCACAGGGAAGCTGGTGTTGCAGAGCCATGGCTATCAGTTCTTGTTCTGCGACAAGGAACTGTTCCTCCTGCTGGGGCAGACCACGCTGGGCCCCACGGCCTCTTAATCTCCCCTGTCTTGCGGCAGCCAAAGGGCTGCTGGCGGTCAGCAGGACCTGGGAGGGAATAGCTGCCTAGCAGCAGAACGGGGTTCCTTTAACTGTGAACCAAGCGTTTGCCATTTAGCTTTCTGCTCTGATCAATGTGCTGGCTCCCCAGGGCTGCTGCCATCAGACACTGTCCTCATCAGAACAGGCTGTCCCCTTCCTTTAGTGACAAACACTGCCAGAGGCTGGAAAGGTCTTGTCCCCACAGCACCCCTAATGCGTATCACAGGGAAAGCGGAGCTGACTGACACTTTGCCACAAAAAAACGCCTGTACACACAGGACTCCAAGCGACACAAGGCCTTTGCTGTTTCTCTGCACATAAATGTTCTGGCCAAAAAGGTACAGCAGCTTTCCTCGAGGTCAAAGAGGTGCAGCAAAGATTTTACCCTCTGAAGTTCAGGCGCTCTTGCAATCCTTGCTTTGGAACAGCAGCAGTAGTGGGAGAAAAGCTGCTTTTGTACCAAGGCCAAGTAATCAAAAACCACCAGCTAAGACTTCTTTTTTCCAGAACTATGGAAAGGCAAGGCCTTTTAGGAGTTTATGCCGTTTCCTAGATCTTCCACCCCCCTGTATTTAACCTCTGTAACTTAAAACACAAAAAAGTAGGGCAGCTTTGCAGCTCTCCCATTAAGCCGTGACATCCCAACGCTCCCCGCAGATAAGCAGCCGTCGGCCCCTGACAGCAGAGTGCCAGCGCTCGCTCTACTGCAGGATAAGCCAGCTGCCCCCATGAACAAATACGGAGCTGCCTCGATCCCTGAAGCACACAACAGAACAAGGGAGAACTTCGCTCCTATACATTTACCTTCACTCTTAGGCACTGCTCTGCACTGGCTGGGTTGCCTGGAGGGAGCTGAAAAAGACCCAAGACACCAGGAAAGCAGAGGTGTAGCAGAACGGAATGAACACTCAGCTGTAAGAAGTGCACATGCACGTACTGGGGATACAACTTTTCCCATGGCACTCTCACCATCAGCAATGTTTAAGCAGACACAAATGCATTAGAGCGCCGGTAACAAAGGCAATTTACCACCTTGAGAAAAGCAAAGCCTATTTCAACATCAGCATTGATATCTCGACCTGGCTACTGTGAAAAGCACCTAACACTCATCCCTCTGTGTACTCTTCCAGTGGCAACTGAGACTGCTGATGCCTTATCTGCGGGCATTCTGCCAGTATCAGCAAGAACTGACTTACATCCAAGTCCTACCTTGAAGCAGGATTAGTTGAACACAGCTGGAGATTAGTGCCTGGCAATCCTTTCAAGCACTCAATGTTATGTCTACCAGAGGAAAGAAAGCACAAAGGAAACGTCCTAAGGGTCACGAGACAAGGAACAGCTACTATGCAAAAGTGGAAGAATTCCAGCAAAGTCCTTCCAGATGAAGAATAAAAAGCACTAGGAGTCAAATTTTGGACTGAACAAAACATGAGAAGAGAGACAAACATGTAACTTTTATTGTTTATGTACAAATGACATAAATTTGTATTAAAAAGAGAATCCACCCAACCTCAAAGACAGCAAAGAGCAAGATGGCTTTGAGCTCCAGCCTTCCCCACATCTAAAAGCGCTGCATAAATTTTAGGGGATGGTGTTTAAAATTAAAGTTAGAGAAAAGGGTTAACCACCTTCTTCTCTGCTTGAGTAAGAATCAAAATGAGCTGTTCCACAAAATGAAGAACCTTCCACTCTACATGGGTTAAAACAAAGAAACCAAAAGTCAATTTGTTAACTATACACTTTAGTTTTAAAAAAAAAACAAACAATAAAACCAACAAAAAACCAAAACAAAAACAAAACTACAAAGCTAAGTATCGGCAACAAAAGTAATCTACGTCTTACAACATGGATGGGACATACTGAATCATACCCCAGTTCCAGTGGAAAAAGAAATAGCTCTCCATGGGTTTGCAGATGACGGGTGGCAGCAGCAAGATCAGCCAATTTTAGGAAGTTCCCGACTAAGGTGGAAGCACAGAATAGTCAGGAATTCAGGACTACTACTACTACTACTACACCTTAGTCTTCCTGCAGCTCAGGTGATTTAAAAATGATGCAAAGTACATGGTCCAAGATTTTCTCCCCCCATCTAAGTTCTTTAGAGTGAGCCACTCCCGTCTGCAGACACTTGGCCAGAGAGCTGCCATTGTGCTCATTCAGTCGACTGGCATTTTTCTCAGTGGGGATCCACGTAGACCTAAATCCCAGAAGCATCAGCACTGATGAGTCTAGTAGTCCTGCAGAGAAAGGAAAGGACAGGCACATTAAGACTCTTCTACCTTCAATTCTGCTTGCAGAGCTGGGATTCTTAGTCTTCTCTCATTTCAGTTAGTCGCAGGCAAAACAGAAAAGAGATTTTTTTCTGGTAGCTAAACATTCAAAAGAAAGGACCCTTCAATACCTTAATTCAAGAACACATGAATTCAAACCAGATGCTTTTAATGTTCCAGATCATTACAAGATAATAGGACGCAAACCAGCTTTCTTCATAAAAGGTGCAATGGACTTAACTGTGACCTAGCTTCGTAACAAGCCTGCCTGGGCTTATTTACTGTTAAATCCACAAGACAATGCTTATTTCATACCATGATATTCCTCAACCATGAAAATAAGATCTTAAATTACAGCAAGGGAGGCTTTTTAAGATTAGGAGTCAGTCAGCCACTCAAGTCTACAGATGAACAATGAAAACAATGACAGAGCACGGATACTTACGGCTCTTGGCTTTTTGTTTAACTTGAGATCAATCCTGTGGTTGGAAAGATAAGAGAAATGTCCATTTCAATACATTAAACCAAGACTAGAGTTCAAAGAACCAGCTACTGCATATGGCACAGGCTACAACAAAGACTATTTGGTTAATTCAATCCACATTCTCAATTCGGCTGAGCCAAATCACTGTCCCAATATTACTGGACAAGAGAGCAGCAAAGAGACGGAGAGTGGATTCTTTATTATTTGCCAAAATGCATATTCCGTCCACTCAAAAAAAAGAGTTTATTAATAAAGGTTCATAATAAAAATCACAAGGAAGTTATGCAGCATAAAGAAATAAGTTTAAATATGCATGCTCTATGTTAATCTGTTAGATGTGTAACTATGCCACAGGTAATTATTCAGACATAGTGGTAATGGTTATTTACTTGGAGTAGAGATAGGAGTTTAAGATGACAGGGATTATATGAGTCAAAGGTACTGAGTTTATTACATTTTTCCGGAAGGAAATATCCAAGTCTACACTAATCTCCTTAAGAAGCAAAGCCAGAAGAATCAGTCTTTAAACTAAGTTTTTAAGTTAAAAAGTTTATCTATGTAAAAATGAAATAGAAAGGTAAAGAAGAGTGAAGTTAATTTAATTTTGCTGAAGTTATTAAATAAAATGTTACCTCCATCACGCTTTTCTGTTTTTAAAAAAAACTTCCCAGCCTAACCTAATATACATACCTACAATTAAACAGATAAACTATGGGTTAGAAAGGTCTCAAAAGGCACATTGGTGTCTACACACTAACAACACAGCACAAGTACTAATTCAAGTCAAACTTACTCAAAGTCATAATCAAACATGCCAGACGGGCTGAGGGGCAGCATTTGAAAGGAAGAAAGCAATAGAAATTAATATACTAATGAATTAAATAAATTAGTTGATTAGCCACCCTAGCGAGATTACTAAAAAATAAAATAAAAAAATAATAAAGCCAGTGTTCAAATGCCACGAAGTTCTTAAGATATCTTAACCAGAATTGGGCACAAAAAGCACTCCAGATTTGGCAATCCAGAGTCCCCCTCCCCAACTGGATTTCTGGGAAAAAAAGGTGTTAGAACAGAGGCAGAGTGGTTTTATGGAGGGAATTTTAGGTGCTGAAAAAGGAAGCTATCAGATACGTGAGAGTGCACACTGGCTCACAGGCAGAGAGAAAAACTGATTTGCTTGCAAAAACAAACGAGCGGGTGGTCAGAAAGCAGTGGCTCTGTCTAGATTATTACGCCAAAGCAAAGCTTGTTCAGGCAGAGGTGGAGACGACATAGAACTAAGTGGCCAACTTTGCATTCGAATATTCTCATAATGCACACGCATACACACATCCTCTTGCACTCGCTTCCTTCAGTGAGCTAAAAAGAGAACACGGTCAATTGGCCAAAGCTAATTACAGTTTGGTGACATTCCCACCCCTTGTCTCAGCATTCACACAGATATCGCAGCACTGTCGCTAGAAACAGTTCTGCCCCACAGCTAACATCTGTATTTGTTGGAAAGGACTTATCATCAAATCAGCTGTAACTCAGTAGCTTTTCAGCACTGAATTTCTGAATTCTTCTCCTGAAATACGTTTTAGCCATGAAAATTGCTAAGCACCCAGAAAATAATCATCTTGGCCTTCCTGTGGTCTCAGAGGGAACAGAGGATGACTTCAACAAAGACACCGTAGCTTCCATCTGATTCCCTGTTTTTAACTGTTCGAAGTTAAACTGCCTATTCGCACCAGTTCTGCCCAGTCTGCATCCAACTTTCCACACTGCTCTCAGTGGCATAGGAATAGAAAGTCCAGTGGAGTCAGTGCACCTTCAGGGTGCCCGTTCCCAACACCTCCCAGTTCCTCAGGAACACGTGAGCAGAACTCAAATGTATGCTGGCAAATGGAAGAGCTTCTGAACAAAAAGAAACGGCAGTGTATCTTTTTCTGGCTTTTTTTTCCGTGACACTCAAGAAACAGACACGCAGGTCTCTTCCTAAAGAGCACTCTGGGCTGCAACGCATTTTAAAGCACTTAGCTATACTTCCAGTAGACTGGGACTGCTTTGTTGTTTGCTTTTTTTAAACCTAGATATACTCGAAAACTGTTTGGCCTTTTCTGCCAAAATTTAGGGGATAGTCAGTAATGGCATTCACAATTTTAACAGTGTTTTTATTACAGACAAACTTAATTATCATCTTCTTTTAATTATCTATCTGGCCATGCTAAGCATTACAAAATAGTCAATGGCTAACTGCAAAAGCCTTTCCGTAATGTAGATGTGTCTAACGTATCTCTTAGGATGATAAGAATTGCCATACCAGATCAGACCAGGGCTCCTCATGTCCAACATTCTGTCCCCGAGAGTAGCCAGCATCAGCTGCTTCAGTGGAAGGAATGTAGAAGAAACCCCAAAGCAACACAACCTGTCAGTAGGGCAGTTTCTTCCTAACTCCTGTCGCTAAAGTTCGGATTATGTAACGGAGCAAAAGAATTTATATTATTTACAGCATTTGTATTGCACCCCACTGCGTCTGCAGTGGATTGGTTTGCTGTCCCTGTAAGTGATTAGTAGACTATTTTATAATTTGAAATTGTATAATCTTAAGCCGTACTTCAGTTTTACAGATTGTTTCTCTGAACTTGTTTACAGATGTCATTTCTTGTGTTATTCCTGAACTTCTTTCCAATTGTCTACAGGCAAAAAGAGTTTTGAACTGCTTTGGATTCCCAGCTCATGAGGAACCAAAGGGACACCCAGTACTTCTAGGATGTTTGCCCAATTAAGACTGCTGTAGGAAGAAAATTCTAAGCTAAGAATTAAAGACGTGCTAATGACTCAAAACTTAATGAAGGAGAAAAAGTAGTTAAACATTTTTCAAGTACTATACCTACCTCCGTATCTCCCAAACCAACCTTCCCCCAGCAATCTTTGTAAATTCTAACCACTTTTCTTCAAAACATTTCCCTCCTGTAATTGTATGGGAAGGTCCCTTAAAGCCCATCCATGCACTAAGCCAACAAGCTCAAAGTTAGCAAGAACACTTGATTTTTAAAAGCTCCTTTACTTCCAATAATCTTTAGATACCAGTTCCAGCTATCATTTCCAGAGAGGTGCAGTTCTGCAGTGTCTCCTCTTTCCAAAAGCATGGATTTCCATGGTTTTTTTTTCTCCTTAGGGTGTGACTCCACAGTGCACTGTCATACTCTGTAGAAATCCTGGGGCTAGCTCTGCTGAGGGGCACCGAGACATGGTTAAGCAGCAGGTTATGTTGGCCCACAGAGAGCAGCACTGTAAGGCAGGGAGTATATTTCAGATTTCTGAGCCATCAGCCCGCCATGCTGCATCACGCCTTAGGGGCATACCTTAAGGGGCAGAACTGACCATCTGAATTCAACCATAAAGAGTTCAGGAAAGCTTTGTTTCTCACAAATTTCAGGTCAGTTTAATAACTGATGCACTTTGAGGTTAACGTGACAAAGCAACTCATCCATTCCGTATTCAAAAGAGACTCAGTTTGGGACACTGCAAACTGAAAGGGCTTGGAGCGGAAATCTTAGTGAAGAGTGTCCACAACCCCCAAAACATTCCAATTTGCTTTTTCACCCTTCTTTCCCAAGGAAAGTACTGACATTTCTATCTTATTTGGTTCTTGCAGAAACCAAGAAGCAAGCACAGGAGGCCAGGACTGCAATCTTCCTCTACTGGAAGGAAGACAGCTTTATTCTCAGGGACAGATAGGAGAGCTGAAAAAGCCTGGTCAAAAGCACAGCTGTACCAGAGCTGGAGTTAGTACCCTGTCCTGCTTGTTTAACTTCCTCAGCGTGTTTTCCCCTCCTTGATACAATGGGAGTAATGAGGTCCTGATGAATGCTACAGGATGCATAAAACTGAAAACCAGAAAAATGACCAAAACAAATGGCCTGAGCTGCTCATTATTCTAACAAGTTACTAGTTCCTTTCACATAATAAAGTAAATTCAACCTCAGCTAACCATTCAGAAGGGGTGACAAGAAGGCTGCTGGTACCACTAACCTGTGTCGATTTTTGTTCTTCCGTTTTTTGTGGCTGCTGTGGTGGCTCCCAGAAGAAGTAGAAGAAGCAGCTTTCTGGGGCTTCACCCCCTGCACAGACCCATCCAGCTCTTCAGCATCCTCCTGGTTGGGCTCATTCTCCTGATTGTGAAAGTCTGGAGAAGTGTCACTTTCTGTGCCGCTGCCCGGCTCCCCTAGAGCATGAGAAAGACAGACAAGCACAACGGTTACCTCCCCGCGGCTCACATCGCAGGCTGCCCTGGCAAAGCCCTGCATGGAAGAGGCAACCCCCAGCAACAGTACACGGGGCAGCAGAGACACGCTGAGCCTTAGGGCACCAGGAGGTAAACAAGAGAACCTGAAAAATATTTCTGAAGGACAGCAAGCTACCTCCTCAGCAACTGAAGTACATTAGAATTGCATCTGATTTGGTATTGATTACAGAACATTTTTAAAAATCCTGAATGTAAGTGGCCCCTCCCCATGTCACTTGCAACTGACTGACAGACACACAAACAGAAACACATTGCTTCAGCTCTTGTAACCTCTTTCTCCAAAGAGCACCAAGTCTATTTAAGTAAGTTTTATGCACAATAAACCCTTGCTGAGCATACAAGTTTACTTGAGAAGGAAGCTCAACTTTAATTCTGTTTCTCACAGTGCCACTTTTCTGACTTCTGTAGCTAGAGGTTGTGCTGGGAGCACTCAGGAGCCTACGAGGAGCAGCCGCAGGACCCCGGATGGGGAGTGCTGTGGAGGAGCAGCGAGTACAGCACGGATCCAGACAACTGGAGACAGAGCTGAATGGTGGGGAGAAGTGTCATTCTTTCCAAATTCTGAGAGAAATGAAAAAGTGACTTACGCTTCTCAATGAGCTGGTCCTGAACTCCAGCTAATGCACTGACCGCCTAGAAAACCAAAAGGGATGTTAATGAAAGCAGTAATTCACTTACCACTTTTCAAATGTCCAAAACCAGAGAGATCACCCCACAGAGAAAGACACATGCCTTTTCCTGAAAGAGCTTACAACCTAGCACCAGCATGGCACAGCAGAAGGGGGTTAGGAGCAAAAAGATAAAGACACAGATGGCAGTGACAAGCGTGTGGCACAGATGGTTCTTGACTGCGGCTCCCTTTCACCTCTCTGGGCACTAGGAAAGGGTTTCTGAAAGAGGCTGCGACATGGGATGAAGATGCTCGGGTCGGGGGAGATAGGGCAGGTAGAGGAGCTTAAGTGGAAAACTGGTCCTGCAGCAGCCCGGGCGACCACCACGGGACCAACTACCCCAAGGAGCAGCAAGGGAAGGGGACAGGGATGCTCAGTCCCGCCAGGGCCCGGGCCGGCACTCACCGCTGCCGAGGTGACCGAGGACTTGCTGAAGAGCCGCTCAGCCTCCTTGAACTTGCGGTTCCGCCGGTCGTTTTTGCTGTTGGAGTTCCTGAAACAGAGAGAAACAACATCGCGGGGGCCCGGCGGGCCGGGCAACGGCGGGCAGGGCGGGTGGGCAGCAGCGGGCACGGTGGGCAAGCAGGCAGGGCGGGCAGCACCAGGCAGGGCGGGCAGCACCGGGCAGGCAGGGCGGGCAGGGGCAGGGGAGGCAGGGCAGCGGCAGGCAGGGCAGCGGCAGGCAGGGCGGGCAGGGGAGGCAGGGCAGCGGCAGGCAGGGCAGCGGCAGGCAGGGCAGCGGCAGGCAGGGCGGGCAGGGGCAGGGGAGGCAGGGGAGGCAGGGCGGCGGCAGGCAGGGCAGCGGCAGGCAGGGCGGGCAGGGCCGCCGGGACTCACTTCTGGTTGGTGAGGTAGCGGTCCCAGCCGCGGATGATGTTCCCGTACATCTGCGTGTCCTCCAGGTAGCTGCCCTCGAAGGCGTAGATCTGCCGCTCCAGGTTGGCCAGCGTCTCCTGCCGGGCACAGCGCAGCGCATGGAGCGGGCCCGGCCCCGCGACCGCCCTGCGGCCCAGGCCCCGCCGCCCCGCCCGGCCCCGCCGCCGCCCGCGGCCTAGGCCCCGCCGCCGCCCGGCCCCGGCCCCGGCGCCGCCCGCCGCTCACCGCCAGCTCCTGCTTGCGCTTCACCAGCTCGGCCAGCTCCCGGCGGGTGTCGGGGATCTGCGGGGGGCCGCCGGCCTTGGCGTGCAGCGCGGCCATGGCGGCGGCGGCGGCCTGCGCGGGGCGGGGCGCGGCGGCGGCGGCTGCGCTGCCGGGAGGGGCCGCCGGGGGCAGCGCCGAGCCCGGCCCGGCCCCGCCGCTCCGCTGCGCCCGCCCGGCCCCGCGGGCTGTCCCCCGCCCCGTGCCGCCGCATCGCTCGGTCGCCCCGCGGCCAGCCCGCCGCGCCCGCGGGCCGGGGGCCCGGCGCCCCGCAGCAGCGAGGCCGGGAACCTCTTCGCTGAAAGAAGGCCACAAACCCCGAGGCCCCGGCCCAGGCGCCGCGCTGGCTGCCGCGGGGCGGCCTCGACTTCCGCCGCCCGCGGCCCCGGCCCGCCGCCCCTTGCCGGTACCGGACGGGTAACGGCCCAGCGGGGAGCGCGACCGCGGGGCCGGCCCGGCCCGTTCTGCCGCTCTCGGGGTTTCGCTCCTCCTCAGCGGGGCCCCGGCTGAGAGCGGCCGCGGAGGGTCCCGCGGCGGGGCCGGGCACAAAACCGGGACAAATCCGACGGAGTTCGGGGTCTCGCCGAGGCAGGGCGGTGTTTTGTCTCCCTCTTCCACCGCAGCCGCACGCGTCCCAGCTCCGCGCCTCCTCGTTGTGGGAAAACAGCCCGTTCAAAACTGGTCATTTCGACTTTGTGCACGTTTGCCCGATTCATTCAAACTCTTCTTAGCCAGCTTCAAGCTCCTGTTACATGCGTTAGACTAAACCCGAGGGGCCGGTGTGCCCTTCCACGGTACTGATCATCGCACAGCGATTTCGTATTCCTAGCATCAACCTGCCCCATCGGGCAAGCGGCCTGCAGGCAGAACAAGCCACCTGGGCCACGCTCAGGTCAGAAAGGTGGGAGCAGAGGGGCGCGGTACGAACCCTGGCACCCATCCCTCCACACTCACAGCCTCTCAAGTACACAAATCATGCCATTTCTTTTGACTTATTTGGTGTCCTTAATACCAAAATGAGCACTGAAAGTTCATCTCTTTCAAGGAACATAAAGGAAAAAAAAAAGGACACTAGAAAAATATGGCAACTAAAAGTAATTAGGGCTAAATTTACAAATTCTTTATTTAAAAACCCCTAGAGTATATATAAAGGAGATCCTCCTAATCAAAACTCATTCTACCTACTGTTTGAAAACCTACATCAATGCCCCATATTTACACCATAAATGTTCTAGCCTGTGTATACAATACGCAACACTTGTATACACAATGTATGTACACAGCAGGTATGAACAGCTTGTGACCACAGAACAAACATCCAGGCAAATTAGTAAACAGTGTGGAAAATATACATTTCTTATACCATAAAGCAATGGGGAGAAGACATCCACAAATATGCAAGACGCAAGTACTTTCAGTGAGTGGAATTGTTTTTTCTCTTCCTAAAGCATTGTTTTCTTTTACAGGGGAGAAGACTATTTTAAACAAGTGACTTGTGTAACTTTTTATAAAAAGAAAACTTAAATAGTGCAAACTCTGGCTAAAACGTGTCACCACATAAAAGGTATCTATGCGTAATACAAACAAAACAAGGAGGAGTTATTCATGGGGCAGGGGTGGTATCAGAAACAATGGCCCCAGCTTTAGACCCGGACACTCAACATCCAGTAACAGTTTCAGCATTGCATGTTGGAACACGTACTGGGCAGACACCAACCTAGACCTCAGCCCCAAATCACAATACCATCACCTAAAATCCCAGAAGCGTTTAACTTCTATTTCAAATTACCTTGTTAATTTTCAGCTAGTGTATTCCAGTGAAATGCCCCTCCCTGACAGATATCACAAGGCAAACTAACTACCCAAAACATACAAATACAAGAGGGGCTTTGCAACATTTCCACCTTTTTAGTAGCGAGGCTGGTAAATTCTCCTGTCTAGAACTCGTAACAGGCAAAGGAATTTGGCAAACTCTGCCAAACGAGACATGTTACAAAATGCATTGGGTTACTTTCTAACTAATATTTCAGTTAAGTAGCATTTTCAAAGGGCTATGACAAAACAGTTAATAAAAATAATTTTAAATATGCCAGCTGTGTTTTATATCGTTTCCTAGAAGAGGACAGTCTTTCAATGTTTGTTGAGTATTTCGGGCATCAGAGCTTTCACATTCAGGTGATCTTTTGCTTGTCAGGGGAAAAAAAAGCGGGGAAAAAAAACCAAGCTGTATTTCCTGATATGCAGAACTATCAAAGATGAATAATCAGTTAAGTCCCCTAAAATAAACCACAAGAACAGATCAGCAACAGAAAATGGACTTTAAGGCAGTAAGAGGCATCTGTGCTGCGATGCTCCAATGTTTACATCCCAATGCATGTTCAACTACAAAGAATTTCTCTCCCCTGCCCCCCCAACATCCTCCTCATCTGTTAACTGTCAGACTCTTCCTCCTTCTCCTCCTCATCATCATCGTCCTTTGCGTTGGCCTCAGATTTATCTGAAGATTCATGGAGAAGAACATATTCCCTGCTACTGAACCCAAACTTCAGTACATCCTTTTCCTTTAGTTCATAATAACGCTGAGGTTCAATCCGCTGGTTATTTAGAAAAGTGCCGTTCCCAGAGCCCAGGTCGATGATGTAGGGCCTTACTCTGCGGCCAACAGTACCATCGGCACGAGTGTACTCCACAAGCCTAGCAAAACAAAAAACACTCTTTCAATCACAACAGCGAGAGACAGAAAAGGTACTCCAAAAACAGACGGGTTTTCCAACACATGAGCCCCAGTGCAGTTAATACTTAGCTGTACTTGCAGAGATCTGAACAAGTCTGATGAGAGCAACGAGAAAACTGCGTGAGATTCTGACAGACTGCATTACCTTCTAAAACGTCTGATGATATAACACAGTAATTCCTACAACAGAACAGATGGCTGTTCCCTAAGAGAGCATCTTTGTCTTCAGCAGCAGGCAACCCCTGCTGCTTCAGAGGAGATCAGCAGACTTTGTTGTGAAAGACCAAATGAAAAAATACTCTCCTTGAAATACTTTTACTGCCAATTACACCTGCTGGTTTATTCCAATTCAGACACACACACAGTTCTGTGTTTAACCCTGCTGTGTTATTTGTCTTACTAAAAGGCTGCTTGTGGTTAAATGAGAGGAATTACAGATATTTTTGATTACTGCTAGGATGATATGCAGCAGTCAAACATAAATTCCACTTCTCTCTAATGTACTTACAGCAAATTCAACTTGCATATCCAGGGTTTTTTTGTTTGTTTGTTTTCTTCAGAAGTTCCTGAATAATCCTGTTTCACCAGCAGGCAGAGTAATACTTACCGGTACTGAAACACAGCATGCTGCTTTGAGCAGGAGGGGTGGTCAATTGGAATATCTGCGATTCTGCGGTGCCTGCCCAGAAGATAAGCACTCTGCCTGTGAATGTACATGACGGGGAGAAACTCATCGTTTTTGAAAGGATAGAGGCGCCATCGCTTCTTCGGAATCCGAGCTTCGGGGGGCTCGCTGTACTTAATCACAACACCTCGGAAAGTGTTGGTATCCTCTAGAAGCGCACCAGACAGTTCAAAGCTTGGCTTCTCTTTGTTTATAGAAGCTTTTTCTTTAGGTTTTTTATCAGATTGCCCGAGTTCTGGATTCTGGTCAACACCGCTGCCTTCATTATTTTGTCGATGTTCTCGTCTTCTCTCATTATAAAACTCCCTTTCTGCTTGCTGCTCACGGATGTTCTGAACATCCCTCTCTCGCTCGTGGCCTCGACCTCCAGGCCTTTCGTTTGGATTCTTCCTTCTGTCTGAGTGGTCTCTGTGTCTATCTCTGTCACCACTTCTCTCTCTCCTGTGTTCTTGTTCTGATGGGTGTCTCTGCTTTCGCTCCTCGTTTCCTCTACGACAATGATCATCTCGCTCCTGTAATGAAGAATCGCTTACAGTGACGTATTCAGAATTAGAATGAAAGAGCAGTGAGTCTACCTCAGCTTTTAAGAAAATCACAATCCTACACATGGAAAACGCGTACTCGGACATGTTGTGTGCAGATCTAACACAAAGTGAGAGAAACTTATTTCCTTGCCAAACTATTTGGATCCCTACAATTTGCACAGAACAAAGCAAGATCAATAAACAGCGCGATGCATCATCTGCTCTGGGCATGTGAAGAAGCTTGCAGGGACAGCCTGCCTAAGTGGCAAAGTTCACACACACCTGCGAACACCCAGTCACTTACGGCAAAGCCTGAGCTGGGCAGCACGAGCTGTTAAACTACCAAGACCCCCCTCTTCCCAACACGCCACGCCACAAGGACTAGAAGAAAATACTCGCCAGGTGAGAAGTCGTTTTTCGTACCTCGGACGGCCGACTCCCACAGGAACAGCTGGCGCAGCGGAGCCAGGGAGCGTGCAAGGCCCCGCCAACACCTCCGCGGGCAGGACCGGGCCTCGTTGCTACCGACAACGCGATTTACCTGCTTCACCTTCACGGCGGCGTGGTGCGGGCTGCGGCTCCTCCTGCCGCGCGGGGACCGGCTCCTCCGCCCGGACCTGCTCTTCCTCTTGGGCGACCTCGAAAACAACGAGAGCAGGGGTGAGCTGCGGAGCCGCGGCCGGGCCGGGCGCAGCGCGGGGCCCGCAGCCGCCGGGCCGCCCTACCTGCTGCTCCTTCCGCGGCTGCCCTGGCGCGGCCCGGCCGGGCCCCGCCGCTCCTCGGCCGGCGGCGACTGGCTGCCCCGCGCCGAGCGGGAGGTGGAGCGCCGGGGGCTCCGCTTCTCGGCCTTCACCGCCACCTCCCGCCGCCGCCGCTCGGCCGCCGCCTCCATGGCGCCGCCGGCCGCCACAAAGGGAAGTGCGCGCCGCTTCCGGCCCGCGCGCCGCCACCCGGAAGCACTTCCTCCGGGGACGCGCCGCGGCGGCGGCAACCGGCACCACCCTGGTGCTCCTCTGCGCCTGCGCAGGGGCGCGCCCGGCCCGCGCATGCGCCCCCCGCACAGCGTCCGGAGCCGTCGCCATGGCGACAACGGCCGCGGCCGCCATGATCCCGCCGCCGGACTCGCTGCTGCGGTACAACCCGCCGGTGCTCGTCAGCCGCCGCACGGAGAAGCGCTCCCCCGGGGTGAGCGGGGCCGGGCGGGCCGGGGCGCCCGCGGGCTGCGCGCCGCCCGCACCTACCGCGCTCTGCTCTCTTCGCAGGCCCGCCCGCTGAAGGGGACCCCGCCGCCGCCCGCCCCCGCGGGCCCTGTCCCGCCGCCGCCCCGGACGGCGGCCGCCGCCGAGTCCGCGAAGCAGCCGCAGGAGATCCTCAACGCCATCCTGCCGCCGCGGTGAGCGGGGCCGGGCCCACCCGCGCCTGGCAGCGCCTGGCCGGGCCCGCGGGGCGCCCGGTAACGCCCGGTGCTTCTCGTGGCAGGGAGTGGGAGGAGGAGAACCAGCGGTGGGTGCAGGAGGTGTCCAGCGCGCCCAGCAGCCGCCTGGACGTCGTCCACCTGCAGGAGCAGCTGGACCTGCGGCTGCAGCAGAGGCAGGCGCGGGAGACCGGCATCTGCCCCGTGCGCCGGGAGCTCTACTCGCAGTGCTTCGGTCAGTGCCCAGCCAGCAAAGGCAAAAAGCATTGCTCCTCGCCCTCTCCCCGCGGGCTGGGGCTCCCAAAGACGTGTCCCCGGCAGCGCTCCTCTTTCCAGAGGGTTTAACACAGGGCAGGGCTGCGGGGTGCTGGCAAGGGAGGCTCTGCGGGGCAAGGGTTGCTCTGCCAGCAGCCGCACCGCACTTGCCCTCCCTGTCGGCCTCCAGCTCTCAGTGCTCTGCAGATCAGACTGGCGTGGCCGTTAACGCCTGCCTAAGCTGTCAGCTCTTACACGGAGCGTTTCACAGCATCTGACACGCAAAAGACGTGTGGTAAAGGTATGCTTACACATACATAATAGTAAAAGATGCAAAGAAGCTTAAAATTCTCTTAGTTGTACTTGACCCCAACAGTTAATTTAAAAAACTTAAAACACTGTATAACTGTTAAGTACTCTTACACTCTCTGATGAGATGGTGTAAGAGATTTCATTGGTTTGAGGACAATTCTTCTGGAGGCTCTTGACTCTCCTGGAGGCTTCCTGATAACTGCAAAAAATTATTACAAATTTTTTGGTATTTGCTTTAGTGGATCAGTATCACTGTTGTTACCATAGGTTCTGTACCACCACTCCGCTTTTATTTGCTAGCACTTGATGCTATAGCTGTAATGTAGCAAAAAAAAAAAAAAATGGTGACTATCTCTAGTTTGTGGTGAGACAGAGATAGATACCTATTATCTCTAGGGAAAAGCAAGCAGCTCTGGACCCAGTGTATATCCAGCATTCCCAGATAAATGTACAGTAGCTTCTCTAACTAAATTTTGTACCCTTTCTTTAAAGATGAATTGATCCGTGAAACTACAATTAACTGTGCAGAGCGAGGACTGTTGCTGCTTCGAGTCAGGGATGAAATCCAAATGACAATTGCTGCTTATCAGACGTTGTACGAAAGCAGTGTTGCATTTGGCATGCGGAAGGCACTACAAGCTGAGCAAGGCAAATCTGACATGGAAAAAAGAGTAAGTTGGGCTGTTAATCCCATAATGTAGTTTTCTGCACATGATAGAGCATAAGGATATTACATACAAAATTTTATACGAAACCAGTTATTTCTATTTCCACTGGATGGCAGTAAAGGTCATCAAAAGACTTGTCCTACTGTGTTCCTAGGGCTTAATTGCACTTCATGAATTATCTGCTATTATATCTGGAACACTTTAAAGACTGTACAACATACAACTTTGTCCCATCTCAACTGAAAATTATTAACAAACAAAAACTTGAGAGATCTATACTCTTTTCCAAGATTGCAGAGCTAGAAGAGGAAAAGCGGGAGTTGGAAAGACAAGTGAATGAAGAGAAAGCTAAATGTGAAGCTATTGAAAAACGTGAAAATGAAAAGCGACAGATAGAAGAGAAGAAACACACTGAAGAGGTTCAGTTCCTGAAACGAACAAATCAACAGCTGAAGGTTAGTAAAAAAAGGCAATTCCAAATAGTAATGATAAAACTTCTCATTTTGTAATTAGATATAATTTTCTCCTTACAGTTTTAGAAGTGTTACATTTATGATGCATTTGTATTAACGTTCCGCTTTCTTTAAATTCTCAACGAAACAGGAAAATAGTGCTTTTGCATTCTCTACTTCCTTGCTCAGCCAGTAATTGGTCATTACTAGTAAACCTGATGATGCAAACAGCAGGTCAGATTAATTGAATTTTAGTCATACACACATTTGCCAGGAAGAGATCAGAATTTGTTCAGAAAATGATGAATTGTTGTAGTCAGCTGGAGAAGAGCAGATGCATGCAGCTGAACTCCAAATGCAGAGGCTTCAAACTTGACTGATGCCCCAGCAATCTATTTCTGCATAACTTGATTGTAAGGTTACAATAGTTAGCACCCCTTCTCAACTACAAAATAGAAAATCTAGTGAAGGCAATTAAGATGTTTTGTTTCTTTGCTGCTGGCCATTACAGTTGACTCCCTGATAACAAGACACACCATTTAACATTAAATATTACCTAATAAGAACAATTGTGCAGTTATGCAGTAGGGAATGCATAATTACAGGAGTAATTTTGTGCATGCTGCTTTGCTGTTGAAAGGAAAAATGCCACATCTCTCGAGTAAAGAAAAAATAAAAAATAAACAATGTTAAATGTTTCTGGCTACAGCTAAAAACATTTCCTTTACACCGAGCTGCTTTCCTTATCTTCACTGTTCCTACAGTTTCTCCTTTCTAACCCAGTAATGTCTTCAGGCCGTCTTGAAATGTTTTAGGGCACAAAATGGAGTAACTGTTAGATCAAATATGTGTTGCCACTGAATCCGTGTTCCTTCCTTGAAGTACAAGTGTTCTAACAGCTGTGTGTATACCACTGTTGTAGTTTATTTTGATGGTAGCTCTAGGAAGAGGACAATCTAGGAGTCCTGGAAGCTTCATGCACTACACGCTCCCTAAGCATAGGTAGCTCTCTGATCAATCTACTAATTGGGCGTCAAGTTGTCTCAGGAACTGAAAAACTTGCTGTTCCCAGCTACTTTTGTCCCAGAGTCAGAGTTTGTGTTCCAAACGCTAGAGAGCCAAGTATTTAATTTAGCTAACACAGTCCAGCCTGAAATGAGAGAATTCAGACCACTGTTTCAACAGCTTTCATTTAATTTCCTCTTCAATGCTTTACATTATAAAGTGAGTCTTTCATTGTATGGAACCAAGGCCAGCTCTTTTCTTCTCAGAATGCAACAAGTGTGTATGCCAAGAATGAAAAGCTAATTTATAAAACATGTAGTAGGGAATGGAATGGCTAGGGAAAAAAACCCTGGCCTGCTTCTCTTGAAGTATTGCAGCATCCCTCAGCTCCTCGCTTTGAATATCTAACAGACCATTTATCACTTTACAGCAACGCGGGTTTATTTTTTAGGTTGAATCTAATTTGACTTACTGTCTCATTTGTTTTTCAGGCCCAACTTGAAAGCATCGTTGCACCAAATAAGTAGATTTTTTGTGGTCCTCCAGGCAGTGCTCAGAAGAGCTGTCAGAGCAAGAAGTTTGCAATTAGTGACAAAGATTTGTCTTCATAAAACAATCTTGAATTTTCACTTACCGGTAACTGAAAGCAGCATAATTGTGTTGTTTCTTCCTTTTCTCTTGAAGAATTGAAATTCAGGAGCTTCATTAATTACTGCACCCTCTTTCAATGCAGTCTCAGCATTCAGCTCCTTGACTAGTGAACCTGTCTGGGACTTGTCTGTTGGTAATATGCTAGATGACCTTCAAAGCAATAAACTAATAAACGTTTTTATATGCAAGCATCTCTGTAATATTACTACTTGGAAAATGTTACAGAAAATTCAGAAATAATATATGAAGTATCTACAATAAATATAAGTCACATTCACTAAGAATCAAATTGCAGGTAATTCTTGGATAGGTCTTTGGAGGGTATTTCCTTGAGTACATGCAAGTTGGTGTTAATTGTACATCAAAATCCCTTGTCAGAACCGTTAGTAGTAACCTGGGATGAGCAATACCAAAGCTCTCTACGTGGTTATTTCTGATGAAGCAAGAGGAAACAGCCTCAAGTTGCACCACGGGAGGTTTAGATTGGATATTAGGAAAAATTTCTTCACCGAAAAGGTTGTCAAGCATTGGAACAGGCTGCCCAGGGAAGTGGTTGAGTCACCATCCCTGGAGGTGTTTAAAAGACGTGTAGACGTGGTGCCTGGGGACATGGTTTAGTGGTGGACTTGGCAGTGCTGGGTTAATGGTTGGACTCTGTGATCTCAACAGTCTTTTCCAAGCTAAATGATTCTGTGATTCTGTGATAGGGGTATGATACCATTCCAAGCATCACTGCTCAGTGGAAGCAAATGAAATCTTTACTTGAGGTACCTGCGTAACTAGCTGGCTATACACAGCAAGCAGACATGGGAAAGATAATTCACTGTAGTCATATGAAAAGCTTCATAAAGCTAATTTCCAGAAAAAAAAAAACCCAAACCACCACCACTGAATAAGACTTCAGGATATGTTTTGCCAACGCACTGTTTACTGGCCTTAGATGGTGATGTGGAAACACCATGATCTCCAACTGCATAAAGAACTTTCAGATGATGCAGAAACAAAGAGTGAGATGCTACTCCTGGGAACAAGAAAGACAAGTCAAACTAGGCTTTGAATGGGAACTACAAGTTTTATATTAAAAAAAGCCACTGCATACTAGAGCTGTTTTATGTAAAATTTAATAGAATAAGCAGTTATTGCTTATGTTTGTATTTTTTGTGCTTTGATCTTTGTCCCTCCAAGCCAGTTTTTTTCTTGTTCTTATTCTTATTTTTCACGTTGTGAGTTTCATAATACCGGACTCCTACTTTCTTGGACCGCTGCTGCCTCTCAGCTCGTCTTCTCTGTAAATACACACAAAACACATTAGCGAATCCACAGTATCCATAGCCTGAATTTGTTTGCATTCTTTCAAATGTTGTTCACTTTGCATTCCACAAGTCTTAAGTAAAATAAATAATTTCAAACAAAACATTACTGATGTGAATATATGGACATCTATATGGAATCCACGCATCCATGCTCTTAAAATGTTACAAAGGAAGATACGCTTTAGTCTTTACAAGAGTAGTAAACAAGATACAAGAAGCAACCTGATGTGCACAGTCACCCAAGAGGTCTTTAACAGAAGATGTGACAGAACATTCATAAACAGAATCCAGCCTTCCGCTCCCCTCTGACAGTCCCAACAGTCCACAGCAAGGGTCCAAAAAGCCCTCGCTGTGCAAGTTTGCTTACAGATCACTTTCAAAGTCCTACAGACAGACTATTTGACTTGGTATTTAAGTTATTCTAGAAGAATTGTTTAGACTTGACCAACATGAACAGAAAGTAGCAGCAGCAGCAGCTCTCTTTGAAGACAGAACAGTACTGCCCATCTAGTTCTAAATTCTCCCCATCTCCCAGCATTTAGACCCCTGCTCTCTTAACAACATCAGTGGGCAAGCTAACGCTGAAAGCGGAACAGTTACCGCAAAGGATTCTCCCCTTAACAGTCTTTCTGTCATGGTTACCTGCTGGACCCTTTTATGGGTCCATGCTCAGCTGGAACATGCTACTGTCACATCTCACGTCAGCAGCGAGTCACCCTGTCTTCACATGTCCTCTACCTCAGCTACAGTCCCTGCGCTCTCTCCCTCTTACTAGCGCCCAGTCTCAAAGCTTTTAAGTGACAATGGGCAATATATATATAAAAAAAGCCAGCTCTATTACTCTGCTCATTTGTTTTACTACAAGAAATCACACTTACTTCTTTGGATGTAAGTTTCTTGCAAGGCTGTTTACCCAAATGGTCATCATCATCATCATCATCTTCTGCTTTCCTTTTTCTTTTCTTCTCTGTGCTGCCTGCAAACAGCAGAGATCACATATTCGGGCATCTTCCAAAACACCCATCTGTTTGCAGAACTTAAGACTGGGGTCACCATCCCATCTACTTCAGCAAGGCGTTCCTTTAGTCATCTTTTAATAGCTTCTACCAAAACAACATGCATGTTCCTTACCAGAGAATCCCTTGCTATTACTATGAAAACTGCTCTTGAGAAGCAGATTGCTTAAAGCCTCATGCAAGTCCAGAAGAATTTCATAGGCTTGTCAGAAAAGGGTTCTCCCACATGATTTTGCCCTTAATCAAACTTACTATGGAAACTGAAGCCACAGACTCTTGAAGTCACCACAGTAAAACCTATAGCCTGAAGTAGCTCTGTGCTTTTATAATGTCGTAAAACCCTTCCACTCCCTTCTGTGTAATATTACACCATGTGGAGCAGAAGTTGCTCAGACTGCAATCTGCCCATAGCACCATTCTTTTGGAAATACAACATTTGCCTTCACTTTATCCTCACTCACTAGCACTTTACCCTCACTCTCTTACTATACAGACAGGTGTTCTACAGAAGGGCTACAGCAAGGTCATGAGGCAGCTCTTAGGTTAGCTATGGAAGTATTTAAATAGCGTTAGGGGAAAAAGAACTTGCGATCAGGAGCTAACGAATGCTTCTCCCCCTAACTCCCTCTCTTCTCTTGCTTATGGGATTCCCAAACGTAGATTAAGAACATCTACTAATCTTATTTTACCTCTGTCTTCAGTTTCTTTGGGTTCTTCAGACTTCTGCATGGATTTTGCAAACACTTTTTCACTCAGCTGCTTAGGGATTCTACAAAAGATAAAATAAGCAATAAAAGAATGTCGTAACACAAAATGTAGCCATCTCCAAGAAGTGATCAGTCTCCAATAGATCCCAGTAGCCTGTCAGCAGCAAAGCCACAGCTTTGCACCTAAAAAACGTATTAGAGTAACCTTGTCTCTGGAGTTACTGGGCTTGTGCGCTGCACAAAGGGACAAAATGTAACACTTAACCTTGAAATGTTAGTCCTCACAAAGCTGGTGGATGAGCTTTGCTAAAACTGGGCCTGCTATATGAGCTAGGATACTCTTGTACATGCATGGAGACCCAGTTGGCATATCCAGGTAGGACATTAGCCTTGGTACTGCTCAAGAAAGAACCCAACATCAAGGAGAGATGTAATACTGCTACTCAGAATACCAACAGATTTCTAATCCATAGCTTTCCAAAAGTGACAACATTTTTAGTTATGCTGGTAAACAGGACTTCTTGGAATAATCTTTCAAAAACAAACTGCTGCATAGCCAAAGTTCAAATATTTATGGCTAAACTAGATAAGCTGTGGCAACTTGGGTGTGGCAACACAGCGGAACCAGTCAAGCAAATTATGGAGTGAAACTACAGCAGAACCACATTAACCCTTTCCCCCCCTGCAAAATATTTCAGTCACTGAACAGATTCAGATACCTTATTGCTGAGAATCTCTTTGCTTTGGCTTTATCCAGAAATTTTTTGTATTTTGCAATCTTCTCCTCCAAAGCCTTAAGAACTGCCTTAGAGCTCTCCCTGGCACCTGGTACGGCCAACTGAGATTCCTCCTCTACTGAATCTTGATGTTGCTCATTTTCCTCTTTCTCCTCTTCCTGCTCCTCCTCTCCAGAAGAATCACTGTCTGTTTCATCAAAGCCTGGCACATCTACAGGAACCAGGTCTTCTTCTGAGAACTGAGGTGCCACATTAATCCTCCCAAAGTTCTGCCGAACATGTGACATGAGTTGCTTAATTTCAGTGTCTGTATTATTCTTCTCTTCTGGTGGCTCCACACTTGATGCTACCAACTCGGAAATTTTCTCCTCATTGTTATCTTGGCTTGATGTCATAGTTACTTCCAAAGCAGGAGGCTACACGAAAGAATGTCATGGATATATTATCTAAGAAGTCTGTCCCATCTTCTCTGAGAGCAATTTCCATTTTATCTCTTTGGAAAAAGTCTAAGATGACAGGCTAACGATGTGATAATTACTGACATTCTGGTAGTCGGATGATTGTAAAATGGCTCAGACATCTCTGTGAAGAGCATTGCTACCTGCTCCTCACCAAATTCAAGTGAGTGTCACCTGAATCACCAGACTCGGGCAGAGCCCAAGACGTGCACTGCCCAAGTTACATGGCACTCTGGGAAAAACAACAGTGAATACCATTAGGAAAACCGAATAATATGTGAGAAGAGGCACGAGCATCACATTCTCACCTGAGGACCTGTTTCTGCATTCGGTGGCTTCACAAAGAATGGAATTCTGCCTCTCTGCCAGTCATTGAGAACCATCTTGCTCACGGTTTGCATGTCAGGTTCACCACCCTAAAAGAATCCAGTAACAATTTATGTCCACGTTTGCAGGGCACACCACCTTTCTATTACCTGTAAGCAACAGAAACATTCATATTTCCCGTGTTCAGTAACAGGCGACATGCTCTTCCAGTCTGCAAATGCAGAAAATTGTCACACCTTCAGCAGTTTTCCAGTCCTAGAAGCAAGTTTCTCAAGGAAGTCTTCTGTATCCTTCCAGGAATCAATTTTGTACGTCTTTCTGATGTACTCTGGTTTGGCTCTTTCCAGCACGGCACTAATATGATCTTCAGGGCTCTTAATCTTTTCAACTTGAACCTGAAAACGAATGGTAGAATATCAACCCTTTGGAAAGTGTGCATTCCTTTCTTTGAACCCATCATGTTAACAACAGCAAAGATTTTCCAGCATGTAGTGCAGATACATACCACACCCTTCAGCACAATGTCTGTTTCTGTGTCTCCAGATGGATAAACTACACCTGGGCAGTCAATGAGAAAAATCCGCCGCATCAAGGTTATGTATTGCCACACCTGAAAGAGATCAGTAGTTCCCCATGTTACCTCCTTCCACAAGACAGCCCTCTGTTCTGCTTTTTAAATGCACAGTTCTAATACACAGGAGTCATCCTAGGAACTTGGTATTAACACACAGAAACAGAATATAACTTGGCATTTTTGTTAGCTAGCCAAGACGTTTCGCACCTTGCTCCTTCTGTATCAGCCAATGCTATCCCTAAGGTTTTGTATCAAACTACTAACTCACAGGATCAAGGAGAAGAAACAACAATCACGACAAACTCCAATGTTCTGTGGTTTTCCTCTTCCATGATCCTTAACTTTAGTGATATTTAGGAGTAAAATGAACAGGCTAGCAAAAAAGATTCCTGTAACTTTGTCTTCTTGTTTACTGTCACATTCTTGAAGAACAGAGTTAGAAAACCAGCACTAACACAGCCTGATGACACAAATATACCCAATCATTTGATTTGGGAAAGCGCAGACACTGAGTCAGGGCAGCTAAGCATTCAGATCACAGCGCTACAGTACAGGTGGAGTGGGAACTCAGGAATGCTTCCAGTAGCAGTGCTTCAGAGCAATGCCTATCGATCAGGCACTCCTCAGACTCAGGGTCACATAGCCTGTACAGTCAAGTGCTAGATTTGAAAGTGTCATTGAGCTAATTTTACATGAATTCTGCCTTTGACAATGCACTGACATAATTAATTTTTATCTTTAATGTAGGAATCTCTTCCTACCTTTGTTTCACCTGCAATAGGGGCCACATTGCAGACCTTCTTAGACCTTAACGTATTGATCACTGAGCTTTTGCCAACGTTCGGATAACCAATGAAACCCACGCTGATCTGTTTCTTGTCAGAGTGTAACTGTTAAGAAATAAAACATCTTTTTAACACCTCGTAGAGAAACACAAAATTACTACTACAGTTCTGAACATTTGAGCAGCTACTGTTCTCACTATATTGGAAAGCAAAGGGGACTCCAAAGTACCAAAAAATGAGATCAGCTCTTTTCTATCAGGAGAAATGTATAAGGGTACAACCAACTTGCCATCCAAGAACCCCAAGCATTGAAGAAAATATTTGCTACTTCAAAAGGAAGATGTGAACCCCTCACATTCCTTGTTGCTCTAAAATTACTTGTGAATGCCTTATTTAGAAACTGTTTAGGTTGAGAAACCAAGCAAATACAAACAGTAGCTGGGGACAGAATACAGATGTGGCTTGAAGAGACAGTAACTAATCTGAAGGCAATAGAAGGTGCCTTTCTTGGAAAAATGAAGACACTTAAAAGGAGAATACCTTAATAGAATATGCATACATACAGGACATAAACAGGTGTGAAATATGGTCCTTTCTTCTACACATTCAAATGAGACCTAGGAGTGTTAATGGGATACTCTGTCTACAAGAAACCTAGGCCAGAGACTGATGGTCAAATCCACTCTTTCCAGATCTCCTCAGTTTGACAACCATTTTGAATATATTTGAAGAAATATTTTCCAGAAGGGAGATTTATTGATGGAGTCGTTTGCTGACAGAATGGCCACAGGAAAGTGTACGAACCCCAAACATTAACGGAACAGAAGACTCCATACTAAACACCCCCACTCCCCCAAACAACAATACAAATCCCCAAAATTGCTCTGTACCTTTCCAAACTGCCTTAAAAGCTGTATGAAAGCACCTTTGCCAAAAGGGTTTGTGAGGCTGGCATGAAAAGCCAGTGTTGGATACTCCTGGGAAAGGACAGCAACCCAGCGCTTCTAAAGAGGAAAATATTACTGGGTTAGGGATCCTGTGCTGCGGAGGTGGTGAAACAATCTGCTTATGAGCAGAAGTACACAGCATCTTCACTCGGGTCACAAATGCAACTGTCTATGAAAATCGCTATGCAAGAACCTTTGAAGCATTTCACCAACCCAATAGCTAAAAGGACTGAGTATTGTTTTTATAAAAGACAAACAATTTCCCAAAAACGCCTTCACTGCTAGCTAAAACTAATTAGTTTAACAATATAAAGCAAACCAGCTGTGGTGGATACGGATCTTAAGCGTACTAACATTTAGCATACTCTGGAGACATCAGCTGAACTGTTAAATCCAGACAGAGGAAGTAGAGAATTTGTGGCTGGTGAGTGTTGCTCAACTCAGCCAAACTTGGACAGATTTACATTGTAATTGTTACTTTTATAGCAGGCAAGCAGAGAGTTCCCATTGACCCAGTTACATTATGCCCTTTGAGACCAGCATGAAGACTGGCAACAGAATTAAAGCACAGGCTACAAAAGGAACAAAGAAGGTCCAAGGAACAACAAGCAGGATCGTGCTTACAGTAGCCCAGGTAGGAACAAGATCACACTTGTTCAGGACAAAAATGAGATGTTTCCAGTGTTTCTCCTTTTTAAGATAAGATTCCACATGAGGGGAGCGAGTACCCATGGGATCCCTGGCATCAAGAACTTGAACAACAACATCTGATGAGTCTATCACCTGAAAAAAAATCACACAGAAGGAAAGGATTTTACGGAAAGTAAGACATCTATACCTCCAAAATGAAAACTAGTAATTTTCTGAACTACACCCTTAATTTAAAAACCTTGTATCCTTCACGAACAACTGTTACTTCCCATAAACTAGTAAAGCTCAGACTACTATCCATTGATCCTCCACTCTCTCTTCCGCTAACTCCCCTCCACATTCAGGCTGGACAGCTGAATAGCTTTTACCTGTCCTTAGGCACCAGGAAGATGCTTGTAGCACTTGGGAAAGAAAACAGTGCACCCAGACAGGAAAATTAATTGCTTCAGTAGACAAAAACAATGTTCGCCATCCATTCTGCAGCAATTCAATTCTGCCATTTCATAAAGGATCAGGATATAAAGTATGTTTTCTGGATCAATATGAAACACACAACCAAGTAGGAACCTGCTGTTAGTCCACTAAGCATTTACAGCAGGGAGCTGTCATTTTATGACTTGCTTCAAGCCAAGCGAATTTGTTTCACAGCTATTTCCTGCATTTTTGGCAGCATCTTACCAAAATCTGTTTTGCTCTAGCGTTCCCAGTGCTTTTAGATCTAAATGAAAAGGTTTTAAGCTACATTTGGAAATTCAGAGCAAAAAGTCAAGCAATTTCACACCTAACAGTCACTGAGTGCACACAAACTGCTCTAACAACCCTAATTCATTCTCAGTCTCCATTCCTCTAGCAGTCAAGGTGACTCGCAGGGAACCGAGGGTCAGAGGCCTCCAAAGACAACCCTATCAACATGCCAGATGTTTTTAGCCTAAAGAAACTTAGGGGCCTCTGACTGGTTTATTTGTGGTGAAGCCCCAGGAATCTAAGAGCAGCTAATACCTTCGCTCTACCAGTCCATCTCTAGATCATATAATTTAAGGATGTTTGTTCCAGTGGGATAAGAGCTCAAGAATCAAGCTCAGTCAGGCAGAGATTTGAAAATGAATCTCTGCTCTCTTCTACAGCTGGCTTTTTCTGTTCCCATTTATGTACCGTATCAGGACCAAAAAAAGGGTGCATGGTTTCAAGTCAGTCAGTTCAACTAGGCTGACAGGAAAGCAGGCAAGCGAATGACAAACTCAGGACATCTCTGCATGAAGAAAGTCACTGTCTTAATGTTTCTAAGAAACTTCACAGCAAATTCAATTGTATTAAAGCTTCTCTAACAGAGCAATAAACGGTTTTCAGAGCTTTTCTGATTATTGCTGTATGGGATTTCCAATGCTGTGCTGAAGCACCTGACTTTGTAAAGGCTGATAGACATGACTCTGCTGCAAATTATAAGCGTTGCTTACCTTGTAGAGCTCACCCCAGATTCTTTTGGACTGTCCTTTCTTATATATTTCCTCTTGTGCTTCATCCCTGGAAGTGGATTACCAGAGACATCAGTAACCACAATAGCAGGGTTACAGTATTGTCTTCTCTAAAGCCATTTAGCCATTTATAGACAAAAGAGGAGATGAGGCCCAAGAAACAGACAGCTGGGATTTAGCCCCCGTCCTCAGCCTTCAATCTACCCATTTGCAGAAAGGTCATACGAACATGTGCCCTTTCAAAGATTCCTATCTGCCCGCAGTCAGTTCCCTATCTAACCCAAAACGTGAGTTTGGAGATATTCTGACATGCAACAGAAAACGAACTATGAATAAAGACAGAAGGATCCCATGGAGGCATGGGATTAAATACATAGGGACAAAACAGGATTAAAAAAATCCCAAATTCAGCTAATTTCACTTCCCTTACTCCTCACAGAATAACAGCATTGATGGATGTAATAGATACTACTTTAAAATGTAAACAATGAATAATTTCTCCTTTCTATTTACCTTACACCAGTGTCTTCTGTCACCAGGTCTCGGTCCTTGCCCTGATCATAAGATCCTGATGAGGCTTCAGCATTCTCCACCAGAGACTGCACATCACTTGCAGAAAGATTTGGTCTTTTCCTCTGTGATTTGGGGCCAAATGTTGTTTCAAATGTTTCTGTGTCAAGAATGTGAACTCTGGAGGTCTAAGGAAAAACAGCTTGGTAAAAAAACCACAAACACTGTTTTTTCCACTCTCATGACACGCAGTGTACAAGACCTTAGTTCAGCGGAACTCTGCAACCTGTGACAAGAGTTACAGGCGCCTTCCTAACAATGTTTGAGGTCTCCAGCTTAATCTTTGAGAAAGCTGATGGATATTTAATAAGCAACAAAACACATGGCACTTGCCAAAGAACTATGCTTCAGTTCTTTCACCTTAAGTGACGTCAAATTTAATTAAAGCTACAATGATGAAAATTTAGCTGCTATCTTTGATCATTTCTCATTTTTCTAACAAGTGCACAAATCTCGCCAAATTCAGAGTTTTGTCAGGATAATTACAATCAAAATTGTAGATTTTCAAGCCTGTAATGAATGCCAGCTTTTCTTGGAACGGCACACAATTCATTGCTGAAAGAAGTCATCTGTTTTCGTAGTACACATTTTAGTTTCTTGTAACTTTTTCCTTAATTTAGGTAACATTTTTATGACATAAACCTGGAAAGTTTCCGTATGAAAAAATAGCTAGTAAGAGTCCAAAATAATAGTTCAGACGTCATGAAAGAAACCTGGTAATAACTAAAACTTGATGTACTAGAAATGAAGGCTGCATGCACAAGAATTTCTGATTCAAGATAAAAAGCACATATTTGAGTTCAAATTCATCACACGAGAGTGTTTGCAGTGTGAAGCATCCTCAAAAAAGGTCCCTCTGTCACATGAGCTATTAGAAGCATTAGAACATAAGGTGGCTGCTACAGTCATCCAAAGCTGGTATGCTAACCTAGGATGTTTTAGGGTAAGTTTCCTACCGGAAAACAAGAATTTCTAATAAATAGATCTTCTCACAAACTAGGGGGAAGTAATACACTGTTTCTTTGCCTTCACATTTGACGTCCACAGTGATAGGCTCTCAAAAACATCCTTCCCCAAGTCATCCGCCCCAATTGTCCCTCCCAATGCTTCTAGAACACAACATTTCACCAGGCTGAACAGAGACAGCACGATCGCCTGCAGATAAATAACACTCATGGCACCTCTGTGCTCAGAACCCAGCCTTCACCCTGTACAGATGAACGATACTCACGTGCGGTTTAATCCGATCATAGAAAAGGGACATCGGCAACTTTCTTTGCTTCATGACCACTCTGTAAGGATCTTTCATGACAGTTTCCATCTCTTCTTGAAATTTCTGTAGGGATGATTGCTTGATCACGCGAGTATTTCCTGCATGCAAAAATGAATATTGCGCCTGACTATTCCTTATCTTAACTCTTCATAGAGCCTGGGTACACTAATAAAATATTAAGTCCATCTGGAATCAAAAATACCAGTGACAAAAAATAGAGGATTTTACTGAGACAAACCCCAGATTAGCATAAATAAGCCAATTCCTTTCTTTCCCACCATTTAAAGAAAGTTTTAAAAGTATCCCTAGGACACTTAACATACATAGCCTACAACATACATACACACGGGCAAACCCCAGAAAATGTCCAAAGGAGACAAAATAACCACACTTTAGAGGAGTGCATGGAAAGCAAACACCCAAAGTACAAGTACATGCAAAGCATGAGCCCATACCCATGCCTACGGTGGGAGTCCTTCACCTTCATTTTCAGTATCTGTCCCACACAGCACTGAGATCACAATTCTGAAATAAACACCCTCCGAACACACAAAGTTCAACAGTTTTTAAGCTTGCTGAGTCTGAAAGTTGAAAAAAAACTCACCAAACCATTTAATATTTGGTTCCACTCTTGCAACTGTGCCTGGTGCCACTGTTGACTGATACTGTAGAGGCTTAATCACTTTACCATGTTTGTTTCTAAGTGAAAAATGAGAACACATGTAAATACGCAACGGCAGCACACAGCCCTCTTGCACTTTTGTTCACTAGACCAGAAGCGCATCCACAAAAGCCAGAAAGACCCTTCATCTAGAACTGGTGCCCCTGAGATTGTTACCAGAGGTGGTACAGCCTGCAAAGGCTAATTAACAGAACAGAAGAAATGATGTCAGCCAGTGCACACTCCTAAGTCTCATTCCAGCTTGACCAGACTCTTCATGAAGGCTGCTTATGTCAAACCAGGAATGGCCTACTGGGGTGCAAAAAGCACCAAAGTACAATTTCCTAGCGAACACCGCTTTCTTCCCTCATGGGCTCACATGGAAATTTTTAATCAGCTCTACCCATCAGCTGGTGCAGAACACTCATCATAAGATAATTTCCAAGTTGAGACCTGGCTTAAATTTAGAAATTTTTAAAATACATATTTCCCAGTCTGCTCTCAAAACAAAGTGAAACAAAACAAAACTGCTAATCTGAACCAGGATTCTCAAAACCCCCTGCGGCATCTACAACGTGGCAGACACACATGTTTACAAGGTGGGAGCTGCTCCACAGCCAGCGATTCTCAAGTGGAGTGAAAGGGTGTCTCTCAGCAAAGGAGCCGTATAGAAGTCAGGCTCTTCAGACATTTTGAGGTGAGCTTTTGAGTTATGCTGTTATTGGAAATGAAGGAATTCTGGGCGTTTTTGGGTTCACAACATTCCAGTGAGATCACATCAGCTGTTCTGCATCATATGTTTTCCAGCTGTACTCCCTGATACACATCGCTGGTCTGTGTGAAGCTCAGGATAACGCTTCCCAGCCCACGGTAACATAGCAAACAGGAAGGAGCGGCTCCGCGCCGACACGCAGGCGTTTTGTCATCAGAGCAAGGAGAGCCGCGCTCAGTGCGGTTCCATCTGTCACACAGGCTGAAGGCGCTGGCACCGGAGGCCACACTGCTGGTCTGTTCCCACGAACGCACTCCCCGCACCGCAAGGCCCCGGTGCGTCCCGCAGGGCACGGCCCGGCCCCGTTACTGACGGCACGTTTACCGGCGCCCCCCCACTGCCGTGCCTCGCGCCCCGCGGGAGGCCGGCCCCGCGCCCCGGCCTGGCCCGCGGGAAACCACTCAGCGCCTTCGCCCGGGAGGGCGCACGGAGCCGCCTGCGCGCCGCAGCACCGGTAACGGCGGCGACGGAGCGGCCAGGCCGCGTCCCCCGCCGCCTCCCGCGGGCCGGGCCGCGCTCACCTCCGCTCCTTCTGCCGGTACATGTTGAGGCGCCGGATGGTGGCTCGGTCCCGCATGTTGTTTCCTCCCGCGCCCCCCACGCGATCTGCGGAGACAATACAGCGTCAGGCCCGGCCCGGCCCGGCCCAGCCCAGCCCAGCCCAGCCCGGCCCGGCCCGGCCCGCGGCCCCACACCTACCGGGATTGGTGCTGGCGCGGGAGGGGTTGATGGTGCTGCGGCCCTTATAGCGTGGCTTCACCATCCTGCTGAGGGAGCCCCCTGCGCGGGGCGGGGCAGCGCTCACGGCCGGACCGGGGAGAACCAAGAGGCCGCTCCACCACACGCGGCGCACCGGGCAGGAAGCGGCGGCACAAGCACTTCCGGCGTGGGGGTCAGCGGCATGACGCACTTCCGCTGACTCAGTCTTCCGGCTGCGCAGGCGCATGGGGTTGCCCTGACAGCCACGTGTGCCCCCCCGGTAGCTATGGCAACGCGTGGGGCTGGCCCGGCCCCGCCGCCGCAGCCCCCTGGTCCTCCCGGCCCGCCGTGCCCGCGGGGCTTCCCGGGGCCTCCCCAGCTCGGGCCACGCCGCGGGCGCCGGGCGCCCGCCACGACCCGCCCGCGGGCGCTCCCGGGGCGCCCGGCCCCGCCAGGCCGAGGTTCGCGGGAGGGCTCCTGTCCGGGAGCGCGGCCTGCGGGGCGGGCGACTGGCGGTGGGCCGCAGGGCCCCGTTCGGAGCGGAGGGCGGGACGCGGCCCTGCCGCCGGCTCTGTCTCGCTCCGGGACGCTGCTGTCCCGGACGGGGCTCCCGCCCCGGGCAGCGGGGGGACCGCAGGCCCTTTCAAAGGAAGGGAAGGCTGTAATAACGAGGGTGCTGGCACAGGAGCCCTCATTGTTTGTGAAATGTTGTTTGTTCACAGAAACATAATAAGAATCATTTGGGAGCTTGGCATTAGTGCTTATTTCCATTTGCAGATGAATGCATGTGGTCAGCAAACCGGTTTGTTGGTGTAGGGATGCTGGTGGGAGCACTGGCGTTGCAGAGCATACTTACATGCGGCAGGGCAGTACTGGTGGGATGTTTATGGGCACACAGGGTTGTTTTTTCTGGGTTACTGGCAATGACTTTTTAAAATTAGAAATCATAACACTGGCGTTTTTGTAGGCATGTAAAGAATTGCATGGGCAGCGCAGAAACTTAAATCAAATTTAGGCAAATTATACGTCAAAAAACTAAGCCTACATTCATGTTAGGGCCAGATTTTAATAGAAATTGGAAAGATCCTCACCTTGGGGGAATTAACAAAGCCCCACTGAAACGGTGTTAATTTATACCAGAGGTTGGGCTGGGGCCAAACTGCTCAGCACGTTGGGGAATCATTCCCCAAAACGAAGGTCTGGCCCATCGTTTCTAAACGCTTATTAGCAGCAGAGTATTCACAGCTAGTTCAATTTCCTTCTAGTTCTGCTAATGCTCTTCTAAATCCAGAACAATAACAGAGCTTCTGAGATTTTGTACTTTTAATGATTTTCAGCATTTTGCTTTTAGGTAGTGCATAGTCCGTGTTGTACAACGAAGTCCTGATGAGTCAAGACTTGTGAGATGTTTTGTAAGATGGCGGTCTTGAATTTTCAGTCTGTTTTGGTTAAGCCTACAATTTCTGTTTTTTCTCTTAATAGAATTATCTATGCCTTGGGCATTTAAAAAATACACATTGATGTGGGCATAAAAAATTAATTCCAAATTGTAGATAATTGTTTAAGCTATCAGACTTGAGGCTCATGTAGAAGAGTTTTCCCAGGACAAGTGTGTTTTCTATTAGAGTTGATATCAATCTGTCAGAAGATCCTTTTGATTTTCAAATTTTTAGACTAAATAGTTGAGTAATACTTGCTCTGTTCTCCCCCACTCTTTCTTCCTTTTCCTTAAGAAAACACTCTTTTTATTGTTAGCAAGATATTTTGGAGTGCATCCAGAAAATTGCTGTCTCTTTCTGTGAAAGAATAGAAATAGCTAGCCTTAGACATGAGGTTATGTCGTGGAGAACTTTTATTGGTAATGCGTCTGAGTTAATTGTTGAATTCCCACGTTGAAAGCTTTAACACGGAGGCCTCAGCACCACTTTCCCCAGCCCTGCTTAGTGAGCCCTGTCGCCCAAATTGGAGTGGGCTACAATCCTGTATTTTCTGTCATAAGAAAAGATTATACTGATAACATATGGGAATTGCATTCAAACTGGAATAAATTCATCCTTTCAGCTGCGCTCTCCTCTGTCTCATGTTTTTCCTGACCAAAATTACATTACTGGGGCTAGCGGTTAGTCTTTAACTTGCAGTATCTCTGTAGCTGTGGTTGTTTACTTGTGTATCTGATAACATACGAGTCAGATATTTTACTCTGCTAAAATAATTTTTTGTTGCTGTATGACTCACAAGCTTTTCATTTGCTATTGATGCATCCTCCCGTTTCAATTTTTAACTTTTTTTCTTCTTCTTTCTAACTTGGCTACAGTTAGCCCATACTGCGTACCAGACAGGACAGGGGGGTTAGTGATAGACGCCAGGCCTGCTGGATCTGCCAAACGGCCTCAGCTTCATTGACACGACCATTGCTGAAATGAAATCATTTCAAATTTTATGTGGCCTCTTCCTTGTCAAAATCCCAGTGAATGTGGTTGTGTGATGCCATCAGAATGACTCATTGCCATAATTACATATGTTCTAAGGGGTTATTCCCATTGTATTATTAAAAACTAGTGATGTTTGATTTTTGGCAGGGACTGTCTTCCTTGTATGATCTACAGATTTTGTCAATTAACTGAAGAAAAAATAGATTTCCAAGACTTCAGAACAAGACTGGACTTGTACTCAAAGCACTTTTTCAGTGTGGTATTGAGCTACTTTGTTTTATTTAATAGGATAAAGGCAACATCAGCCATCTTACTCTCCTTGCTGCAGTGATTCCCTGCAGAGCACAGGGACAGACGTGGGTTTCGTAGCTAGCCTTCAGCATCATCCCAAGCACCGCCAGAAGATACCGTAGATGGTTTATCACCACTGTAGTTTTCCCAACTCAGTTCCTCAGGAATAGGTTTTCAGCGATGTAGCTTTCAAGAGTGGGAGGCAGGACTCCTTGGCAAAAGGCTCCAGGTTTGATGGCTCCTTAACAGAAAAACCAAAAGTGATCCCAGATATCATCGCCCTGGATCTGGAGTTCCCAAAATGGCGACCGAAAGCAATAGGAGAAAGCTGGAGGGAGGAGAAAACTGAAGTCAAGCAAAAAAAAGCAAAAAGGTGAAAAAGGACTTTGAGAGCGCGGGCTGTGCCATGCCCAGCAGGATCGAGCCCTCGGAGTGAACATCGTGCTCCGTCCCGCGCAGTTCTCGCAGGCTTGCAGAGCCTTCTGCTTTACCCTTTGAACGTACGCCAGTGCTGCAGATCTTTCTCACGGGAATTACGTGTTTACTAGCAATCTGGAAGCTAAAGCATTTACATATAAATGTTTTGTGATTTGATTTTGATAGTCATGCAAAGTGACTTCTTTTCTGTAAAGCTGCACATACTGCATCGTGCATGTTAGCCTTGCGCGTTGCAGGATTTGACATGGCCTTTTGCAGGCCATTTCAGTGGTGAATGGCAGACGAGAGTCTAACCAGGCTTTGTTTGTGCTGTAAATAACAATATATTATCTACCTGATTGCCTCTTTTTTTCCTGCTAAGATCCTGCTGCTCTTCAAAAATCATGGAGATTCTGGCAAGCAGCTCCATCTAAACTATTGTTTGGCATTCAGTTGGGTATAATATATTATCATGTATATAAATGCCATCGGCGTGGTTTATTTATGGTGACTGATTAAATACAGCTGGTATTTCTGTAATTTTAATACTTTTTTTTTTAAACGTTATGCCTAACATCTCTCTCTGTGAAGACTATTGACTTAATAAAATCTGTAAATATATATAAAATACCCCTTTTAGTGTTCTCAGACAATGTAATCCAAATAACAGTATTAGGGATAACCTGTTTCACTGTCGCGCTCTATTTCCTTTAATCAAAGCTAAGATTTCTTCTGAGTGAGAAATCATTTTAACATAAACATGAACTAAAAAGTATATACATTGCCTCCATCTCCATGGGGGTAGAAAGCCGGTAAATTATTGTTTGAGGAGTATGTGTGCAGATATTTAACTTGACTGCAGCTGATGAAAAATAGAGATTTATATTACACAGAGAGGATAAGACTATAATACAACCAACCTGTGTTTGGTGAAATTTGTCTGCTTTACCTCCTAAATCTCGGCAAATGAGATAGAAATTAAACAGTTCCAAACCCACGACTGTAAGCTGTTAATATATTATTCCTTGCCCTTTGTTCCCCATTACATGGGATGAATTACCCAAAAGCTAAGTAAACTGCCTAGAAAGTGCAGATTTTGAGTAGAAGTCCAGTGAATAAACACCAGTTTGTTCAACAGTATAAATGAAGACATTTTCTATGCAAAGGAGTTTCTGGCAAAGGGTCTGTCTGCCTCTCTGTACATCCCGCAACTACTTCTCCAGTTCAGCAGCTGGGTGGTCAAAGTGCAGAACGTGAATACGCGCCGAAGCCGGGGCAGCAACGTTCCCGTGCCGTGATCCGTACAGGTACGTTTGGCTTCTGGGCGGCAGCAGGTAGACAGAAGTTCCTTAGGAGAGGCTCTCTCTTTCTAGACATTTTTGGTCAGTTGGGGTTTGACTCCAGTTTTGGTGAATAAAGCAAACAAAGCTTGTTCAGCAAACCCATTTATTTATTTATTTGTTTAAAGAAGCATATTTTACAGTGATGCCATGGAGAGAACACCACAACAGATTTTATTTGGTGGGCTGGAAGAGAGCGTTCGTGTGCATGTGAGTTGAGATGACATCAACCTACCTAAGGAAATCTGCGGCTTGGACTGTTGAGCTCAGCGTGCAAATCACGTTGGTCAAAGGCAAAATGTTTCTAAATTCATAAATGAACCAGCTCTCTGGGAGTGGGAATAAGCACAATTCTCGAGCTGATTAAAAAAGGAAAAGAAGTTTGATTTGTTTTTTGTATTTTCCTCCTCATTTTTCTAAAACAATTTAATTTTAAAATCACCCATACTGAAATATCTTGGATTTTATTAATACACATTTTAAACTTTCCTTTGCCTTGCTCCCTTTTTCTTCCCATTTTGCTATGAAAAAGGAAGAAAGAAGGGAAAAGGTTACAACAGAAAGAAGTTTGTCAGTTTTTCTAAAAAACTCTAGAAAGTTCTATAAAATAGGTTGTGTTGATTTATTATATGCAGTTTAGTTTTGAAATAGTTGTGCTAATATTGCCGTGAGTTACTGTAGGGAATCCAGTCAGTTAACAGAGCCTCCGCGTATAAAACCTTACTAATGCACTCTCGCTTCTCTCTAATCCTTGTTGAGAACTGGATTGAGATACTGCAGCAGGAGGGAGGAAGGAGTCGTTTATGAATTAGCAAGCTGAGGTTCGTGAAAGGGTTACTGATTATTGCTGCTAAAAAGCGGAAGGGAAAAATGGTTCTGCTTACATGCAACGCCATGGCACAAACAAAATACTTATCTCACAGGCTAGCTGAGGCTAGAGAATAAAGTGAGATCTGATCTTTCAGCTGGGAGGCTTTCAGGAATCGTCTGAACATGATCCATAAACAACTCAAAGGATGACTTTTAAGAACCTCTTTCTCTCTCTGCTGGTATGCTGGTCGTTTATCATTGTGCTGAAATGGAATCCCCTTTAAAAGATATAACGGCTTCTTGTTTACTTAAACGCAAAGTGGATGATGGGCTGAAAGGTTTTGCTGCCAGCAGAGATCTTGGTACAGCTCTGGAGCTGAAACAACTGTGCAGCTCCCACGTCCTGCACTGAGCCAAACCAGCCGCAAAGCGAACGGGGCGAAGGGAGAGTTTCGGTGTCCTCTGCTGGAGCCGAGTCCTCGGCGGGCGCTACGAACCGCTGGCTCTTCGCAGGAGAGGACCAGGACTGCCGGGCGCAGGCAGGCGGCCCGTCGGAGCGAGCCGGGGGCTCTCCCGCAGGCGTCCCCGCACACTCGCTGTCTCGCTCTGCCCTCCAAAACTGCAGAGCAGAGAAGGTGGTATGAAAGCAAGCGCAGCGGAGATTGCGTTCGCCAGATTTCGCTTTGGGGTGAGCTTTTCCCTGCCCATCACCTTACTGGGGGAGCTAGGAGCTTCAGCAGCACATCACTGATCTGCCCCGGGCACATCTCTGGGAGCCACAGCACCTCCCCTGGCTCCGTCCCTCAGGACCAGAGGGCCTTTGCTGAACTCTAGAGGAATTAAATGTCTGCACGTATTTGTATCGAGGAAGCACATTTTAAAATATAAGGGAAACTGAGCAGTATGCCACCTCGTGACGCTGCCGAGGGTACAGCTCTCCGTGCAGAGAAGGCAGCGTTCACGTGTGCGCTGCGTGGGTCTCACTAGGTCTCTGTCCCGCACGCTCCTCGTCCCGCTTCCTCTGCCCAGGTGTCGGCTCTGGCATAACAGGAGTGCTTGTGCTGAATCCAGGGAATTCCAGTCGCTGGCATGCAGACCAGTAGTTTCTACCAAAGTTAAGTTTGCTTCTCTTCTGCAGAGCCCGAGCTGTGCCTTCCCCCTCCCGCCTGCCTTCCCTCCTGCTACGCGCCCGGGTGGTGTCCGGGCGGATGGACGAGCGTGTCCCTAGCCCGGGATGGAGTCCCGCAGCTGTGACTGTACAAGTGGAGTCACAATGTTTCGGCAACCTGCGGTTTGTTGTAACCTCTCATTTTCTCAATCTGCTGCATGTTAACTGGATCCTTCAGTGGGAAATTCCTCAGGGGGCTCCGTGGAGCACAGCTGGGGTCCTGCGAGCGCAGGACGGCTGATTTGTGGCTGCAGTGCAGCTGGCAACATTTTCTGGGATTTTCTTAAAGCTTTGGTGAGTTTCCCTTCCACAAGTGAGTCTCTGTCCTGCGGAACACCAGCCTCCATAGGGGCCAAGGCATGAACCACACACTCAGGAAGCTGGTTGTCATTTTGTTTTTTGTTTTTTAATTTGAAATAACTCTTTGAAGCAGATTCAGGGCAGATACCACTGACCTCTTGCCACAAACGTTTAACATGTATTCGCAATGATAAAGTCATACAGCTTAAAACACAAAATAAAGGGTGAGGGGAAGAGAAAGAGGCCACTGCCTTTGTGTGAGTCCGGGTCCCAGGTAGGGGAGAGCAGCTGTGCGGGTCCAGTCTCGTCCCTCTGGTTGCAGCCGCGCTGTGCTGGGGCTACTGGCTGGTCTCGAGTTGAGGCCTTTGGTCATGAAGTCTCGCGTCTGGGTCCTTCGCTGACTTGTACTCCACCCCTTCTCCCCGCAGCATCCCCCGCGGAGCCCTGGGGAGGTGGGCTTCCCTCTGTGTGCGCTCCCACTCCTCTTCTCGGCAGCGTCCTTCCGCGGCCCTGGGTGGTGTGTGTGTGTGCAGCCTCCTTAAGTATTGTGTATGTGGTTTCTGTCGGGTCTGTGGGTCAGTCTGGGAGTATATGTCTGTCTTTCTGGACATGTGTACGTGTTGTGTAGCAGTGCTCTGATTCAATAAAGCTTTCATATACATAGCAGCAATGAAGTCTTGCCATCAGGTGACGTAAAGGGGCAGCTACTGGGCAGGGCTAGCGGACGTTGCAGGGACCGCGGCCCCTCTCTGTTTGCTCTTCCTCTTCTTGGTGCCAGACTTAGCGTCTTTGGTGTCTTTCCGATTTCTGTTCCCATTTGCATTATCTTGCTTTCCTTGCTCTTCCTTTTTCTTCCTTTTCCCTGCAGTAAAGCAAAGGGGCACCGTGAGGCTCTCCGGCAGAGCGAGCTGGCCCGTGGCCCGCTGCTGCCGGGGGTGGCCCCAAAGGGCCTGCGCCCCTCCCCAGGCACAGAGGTGCCCGAGAGCTGCCCTATCTGCCAGGCTGTGCTTTGCATTGTGAGCTGTTGCCTAAATATAAACAGGGAAGAAGGATCAAATCGGGATTTAGCTTTGTAATTGTCGGTCTCCAGCAGAAGTGTTAACACTTGCATTTCTCCGCGGCTGCATACCAAGCCCCTTAGCTAACTCACGCTGCTGTGTGCATCAGATACAGATCGTCCGTGTCTGCCTCCCCCTGCCCAGCCGTTTAATCCCTGTGGTGTTAGTCACTGCTCAGAACCGGTTTCCCTCAAAACACTCAACCCAGCTGCAATCCTTGGCCATCCCATAAGAGGATGACCAAACCATTCATCCTGAAGACACTCTAATTCCTGGGAAAAACACAGACTTGTGCATTCTGGTAGAGGAGAAGATGCCTCCCCTCTGCACAGCACACAGGCGTGCACCTTCGACTGCTCAGCTGCCTTGCTGCTCTCTGGCCAGGGAAGAAGCTAAAATATCTGAAAGCCCATGGGACATGTGGCAAGCTGTGCTGAGCATCACCCACCCAGGGGTCTGTGCCGGTTCTACCCAGGGGTCTTTCCAGCTGCTGTCACGTTGTGTTCCCTGTACCATAGAGGGGTAGTGCATTTATGATACTGGACAATTGGCTGGATACTTGTGCCTGACAAATAAAGGATGCTGGGGAGGGATGGTGAGATATTCCACGTCTGCTCACCTTCAGGGCACTGGTTCTTCTGCACGGTGCATCTCCGCACCTCCGTGGTGGCAGGGCACAGGGACACGTCTCCAGAGGGAGCCTGCAGAATCCGCCGCGTTCGGTCTTCGTTGCCCTTCTTGAAGCCACAGAGCTTCCTCTTCTTGGAGCAGGGCCCCCAGGGCCCCCACTCACTCATTTCACATTGTGCTGCCAGATAACAAGAGAGGCCAGCAGTAACTCTCGTTTCTCCATTGCTGCCTCAGGATGCCTCAGGACTTCCCGGAGCCCCTGCACACCATCGCACCTCTCCCCCACTGTAGGCTTGAAGGGTACGTGTGTTTCCCCAGCAGCTTCCTAAGTTTTCAAGGCACCCCTTTCCTTGCCGTACTGCACAAACTCTGAGTCACACTTCACAAACACGCGGCAGCAACGCTGGGGTGCTGCTCCCCGTCTAGGCTGGTTTCCAGAGGGCTCTGCCCTCCCAAGGGCTGGGGCTGGCCTGTACCGTCACCCGCTCGACACGGGTACGATGAGCCATCGTCTCCGAGGGGTTTGTTTTCTCACCTAAACCAAACTGTAGTAATACATGCCACTGGGCCCGACAGACGCACAAAAAGCTCAGTGAAAGGTGCCTGAGCATCACTTACCAGGACTGCTGCACTCCATGGTGCCGTTGGCAGCAGAGTAGCCTTCGGGGCATGTGACGTAACATCTCCCTTTGTGCAAATACAAACCTTCCTTACATTTTGTGCAAAAGTTTCGACTGAAACAGGACTCACAGTTCTCAATTTTGCATTCTGGGGAAAAAAACCACAAAGCCGTAATGTAGTCTGATGTGAGCAAAAGACTCAGGAAGCTCTTGACTGCTAACTGGAGTTCGTCCCTGGCTCCAAGGGGTCTGCCAACAGCCAGGGCGAGCCTCTGAACATGCTGCCAGGCCTGGTTGTGCTACTCGGATAGAAGTCAGTTTTCTTTACACTGTTCCCTGGTACAGGACAGAGCCACTGTGCTGCAGCTCTCATAGCCAGCAGCAGCCGCTGCCAGATCGAAATCAGGCAGGGTGGAAAAGGTTTGGGCTGGTTTTCAGCTTGAGCATCAGTCAGCCAAAGTGGGACAGTGCAAAGAATAAAGTCCCGTATCAACTGCTCCAGCTGCAGCTACAGTACAGGCTGCAAAGAAACAGAGTTAGATGGAAATCTGGCCATGAGGGTGGTTTGCATGAAAGTGCCAGGGAAGTGATTGCATTTTTCCATGTCCAGCTTCTTTCTGGTGCTCTGGCTGAAGGAGGCAGCCCCAGGCCAAGGATCTCATTCAGAGAGCTGCTTGGCTATGGTGAACGGGCAGAGGAGAGAAGAAAAGGTACTTGTGCGAGCAGTACCTTAAAAGCTGAAAGGATCTTTCTCTTCCTCCTTCCTCCCAAAGAAAGAGGGTGCCAGTCTGGCAGCCCGGGTAACAAAGCTTCCCAAATGTCCTGCAGGATGCCACGTCCACAGCGTACCTGGGCAGTGCTGAGCACGCTGCGACGGGGTAACCCAGCCCTGAAGGCTTTGCCAGTGGCCCTCTGCTCTAATGGACCACTGGTCCATTACCACCACCTGCCTGCAGCACAGAAAGACCCACAGAGGTTCTCGAAGACCAGGAAGGCCAAAACTCAAGTCAAAACCTGCAGGGAAGGGCTGATGTGGGGGCAGTGGATGCTTACCCGGCTTCCGAGGGCACTGTTCGGGCAGCATCCCACCCCAGTGGCTGGTCAAAGGGAAGGAGCATCTCAGCCTAGCTGCACGCTGCACCGGCTGCACAGTGCCGTGGCGGGGAAGCGCCTGGGCACCCAAGGTGTGTTAGGCAACATCGGCATAAATTATGGGGTTATTCCCTGGGTAGATCGCTGCCCTGCTCAGCACTGCCTTCTCCCCTTCGATACAGCCATAGCATCTCCTCTCCCCTGACCAGAGGCAGCTCAATCCCCTGCAAAGCACGGCAAAGCACTGCCACCCTCCTGTGTTTCGCCCTTTCTCTCCCACCCCCGTACTCACTGATGCACTTGTTCATGTCTGTATTGCGAAGGCCGAAGTATCCCAGTGGACAAGATGGTAGGCAAATCCCAATTTGCCGGATATCATTCCTCTCCAGAAGGATGAAGAGTTTGGGGGAACATCTCAGGCACCCATTGAACTCGGAGCACAGGTCGCAGCCTCTGGCACAGCCCTGACTCAGCTCGGTGCTAACTGGAAGAGCAAGAGAGAGGCAGCGGTCAGTGCCTGCCCGCACGGCCGGGCTCTGCACGCACCGGCTTCGGCCCCAGAACACCGGCACCACCGGCAGGAAGAGCAGGGACCCGGGGCAGCCCGAGGGCTGGGGTCCTGCTGCACTGACACGCTCGCTGTGGCTCCCAGCACCGCTCCGGCTGGGCGTCACGGCCCCGTGCCCAATGCCCACGGGCACCAGCACCGCACCAAGCACAGGCACGAGGGTCGTGACAGCGGCAGCAGTGAGGAGCAGGACCCAGAAACAGCCACCAACTCTCCAGAGTCCCAGTGCTGTCTCCCCACCACTTCCCTGTCCATCAGCCCTGCTGCCCGCGCCGGGCAGGCGCCCACGAGGGACACGTGCCGCGGTGGGCCAGTGCCTCCCTGCCACGTCCCCTCTTGGAGCTGGCGGTGCCGCCCCGCCGAGCTACGGGCACGCTGCAGGATGAGTGGGCACCAGAGCCGCGCGGTGCTGGGGCGAAACCGTCTGACTAATTCTGCGCTGTGCTTCAGGCCAGGCTGTGTCCCAAGCTAGATCTTGCTCTGACCCCACTTATGTTAACTATATCTGGCAGTGCAGGAGATTTCACTGCCCCCAAAATAGAGATGTGTTCTCAGCTCCTAAATTCAGTCCAAGAAAAATACTCAATCCCATGTCTTGAGAGTTTTCTGCTTTTAATTATCATATAAAATGCTGCTTGTTTTGAAACCAATAGCATTCTTTGCAGGCTAGAATGCAGGTTATTTTTATTAGTTTATTATGCAAGCAGTGTCCTTGTTTATAGAAAAGCTGTGTATTTAAAAATGTATTCTTTTAAATACTGTGTTTACTACACTTCAAAAGCAAGTGCGGAGCACCACAGTGTTCACATGCCAGACCGAGAGGTAAGAAAACTTTCCTCTCCCCCCTCAGTGACCCGAGAGCCTGGCAGCTCCCCTGCTGCCTGCCCCAGCCCCATCGCTGGGTCCGCGGGCACGGAGGCTGCCGCAGCCTCGGAAAATGAAACAGAAAGCAGACGGGGGTCCCCAGCCCTGCAGACCCTCAGTGCCTGGCTGCCAGGAGGGTTTACTGGGTCTGGACTGCGACCTCCCCTCGGCATTTTGGGCCCTGGCGCCCTGTATGCAGGGACCCCCAGGGGATCCAGCCCCATCCCTCCCGCAGCGCTGGACCGCGGAGCCAAGGTCTGCCTCCATGGCAAAGGTATAAACCAGGCCCTCGCTGGAAATTGCACTTTACAGCATTAGCCATGACATCAAGTTTTCCTTGTTCTCACAGGGCTCAGCAGTCCCAGTTTTAATATAAAATCATTTTTATATAATTTAATTTAAAACAGTTTTAATGTAAAACAGTTCTAAAACTAGCTTACATAAATGAGGGCAAACCCATGCGGCGGCTCTTGTGCCGATTCAGTCTGGTTGCCCTGCGTGAGCCCCAGGCTGGGACCAGCCAAGGACCGTCCGGGCTGGAGGGATTATTAAAACTCGTACTCCCCATGCACCTCGGCTCCCACCACGGCCCAGCTGCGCCACGGCCCGATGCATTCGTGCGTGGCCGCTGCCCGGGGCAGAGCCTGCCGGGGGGCTCCGGGCGGGCCGGGGTGGCCGCGGGGGAAGGACAGCAGCCTGCCAGCAGAGCAGCGCTGGGGAGGCGGATGGGGAGTGATGCACGGCTCCCTTCCCTCTCCTGCTCACTTCTCCCGGGAAGGCACCTGACGATAGAGGGGGACCCGGAGGCTGCTGGCCTCGGCGGGGCGCAGTGTGGGACGGGCACCGCTGCCTGCCTGCTCAGCGCCTGCGGGGGTGAAGGCGGGCAGGGGCCATGGCAGCCGAGGTGCTGTGGGAAGTGGGGAGGCTGACCCCGTCCTGCTCTGCAGAGCGAACTCCTCCGGCTGCGAGCGCTGCCGTGGGTGCCAGCTCACCCGAGGGCCGCAGCCCTGGCCGGTCCCTGCCCCGAGCCGCAGCCCGCGGGGCAGCTCCTCCCTGTCCCTGCCTGCGGCTCGGGGCTGTGGCAGGTCCAGCGGGATAGGGTAGTGCACATCTGTGCACAGGAGTGGGACTTGGGGAGCTCCGAGGGCTCGCGGGGCACCCCGAGGCTCTGCCCAGCTCTCTGTGTTGGTAAACACATTCACCATCTGCACGAACTGTACAGCATCACGAGAAGTAGAGAAGAAAAGCGTTTCATACATACTTCGTCTTTGTCTCTTGCCCTTCACCACTTTGCTGCTGCCTGTTAGATCCATCGAGCTTAGAAAAACCACCACCACAAACAGTCCAAGCTGCATAGTAACTCTCCAGCGCTGCAGCCCCTCCGTCGCAGGGTGGTCGGAGGAGCCCACTCCACAGCTGGGGATCTCTCTGCTGCCGCTAAAACGCCTCAGGCTGGATCAGAGCTGAGAGTCTGTGCACGAAGCCTGGTACGGGACCATATCCACAAACTACATCAGCAACAGCGAGTTTAGGTAGCAGGTAACATGGCTCTACCTTCATCCCCGTAAGGAGCGCAGGAGCTTGGCTCTAGTCCCATCTGGGGGCTCTGGCAGCGAGCGTTAGCTGCTTGCAGTTTCCAAGTGCACTCCCAGCAACTGCAAAGGAAGAGGAGAACAGATTAACTCGGTGGTCGACATCACTCCTGTAACGGCTGGGCTCAGCACTGCAGCGGGCAAGCGCGGAAGCCGTGGGGCGAAGTGGGGGAGCAGCGCGCAGGGGGTGCAGGCAGACGGCGTCACCCGGAGCGGCGCGGGGCGAGTCGCCCTCCAACCTCATCCACAAGTCACTGCGTTGCTTAATAACAGTTAGCACATGTAGAAACGCCTAACGCGGCTTTGCCATCTGCCGATGCTGCATACGGTTATAGCTGTAACTTGTTTAAAATAGTGCCAGTCCCCCTCGGCCGCCCCTCCTCGAGTAGCAGATGGCCTCTGCGGACTGCCAAGCACACAAGATGTTTCCCATCAAGTGGGCACCTCTGGGGCTGGTAGTCGAGCCGAGCAGAAAGCGAGCCTGCAGTCCCAAGCCGGAGACGGGGCTGTCTGGGGACAGGGCGGGATCGTTTCTGCTCGGAGGGAATTTCCAAACCTCCCAGCTCCCATTCCCCTGGAGCGGCAGGGAAGGGTCAGCGCTGCCTGCGCGGGCAGAGGCAGTGCCGAGCGGGGCCGAGCGCAGGAGCTGCTCTGCCCAGGGCTCGCTGGCTCTGCATGGCCCTGCCGGCAGAGGAAGCCCGGCGTTCAGCAGCAAGCACGGCTATAAGTGCTGCGCTGCCCTCGCCAAGCGGCAGCGGCAAGTTGCCCAACGTGCGCGGCAGGACAGGGCCACGAGACAGCAATGCCGGGAGGACAGGCCAGGCAACAAACCAATTGCTCTGCATGAACTTCTTGGAGAGCAAATAAAGCCCAGTACAGTGGGAAATTGCCGGATGGCAGCCCAGCGCACAGCGCTCCGGGCACAGCCAGCCCAGGAGCCGCTGCGTGCCCCATCCTCGCCCTGGAGCGTCAGAGACCTTGCTCCCGCCGGCTGCGCTACCCGACTCCAGGAGAGAGGCAGCACAGGCAGGGCTGCTGCAGAGCAGTGTGCTGCTCCCCCGGGAAATGGCCCAGGAGGTGGTTTGCCGTGTACCCTGCGGCTGGCACGCAGGACGGGCGACCTCCGGGCTGCACCGAGAGCTCTGGCACTGCCAGGCAGGGCCACACTCTTCTCTCTGCAGCTGGTAGAGCAAAACCCCGCTAACGGCTGCCATTGTGTGGGAATAAAGGCGACAACCTTCACTCTGTGAGGTCAAATGAAACAGAAAATAGTTTTAATCCCTTTATAATAACTGCGCAATCACCGATGCCCCACATGGCCAGTGGCGATGGTGTTGGAACGAAGCCCGGCTGCAGCCCGCGCACTGCCTGTGGGATGGACACGGGCCCCGGGCTGCCGCCCCCTTCCCGTGCCCACCGTGGAGTGGGGGACCTGCTGAGAGCCGCCGGCCGGAGCGGCTCCCCTGCCGCAACCCAGCTGTAGGGTGGTTACAGCTACAGCAGCAAAATACCAGAGCGAGCTGCCCACAGCAGCAGTAGCGGGCTGGCAGCATCTCGAGTCAGCTGCTGCAGGGAGATGTGACCCGGGTACTGCTGGGCCTTGTAGGAGCACGTGCCTTGACGCCGAGATGTGCCCCAGAGCGCGTACCTCACGGCAGCCTTGGCTCACCGCTGCCGTCATCCTCCTGCCCTGATGGCTTTGAACTTTTCACCGTGTCCCTGCTGCGACTCTGCCGAGCACTGCTGGGGCAGGAGCACAGCGCTCCCCATGTGCTTATCGTTACAGCCCACAGCTCATCCACAGGATTTTCAAATAAATAATTAGTCGCTTGTGTAAACACCAACTTGTTCTGCACTTCCAAGTCTGTTTGCTGCAAGCTGCTTTATAAACACTGTCAAGTGCTTAAGCTGGGCTGTTGGGAGTGTTTACCAGAGCAAAGAGCTGTGCAGAGAGGGGATCCCACCCCAGCCCCGCAGCCTCTCTCCGCACTGTGCTCACGTGCAGGGACCTGGGCATGGTGTGGGGCTCGCCTGCGCGGGGGTGAGGCAGCACAGGCAGCCAGGCGAGGAGGGACCCTCCGGATAGACAGCATGGCACAGCATGGTATGGCATGGCACGGCACAGGCAGAGGACCCTGGGGATGCTGGCTGGTGCGAGCGGGGCAGCATCAGTACAGCACGGTCCAAACTCTCCCCAAATTAATGCTGAGCGCCAGCTGTGCTGGAGGGAGCATGGTGCCGCTGCCCCGGTCTGGCTGTCCTTTGTTTTTAATTACAGCAGGTTTGCAGGTGAAGCGCGTTTGCAGGAAGTACACGCTGAACCCGCTCCGCGTCCTGCAGTGTTTACACAATACTCACAGTTTAGGCAAAGTCCCCTTGGTGCGGCGACAGCAGCAGGGATATTCTTAGGGAGCAAATGCAGCCCCAGCGTGCCAAGAGTCAGCATGAAACTTATGCCGCCGCCACATACCCCATCTCTCAGGGCTTGTTCAGTGCAAGGGCAGGGAACTGCCATGGGAAAGCTTGAGGCCACGAGCACAAACCAGACAAGCACACACTTCTTCCTCCTTGTTTCCTTGCTTTCTAGCCCAAAGAGAGCCTGGGCCTCCGGCCACAGCTGCCCACTCAGCACAGAAAAGCTATTGGCATCCTGGATGCTAAAAAGCCAGTGCCAAGGCGGGTCACTAGCACGATCCCCATGTTTCAAAACCTCCCTGCAAGACGCAGTGTCTGTGGTGTGCCCACCGGCAGAGGCTGCAGCAGAAGGGCTGGGCTTCCAGCTCTTCCCACCCTCACCTCAGGACACAAATTCTGATTCTTCCTGCTATTGCAGCCACCAGTCAAGCTCAGGTTGCTGCAAACAATTTCCAGTCTAAACATTAGGAGGATTTATGCCATTATCCCATCGAGAGGAAGAATTTGGGGTAACCTGAATTGCTCTGAATTCATTTATGGAGAGACCTGGCCCCTGCATCTGAGATGACAGTAAGCCTTGTTTGCAATTCAAGCAGGATAAATTGGTCCTTGGGAGCTCCAATACAAACCAGAAAATGTAAACCATCCAGATAATTTACCATTAGTCCTCCTACACACAAGGTGAGAAAGACCAACATTATATCCCCAGGATATTCGAGAGCTAATCCACAATAACTAAATTGCTGATATATTGCCTCTTGCTGAATGTATCAGGCTATCCGAAATGTAAACGGGCTCTCCAAAGGTTTACTGAGTCTGGGAGAGAAGGACCAGATGCTTGTGCGAGGGCTGGAGGCAGGACAAAGCCCGATTACAGCAGCAGCAGTAATGAACCCCTGGGAACTGCCAGGTCAGCTGCCAACAGCCGGCTGGACATCAGCTATGAGTGCAGGGGAATTTGGGTTTCCAGGTCCGGGAGCCGGATAGAGAATTTGAATTTCATCTTGGTAGTCTGCTTAGGGGGTGCAAATACGCAAGGAGAACAGGTTCCAGAAATGCCTTTGCCTGCAGGAAGAGTTGTGGTTTTGCAGGGGTTCACCCGGTTTGGTTTGGTCTCGGCAAACTCCCAGCCCCGTGCCTGGCAGGCTCGGCCATGGGGGACGGCACCCGGGACAAATCGCCCCGAGCCCTCCGCAGCCCCAGGGCAGGCAGAGTCCGGCTCCAGGGAGGTTGTTTATGGCAGCAGCCAGCTCCACACTGCCGGCAGATTCCCCAACCTGCCTTTGTGTAAATTTTCAATAGATTTTCAAGCCCGTCAAATAACGATAATGGCACCCAGATATCAGAGGCGCTGGGAGGGGAGCAAAAGGAGGAAGCGGAGGAGGAAACGAGAACGGGCTGCTAAGGAGAGCAGGGCCACACGCAAGGATGGGGTCCGTGGGGCATGCAGTGGTCCTCGATCCCGGCACAATGAGCTGCTGCCTGGCATCTGAGCCAGACAGAGCAGGGCTGCAGGGGGACAAATCCCAGCGGGTACTGGAGGGGAGATAAAGGAGACTATGCAGGGGTGGGAAGAGATGTGCTCCTGCAGACTGGCACTGGGGCCAGCCGTCCCCTCCAAGGGTGGCACAGCTCCCCGGCACCCACCAAAGCCCCCAGGCCAGTGTCAAGCAGCAGTAGGATGGGGCGATGCTGGCATGGCACCCTGCACCCTGCAGCCTGCATCAGGAGGCACTACTGCCACCATGAGCCCCCCGCACCCTCCCCAGTCTGGCCCTGTCCTGGAGAGCAGCCGAGCTGCTCTTGCAGCACGGCTGAACCTCAACAGGTGGAATATAGCCAGCAGCAGAGGAGGCATCTTTCAAACAAGCAGAAGCCCACACACGCGTTTATCTTGCTGCATGCCTTGCCCTCCCTTGGCAAAAGTCTCCGGCAGGCAAAGCTTCCCCAAGACATCTAAAGCTCGCAGCCCCAGGTGTGGCTGTGCGGCTCCCCAGCCCGGCAAGGGAGCAGAGCCAGCGGGCTCTGAAGCGCACATCTTCTCTCGCTGCCCTGGCGCCTGCCAGGAGACGCGGGTGTCAGGAACCAGCCCCGGGGAGGCGGGTGCTGGCAGGCGTGCGGAGCGGGAGCCTCATCCAGGCACGGTCAGAGACTATCACCAGAGCCGGCCTCGGCAGGCAGCAGCAAGGGAGAGGGGCAAAGAGGTGAGCACCCAAGAGTTGCTCTGTGCCGGCTGCCTGCCCCGTGCTGGCTGCACGGCTGCCTCAGCACAAAAACCCTCCGGGCAGGAGGCAGAGGCAGTGGGTGAGGGCTGCACAGGCGCTGCAAGCTGGGGTGCTCTAGGAGCAGCAATACCAAACACCCCGTCTGCCTGGGCACCCCAGGCAGCTCGTTCAGCCCTGCGGCACCGTTATTTCTATTTTACAGGCACATAGAGATGTGCCCATGGTGCTGGTGCTCCCCGAACCCGATGTCTCTGCTCTGCCTGCACCACCCTGCCTGCACTGGGTGACTGCCCGTGGCCGGAGCTCCCTCCCTGCTCTGCCAGCCCCGCAGCGGGAGGAAGGCAGCGCGGCGCCGCAGATAGCGGGTTTGAGGGCCCTCATTCTCTTTGGGAAAGTCTTTCTCACTGTCTTTCCGAGGGGTGTTTCCCTGTCGGCAAGGCAGAGACAGTGCTAATGCTACATGAGCAGCGCTTGAAACCCTCCACGGAAGAAGGTCCCACGCATGCACGCCTCGGTCATCGCAATTGCCACAGGGTGTCTCACGTGCCTCCAGCCAGCAAACATCTCTGCACATGCACATGCAGAGCCACTTTGTTCTGCTTAATCCTTGAAGCAATAAAAGAAGGCTGCATTAAGTCAAATTTCCGAACCAGAAGGTCTTCATTTGATATTATATCCGAGTGCCAAGTTCTGCAAAATCCCTAACCCATAAACTTCACTGAAAAAATAAAATAATAAAAACCAATCTGGCAGCAGAATTCTCCACAGCATTGTTGAGGTCTGACTCCTTCCACCAGCTTCTGCACTGCATTCCCCGGATCTGCGGAGCCGTGCTGTGACCCGCTGATGGGGAATACGCCGAGGAGAGGCTCCTGCCTGCGGCCGCCCCTCTGCCCCAGCCTGGCGGCGGGGGGTCGCTCCGGGGCTCTGCCGCAGCAGCACCCCAGCCTCCCCGCCGGCTCCGGCCCCCCGCTCCACTCAGCGCCAGCTCCTCGCCCGCCTTGTGCAGTGCCCAGCACAGTAGCTGCTCCAAGTAATGCTGTGATTAATAGTGCCACAGGCCTCTCTCTGGGAGCGCTTGTGCTTCAGAATTGTAAAACATCAGGAAATTTTTTACTGGGGGATTTCCATTACCCTCTTGCTAGCGCAGAGAGGCGGCATGCTGGTGTGGAGAAGAAGGAAGCAGAGAAGCCCTGAAGCAGGCTGCAGCCTCAGTGTATGCTGCTTCTCCACAAAAACAGAGCAGCATCTGAAAATGCCCTGGAGTCGTCCCGGCAGGCACAGCTCCAGTACCACAGACCGGGAAGCTGCCTGGGGATTTACCTGCAGTCACTGAAAAAGCAAACCTATTTCTATTAGGTACAACTTCAGATAGGTTTAAGCCTCCTATAGTTCAATAACTCACTTACCGAATGTCAACCAGGGACAAAATGCACTAGAACAGCAGCAACCAAAGCAAATTTCAGACCAGGAATTGCAAAACCATCCGTTTCAGAGTAACCCAGACCAGGGCACTGAAAACCTCACTCTTCCATCAAAAGGGCTCCTCAACAACTCTAAAGGCCCTATTGCCATGCAGGGACATGCTCAGCAGATTCCCCGGGAGGTGCAGGGTGGATAGACACCATGTTAGCGTACAGCCCTCACTCCTGGAGACCCTGAGTGTGCAGGGAGCAGGGAGGTCTAATGCAAAACGGGAAGCACAGCCCCGGCTGCTAAGGCTCTCGTCTTACAAGAGTGTGCACTTGTTCAGCTCAATACCCAATTTCCCTCTTATTTCAGTGTAAATGTGTCCAAAAAAGGGCTTACAGCAACTGACTCTGAATGCAGGCTTTTTAAAAGCAAATTTCCAGGTTGAGTCACAACCTGCTGTGCTAATCAACTTCTCCAGGCAAAAGCAGAGACGAAGCCTGGGGCAAAGACCCTAAACAGCACCTGGGGCTTTCTGCTTGGCCATGTGCAAAGGAAGCATGTGCCAAGTGTGAGCTTCCTGCCGGGATTCCCGGTGCGCTGGCTCTCCCACCGGAATGTCACTGCCTGGGAAACCTGGGCTCTGCAGAGCCAGAAGCAGCACCGATTTCAGCAGCAGCAGAAAACACAACTAGGAAAAATAACCAGCAGCCTCAGCTGTGGGCATCGGGCAGGACAGGACGTTGGGTTGGTGGGAGGGAGCGAGCAGGGCAGCCTGAGCTTTCTCCAGACCAGCCATTGCTGCAAGCCCGGCACAGGCACAGGTGAGTTCTGCCTTTTTGAGGGCTGACAGCAACCTGCACTGCCAGGACAGGGGGACCCAGCTCTGAGCTCTGCAGAGCCTGGCATCGCTCGGGGTGGTTTGCAACGAAGGACATCCTGCAGCCGGCCCACGCCACCTGACTGCACACAAGCATGTGGGGAAGCTGCAACCCCAGAGGATCATCCTCGGAGGCAGGTTGTTGGTGGATACAGCTGGAAGGCTGTCTCTCTGTTTGCCAGGGTCTCAGGCAAAGACGGGCACTTGCGTCCCGAGGGAGACGACAGGTCACCCTCGCACAGCCCCGGGGAAGGTGTCTCTGCCAGCTGGTCCCTGCCTCTCCCAGCTGCGTGGTCCCCGCTTTCCCACGCTGGGGCCATCCCCACAGGCCAGGGGAGGCTGACCTGCCCCCAGCTCTGGCGTTTGCTGCAGTCTCGTGGCCCTGTAGAGCAGGCAGAGAAGTGCTCTGCCAGCTCAGGTCTAGCTCAGGTGATGGAAACGTGGCGTTTGTGCTCTGCTCTGCTGCTGCCTGCACATGCCGCATGGCCAGCTTGTTTCAGCTGTGCTCAGGGGGTCACATCCGTGCCCCTGCGGCCCCGGCTCGCTCCCTGCCGTGTCCCTCAGGGTGGTGCTGCTGCTCTCGCAGAGGCTGCGCCGGGGCCAGGGAGCTGATCCAGCTGAAACGAGCCTTTTTTCCAGGGTGGTTTCCAGGCATGTCACAGCGCCGGCGTTCCCAGGCCTGTGGTGCTGCTGCCATCCTCCCACCCAGCCTCTGCAGCCCTGGCCCCGCAGCGGGGATGAGGTGATCGGGCAGTCAGGAGCTCACATGCTCCAGGGTCACGGATGGACTTCGGACAAAATAATTCAAACTGGAGAACGCTCCAGGCAGATGTTTCACTGCAAGTACTGGGTCCCTGCAGGATCTTAGCATAAACCTGGCCACCACAAACAGCACTGTAAGCACTGCCCCAAGTTCACGGACCTTCAGGTAACAGGATTGTTTGCACTGGTATCCGCCGACCCTTGTGCAGGGGAGCGAAGGCTCCATGCCTGCCACGCCGTGCAACATTTGCTTCTGCTGGTATTACCCTATTTTAATGCCTTTTAGTGTAAGACGCTCCTTCAAACCCAAACCACATCACCTGAACAGCCCCCATCTGTCTCCAGGGCCGTTCAAGGGAACGCACACGCCTGAGCCTACAAGAAACCCTAGCATCCAGGGGTGACCATTCTCCAGTCACCCGCACCCACGTCTCGCAGCACCCTGGCTCAGTTGGCGCGGAGGACCAGAAGGACGGAGGCTGAAACGTCACCGTGACCCGAGCTGTCGTTGGGGAGCCGCGTCCCTGCCTGGCTGCGGGAGCGTGCTGCAGCGAGCCCCGAGCCCTCGCTAACCCACAGGCTCGGCAGCCCAGCACCGAGATCCAGCAGCACTTCCCCTGCACATCAGCATGGGGTGTGAACACAGACGTCTAATTATTACCATGATCGCTGTTAACCATTTCCCCACTGATCCCCCATCAGAAAACCCAGGGAGTACGTACTTACCCCGCGGTGTCCGGGTGCTTGCCGTGCCCCCATGGGTGCCGTCCTTTGCAGGAGGCTGGGTTAGGTGCAGCCACGACAATATTGAGACAGCAACTGCTTAACTGCCTCGTACCCTCATTGCTCAGCTCGGGCACGCTCCCGTCTCTGGAAGTCAGTGGGAAAGCAGGCAGGGCACTGCAGCCCGCTGCACAGCACTCAGCGTCTGCGCTGCGGCCGGCGGGACCCTGGGGCTGGTCCAGTATCAGCAACGAGCTCCAGCGAACTGATCAATATTGCAACTAGCTCTCCATGTCCCCTTCCTGGGTCTGGGAAGGTAAAACAGTGGCAGGGGACAGCGTGCAGCAGCCCAGCTTCCCTGCAAAGCCCCACGCACCTTGGGGGTGGGGGAGACGGGGATCCCAACAGATCGTGCTGTGATTTCTCACAGCTTTCATTGTCTGAACTCATTATCCACATTGCACAAGGCAAACCCGCAAGTCGGATGCTGACAAGGCTTGCGTTCCTCATTAGCAGCCCACATTGCAAAAGCTTCATCTAAACAAACATGCATTCTGAAACCCTTACCTCTGACTTGTCACTCCCTCATCACTGCTGAAAAGACTCTACCGGTTTCTCAGTTTTAAAATACTACAAGACCAACTACAAAAATCCTCGGTTCCTCCAGAGAAAGTTACATGCACGTTTCTGTCAAAAAAAATGAAAAATATATTCATGGCGAGTTCATGGAGAAGTCTGGTGCATTTGGGTCTGGGTATTTTGTTCACTTGTTTTTTAAAGCAGGTTTCTAACAGCTTCCCAGGTTTTGCGCAGAGAAACAAACCCTTCTGTGATGTGCAGGATTTCAGCTCGTAAAGATCGCCCAGGCTAGTTCATACTCCATCAGCCCACGCTGCTCCCTGCGTATGCAAAGCAGAAAGTATGTGATCATATCAGAGCAATTTGCACATTAATAAATCCTGGTCTCAATGCCGTAGACTCCATCCCCATCCACCGGGTAGGGGCTTTTTATTATTATTATTACCAGAGTATCCAGCTTTGTAAAGGCATCTAGTGCAAACTCCTGCATGAGGGAATTCCACCCCACTAGTACCACCTCCTAAGACAATATCCAGCCAAAATATTGTGACTGTTGCAAAACCCGGACTGGAGCTCCACAAAGGACCTTCCAGCGTTGCATCCAGAGCCAACGGGGTCTCAGTAAATTACTGCAGAGTGACACTCCATCTAGTTGTCTTTGTAGTCTTTTTTATTTATGACAGTTAATTCCAAGTTATTACTAACATTTCAGTGGTAACTGGCATATGAAGTCATCAGCTGTCACAACTGCATCTGTTAATAAACATGTCAAATATTAAAAGCAGCTTATTATCCTCTGGAGGAGGGAAGGCACTAAGGCAAGGAGCTCAAAAGCTTGGTTATTGTTCGATCTCTGGCTGTGCAGCAGGAGGAAACGCTCACGCTCAGGAAAAGCGTGACTGCAGTGAGGCTGCGCTGGGATACCTGCCCTCCATCACACCTGAGCAGCCCAGGAGCTCTCCTCCCCGTGCCGTCGTCAGCTCCCCTTCCCTTCTCCGCCTTAACTGGGGTGGCCAGGAGGGATGCGGGACAGACCCTTGCCTCGTGCGGGTGCACAGGGGAACGTCGAGGCTCGGGCACCTTCCCTGAGATCCACCGTGCCTGGCGGGCCGGGCAGGATCCGGCCTGGGCAGCATCCGGCAACTCGCCCTCGCCAGCCTGCTGGCGTGCGATGCCATCCCGACCCAGCCGCGCCCGGCAGCGGGCAGCCCCACCTGCTTGTCCCCGACGGAGGAGGCAGAAGTGCCCCAGCCGCAGGGGAGCCTTGGGGAGGCGCAGGCGGCCCCCATCCCCTCTCATGCCCCTGCACAGGGGGCTCGGGGGGGGCACGTGCTGGACCCTGCACCAGTGTCTCTCTGTACAAGCCATAAATGGGAATCGGCGTCTGCCTGCTTCCCGAGTGGCTGTCGGTGTCATGTGCCAGCACAGCGGGTCCCCGTGCATGACCGACCCTCGTCCCCGACTCTCGCGGGGCTGATGCGATGCCTGTGCCCGTGGCTCCACCGAGAGCCCTGGTGCCTCGGTGGGTGGGCCCAGGGGCACGACTGTGTGGCAAGCCGCCTGCCAGCCCCTCAGCGCAGAGTGTCCCACAGACCCCCGCAGTCTCCTGGGGAGGGTTGTTGCTTCTCTTCGGTGCCCCCGAGAGCCCGGGGCAGTGCGGGCAGGTTGCACATTCTTGCTTTGCAGGGTCGGGGTCCACTTCCACCCAAGGGTGGGCTCAGGGGGACACAAGGTGTGGTGGGAGGGACGGCAACATCTGTCCATCCTCCCTTCCTTACCATTTAAGACCATCATCCTTAGCACATGAGGATGGAGTACGTCTTCTCTCTGCTTTGCTGAGCCACCCGCACTCTCGGCCTCTGCAGCTGGGGAGGAGGCTGCTGCTTCTTCAGGTTCCCTTTCCTGGGAATCCCAGACAGAAATCTTGCCCCTCTCTAAATGCTTTCTTTGTCCAATTTCCTCTGGCTTTCTCTGGCTGAAGGTAATTTGCAGGCTGTGCTTTTTGACGGGTGCTGCAAAAATCAATGGCAGCATCTTCTAAACTCTTTACACGAAGGTTATTTGGCCATAAAACAAGGTAGTCTCCTTAAATCCCAAACCAGCGACCTGCAATGGGCAGGAGTCAGGGAGCTGCAGAAGGAGATGCACTGAATGCTCCATCTTTACCTTCCCCCTTTTGTAGGTCAACTTCTCCAACCGTCTGAGCACGTTTCAGTATTTATTTTAGGTGTAAGATCCACTCAAGCAGGTGCCATAATTCTTCTGTAACGAGTAAAATTCTGTCTTAGCTTCCAAGCGTTCCTAGGGACATCACAGGACAACATGCTGATGGGTGAGACACCCATGCCAAGCAGGGTGACTCACTGTGCAGTGCTTAGCAAAAGTCTTGAAGCAATGAGGAGCAGCATTATCTTCACTTGATCCTCTGCAAGCTTGCAGGGCTCCTAGCTGGAAGTTGGAGGGCATAGGCTCTTCCAAAGGCTGTTACAGGCCCTACAGTGGCTCCTGAATCCCCCCCACAGGTCCCTTGCTGGGGGCCAGGGCAGGTCCCCTTCGACACTGCTGCCCACGAGCTCCCGCTGAAGATGGGTCTCTTGAGTGTCCCCAGCAGTCGCTGGCACGAGCCCTGGAGCTCTTTGCAGGACTCTACGAATGGGCAGCCCCGAGGAAGAGGAGGGCTGGGGTACGGGGCGTGGCATGGAGCTGGGGTTTGAAGAGTCTCACAGATCTGTGCTCTTCACACACTTGCAATCCTCTCTGCTTTGCACAGCGCTTGTGTGGGGGCAGATATGAACACAAAGGTGCAAAATAACCCAAAACAGGCAAGAAGGAAAATTCACCCTTTATGCAGCTTTTCCTTTGCATTATGTTTGCGTTAATTCACATGTATATGGAAGTTTTATTCATCCTGAATTTTCTTTGGCACCTCGTTAAATGTCCCTAGTTTCCCACTTGTAAACAGTATCTTCTGAGATCATCGCTATCTCACAGGAGCATTAGTGAATGTGTTTTGAATATTGGGCAGATGCAAAGTGGTCACTGTTGTGAGTCTCCATGTTAAAGACCTCTTCTATTTATATCTGGAGGTTTTTTCTATTCTAGGAAATTCTGAAGTACCATCAAATGTTGTTCTGGGACAAAATCCCTTAGTTGACTGTAAGAGTGAAAAATCTCATAAACGGAAGATCTTGTATTTTATGCTTGCATTGAATAGCCAAACCTTTTTCTTTCTAATCTCTCTCAGAGCACTGCAACTCCAGTTGACAGTTGTAGATCAAGTTTCAGTCTGGAGCAAATGTTTATAACTGAGCAATAAACCCCGAAGACAGAGGTCTATAATGGAAATGCTGACAAACCCAGCTGCAAGAACAGGGCTACTGGACACGTCAATAATTAGTGAACAGAGCAGTATATCTGACTGAAGGCAAGGAGGCGTGCTTGCCAGCTCCCTGGTGTTAGAAGGTATCATTGCAGAGGACAGTAAATCACACTAAATCCTGCCTTAACACCCTCCACAATAAATCCAGCATCAAGTCCCACATTTCTTCCCCTCCTGACAGGCAGCTAATTTACCGTTTTGTTTTTCTTTAGTTAATGGCTGTTGAGGCTGATCCTAAATTAATCCTAAACAGGCTGTTTCTCTCTTGTACAAAAGGACATGAAATTCCACATTTTAGCGGGGTAAAAACACCAAGCGGCTCCAGACTGCAAGCAGAGCTGCTGACTTGGGAGATTTTCCCTGCCGCCCACACAAGTCCTTGCCAAGCAGGTGCCCGGCAGGGGTAGTAGGCGCAGCAGCACGGCAGGCGATAGCAGCAGACCCAGCTCCCGGTGCTGGGGGATCATCATCCACGGCCCGCAGCTCGCCCTCGGGAACACGCTGTGCGGGGAAAGGGGCATCGGGATGTTCCTGGAGCAGACAAAGGCCGCCTGAATTCACCGATTTTAGTCGCATTAGGTGGAAAAGCAATCAGCAGGTCTAATCCTGCACTACAGGTATCACCCAGCTGGGCAACCCTGCCCGTTCGTCTCCAGCCTTTCCCCAGCCAGGCTCTGTGTCCTGCTCTGCACGAAGCCGAGGGGACAGCCTCACTCCCCCATTCCTGTAGAGGAAGCGCTGACTCCCCCACACCCCTCAGTCCGCTGTTCAAGTGCGTGGTTCCCCTCCCTGCCATTTTTTGGTATAAGTTCATCCTTCTCCAGTTCCTGCCCTTCATCCCCCTTTGCCCTTCTTGGCCGGGGGAAAGGCCTCTCCTCCATGGAAATCCTGCCCTGCCTGGGGACCACAGGGACTTCCAGGATGGGGCTGAGCTTCCTCCGTGTCCCTCAACGTCTGGGCACAGCTGAGGGCAGGGGGGTCCCTGGGGCACAGGCAGCGGGTCTGCACCCAGCAGCTCCGGCACTGAGCACCACAGCTTCTGTCAGACCCCGGGCTCTGCGCCCTCGACATTAACCCTGTGTGCAGAGGCAGGTACCAGTGCCTACAAGTTCTCGGCTGGCACAGAGGGTGCATTACTCATCCCTGGTGCCTCATCAGCCTTTGATAATATCTCAGCATAAGCAAAAAGCAAAAAAGACGCTCACTGAGAAAACAGAAGGAAAGCAAGAACGTTCTGAAGTTGTCTCTGACGGTCCTAGCCTCAACCTGCGGTGTGCTGCTTCTCTGCACCCTGCTTTGACACAGAGGTCTACTTCTCAGAAGGCTTATCTCCTGCAGAATGATTGATAGCCTGAGCAATTGTTTTTAATAATATCTGAACACCTGCAGTCCTCAGTCCCCGGTAATACAGTTATCCCAAGTGCCTAACTTATTGCATAAACAACTGCTCTGGTTGCAAAGACAACTATCAAGTTCCTGACACAGGCTGCACAAGCCGCGCTGGGGGGTCAGGCACGGGGGCACGCAGGATCATGTCTTCCATGGGGAGATGTGGGAGCAAGAGGAAGGGGAGCTGACTTTCTGATAGGATCACCCAGGCGTGCCTCTTCTTCCCGGGCAGAGCAAGCAAGCCTGGGCTTTCGGCTGGGCAACGCTGCTCCCTGGCCTTGCTTGGAGGGGGCGGCACTGGCAGCCTGGCAGCGGCCCGTGCCAGGAAGTGTGTGTCGGTCTGGGAGTGTCCCCAGGGAGGTCACCCCGGTTTGGTGCTGAGCAGCCACTAGCTGCAGAGCCGTGAAAACAACTTCTGCGTAAAACTGTGGGTGAAGGAAAAGCAAGATCCACATGCCCCATCCCACCCCAGACGTGGTGTGGGCAGCCTGCCTGCAGCCCCTGCGCCACCATGGGCAGATCAAGAGGGATCCGACAGGACCAACTTGCTTTGTGCTTGCCAGGCACGGGGCAGGGAGGCAGAGTTCGAGTGGTGGACATGTGCACCCCGGCGAGCTGCCCTGCTTTTCAGGATCTCTCTTTTATGCCTGCCGGGCTTTCTGACACCGCGCCCCGTGCAGGCTGGACATTTCGCCTCTTTTCAAGGAGCGACGTTATGCGCATGTTGGGAAACGCTCCTTTCTCATTTGCTTCGAAGGCCCTTTTCCCCTGTTGTTTGAGGAATGCTGTTTGAATTAGCTCCACGGATTGCAAACAGACCCCGTTGTTTTCCTTTCCCAATGCAGGGAGGCTTCTGTTCTCTTTGGCCTGCTGGATTAACCAGGGGGCCTCACACGCTGACCCCTCTGCAGCTCAGGGAAGCTAATTTAATCCCAATATTGTTACAGATCACAGCAGGACGGATCTTACAGATTCCTTGAGGCAAACTAGCACTGAGCTCTGGCGGAGACAGCAGCGCACTGTGTTTGTAGAGCAGGAGCTGCTACAATTTTTTCTATAAAATTTCCTCTACAAAACTTCTGATGCTGGGGAGGAAGGCAGCACTAGTGGGATGGTGGGGGCATCCTGGGCACGGGGTCCCACTGAGGAGCTGCTCCACTGCATCCCCCAGCATCCCCCAGCATCCCCTGGCACGCAGGATAGTGGAGGGCCACTCCGGACTCTGGCAGAAGAGAAGGACATGCAGACTGGCATCTCCTTGCTATTTCTTTCTCCTCATTTCTTTTTTTCCCTTGGTGCATGCTCCTGGGGCTGGATTTTTGAGATGTGTTGTCATCAGGCCATACACGACAGCCAGAGCCAAGCCGTGCCTGCTCCCACCAGGCGGCCCCTGCCCAGTCCCTGTGTCAGTCCCTGGGAGGGTCACCTTACTTCACATCTGCAAGGTGGAGCCATCCCCCCCACTGCCGGAGCACAAGGGCCTTGCTGCTCCTCCCCAGCGTTGCTATCATCATGGGGGACGGCAGGGTTATGGCAAGGGGGCCACGGCTCCATCCCCAGCCTCAGCCCAGCTGGGACTGCCACGCTTCTCACAGCGAGTGCTGGGCAGGCTGGGGCTCCCTCTGCACTGCCCGTGCATAGCCCCACACACAGCACAGGCACTGCCCTGCTCACTGCCCCACGCCTTACCCCACGCATTGCCCCAAGCGTTACCCCACGCATTGCCCCACGCGTGGCCCCAGGCATTGCCCTCTGCTGTCTCTCTCTGAGTTTATTAGTTCCCTACTGTCTAAAAGCCCAACAGGCAGGTGGGTTTGCAAGCACCTTTCTCAGACAACTCAGCTCTTCACCAGCTCAGCTCCTCCCTGCCCTCCCTTCTCCACACATAAGACAGACCCCTCTGAGGTTGGTCATAGCAAAACCATTGGCGAACGTGGAGACTTCTGCTTGCAACATTTTCTGTCCCATAATGAATCCTGTGGAAGTAGTCTGTGATGTGATGCTGAGCCTGGAAAAAGGCATCCAGCATCTTCACAATGGGACAATCAATATAAACCTCACTTGTATTTTTATGGGGAAGATCTGCCTTCTCATCCTGCATGCAGTATCTCAGTTCTTCCTCCCCTGGCTCTCACAACCCCACCTGAGATGCATCGCTCTCCCCAAGATGTAAGTCCTGCTGTTCGACAAACCCAGCCGAAGCCCCAATCCATCACACAGTGCGAATCCATTTCCAAAGCACATCACGCTTCTCACACGGGCTGTCTGCTCTGTGGGCCAGCATGTGAGGGGACAACCAGCCCGGGATGCTGGCCGCAGCCAAGGAGGGCGTCCAGCCCCCGCGGGTGGAGCAGGGCAGGGGGCTGCGGGAGCCACTGGGATTCACAGGGGAAGCCCTGCCTCCCCCAGTATCGCTCTGGGGGTTTTGATGTTTGGGAAAAGTAAATTGCTTTGGGATGCTATTAAAGACAAGTTTAAATGATGAGACACCACAGGGCTGGGACTTCCAGCGTTTCTTGTAACTCCATCCAGAGCTGGAAGTGGAAGAGGCCACTGGCACAGCCAAGAGGACATGAAACCGAGAGCCTCTGCAGCAGGAGCAGCTCCATGAACAGCTTGTCCCTCTCCAGGCTTCTGTCCCCTCCCTTCTGCCTCTGCTGCTGTTGCTCCCAGCAGCAGCGGGGCAGGAGCTGGTGCAACCATGGGGCCAAGCTGGCCTGTCGCGAAGCGGGCCGCACTTCCCCGGGAGCACGGGGGAGAGTTTGGGGAGAGGGGATGGGGCACCCCGGGAAGGCTGGGCACAGGGATGGGAGCTGGGCATGCAGGCCCCTGCTCGAGCCCATCCTCCTCTCGTCCATGAGCAACTCTTGGGAACATTCCTGCTGGATGACATTTCCCAGGGCATTGAGAAAAGAAAAAAAAAAGGCACTTTTTTCCCAATATAAATTCTTGCAACATTAAAAAAAACACACAATAGCTGTAAGCCCTGAAACGGCTGGGGGTAAAAAAGCTACAGCTTGGCATGGAAATAGCACTACCATCCCCACCAACTGGTCGAATCCCAGATGTGAGACATCATGTGTGACAAAACCCCAGAGGAAAGACACGCAGGAAGCTTGTAATTGTTGTGGGCTCCCATCGCTGCATGGGGATGCAGGCTGGTGACCTCGGGAGTCCCGAGTCCCCGTCAGTAACCTGCAGCAGTGAGAGCAGAGAGCCATGGCCGGCTGGGCTGGCTCTGGGACCAACACGGGGCCCAGGAGTGGCTGGGGCCAGGCTGAGCCCCTGGCTCGGCTCCTTGCTGCCCCAGCTGTGCCCTTGCAGAGAGCAGGCTGCCGGCAGGAGGGACCCTGGGGCACTTTTGGGACCCTCAGATGGTTTTGGGACCCTGGGGCGGTTTTAGAACCCTGGGGCGATTTGGGAACCCCGCAGGCGCGAGCCGGAGGTTCCCGCTGACCCGCAAAGGGCCGCAGCACTGACGCTGGTGCTCCGGGTTGTTCCGAAGCAGCATCGAAGGCTGAATAGTGCCTGTCCCCGTGTCCCCACTAACGGCAGACACGCGTACCCTGCGGAGGGAGCCGCACAGGTCCGTCCAGGCCCACACAGGCAGATAGGAATATCACTGTACTGAAACCAGCATAAATAAATCAGCTGAAAACATATGTTGAGGGGATCCTTGGGCAGCAAAAGCTGTAGAAATGTGCTTGCTCCGCTGTGTTCTCTGAGACACTGTTCTCTTGCAATACACCTGTAATTATTTTAATTACAGTTAAAGACTATCTCCTGTGACTATGCTGAAGGAGCTCAGTCAGGGCTGTGCGTACAGCCTGCCTTCTGCAGCACTGCGGCTTTTCAGAGGTTTCCAGTGGAGCCAAAAGCTTTGCTGGTGTGGATGGAATATGTCTACGTATTGTGTTTTAAACTATATAATTAATTGAACGCAGTGCTCTGCAAGGAGCTAATTCTGCTGAGGGATTTTGGTAATTGTACAGACATTGAGAGGAGCAAGGCCCAGCCCCGCGCACTGCAGGGAGCTGCAGGGAGGAGGCTGGGCAGCGCGGGGGGCTGGGCCCTGCTTTCAGGGATGGAGGAGGCAGGGCAGACAGTGGGGATTCAGGCTCCCGGGGCTGGGGCAAGGGGAAGGGGCAGGCCGAGATGGGGAGGATGAGGGGAAGACGAGGAAGTGAAGGGCAGGACGGCGCGCCATGCCGGGGCAGGCCCAGCCCCAGTCGCCAGGCCCACAGCTCACAGGAGGGACGAGCGGAAGAGCTGCGGCAGCTCTTCCCCCTCTCTCTTTCTGCCTCTTTTCCCCCTTTCTCTCAGTTTTTGCAAGCGTTCATTATGCAGGACCTCGAGGTGAGGCTGGCCCAGGCTGCTGGCCCTGCCTGCATCGCCCCGCATGGCCCTGTACTGCGGCACTTATTGCACACACTGTCCACTTTAAATATCTGTGTCTGCACGGGAAGCACTGTACGTATTTTAAATATCTTCAAGATGACAGCGTGAAGAAGAGAATGGATTGAGCCTGGCTTTAAAAGATGGCAGAGCAGAAAGCAAAGATCCAAGGCGAAGGCAAGAATGCTTCAGTCGGGCCTTCGCCAGAGCGCCCGGCTGGGCGGCAGGGCGGGCGCTACCGAAGCCCGTTGTGGGGCTCGAAGGGCACGAAGCGTGTGTGGGAAGCGCGGTGCTTCTCCTTGCTTTGCATCTCTGCTCCCTGAGGCAGGGCTTAGGTTAAAACAAAACTGTCTGTGGCCAGCCGCTTCCAGATGCAGTTCCAGCAAATACACGTTAGGTGCTATTTCTTGGAGATGCCTTTTCATTTACAAGCGGGGGGAGAATAATAATGCTCCAGTGACTGCAATGTCGGCAAGAGAGCTACCACAGCCATAGCAGCCTCTTGTAGTGCCTCTGCCCTAGAGCTTCGGGGTTTCATTTCCAATTAAGTTTTTCATATGGTAACATTCAGAATTTTGATGGGAGATGAGGCTACTTTTGTCTAAGAGAGAACATACTTTCACTGTTGCGCCCGGCCCAGGAATGAGTTCTCCACTATTAAAATGTAATTTAATTTATCTCCATGGATTTTGTGATGACTAGGATTTGTTCTAAGGAGACCTTTAAAGGAGAACTCTTGCATTATTAAATGTATGTGCTAGGAAGTTGAGTTCTGGCAACCTCTGATAACCAAATTTCTTTTCTATCCTCCACTATATCCATCATGATAAAAGCCCCTGCCAAAGCCCTAACTCAAGCCATGCTTCTGGCATATTGTGAAACGAATCAGGAAAAAAAAAAAAAAGAAACCCACAAGATGCTCTAGTCCAGTATTTTTTTTAATCAAAGTTTCAAGGATATTGATGGTTTACCTCATAAGGTAAACATTTGTAGCCCAGTTGCTTTCCCAGGGTTAAACCAGAAACAAGTGGCTAGCTGAAACTGCAACTAATTTGCTCTGACAGACTCCAGTCAGCTTCAAAATGAGTTTTCTTAAAAATCACAGGCCCTTTACACGCGGAGCAATGGCACCGGTACCTTCCCACAGAGGGCTGCAGGATGATCCTGTTTTCCAGGGACGAGCCTGGCAGATGCCCGGCTCCTGCAGTGCCCCGGGGCACCCTCTGCCCGCAGGGGACCCCGCTCCGCTGTGGGGGCGGCTTTGTGCCATGGGGGCGATGGGCAAGGGACCCTTGTCCCTTTGCCCCTGCCTCACCCTCCCATCGCAGGGAGACGCTGCCCGTCTTTGCGAAGGGCAAACCCCAGCCATGTGCCTGTCCTGGCCAGCAGCAGAATTCCCACCTTGGCGTGTGACTGTGCCCCTAAGGCGCACACCTGGGAGCAGGGGGACAACTGGGACATGCCAGGTCCCTGCTTGGCCACCGTCATCTGGGATGACCTGATCAGGTCCCCTTGTGCTGGTCCCTCAGCTACGTGCCCCCCCAGATCCCCACCATTCCCAGATACAGCCCAAGAGGCGATGGGGGGGCAGCTCTTGTGCCAGCCACACCTTGGGGTCATGGGCACGGCCCCGGGACCTCAATCCCAAACCCGGGACGGGGCCACTCCAGCGATAGGCACAGCACACTTGGCGCCAGCTTCCACACAGTGTGCCGGAGGGGACAGCCCGGGACAGGCAGTGCAGCCTGGGTTGTCCCATCAGAGCCGGACTTCGGCAAAGAGGCACTGAAGGTTTTGGGGTGCCCCACAGTCTTTCCAATGGCACCACCTGTGCTGTCCTCCCACGGCACCAGTCATGGCTAACCCCAAACCGAGCCACAGCGGCGCTGGCTGGGATCAGCAGCAAGTGGGCGCAGGCAAGCTGGGGTCAGGCTGCAGGGAGCCAGCCAGTCTGTGGGGACACTGGTGTCTGTCTGGGCCGCCAGTGGTTAACAGCAGCATCCTGCTGTTCTGCCTCCTCCAGATTGCATGCAGCAGCCTGGGGTGCAGTGCAGCTCTCAGGGCTGTATTTATTCTCCACTGACAGCTGGCTTGCTGAGGATGTCACTGTGCCAGCCTTTCTCCTTGGCAGACCCAAGATTAGTGCACGCTGGTTCCAGCTCCATGTTCACTACCTGCTAACCGATGGGAAAGATCCGGGGCTTGACGCTAGCCAGCACCTATCTACGCGCCAACTCCTGGCCCCGGTGAAATCTCAGCACCTTGGAGATCTGAGTCCTCCCTGTTCTCCCAAGCCTCCTTCGAGCGAGGCAGTGCATGTGTCTCCCTGTTCCTAATGGTCTCCCTGGTGCTTGTCCAGCACGGCCGTGGAGCCTGCTGCTCACTGAGCCGGCACGCTGGGGCACAACACAGGAGATGGCACAAGTGATCTTTAACTCACTTCAAGACTCACGGTGCTACTGTGCTCTCTGTTAAAAGCTCCGTGCAGAGCATGAAGTTTCCTGTGCACAGAGAGGAAGGTACCTTTTTTTAGAGTCTAATTTTATTGTTTCCCTGATGCATTAGCTCGTGGACCGGAGCCACAGCAAACCGTGCCGTGGAAAGAGCTCCCTTCCCTAAGAGCGTCTCCAGGGCATAACAACAGCTCCGAAGGCAGGAGGGAGCCAAGATGATTTCACCGCCAAGGCTGGCATCGCCCCCAGGACTCAGCGTGGCATGCAGCACCTTGTTGGCACAGCTGGCATGCCCGCCCGGCAGGTCGCCGCGCTGGCGCGGGAGGACGACGTGCCTGTGCAGTCCCAGCTGCTGACTGCAGAAAGCTGCTGCTCTGCTTTGCGTATAAGTCAAAACCTGTAAGCTACTGGTTACAGAGACACTCACTATTTCAGCAGACTGAAGTGGGAGAAGGGAGAGAGCTGCCAGATCCCAGCTGGTCTCTGCTCCGGGAGCTGATAGAGGATTAGCCCAGCAGCATGTCTTTACAAATTGTCGGTTCCCAGAGTACACAAAGCAAAGCTCTGAGGACTGAGTGCCTCAGCACAGAGGCAAAGGCAAATACTTTGGGAACCTGACAGCGCTTTCCACCCAGGCACACAGATATGGGCACCCTGGCTTCCTATGGTCCCCACAGAGCGCTGCCTGTCCCACGGCGCTTCAGTCTCGGCAGATGCAGCGTGAGGGCCAGTGCCTTGCCTCGGAGCAGATCCCTCCTGCCTGCAGCCCTGCGGTGGCCGGCCAAGCCTCTCCCTCCCCGGGCTGGTGCCCCACAAACCAAAGAGGGTTTGCAAAGCAACTATGGGTCCCTCCTAGCACGTCCTGGCACGAGGAAGCCATCTGCCCTGGAGCACAGGGAGGCTGCTGGAGTCGCTTCTCTGCCCCACACAGCCTCAACCTTCTTTGCAAGGCATCAGCCCCGGGGGCTTGGGGGGACTGACGCCCCTGCGGAGAGCCCACAGACAGGCCCAGAACTGCACCGACCAAGAACAGCTCTGGGAGAAGCTGCCACCACCCGACTTCTACAGCCCTCCCAGCCTAGCATCATGTGCTGCCCTGGATGAGGAAGGAGATGCAGGACTGCGCCTGCTGCACAGGCTCCTGGCAGAGCTGCCTGTCCCCATTGCCCTTGGCTGACACCACAGCACGTCCTGCTCCCTGTCCCAGCTCCTTGCCTGGATGATGCTGGGAGGCTCTGGCATGTCCCGAGTCCAAGCCGACCCTGTCCCAGTGCCTGCTGCTTCTGGTGGGCACAGGGATATGCCAGGCGCTCTCCCCACGTCCTTCCTTCAGCCATCCCTCCCGTTAACCCCCCGCCCTAAATGCACAACTGCAGTTGTGCTGCTGGAAAGGAAACACATGCCAGGCTGCGGCAGGCGTGGGGAGAGGCGTGCTGCCCGCTGCCTGCTGCCCACGCTTGCTGCCCATTCCCTGCTGCCCGCTGCCTGCTGCCGCCCTCCTGCGTGGGGCCGGGGCCTCCCCGCCGGCCACCCTGTCGCACGCGGCGGCGGAGCTGGAAGTACTCGCTACTTGTTTCACGGGAACTTCCGACATTTCAAAAATTGTTTTCATTCTGGCTTGGAATGAAGACAAATATTTCAGAAATTTCCTGGATAACATAAAGTTTAAAATATCCTCCAAACTAAAATAGAAGAAGTAGGTTATCTCAGCCCTTGCATTATGTCATATCATGCCAGCTCGTGGTACCCTGAGCAGAATTACAGATGACTTGTCACGAGGAGATGTAAATAAAAATACAAATAATGTCAACAAGAGAGGAGAAATGAAACGCTGAAATGAGAAATTCTCAAAAATTATTCTTTTCCCCCTTGTGCAAATTAATTCTCCATGGGAAATTGCTTGGATTTTATAAAAGAGCACGGTCTGGCCAAAGCAGCTCTTCTATTCTCTGGAGAAGGAGGAACACCCTGCCGGCGCTCCCCAGCAGCCCCGTCCAGCCACGCAGCCCAGCAGCGATGCTGCCGCAGCTGGTCTGGGTCCGGGCTGTCCCCATGCCCCTTGCCTGCCTGCACTCCTGCCCCCTACCCCCTGCCCCCTGGCCACGCTCGACCCCTTATCTTGTTTCTGGCAAGCCAAGGGCAGGCATGCTCTGCGGCCAGCCCAGCGCACCCCGGGCCCCTGCTGTCTGCCAGCAGAGATAACGCCAAGATGGATAAAGCCGGGCGCTGGGGTTAACGGCGCAAAGCGGCGTCTCCGTCGGGAGAGGAGGAGGAGGTTGTGTGGTCCCGCTCTGCCCGGTGCTGGCCACAGAGGGGCCGCGGCTGGGGACAGCGCTTACCTTGGCTCAGCTCTGTCTGGCCGGGGCTGGCTCCTGCCCTCCCTGCGCCCGGCGCATCGCCTGCCCGGGCAGCCGCTCAGCGCCGGCGTGGCTGCCCCACGCCGGGGCTCTGCGCCGGGTGGACCTCCGGGCGCCGGCTGGCACCCATCCCCCTGTCTGCCCCGTGCCTCTCCAGAAAGGCACTGCTGGGAAGGAGCGCCGAAGCTCATGTCTCCGGCACTGTATCCACCCCTTCCCACCCTCTTGGGGTTCGGTCCTGCCAGTTCCACTTGTGGGCTGTCCTCACCACTTTGGGCCTTTCTACCGCTCCCCTTCTTGTGGCTCCGGATGTCACCACAGACACGCTTTTATGAGAGTGGGCTTGTGCAAGGCTTGTATAAAGTGTTCTCAGAAATACGAGGTCCTGTCATTTGTAAAACTAATAAAAATGTCCAATAATTTTTACAAGGGAAAAATGAGTCATTGGATGGCACATTTCTCATTACTGGCATTTTACAATTAAAATGAGCATCTATTGAATCAATCCAAAGCTCTTATTGTTAGCAGACACTAATAACTTCCTGAGCTATTGAAGATACTTTTTTTCTGAAGAAACATGACCCCTGACCACGGCATTTCTCGTCGAGAGCGGTATCCAGCTGAGACCAGCTCTGCTCAGCTCCTGCTGGAGTGGTTTCAAACACATCCTGATGAGACTGGTGGCTATAACTGGGTGGGAAATTGTTTTTAAGCCCTCAAAAATGTTCAAGATTTCAAAATTTTTCCCGCTCCACATGGGGATGAATCCAGAATTGTTCAACGTTTTTACAGAAAAAAAAGAAGTCCTCATGGAAATCAGCTCCGGAATAGCCAATAGCCATCGGTCAACTGAGCCGAGCGAAGGGGGGACTCCCGCCCGCCCCGGCCCACCGGCAGCTCAGACCGCCGCGCTGGTGGCTGTGCTGGCATGAGCCGACTTCTCCTCCCAGCGTGGGACACCCATCTCGAACCTCATGACCTTCTCTGGTGAAAAATGAATCCAGTGAAACTTTCCCAATTTCACTGCAGCAGTGGCGCGTGCGTGGCTGAGCGCTGGTCTGTGCTGCGCTTTGCCCCGCGCAGGAGCCAGACCAGCAAAGCGGAGTCATCACCACCTTCTGCCTTTGGAAGACGGAGATTTTTGCAGCTGCTTGTGTTTTCAAAACCCACTAGAAACTTCAGGACGATATAGAAAGGGACTAATTTTCAACAGGCACTAAGTCCATCTGCTGCTATCTCCTGAAAATCAGCCTCCCTCCAGGTGTCTCAGGATGGATCCTGGTAACCTGAATCACCACCTGCTTTTGAAAATGGACACCCTGACAGAAAATGAGGGATGGTCTGAGAAGAGTTCAATGAGAAGCAGTCCCGCAGCAGCACAGGGTGCAGCCAACGCTCAGAGGCTCTGAGTGCCCCCAGCCAGCCCTTCTGTGCCCATGAGGGCTCATTTCAGCCTCATGAGATTAGTCCGAGAAGAGCCAGCTTGACTGCAGGACTCATTTCTCAAAGCTTCTCCAGATGAAGCAAAACGGATTAAAATGCAAAGTCCCTGTATTGCCTACAGCAGAGGTGTCCAGGGAAAGCTCCTGCTGTAGGATTTAGCAGGAGGAGCTCCCGGTTGCTGTATGGCCAACCACCAGCCAAACCCTCAGCACATGCCCCGAGGTGCACCACCTGGGAGGCGGTGCTGAGGACAGTGTCACCGCTGCAGCCCCGCGGGGTGCCACGGCCACCCACACCAACACTTGCTCCCACCTGCCAGCAAAGCCCAATGAAAAGGAAATTCACTTGGGCTTTGAGTGACCTTCTTCTTCTTTTTATGTTCATGCTGGCATCACATTTCTTCTGAACTTCCTTGTGGAAGGCATGTTTTAGGAGTGCTCTTTTCCCATGTGTGGCCACCTGCATGTCCCCAAGGCAGAGGGAGAAGCTGTTTTCCTGCCATGATGCCAGAAAAGAGAAGCCAAATTCTCCCCACGTGCACAGAGAATACAGTGAGTTTCTGGATGAGAACAGGCATCTTTCCTCCAAAACCCCAACGGACCCCGGGCAGCCAGGCTGCTGTCACTTGTGGGGAGGTTCAGTCCCTATTCATATGATCAAACACGTGCAAAGCTGATGAAAAACTACCATGTAATCCCACTGCACAGCAGTAACAATGAGCAAGTGCTGGCTTCCAAATACTGAGTGCCCTGCCAAAGAGCAGGCAAGTACATTTTCTGCTGGGCTGCAGGGGTCTCCAGATGCTGCTTTTGCCATTGCAGATCCTCTTCGTGCAGGTCTGCAAGAGACAAGCCCCAACTCAGCCACCTCTCCAAAAGCCTGCTCAAGCCCTTTGCCAGAAATGAATGCCCAAAATCTAACACCCATCCACGATGGGGACTTCACTCTGTCTAGAAGAGTCCTTATCCACGCTAAGCAGAGGACTGGAGCAAGCGCTTGGTGTTTGCTGGTCGAGCAGTCCAAACTGGGCGCATCAGAAGGATGCTGGGCTCCGCTCCCTGTGCACCACATCTCTCTGGACTTTCCTTTCTCTCCATCCTCCGCATTTGTCTCTGGAGGGGATGGTTCTTCCTCTTGGGAAAGTGCCGTGGGAGTGGGGATGCTGATGTTGGGGACAAACAGATGAGGTTGTTTTCCATGCTCTGTTGTTGTGCAATGGCTCCAGAGCTGGAGACACTTCCCACTTCTTTTCCTTTGCTACTGAACATGGGGGTTGGAACGACAATATGTATTGTCATTTATAAGCACTGTAAGACTCTCCTGGGACCTACGTGCATAAATCTTGCGTTTGCTTTAGCATTCTTTTTCTCTCTTGCATGCTTGCAAAACAGCTTCCGCTTGTGCTGTATGTCTGTGAGAACTGAGCTCTGCAGAAACCAAAGTCCTGCTCCTGAGAGCATCAGTCTGTGTTGCTGCCATACTCCTCTCCTCCTGCTCCAAAGGGAGGGCCGTGGGAACTAGCTGCTAATCCAGCCTGTCCCAGCCAAGGTCCCGCTGCGGCTGCCAGGTGCCTGAGCGCAGCGTGCACAGCGGGCATTGCCGACAGCTGGCAAGAAATGCCAAGAGCTTCCCTTTATGGCTCCGTATTTCCTGTTAAATTTTTATGGGATTTCCTCAGCACTCAGATTTATGAATGTGCTCGCCTGTCTTAGGAGGCCCAGGAGCCTGGTGCAGGCAGCGGGCTCATGGTGGCAGAGCCAAGCAGGGAGACCCGCTGCCAGGAGGGGATGCGGCTGGGGACCCGCCTGGCTCCCTGGTGCCCATGGCAGTGGTTGCCCGTGCTGGGAGGGCAGCCCCGAGCGCGAGTGCCACCGGCCTGGCCATGCTCCCAGCTTCCCACCTGCTGCAGGGACAAATCCCAGGTGCCACCGCAGGCATTCAGCCCCTGGCTCCTGTGGGGCTGCCTTGTGCCTGGCCTTGCAGTGAATTTGGCGTCCCTGCTGCAGGGACTTATCGGCTGATGTCGCAGGATTTCCTCACCCCGCCGGGAGCGCACAATAGCGAGGACAGGCTGCTCCGCAGACACCCTAATCCCTTGGCGATTGTGCTGTGTTTCGGGGGGTGACAATAGTTCAATGAAGGTTTGCAAGGTTAGCAGGAACGTTAATCCTTACAGAAGAAAAATGTGACAATTATTTAATGCCATGGCTGGGAGCTTTTGTGCTGCCCTTAGTACGATGTGTTTGTACTGGGCAATGTCTCATCATGCCGAGGACAAACGCTGCACTGGCTACCTGGGCGCTGGCTGTGCGGCTGCCAGAGCTGCGGGGTGCGGGGTACGACAGGGGACGGGTGCCTGCGTCTGGAAGCTGCAGCCGGAGCTGCCAGATGTCTGTGCAGCCTGGCCCCGCTTCTGCTCTGTCCCTTTGAATTTTCACACGAGCAAGGGAGTTTCTGCCACCATCCAATGAAAGCACAAACATGTACACGGCCAGAGCACACAGGGACAGCTCTTGGGAGCAGCAGAGTTTTTTATTGTCTGAATTCAATTTCCAGAAAATTGGGTGTCTCTTACAATTCAGAGATACTGCAGAAGAAATGCAGCTGACGAGCTCCTGCTTTCCAAGTGTACGCCGCGGTGCAGTGAACTGCGGGAGGAGAGCATGGAGAGCACACGCCTGCTGAACTGCTCTGGGGCGCGAGCGCGGTGGGGAACGTTCTCCGAAAGGGGTCTGGAGACCTGCAGAGGAGGGGCTGGGGGGGGGGGCAGAGGGAGACAGGGGACCCTCTGTCACTGGATGGTGATCCCCAGGGCAGGCAGTGAGACCATCTGAGCAGAGGGAGGGGAGGTTGCCCCTTCCCTGCAGAGCAGACCTGCCCTGTGGTCCTGGCACCCCAGGGGCAGCTCAGCAGGGTGGGGAGCACCCTCCATGACAGCCTGCAAGAGCTGCCGGGGGGCTGGAGGAGACATGCGAGTGCAATTGTGTCAGTGCAAAGCCTTAGCCGCTTCCCGCAGGACAGCTCTTCTGGCATTAGTGAGTCGCTGGGAGGTGGAGGAATGAAACACCCTCAGCGCTGCCAGCCAGCTTGTGTGCAGAGAGCTGTGACAGCCATCCGGGGATTTCTCTGGCTGCAGGGACTGAGGGAAGGGAAGGAAGGGATAAAGCACTGAGATCACAGGCGGGATCCCGCCTGCTCGCCCGGAGGCAGGCGCAGCACCACAGCACGCCCCTCCAACCTGCTCCCAGCGGTGCGGGTGAAAGTGCCGACGTGCTGTCCCCGCCTGACCCCGCACACGTCCCCGTGGCACACTGATAGCCAAAGGCAGCAGGAACAGCCAGGTCTGGTGGCATTGCGATGTCCTGGGCACAGCCAGCGAGACGGGTGGGACCCCGCAGCAGTGCCTGGTGCTCCAGCCGGGCTGGGGCAGCATCTCAGCCTGGCCAGAGGCAAACACCTCCCGAGACGTCCCCTGCGTGGGACCGGCAGCCTTCAGCCCGTCCCAGCTCCCTTTGGCTGCCTGTGTGGCTGGGACGTCATACCAGCCTCTCCGGAGAGAGAGGAGCCGCCAGCCCCTGCCAGAAGGCAGCCCCAAAGCACCCGGCAGGCTCCTGAGGGGCTTGGGGCAGCCTCCCCCTCACCTGCCCCTTCCCTCCCTGCAGCTCCTGGCCCTGACTGTCCCCTGGGCACGCTGGGCAGGGCAAGAGGCCACCGAGCACGGGGCAGCGGGGCTAGGCTGTCACCCAGTGCTGGCGGTGGGCACGGTCCTTGGTGGGCAAGCAGCCGCCCGGGTGACCCATGCAGCCCCGTTCACATGGGGGTGTGCATGTGTGTGCGCTTGTATGTGCGTGTCTAAGTCATTGCGGCTCAGTGGATTTTAGGCACTGCAGGCAGAAAGTACAAATCTGCGTCTGATTAAAACAGCCCTTTGTAATATAACCTATATGAGCCTGCACTTAACACCCATCATCCTGAGGAAAGCCCAGGCTCTCTTCCAGCCAGTTGGGCTGCGTGCCTCCGGGGCAGATCTCCCAGGGACATGAGACTGCCGGGGCAGGAACTTGGATGCGTTTCTGTGCGGATTCTTCCCCCTTCTAGAGAGGCACAATGGGGCTTTGCATGAGTGATACAAACATGCCAGTTGTACTTAAGGTTGACAAATAATGTAAACCACACAATCTGGTTTGAGGGAAACGACTTCACCACAATTTATTTTAGTGCTTTAAACATCACGCCAAACTCTGTAGTGAATTGCTAAATTAATGCCGGGCTGCCATCTAAATAGACATCTTCAGATCACAAGCATGTTATAGGGGGAATGGTTTCCTTTGAAATGGTTCCCACAGCTTAAAGGCTGTGCAGAGAAAAAATGTGCCCAGGATTCAATTGCTGCCAACATGTGGCGGCCACATTTCTCTGCCGCTATTGGCCAAGATGCGCAGTAAAGCTGAGGAAGCATCATTTGAGGTGGATAGATAAACCGGTGATTGCAGAGAGACAAGGAATGTCAGAAGCAGCTCACTCCAAGGAAAGGGATAAAGCAAAATAGCCTCAGTTCCAAGCTCTTAGCCTGGAAAAATGTGCCCTGATCAGGAAGGCATGTGGTTGTCCCCATCACACACTTTCTCGGCTGCTTGTGATGCAGCAGAGAAGCCCAGCGAAAGCACAGTGGATGTTTCTTTCACTCTTGGTTTTCCATCGGCATCTTGGCTGATGTAATCAGCATCGCTGCACTCCACTGCTCCCCTGGCTGCAGGCGACCAGTGGCAATTTCCACCCGCTCACAGCAGCGTCCCAGATCTCTTGAGAGAAAAGCCTGTCAGATCCACTTGGCAGGGGAAGCCAGGCTGCTGGGGGCCAGAGCTCGCTCACTGGTGCTGGGAGACTGCACATGAGGATCACAGGGAACGAGAAGCTGGGTTAACACCTTCCTCATCCACAAGTCCACTTACGGTGCAGTTTGCAGAGCTGCAAAGTCCATGCAGGTGTCTTTGAGCAGGGGCTGCAGAGGATGCCCTGCAGCACTGTGGGGTGACCCTGCCCCTCTCAGGCCAGCCCACCCAGGCGAGGGTAGAGGAGAGGGGAGAGCTGGGTGCGGGAGGAGGGCCGTGCCGAGGGAGGTGCAGGCAGAGTGGTCCCTGCCTGTGTCCTTGCTAGCTGTTCCTTGGGTGGCTCCAGCTGCTGGGTGCCGGGAGCTCACGGGACCAAACCCTCACCCCAAAGCACAGCCCGGCACTGCCCGTGTGTGTGCTGCCAGCAGGGTGGCAATGGGACCACGACAGCTGCCCCCTCCAGCCCGAAGGAGCCGGGGAGGCTTGTGGTGGGCACTCACGCCACATGTGTGCTTCACATATGCACTTCAAACGCTGGAGATACCCTGGCATCCAGTGGCAAGGCTCTAGCAAGCACCCTGTAGACAAAGGATGAGAAGACAAAGGAGAGGGAAGGGAGCTGTCACTTGGCCACTGCTCCCACCCAGGCAAGTTGGGTTTTGTTTCCCCATCACCAGCCCGAAATCCATCTTCCATGCTTTCGTGGCTCAGTCGCTCTTTCCCCTTATGGTTTCCTTCAGCTGAGCTGGAGGAAGAATAAAGAAATGTCTCTCCGGGCCCCAGCCTCTTACAAGGCTCATAAATATGTCTCTGCTTAAAAACTCAAGGATTAATTAACTCATGAGTATCTCCTAACCAAAGTTCTGGGAAAGAGCACCCTCCCGCACGGGAGGCAGCACATCTGCGGGAGGTTTCCCTGGGGCCTCTCCCCTGCCCACAGACACCTGACTGGCATGGACGCGGGGCTGGGCAGCGCCCAGCAAAGGGGACCCCGGCCCCGCACCGCCACCGCACACCGGCTGCACCGTGCTTGGGCTCTGGTGCCATGGGGCACCCGGGTGGCCATCAGCATCGGGCTCCCAGGCCATGCTGCCGTGTTGCCTTTACAGTGTTTTCAATTAGGCGCTTGACAATGCCCAGGCTCAGTGGTCCGTCGTAAATTTTGAGGGCTAACGGTGCCATGGGAACGTTTGGACCAAAGGGGCTGGTGCCTCAGGGCGCATCTCAGGGCCCAGCTTTCAGGACGCACCAGCCACCCTCTCCCCTGCGCAACCCAGCCCAGCCCCGCACCACTTTCGAGCCCCTCGCAAGAGCGGCTGCCCCAGCACAGCAGGTCTGCTCCGCACCGGGCGCCTGCGCACTGCCAGTCCCCGTGCTGCTGGCAGGGCGGGTGGGCTCTGCCAATGGCTGCCTCCTCGTCCACACGCCCCGTCCTGCCTTGGGAGGTGCCCACTGCCCTGTGCCGGGTCCGGAGCGGTGCTGAGCCCTGCAGCAGGAGGCACACGGCAGCAGGTCTGCAGCCTGGACAGCCCCGGGAGCCCCTGTGGGTGCAGGCACCCTTGCCGGGGAGATGGCGCACTCTAAGGCTCGGCTGTGCCCAGCGCAGCCCCTGGGGAGGGAGGGTGTCTCCAGCAGCCGTCTGGTCCTTGGCACAGCGTGTCGGCTCAGTAATCGCTGGTCTCTGAAGAGCGGGAGCTGCCAGGAGCCACTCCTTCCTCAGTGGGTCTGTGCAGAGCTGGTACGAAACAAACAACTTTTGCAACATGTTTTGTTTTCCATCATTACATTTAAAAAGTAAATAAATTAAATCCATTTTGCTGCCACTTCACTATGTCAAGTGTAACCTGAGCACAGCTCGCAGGGGAGGCAGCGCACGGTGTGAGGCCTCCCCCAGCTCGTGGCACGGCTGCCTGGCTCTGCCAGTGCTCAGGAGCTGTGTGGGACGGGCTGGGACAAGCCTTGTCGGACCTGTGCCCATCATCCGCGCTGCCCTGCTCGCTGCCAGGAGGAATGTCCCCATCCTGCCCATCGGGCAAGCAGGGCTCGAAGGGCTGGCGCAGGAGCAGAGAGGGGTGCCAAGGCTGAGCAGGGACCGTCCCTGACAGACAACTGTGGCTGAGGAGGACTGTGGTGTCCCCCAGGGCTGGCACTGGGTCTCTCCGCTCCCTGCTCCTGCGCCACTTCCCAGCTTCGTCACCACGTCCGCAGGGACGGCGCTGCCCGGCTCAGCATGGGAAGGAGCGAGCTGCACACGTCCATCCCAGGCTGCTGTGCATCACGGAGTGTCACCCAGCAAAGCACCAGCACCGGCAAGAGGTGCCCCCCGAGAGCTGTTTGCTGTAATGAAATGGTCTCCCTCAGTGAGGTTTTTGTCTTGTCCTCAGTCTGGGGGGAGGAGAGGCCCCGGGGACAGCTCTCTGCCAGTCCCCGTCCCCAGACCTGAAAGCATCTCGCGTGGCCATGCCTGCCCTCTCCCAAGGGCAAAGGGACTCTGCACACTCAGTTGCCCACTACTCACCTTGGGCAGCCCCCGCCGCCTTCCCCAGCCCCTCGGGGCTGCTACCCCCGGCCAGCACGCCGGAGTGGTGGGCGGACGCCCCGTCCCAAAGCGGCTCCTCCTCGCTGGGGCTCTCTGCGCGGTGAGGCTGCGAAGGCAGCACCGCTGTCCCAGTGAGCGGCTCAGAGCCTGCCTGAACTGCAGCGCAGGGTGATGCACTCCAAATCCCCTTGCAAATGCGGAGCAGGGAGGGGACCGTTCGCGCTGGGAGCACCATCCAAAGGCCTGGATTTTCTCCTCTCCATGAAGGCAGCTGTCTGCACCCGGGACAGACCCTGATTACATTGGCATCACAGTCAAAGCACCCACTGACGTAATGTGAAGTGGAACTTGGCCCTTGGTGCAAGAGGACTCAGTGCTGCTTCCAGCTGGCCTCTTCGCTGCTTCTCGCACTGTCTTTGGAACATAATTAATTTGCTCTGTTGGAGGGGTAGTTTCCAGTTGAGAAGCAGGGATCCTCTGGGTTTACCAGTCAGTGAAAGTGGTTTCCAAAAGCACAGTTTTCTCAAAAACTGGCTTGGAGAGGCAGCAGCAGCACCCCCGGTTTCCTGCCTATCCCAACACCATGCTTCTTTTTTGCCCAAGCCCAACTGTTCAGCTTTATCAGATACCTCTAGATACAAGATTTCTCTGCAGCACTACGGCAGCTTCACTGGGTGTTACAAATCCGGTGTTTCCTGGGCAGGCTGGCTGGCATCAGAGAAGCCCACGGGCTGGCCGCAGGGACCCAGCTGCCCTGGGCTTTGACATGAGCTCCCAGTGCCGCCTTTGGCCACAGCAGCCGCCGCGAACACGGATGGGCTGAGCTTCGCCTTGCCCCGCGGGAGCAGCCGTGCCGGCCGCGCGGCGCTGTGCTGCCCAGGCGGGTGGCCCGTCCCCGATGGCACTGCGAGCGGTGGGAGCGGCTGCGGGCTGAGCCAGCCTCTTGGGCTTCTCCTTCTTCTGCAAAACTTCTTTCCTCTGCCCCTGCGTTGCCTGCAGCAAGTCTGCACACTGCTGGAAACCCAGCCGTATTTCAGCGTCCCAGAGAAGCCCTGCCCTTTGCGAGCTCCAGCCCCAGCTGTGGGAGCTGGAAGGTCGGGCACCCCAGGGTCACGCAGCCCTGACAGCGCCTTGTGAGGGTGCCCGGGAGGCTCACCCAGCCCCCTTGGTGCCCGAGACACTCGGGCGGCTGCCAGCCCTCTCCCACCTCCGCCCCGGTTATTTGCAGAGGTCTTTGCTGAGCTGACTGCGCCTCCATCCCATCTCGCCCCGTGCCCACGTGCGCACGGACAGGCCCCGTGTGTGCTCCTGTCGGTTTCTGGTCTGAGCTGGAGGAGAAGAGGAAACGTTTCAGCAAACTGTTTTACCAGAAAACATGCAAGTGACTTTTTTAATAATAACATCCAAATGAAAACAATGTGGGCTTCAAAGTCCGTCCTCGGGATGCTTTGTGGTTCACAGGCTTTCTGACAGCAATACTGCTTTCTGTCCCGGGGAACGCACCCAGAAACACCAGCCCCCTCCCGTGGTGCTCATGGTGCCCCTCGCCGCTCGGCCACCCCGCAGAGCCGAGGGCTGGGGAGCGGATGCCGGTGGGGCTGCCGGCTGGCAGCACCTACGCTGGGATGTCTGGGACGCTGTTGCTGCACAAATTGGCCGTTCAGCAGCTTCCTCTTTCCTGCCCTTTGCCAGTAATGCAGGCAAGAGCCCTGACGATCAGCGTGGCCATGGCTGTGGTTGTTCTAAAGGCGGTCTCCTGTTACCGAAACGTAAATGTTGATGTTTGAGGAGGGGAGATGCTGATGGAAATGGAGCTGGCCCTGTTTGTTTGTTAAGGCAGCTATTTTAAACAAGTTCTGTTCACACAGCTTGCAGTTCGGAAGGAAGTTTTCCCAGCCATAATATCCTAGCTCAGCGCTGGGCAGACAATGGTTCAGCAGTTGCCCGGGATTAGCGTGGTGAAATCACCCTGCGCAGCCTGGGAAGGGCGTCTGGGAAAGGGCAGCGGTGGATTTCGTGCCGGGGAGGCCGGGGGGGCAGGAGCTGCCCGGGGCGCCGGGGCGTGGGCACGGCAGTGGCAGCCCGGCTCAGAGCAGGGCACCGCGCAGCCGCCCCGGCTGGCAGGGCCCCGGCCGAGCACTTCAGGACAGCCCTCCCTGGGCGCTCAGCATCTCTGCGCCCTGCTTTTTTCCCAAGGAAAATGGTTAAAGATACGTTTTTGCTAAAGTACTTCCCAAAGCAGTAAGCCTGAAAATGGGGCACCTTGTCACCAGCAGTGCCGGCAGTGGCTTTTCCCTTCGGCAGCGCTGCAGCTGCGAGCAGAGCCGGGCTGTGCCGGGGCGATGGGGAGAGGTGCCCCCAACCCCGCTCCCTGAGCCCGGGGGGGTGCGATCCTCTCGCAGCCGCCTCTGCCCGCGCCCCGAGCACGGCCATGCACGGAGCCCCACGCCGCGGCCGCCCGGGCGCCGAGGGCCTGGCGTCACAGCCGCTGCTCCCTGGTGTGTTTACTTCGGGAAAGCAGACAGGGCTCTTGGAGGGTGGCGGAGGCGGCAATGCCAATTCCTTTATTCATTACAGCCTCGTATACAAATAAAATCTTTACAAGCTTGCCTTGAGCTTTTAAAAATGCCGTTTAGGACGTGTCATTTGTATTGTCTGACTTCGGCTCCCTTGCACCACGGCTGATCTCAGAGGCAGTAAAACACTGCTTCCACGTAAAAACCAAATGAGTTTATTTTATTTGCTGGGGCAGGGCAAGGGAAGCACTTACCAAGCAGCTTCCTTGGCTCAGACGTGACACCCTGCTGCCCTGGGCAGGGTCACCCTGCCCGCTGGGGACATCTCACCCCAAATCCCCCTGTGAGGGCCCCGGGGGTCTCACGGGACTGGGGGTGCGGGGCCTCGGCAGAGCCTCTGCAGATGCTGCTCCCACCGACACGGGCGCCGAGCCACGGGGCTGACCCGGCCGCGCTCCCACTCACTTCTGCGCACAGCAGGATTTCCCGGACGGTGTCTGGATAGTGCCTTGTCAGCACCCCATTTCTGGGGGCCCCAGCCCCAGCCCCCCGAGGCGTCCCTGCCACTCGCAGCCCTGTGCCCAGTGACTCGCAGGGTGTTTTTGCAGAGGGCCGTGGGGCAGAGCCTCCCGCCACCTCACATGTTTCCACTTGGGACGTTCCAGCAAGCAGCCATGGCAATGTCTGCGATGCCACAAACATCAGAAGAAGATGCAGAAGATTAAAGTGAATAAATCTCTGCCACCCTTTCAGTTGCTCTGTGAATGCCAAGGCGTGAAGGCTCTGACTCCGGAGGTGCACATGGAAACACTCCACCAAGGGGAATTAATTGCAGGAGCATTGGCCCGTAGCATGAAGATTTTTTCGTTAAGGGCTCAGATGAAGCTTTCTGTTTCTTCCTCCTCTTGGTGAATCTTATTGTGATAAAATTAAAGGAATTCTCGTTAAAATGTTAATATCCTTCTAAGACTGTTTGTTGTTTTTCTCAGCTGCCTCTGGTCTCTTTAGAGCCTTTGCTGCCTTTTCCTAACGTTTTCCAGCTCTTCCTCCCTCTTCATGCTGCCCTCCCCCCTTTTTCCGAGGCAAACTGGAAATTTACAGTTGTGGTTGACTTCTGGCTGCAGGCGGTGAGTCACGCCGAGGATCCCCACTCGCAGCTCGTAAACAGGAGGGATAAACACACACTCCCCCCGGGGCCCGGGGCTGCACCCGGGGGCCTCGCAACGGGATGGGAAGGGGACAGGGACAGGGATGGGGTCGGGGACGGGGATGGGGCATGCGTCCCCACCGCCGCTCATGCCTCTCCTCAGCACGCAGGGCAAAACCACGGCAAAGACTGTTTCCTCGTGGCCGTCACCGAGAGGGGAGAGCCCGGCGAGCAGCTGGTGACCCTGCCTGCCCCGGCCCCTGCCTGCCCCGGCCCCTGCCAGGGACACCATGTGTGCGGGGGCCAGCAGCCCCCCGGGCACGTTGCTCCCGCTGCCGGGCGTGTGGCGTCCCCAACGCGTGTCCCCCGCTCCCGCGCCCCCGGGCCAGCAGCGGGGTGAACGCACAGGCGGCTTCCAGTGACTCAGCAGCAGCACCTAAAAACTTACTAAAAAGTTACTGAAAAGTAGAGGAACGGTAGTTTTTTTCCACAGCTCAGGAAAAAATGCTTATTTGTGGGCATTTTCCATTCAGGAGCATCCAACGCAAATACATTGTTCCTCTTTGAATTCCTAAGCATATGGTATTTTGTGCTGTTAGAGTTTAATATTCTTTTCATTACTGATATCTAATACAGACAAGTCTTGAGGGTTACACAAAACATATGCGAACCTAATTTGTTTTTACTGTGCCACATGTTTTTACTCCCTGCATCATTCAATTAGCTTTTTTTTTTTAATCATGTGATCAGCAAAAACTTAATGCTATTTTTAAGCATGGTAAGAAAGTGAAAAACACATTTACTGTAACTGCAGAGTAAGAGGAGTGTAGATCCCCCTCTGCAAAAATAACTGTTACAGCGTGATAGCAAAATGTGATACTGCTGCTGTGCAAATTTCTTTAGCAGTGCAACTTGTCAAAATACTGCGCTGCTTGTGAGACAAATTCCTAAAAATTCTGTGTTTGGAGTAATTTATCTGATTGACAGAGATGAGAATGGGCTGTGCAAATATGTAGATCTGTGGCCAGCAAGCCACCACCACGGAGTGCCACGGGGAACTCACCATCTTCCTGCCCTTCATCCTGCTCAGGAGACTTTTTCACCTTCTCTTCTGACATCTCTCTGGAGAGGTGGACATTAGTTTATTGAATACATCATCTGTAATGTTCCTTTTCTTTCCCTTAAATTAGCCAGGTGTTCACATGGGATCCATATTCGTACGGGGCATACAGAAGGATAAGTTAGTTGTGGTCGCCACGCTGATGTTGATGAATTGGTGCTTTATTCTCTGCTCTGCAGTTGCAACCCCAGTCAGTTGCTCAAGTTGGAGTTGAGCTTATTTGGGAATTCTGGAGCAGGGAAAACAGGAGAGGTTGGGTTCCTGTGCGCAGGGCAGCTCTCTGCTGCTGGAGCAGAAAGCATATGGAGATGTCGGCTGTGTGGGCAGGCTCAAGAGATGCTCATTGCCACGCAAGACAGGTTCCTGGACACAGATCTCTGTAATGTGAATAACCAGTATTAAATCACAACCAACCTTAGATGTAGATGGATCTTTATTTAAAATATGAGCTCTCTGACCTCGGTTCTTGGAGATCAGCAGGAAAGGGGAGGACATTTGCCTACCCACTGGTGGGGCAGAGGGAGGGAAGTGTTGCCCACTCACCTGATTCTCTTTCAGATGCTCATGACTGTACAAGCTTCCTCCACGCCAGAACGGGTGTTCATTGCCCAGCTCCTTGCAGGCAGCAGAGGAGAAGCGTGGCACTCGGTTGGGATGGCAGTGCCGTCCTGCTGCTGGCTGAGGCCATGTGCCAGGAGCCTGCCCCGGCAGGTCGGGGAAACCTGAGCCCCGGCAGCTCGTCATGCCGGAGAGCTTCAGACAACCCCAAACGCAGGAAATCCTGGTGCTGCCACATGCTGTATTCTCCATTCACACACATGTGCCTTATTAGCAGTGTCAGAAGCCTCCAGCTTGTGGGTGACTGCTAACCACAACCACCAGCATTAACCTCCTGCTTGGGGGTCATTTGCAACAACCCACAGAAATGCCTCAGAATTGGGCCATGTTGAAAGAAGCTGGTGCGTTCCTTAAAAAAAAAAAAAAAAGCTTTATTATTTATTTATTTGGGCCTTTGAGAATTCTGGAGTACAGTAATAAAAACACTGCGGACATCTGGAGCCTTCCAGGCCAGGAATCCCAGGGTGGCCATAGCGTAGGACAGCTCCATTCATGGGCTGAAGTCATGGTCGCCGGGCTCTGCCCGCTTTGTCGCAGATGTACATGGGTACTTGCCTACCCTCTGACGACTGGGCGATCTGGTGTCAAAACCATCCAGCCATCCCAGGATGAGCCTGGCCACAAGCCATGATAAACCCAGTCGCTACAGAGTGTGCTAAGCACCTTGGTTATCAGCCCGAGTCGTTCAGGGGAGTAACGTGTATTGACATTTGCAGTGGGAAGGTGGAGCCTGTGGGAGATCTCAACTGCACAGGCCAGAGAGGGACAGTGGAGAGGCCAGGAGACGGCACTTGGTGGGTCTGCAGAGCTTCAGCCTGCTAAAGCAGAACTCCAGAAGAAGGAGACAACTGCTCCTTGGAGAGCGCTCCCCCGACCCGATGCACTGGAGCAATATAGCAGGAGCAGCTTGCCTAAGCCACGGAGAAATTAAATCTTACATTACATGACATCGCATGGCACGATGGAAGGGGAAAACAGGACAACCCAGCAGCTTTCCCAATGCAAACATATCTGCTCCCTCCAGCAGGAAAACTCTAGAAACTGAAGTCAGGTGTCGCCGTGGGACCCCCAGCTTGCACAGCAAAGCAGAGGCCAGGTTTGCTGCACGCAGAGCGGAGAGGTTGGATGCCATGCGAACCACGGGGTGCTGCACCACACATCTGTGTCAGATACTCCCAGCATAAATAATCCATTGTGCTCGGGAGCCTGAGTCAGCCCTGCAGCTGGGTTCTCCTGCAGGTCATGACTCATTTGGCCAAGATGCTGGATCTGTGTCATGGAGTACATTGAACCTGAGCCTCTTTGTTACGGGCAGGGCCTGGTCGTCAAAGGGTTAAGGGTAATTTGAATGATTCCTTTTGTTTAGATTCATTTCAGGTTTCGTGATTTCTGTTATTACTGCATAAAATCACTTGCAGGCGCTCGAGGTGGGGGCTGGAGGGAAGGATAGCTGTAACAGATGTGAGCTAATTGGAAGCACAGCAGCAGCAACAGCAAGTGCTGCACGGCTCTTTGGGGGCTGAGTGCCGCCACAAAGGCTTCGTCACACCCTATTTGTGAATTGCACTGGCCGTGGGGAGAGACTGGGAATGGGAGGATGTGCCAGGGTGGGATGGAGGATGCTAAACAGCAAGGCTCTGCACTTCAGTGAATGTTGAAGCTCTGCTCATCCTGGGCCACCATCGGCTGGGGTCCGAGCACCAGGTGCTGCCCAGCTCCCAGCGTCTCAGCTCAGCTTTGAAGTTGGATCATTCTGATCTCCATTCGGTTTACAAATAAAGCTGGCTGAGCAAAGGCAAATATGATAATTACTGCAAAAAGCAGACTGTTCCGATTGCGGCAGCTGCCTGCGACGTGGATAAGAAACGGACCTGGAGGCCTCCTCACCAGCGCTTCAGCGGATGGGCCGTGTGCTGCTGGACAGGGACAGCCCCAGCGCGGCCGCCCCGGGTTGAGTTGGGATGGGATGGGATGGGACGGGACAGCAGGCATGCCCAGCTGGGAGCCTGCCTCCAGCGTGAGTCATTGCTTCTAACATGGGAGGCCACAAAAGGATTTCGCAGAAAGAATCAGGGATAGGCACAAACCTTCTTTTCCCTCGCTCCTGCAAAGCTGGCATCTGCAGCAAGGGCAGCACCTCTCCATCCCGTAACCCTGCTCGCAGCGTGCGGCTGCTTGGTCTGCAGCCCCTTTGTGCCATTGCACGTCATTTCACCTGCGTGTCCCGCTCCAGCTCCCCAGGATGTGACTGGTCCTGCGTGGCGTATTCAACTTGAGGGGCAGCCAATCTGCCTTTCACTGGGAGCGCGGGCAGCAGCGCCGGGAGCCGTTGGACGACCCGGCCTCTCCCATCACTTCCACGGGCGGGTGTGGGATGCTCAGCTGTCCGTCGGCGGGTGTTCCCTGGGCTGAGGGCAGGATCCCCACCTTCCTGCCATCCGGAGAGGAGTCCTGTGTTAACTTATCCATGCCAGGCACGAGCTCACTAGAACCTGCCTTGTTTCCAAAGATCAGAGCAGAAGCTGTTGTTTCTCTAATACCCGCAGAAAGGGTCCCATCACGCTGGGAGACGTGGCGGTGCTGATCAGAGCGGGGATGCCTGCGACCTGCCACAAACCTGCGCCTCGCACCGTGAGAGGGGTGAGAACCTAAGGAGGCCATACAATAAAAATTCAAAGCATCCCAATCCAATAACCAGATGGAGCTGCAGGTGCTAATGAGATTGTGCATTGTCTGTTGTTCCCCAGCTTGCATCTGTCAAGAGCTTTCTATGCCCCACCATGGCAACATTTGCTTTAATTAAAGAATCTCCGTGCGGCACCAGAGGGCAGATTCACCCGGCCGGGATTTGCTGCATTCACCGAGTCGCTAGACAGTCTGTCTCTCGCCAGGGATTAGGCTCCGGGAAGCTCTCAGGCTGCTTGGCATAGAAAAACAGGAGAGCTTCTGTGTGACTTTGAAGAACGTAGTTCAATTAACTTTTCTCACTCTCCCTTTGGGCCAGACACAGAGTGTGTCTGGGGGTTCACACCCCAGGCAGGTGACAAGGCCCAGGATTAATTAAGGAGCTGACATTCCTGGAGCCCTACTCTCCCGGGAAAGCAGCCTGGCGCTGGGAGCCAGCGGTTCCCAGAGCTGCCAGCGCTGCCCAGAGGGTCCCCAGCCCCCTGCCCGCCGGGGGGGGCGGCGGGTGGCACCTCACTCCTCGCTCTCCGTGGCTGTACTGGAAAGTCACATCCAAACCGTTGGCGTGGCTGGAGAAAGCAGACACGCTCCAGGCCGAATGGAGCTGCTCGCCCCAGGCCTCTGTCACCAGACGGGTGCAACTGCCCGCTGGGACCCTCGAGATGGGGGACAGAGGCAGGTCCCGGCACGGACACCCGGGTAGGGATCCCCCGGCTCCCCCAAAACCTACAGCTTATCTGTTAGAGGGACGTCCAAAGCTGTCGCCTGCTTGCAGCTGAGGCACTGCCCTGCCAGGGCTCGGTCCTTTCTGTCCAGACCTGGCAGTCGCCAAGGACTGCCAGCACCTCATTAAATGCTGAGGGCAAGGACTGAAGCCCAGGGAGACGCTGGCTCCAGGGTCTAATACATCCTGCGCACTCCAGCCCAGCCTTCCCATGGGAACGGTGTCTGGCTGCAATTGGCTGCAGGGCTGCGGGTGATGGATCCATCCTTGGGTACCTTCAGAGCATCTCGCCTTCTCTTTGGCTGGAGCATGAGAAGCTTTCTCTGCACCATCAGGACAAAATTCCTGCAGTTCGTCATTTTCAGCTGTTCCTGCGCTAATTGGCGTTGTACCAATAGGACACAGCTTTTACTGTGTGTTGGAAACAAGCCTTCAGCTCATCAGTCGTACCTCCTCGGCCGGTGTGCTCGGCGAGCGTGTCTGCAGGCAAAAGTCATCTGCAGCAACGACCGAGCCTCTGCACCGCCCGGCGATGCCATTTATCGGCGCTGCTCTTCATCGGCGCTGCTCTTCATCGGCGCTGCAAAGGGCTCTTAACAATGCGCTCGGGGTATCCCCAGCTGCTGCTCAGCAGCACCCTGTGCAGGGCTGGGGGCTCTCCTCGCCCCCCTGGCTCTTGCAATGGGAGACTGCAGCGGGAGCAGTGCTGCTGTGCACGGTGGAGCCTGGGGGAGGGCAGAAAGGCCGGGAGATAACAGGGGTCAAGCAGGAGCCTTAACTGCCCGGGAGCTGCTGGGGCTTGGGGGGTGTGGGTGTGCGTCTGCATCTTGCTTGGATTTGGGGGGTTTATTTTTGCACAGCACAAGCAGCATCTGCCTTCAGCTTGGCCTCATGACTCAGCTTTTGGGATGGGAGCTGTTGGGATTCATTACAGTCACAGTCCTCTTAGCGGCCAGTATTAATGAGGGCTGGAAGAAAACTTTGGACCAGCGGTAGGGGAGGGAGATGTGTCTGCCCGTGTCCTGTCAGAGCATGTGGTTCTTCTTCCAAAATCACAGCACCTCCTGCAACCTGGTCAATTTAACCAAAATATCTTTCGAAAGAAATCTGGAAATAGACTGCTGACACTATCAAAACATCCTGTTTTGACATTTTCTGAATGAATCATTTTGATTTTTTATTTGGAGTGACCTCACTGCCTTTTTTGGGAGAGTAAAATAGATTATATTTATTGAAAAGTTGTAACCAAAACAAAGCAATTGATTTTTGCCTCAATGACACATGTCCCTCAAAATTTGCTTTCACGTTTTATTTTAAGTAGTGGAGAATTTCTAAGTATTTTAGTTTTGTTCCGACTTAAAGCCCGATTTTGCAATCCCAAGACAAGCCCACCGGTGCGGCTGCGCAGCCCCGGACACATCCCACCTGGGCCAGCCCCTCGCGGGGCGGCAGCGGGGGGTCTCTCCCCTCCGGCCCCAGCGGGCGCGCAGCCCCGGGGCTGCAGCCCCGCGCGGGGGCCATCACCGAGCCCCCAGAGCCGAGCAGCCGTCGCGGGTCCTACCTGGCGGCCGGGGGATGACGGGGGCTGCGGGTGACCTGGCTATTAGTGCTATTTGACAACTTGTTAGGATTAGAAAGCTCATCATAAAATCTCCAAAATGAGCGCTTTTTGTGTGTGTGTGCAAGTTAAGCTTTTCTGCCCCAACCAGGAACAGATGTCTGAACTGGTTGATGAATTGGAAACATCTGAAACAACTTTCCAAGCTGAAGTACAATAAATATACCTTTCATCACGATCCCTGCAAGAGGGTTTTAGAGGCAAAAATCACTGAAGTGTTTAATATGGCCCACGGTGAAGAATCATTATAACAAATGAACCAAATTAAATGAGAATTTCTCCCCATTTTAGTGACTTTGCTGGGACTCCAGGTGCCACCTTTTGAGCTCGCAGTGGGAGTTTGTCCTGCCAGCCTTCCCAGATCGCTCTTTGTTGGTTTAATACCATCATCTCCTGTAGGCAAAGGGAGGATGGGGCAGCCGGGCCTCCCCGGGAGCGCAGAGCCCCGAGGTGCACCCAGGGTCTGCCCTGGCTGCGTGGGCAGGAACCGGGCGCTTCTGCACCGGGGCGGGCGGCTCTCGTCTCCCGGGACATCGGGACCCACATCCACGGACAGTGCAAAGGGAGGCGGACACACAATCCCCCGGCACCTCCGGAGCCCTTTGCAATGCTTCAACATCTTCAGAGGCTGCTGGTGAACCCTGAGCTCTTCGCCCACTGCCCCTAACGCCTGCCTTAACCCCCGAGCCACCAGAGCTGCCGTAGCCGCCACCACCACGCTGGGACGGCATGCAGGCGGAGGCTGGGGGGTCTCGGGCGTCCCCCCCCCAGGTGATGCCCAGCACCGGACTCTTTGTGAGGGCATTGCCTGCCAAAGCCAGGCGCGCTCCCAGGGCTGCGCCTTCCCAGCGTGGCACATGGGGGCTCTGCGGCTGCCCAGGAGCCAGCCTTGTCCAGACCAGAAGCAATCAGCAAAGCATCCTTGTGCTTTAGTGCCAGGAACATCTGTGAAAGCCACGGAGGGCTGCCTGCCAGAGTTCAAGTGGCTGCCATTCTTGCTGTTGATCCCATGACCTGGATAGATGAGAATCTTTCAGCAGGAGTTGTCAGAAAGAGTTTATTTTTCCATGTCTCCACTTGGCTTGTTCCACTGAGCAAAGTCATGTTCTATTGATTTATTCTGAAATCACATTTATTTTCCTCTGAGAAATAAAACCCAATATTTCTTCCCTCAAAATTCATGTGCATTGCACAGGATTTGAGGGTCAAATTTTCAAGCGTGAGTACATCCATAAAAAGCTCCTGCACTGGCAGGTAGTGTCATTTACACTTGGGAACCCAATACTTGCTGGCGCTCAGCAAGCAAAGCGAGTTGCAGCCTTGCAGCAGGACTGCTGTTTAGGTGGAAATTTGCTCCCGTTCCCATTCTGCAGCAGCTCAGGGCTCCCCACTGGTGTCCTAGCTGAGGGACAAGTATCGCAACCTAACAGGCATGAAGGATTTCGGATTCTGCACTGGTGAGGGCTGTAAAATAATGTGAATAGATGAAAACAGAACAGGCTGACTCCACAGTTTGGTCTGTTTGGCTCTGGCTGCCCGCTCCGGGCTGGCTGCATTCAGGGACCCGCGGTGACCCCTTCGTCTGGATGAAGCTGCCAGTGCCCCCGAGCCCTGCAGCCCTGGCTGCCACCACCGTGCCACCGCCCTGCCGGGAAGAGGTGGCAATGGTCCCGCGGGACTTGCTGGGGACACACACTGGCACGGGCACACCCAAGCGACAGGCACACACCGACCCCCTGGCAACACCTCGCCAGGGACCCTCCTGCCCTGGAGAGTGCGGCGGGCTGCGGCATCCCTACGGTGACACCGTCCCCGTCCCTGTGAGGCCAGGGAATGTGCCGTGTTATATAACAGCTGGGTACTGGTTTTATACCAATACATTATCAGAATGGCTAAAACATCCCCCAACACATGCTTTGACCAGAATGAGTCACTAGAACATGACTCATAAATAAAGCAGACACCTTTGATGTCTCCATTTTCAAACACTCAGTGAGCCGGCCGGCGTGGCGAGGGCTGGGGAGCGCTCGGGCTATCGCACAGATGTCTGTAATGGGATACTTATGCTCGCACATCGCTTCCACGCCGTAAAGTGATGGTGCCCCTCTGAAAAGGAAGCATGTGCAAGGATTCATTTCCTCCAGCTTGCCTGGCTAAAACTTCCCTGGGGCCTGTTTGCTAATCCCCACCCATGTTAATGGAGCAGCTTTTGCTAATGGTGTGGATTAGAGAGCACGTCCCTGCTGGTGGACGGGCACGTGAGACCCGCATGTGCACCCGCGGGCTCGCAGGTGCTGCCTCTGGCTTCGCTCCCCCGCATCCCCTCTGCGCCGCACCGTCGCGTCCCGGCAGCGCTTTCTGCACAAATCCATGGGACCTCGGAAGAAGTGACCAGCGGCTGGGGGGGTCTGTGCCGGGGAGAGGGATGCTGCTGTTCTGGAGCATCCAGTCAACCCCGGGAGTCGCGCGCTCGGGCAAAGCCTCAATGGGCAGGGGAGCTGCTCCCACGCTCTGTGTGGTTCGTGTGCTGTGACCGTCCCTGAGTGGGGCTCCTCTTCACGGGCAGCTGCGCCAGGGAAAGGCAGCGGAAGAAACACTGCCCCACCTACGGTTAAATGCAAACGGAGAGATCCCAAAGCATCCTGCAGTCACAGGGGACAGAACCTGGTTTGCTGCCTTTTTAATTTCAAGGGATAATAGGCAGAGATGGGGCTCTGGCAGAAAAGCCTTTCCTGGGGTGCATTCTGGCCCGTCAGCCCCACGCGCAGGGGTGCGCCGCCCCAGCCCACCCCCCCGCAGGGCAGCCCCGCGGTCCCACCCTGGCAGTCCCACACACCCCTCGCAGCCCCCCGAGCCCCCCAAGCCCCTCCAAGCTGGGGGCTGGCCCAGGGCAGATGTCTCTTGTTCTCAGCTCTGCAGCCCCTTTGTGGTGAGCCACACTTTGCTGAGGCTCCGTTCCCAGAGCCCCAACGTCCATCGAGTGACCAAACACCAGCACCGCTAATGACCTGCCCGCTCCCCAGCTGCCACGTTTGGTAGTTTTCATTTATAGAGCCGCACATCCCTCCCATCCAGCTGATGCAAAGTGGCACCTTCTCCCGTGCCAGGAGCCCTGCGCTGGGGACGGGCAGTGACAACACAGAGTCCATTGTGGTGCTGACTGAAAACTAGATTTATTTCTTTTTAATTTTTCTTCTATTCTGTATTCTTTTTTTTTTTTTTTAATTCTATTTCTACAACTAGGAAATTCAAATCCCTCCCTGGCCCTTATAGTAGCAAGCCTACTGCAGATAGGCTATTGCTAAGGCTGCCAGGCGCCTCGTATTATGAGCACCTACATGCAGTTCCTATTAAATGTGCAAAACGCAAGTCAACAGGGTTGATATTTTCTCGACTGTGTGCCTTCCTCAGGATGCATTTTATTTCATTGCATTTTGTTTTGTTTTTTGGAAAGTTTCACCTGAAATGGTTCAGTTGCATCTGAGAATGAGACTAAGGGAAAAATTTTTACAATGTCTAAAAAAATATTCTGGCAAACCTCTTCTTTGAGAGTCCCTCATACTTTCATGCCCTGAACCAAATCTTTTGAAAGCAAAAACCAACACCCATATTTGGCCAAGCCGCTCAAATATGCTGAAAATATCTGCTCATGTGCTCGTCTTAGAGACATGACCTGTGCTCCAAACCTCTACCAGCTCTGCCTCTGCCGCATCGGGCATTGAAAGCGTCTCGGTAGGCAGGGGGGCAGCCCCTGCTCCCGCCGACATCTGCAAAGTCCCCGGGTGCTGCATCAGCAGAGGCTGGGCAGTGATCCTGCACCCAGCACCCTGCACCCAGCACCCCGCACCCAGCACCCCGCACCTTGCACCCAGCACCCTGCACCCAGCACCCTGCACCCAGCACCCTACACCCAGCACCTAGCACCCTACACCCTGACCCCCCATCCCGCCCCCTGCCCCGGCGGGACGCAGCTGCCGGGGGGCTGCAGCCCTGCGGAGGGAAGCGAGGCCTCTGCGGTGGCAGTAATTGGAACAAGGTGCAGCCGGGTTTGTTTCCCAGCGGCTGCCTTGGTTCAGGCGCGGGGGCTCGGCCTCGTCCAAGCGCCCGCATGAGAACCGGCGCGATCTGAAGCAACTTTCTCATTTAAGAAAAATATTTTGGAAGCCGCCACCTCCCTTCCCTCGCCAGCAAGTTTAGGGTTTCATAAAGCCCGCCTGGTAATGGGTTACAAATGTACCTATCAGTTTTACATTTGTTTTCATTCAGGCTCAGTGAACTCTCCACCGAACCTGGCGGTGGGCAGGGAAAGGCCCCCTCCAGCCCCCGCCCCGCGCCTGCTCCCCTCCAGCACACCCACAAGTGAATTGTTCTTCCATAATCTAAACCAACACTCCTCTCCGGCAAATTGGATTTCGGTTAAACCCTGTGACTTATGTGCAAATCCTCACAGCAGATCGCCTTGCGCAAAGCTCCCCGCGGGGCACAGAGCCACCACGGACACGCGGAGCCAGAGCCTCCACAGCTGGTGTCAATCGGCTCAGCCCGGTGGCAGCGGCGGGGCCGCGGCACTGCATCCCTGGGTCCTGGGCACTGCACCCCCGTGTCCTGGGCACTGCACCCCTGGGTCCTGGGCACTGCACCCCCGGGTCCTGGGCACTGCACCCCTGGGTCCTGGTCATTGCACTCCCGGGTCCTGGGCACTGCACCCCCGGGTCCTGGGCACTGCATCCCTGGGTCCTGGGCACTGCACCCCCGTGTCCTGGGCACTGCACCCCTGGGTCCTGGGCACTGCATCCCTGGATCCTGGGCACTGCACCCCCGGGTCCTGGGCACTGCACCCCTGGGTCCTGGTCATTGCACTCCCGGGTCCTGGGCACTGCACCCCTGGGTCCTGGGCATTGCATCCCCGGGTCCTGGGCACTGCACCCCTGGGTCCTGGGCACTGCATCCCTGGGTCCTGGGCATTGCACTCCCGGGTCCTGGGCACTGCACCCCCTGGGTCCTGGGCATTGCACCCCCGGGTCCTGGGCACTGCACCCCCTGGGTCCTGGGCACTGCACCCCTGGGTCCTGGGCATTGCACCCCCTGGGTCCTGGGCATTGCACCCCCGGGTCCTGGGCACTGCACCCCCGGGTCCTGGGCATTGCACCCCCTGGGTCCTGGGCATTGCACCCCCGGGTCCTGGGCACTGCACCCCCGGGTCCTGGGCATTGCATCCCCGGGTCCTGGGCACTGCACCCCCTGGGTCCTGGGCATTGCATCCCCGGGTCCTGGGCACTGCACCCCCGAGTCCTGGGCACTGCACCCCCAGGTCCTGGGCACTGCGCCCCTGGGTCCTGGGCATTGCACCCCTGGGTCCTTGCTATTGCACCCCCGGATCCTGCGCATTGCATCCAATTAAGCAGCAGAAAAATAATCCCAGCAATGAGAAAAATAGCAAAGTCGGAGTTCAAAGAGCCTCATTTTGATGTCAGAAATTCAGAGTATAAAAGTTATTGTGGTAAAATCACAGTTCTAGGCATGGCAGGCACTAGCTAGATATCATAAAAGATATCTTTTTTCTGAACATTATTGAACTTTTGAAGATGTAATAAAGTACAGTTCCCAGATGAGTCAACCAAACAGGTCTTGTTCGGATCATGTGAAACCGAAACTAAGCAAAGTCACCCATTTCTAATTTAGTTACATGGTGATTACATGGGTTCTCGGCTGAAAAGCAACAAGGATTTTTATTTTCTATGATGAATGAACATTTTCAGTGTCTGGAGTAGCAGCTGTCACACAGCTTGTATTTTTGCCAAGAAAGTAACTCAGAGGGAAAAGCTAAATTTTAGCTCAACTTTTTTCTGATTTTGAGATTCAGGACCAAAACATGACCAAAAAGCTCCCGCATCCTTGGGAGCTAGCTGGGCGCGGGTGCAGAGCAGGCAGCAGGTGCCACCACCGCAACAAGCCTCCCTCGGGACTCGCGGGCACGGGGCAGGACCGAAGCTATTTTGCCTTCCAGCCTGCTCTGCACCGCAGCAGAGCCCAGGCACTTTCCCGGTAGCTTCAGTCCGTTCGTCCACCCTGCACGCGCGGGAACAGCGGCTGGAGAATAATTAACCATCTTTGAGCAGTGTCTTAGAGCAATTCAGATGCGACCCGGGGTAACACAGCCCCCACACTTCCAGCCCCCCAGGTGGGATGGAGCTGTCCCAGCCCTCAGGAGTGTTTCAAAATGCAATATCCCTAAGGGAAGGCGCAGAGCACCACGCGCGACACGCAGACGTCAAGCATCAGGCACGCCACAGCTCCAGGGGTTTTGTTTACTGTAGCTCCCGATGTCTGAGCAAAAGCTGCAAGGATTAGTTAGATCCACTTCCTGCGCAATTACTCAGATATTACTGGGTCCTTCATGATCGACTCTGCTGCGGAGAGTTCTCAGATGGAAAAAATCTATTTAATTTTGTGGTCTGTTAGCAATTTAAGTTGAAGAAGTGGTGTTCAGTTCTATTGTTTTCAGACCGTGATGTTCGTGTGAAAGATTTCTTTGATTCAGGATGCTGCAATATATGAAGGAACTGCAGACACTATACAATAACAGCACATTTGTGAAAACATAGATAATTGATCAGGAGCCGATTGCTAGTGAGATACCAATGTTGTTGTTTATTTAAAGGGATGTCATCAACTTAAAATTCATGTTTAATTTATAAGTTAATTTGCATGCTAAGATTGGCAAGATCTTGCACTGAGTCCAACTGAATGAGATCAGGAACGGGTGTTTCTCTCTGTTTCACCCGTTGTCGTTACTTTGTGCTTTTTGCCGCATCTCGGCCATACCCTGCACTCCCTTAGTGCACAGACCCCAGTGGAAATACTCGCTGAGTAAAACCAAAACATGTTGACGTCCTTGCCAGCCTGGGGCCCGTGTGCACGGTCTGTGTTCACGGCTTCCCCGGCGCCGGCGTTGCCCTCACCGCGTGCCGCACCCAGCACTCGGGGCAGGAACGCTCAGCGGGACGAGGACGTGACTGTGCGGCTCCCCGACTTCCCGAGCGGCGCAGGGGGGATGCGCGGTTTTCATCCCCGGCCCCTTTCTGAATTTTGTATCTGGTTTGCATTAATCAGCTCCATTGTTCTAATCAGAATATCTAGAAGTTGAGCAGCAGCGACGGCGTTTGTTTCTCTGGAGCTGCTTCCTGGGTGCGGGAGAGCGGGTTGCAGACCCCATCCCCGCATCCAGCCGTGCCCCGTCCCGCTGCGTGGGACCAGCGACCCTCACACCCGCGCTGCAGCAGGGCTGGCCTGCGGCTGGAGGGACGGGACAACCAGCGCCGAGCTGGCCCGGCCGGCCGGGAGCATTCACAAGGCAGTGTCTCGCAGTCGGCAGAAATGTCGGTGACTCTCGGTGCATTCGCACAGAAAGGTCCGTGCTGGAGAGCTGGGGGCAAGCGAGTCCCCGGGAGCCAGGGGAAAGCAGGCGAGAAAACTGGGGTTCAGCACCGCCTGTGCTGCCCTCGCCTCAGTCCTGGGGAGCTGGGGAAAGGGAGGTCTGCGGGCGCCATCCCAGCGCGCCTGGGGACTGTCCCCAGCTGCCGTGAACCCGCCCTGCTCCTGGCCCTGTGGAGAGGCACCGACTGCCCCGCGCAGAGCCTGGCCTCCCGTCACCGACTGAGGGCCTTGGTCTTTCATCTCTCAGCCATACGTCTAAGCCTGTAGGCTTTTCTTTAAGCTCAGAGGGACTTCTCACATCGTACAGGCTCAGCAAAAGCAGCGTGTTTGTGTGGACTGAAACCTCTGTTGCAGAGTAGCCCAGCGCCCTGATTGCCTACAAAGAAATAACGAATTTATCACTGTCCCTGCAGCCCCCTGACCGGGGGGAGTTGCTGGCAGGACCCGCAGACGCGCAGCCCGTTCCCGGAGGTGCTGGTGCTACCGGAGGTGACAGCCTGGGCGGTGGACAGCAGGACAGTCCCCGCTGCAGCACCAGCTCTCTCCGTACAGGGCCGGTGCTCACCGGGCGGCACCACGGGCACAGAAGAGCCCTTCGGAGGCCGGAGGGTGCCCACCGCAGCCCCAGGGAAACACAGCGCTGCCGCGGCGGCTCCGAGTGGTCCCGGGCAGCTGGCGATGGGCTTCCCCCCCGAGCCCCGTGGCTGCCCCAGGGCTGGGGCTGCGGCACGGTCCTCTTGCCTAGTCCAGGTGGCCGCTCTGCAGCGTTCGCCCGTCACTGCCTGACCTGTCCCCGGGGACCCGCAGAACAGATAATTTCCATACTCTTTGCAATAACCTTTTGCATATTTGAGGACTACAATCACATCTCCTTCGGTCCTCACACCCCCAGACTAAACAAATCCAGTCCTGCCCATTCTTTCCCACAGACCACGGTTTCCAGACCTCGGACAATCCTCCCTGTCTTCCGGAGCTCCCCACCTTGGTCCGTACCCTCCCGCACCGGGGTGCAGCTCTCCAGCCAAGGCCCCCCAGCAGCAAGGCGGGAGATGTGCACCAGGAGCCCGCGGCGCAGCCGGGGCAGGCGGGACAGGCCACGTGCTGGGCGAGCCGGGGTTGCGTAAGGCAATCGGCCGCTGAGGCAGGGCTGAGCCCGTTCCCAGCCAGGGCTGCAGGCACAGCGCTCTCCTTGTGTGACTGCAGTTAAGCAGAGAAAGATCTCACTTCATTCACCCCCGGCTGAATTGCTAGCAGCCGTCCTGGGGCTCTACTTTCATAAATGAAATACATGCTGTGACGACTGCCCCATTTGCCAAGACACTGCTAATGGGTGACCCAGCACAGTGCTCATGATCTAGTGTTTTCCTGATTTCACCAACCTCCTCCAGTAGTTTATTGATACCAAGCGGTACCGGAGCAGCCACCGCACGGGGGGGGGGGGTTAACCTTGTTGCTGGCACATGATAAACACAAAGAGGCTTTTTTGTGTACAGGCAAGCTCGGCTTTCACATGTTGCACGTTGCCTGGTTTGGCTGCTCACAGATCGTCTTGTAGAAATGCAACGAAACGTGTACCTGCTTCCTCAGACATAGACGCCGTCAACGCCTGGTAGCCGCAGCCTGCCAGGGAGCGATGGGCTCCTGCACTGGTTGGGTTGGAAACCTCGTGGGGGAAGGATGCTCCAACAGCATCGTGTCCACCACACGCAATGGCTATCATTATTTATCATGCTTGAAGTATTAACATAGACATTGATGTAGCACTTAACAAGTCAAACTGAACTTGGCCCACTAACTCCACAGTGACATTAAGCAAATCTGCTTCTTATTATTATTTATTTTATCTGTTTAATGAAGCAGCAGGGACAGCTCCATAATTAAGGTCAAGCTGAGTGTTGCACTCAAAGTAAAACTCTCATTGCAAGCTCTCCCTGAAATGCCATCATTTTCAAAAGAATGCTTCTTCTGAAATTTTACAAGAAAACCTCTTATTTAGGTTGGTACTTTCAGTGGGAATTTCCCTGGAGGGGAAGATTTTATATCCCAGGATCAAACAAAATAAATCCTCTCAAGTTATGAAAAATAATGACTAAAAATGTCTATTAATCCTGAATAAAAATTGCTGTTTTTTTTTAACTAGCTGTCCTGATAGTTCTGGGAAGGCAGAGCGGGGGGGCGGAGGCGAGGGGCACGTGTGTGCAGGGGCACGTGGAAGCAGAAAGGAGTCGCCAGTGCGGGCAGAGCTGAGGCACGGGGGGATGCAGATCCAGCAGGCTGGATGCCGGGAGGTGGCCCTGCACAGGGAGATGGGGCTGGGGACAGAAGGGCAGGAGGAGCGCCAGGATCCTGCCCTGGGCACTGCCACCAGTGGGACTGACCTCATCTATCCGCCCCTTCTGCCCGCTCGGGCCCTGTGACAGTGTGGGCTGCCACGGTGCCATGGGCTGCCCCATGCCATGGGCTGCCCTGTGCCATGGGCTGCCACGATGCCATGGGCTGCCACGATGCCATGGGCTGCCCTGTGCCATGGGCTGCCGCAGTGCCATGGGCTGCCCTGTGCCATGGGCTGCCGCGGTGCCATGGGCTGCCCCATGCCATGGGCTGCCCCGTGCCATGGGCTGCCGCGGTGCCATGGGCTGCCCTGTGCCATGGGCTGCCGCGATGCCATGGGCTGCCCTGTGCCATGGGCTGCCGCAGTGCCATGGGCTGCCCCGTGCCATGGGCTGCCCGGTGCCATGGGCTGCCGCAGTGCCATGGGCTTCCCTCCATCTCCCTCACCTCCACAAATGCTCCTTTTTGCAGCTTCATCTGGAACCAGCTGCAGGAGGAAACAAAACCAAACGGCCTCTTGCTGGGCTGGCACTGGCTAGGGGTTTGCAGCAGTGCCGGCACTCAGGGAAGGGAGGGACGTGGCTCTTTGGCTGCAGCCCGATGTGAGAACGTGCCAGCGCTGTCCCGGGGAGCCGAGCTGCGCTGCCGGCCACCTCTGCCTAAGGACGGGTGGGTGCAGACACCATCCATCAGGGCTCCCCAGGGTGAGGGCTTTGCCCCAGTGTCTCACCTGGGGAGGTCAGGGGTAATCTCGGCTCAACACTTAGGAAAGGTCAGAAGAGTACAGAAGGACCGTGGAACACCCAGTCCCACAGCCGGTCGCCCGCGCGCCCGGGGTTGGGGCAGCTCTCACCACCAGGCTGGGGTCTCCGGCAGGACCCCCACGGCCGTGACGGGGCAGCGGTGGAGAGTGGCAGCACAAACTCATGTCTATACGTCTTGAAATGATTCCTAGCCCGGAGGCAGGCAGCGCAGGCAGTGGCGCAGCAACCACGTGACGGGGCTCCCTCTCGCAGAGCAGCGCGAGTGTCCCACACACCGGGGACTGCGGGGTTTCCCTGGCTGGGAGTGACATGATTAATAGTCTCATTACTGCAGCTTTCACTGCGCTGCCTGACACACGCTCTCTTGCTTGTACACAACTGTTGAGTCCTCGGTCTCGGTGCCAGCTCTGATTCATATGTCAATAAACACAGTGAAAGAAAAGTGGATTTCCTTGCCAAACTAAACAAACAGTATCTTTTTGGTTAGGGCTACAGCATCCCTGTGAAATCCGCGCCAAGGGGCATCGTGCTGCTGTCATTCCCCGCTCTGCCGATGCTCCCCGCGCCATGCCGATGGGCCAGCAGCCCTCGGCGGGTTCGGGGCACCCTGGACCGAAACGTCCCAGCTCCCTAAGGGAGCAGCGCGCTCCTCTGCCCATCCGCTGCCAGGCACCTTACAGCGAAAAGTGGAAAGAGATGGTGGAATGCAATGTTTAATGGCACTTTTATTAATAAAAAGGAGAGTTATATTGGCCTGTATCCCTCCTGAAACTTTAATAAAAGTCGAATGATAGTTTTTTCTTCTCTCCTTTTTCATTTATTTCTAATACAGACCTGCACTGGGGCCAGATCAAGAATGCTTTTAACCTTTTCAAACAGGCCTGGTGGAGGCATGCCCAGGAGCACGGCGTGCAGGAGGAGGCTCTCCCGCAGGCGTGCCATCTCAGGACGGGCTGCCTGGGCTCCCCCGGCCGCAGCGGCCGGCGCAGGCGCTGCGTGCAGCAGCCTTGCCATCAGCTGCCTTTGCAACCCTGCAGCTGCCTCTCACACAGGGACGTCCCACCAGCCCCACGAGGTCCCGCTTTCCCCATGCTACCCCTTTCAGCATGCAGGGATGTAGCAATCAGGACGCCCCTGTGAAAACTGGGGTTTTTTCTTCCTGGAGTTCAGATTAGCTATACTTGGTAAAGATGATGAGACTTAACACAATGTAGTTTTGTAATTTTAATGAAGGACAAAGATCTACCGGAACTCTGGAAATAGGTATCAAGAAACAGGCTCAGAGATATTCAATAAGGTTGAGGAGCAGGACGTACACCCCCAATGCTCACACAGCTCTGCCTGAGGTCTAGTGCTAATACTCCTGGCTTTCATCAAAGCCTTTTGCAACACCAAGATATTTTCCCTGCCTTATTCCCACATGGAGTTAGGAGACTCGCTCCCTGCTAATGCAAGTCCCAGCCCCGCACAGCACCATTCTGCTCCCGAGCAGGCAGCACTGCCAGGAAACAATTGCAATTGCATTGCAGCTTCAGACGGGATTAATGGTAATCTGTTTGCATTGGCCTTACATTCTCTGGAGGAGCTCTAGCCTTAAACGCAAACCAGGCGGGGGCTGTGTGGCACAGCCCGGGCAGCCAGGGCAGGGACAGCTCTGCTGTCAGCGGGGACCCGGGGGGACCCGAATTACCAGGGTGCCAGCATGGGGAGGAGGCACAAGGAAAGGCATGGTTTGAGCTTGAAATGACCTGCAATTGTTTGTGACTTAGTTTCTTAAAAGTCAAGCATGCAGCTGAACATTCAGCCATCTCTCCTGGACCTTGGGAGGGAAATTTTCTGCACCCGTTTTTTGCCTGCCTCATAGTGCGCCTGCCTCTGGCTCTCTGATTTATCTGACATGAGAAATTTTTGAGCTGTTGTATTAAGATAAAGAGATTTATTTGTGCCCCATATCACTCTCCCCTCTGCAGTTTTTGTCTCTCTGCCAGAGAATTTCTCCTCCCCCTGCCTGCGGTGTGCGAAGTCCCCTCTCGTACTCGGGTTCCCACTCTGTGCAGCCGCCGAACCCAGAGCCGGAGCTGGCACAGTTGTGTCCTACAATCTGGAACTTCCATTTGGTGGAAAACCTCTGCTTTCGATAATGTGTGAACTAAGAGGAGAGTATAGCACTGCTGGGTGAGCTGGCATCACATCTGAATCCAGCTTTGAGAGCAGCATTATCTTCATATAAAAATGTCAAGGAAATGGGACAACAATTATTCAGTGGGATGTAAAGACACTCAGGTTTTGCTTTTCACATTCTTCTCATCCACTTTGCAGTGAAATACTGAAAAACAAAGTGTCATTTGCAGTCTCATCTTTTCCCAAGTACAGGGCTCTTCTCAGATAAGCCGGCCCTTCAGCTGGAGTTAAAGGTGCTGTTCTTAATAAGGCTGAGCGCTACACGTTGACTCACATCAGCCGATAACATGGCTCAAAATTCAGGTCCTTGTACCTTGCAAAAATCCGATAACGCTGATCAAGAGAGCAGAGTGACAGACACTGGGAAGCGAGGGGATGCTGGATGAGCCTGGGATTAGTGCACTTCTTGGTGCTCTGTTCTTTTTAACACTTCACACCCTCAAAGCCTGGCCATGCACTCTTCCAGATCAAATTCCACACTTCCTTGGTGGAAACAGCTGGATTTGCCAAAGGATAAAGGAAAATGTTTTCCATTAACACATCTAACACCCCCATTAGTGCATTCTCGGTTCTACGCAAGTGCTAATGAGATTTCACTCTGACAGTGAGGAGAGACAATAATTGGGGCACGTTTCGTTTTCACGGCTGGAGTGGCTGAATTAGATTAACCCTTCTGCAGGAGACAGCAGCTATCTTAGGTGGAAGCAAGGAGGAAATTAGTTAATACTTGAGTGATTATTGGATGGCTGATGACAGGTGCAAAAGCAGGTGAAAATGAGCAGTTCTGCAGCAGTGCTGGTTTGGGTGTCCTTGCTGGGGAGATGAGCTCAGGCATGGAGAACAGAGGTACGTGTGGGTCCATTAAAGCAAGCTCATTCTTTAATTCCCTAAAGCTTTTGCTTATACTTGCCCTTTTTCCAGGGAGTACCCAGCTGGCCGAAGGTAGCTCTGGAGGAGAAACTCACTCCCAGGGCAGGTCCCCCAAGGGGGGCTAAGGGGCCACAGCTCCCGCTTTCCCTTTGCACCGCTGCTTTGGTGCGTGCTCTTTGTGCCTGCAGACGCAGCAGCGCAGGGCCGCGTCCTGGCCTTGGCCAGCCCCAGCAGCCCAGGTTACCCGGCCGGTGCCTCACTACCAGTCATGGGGGGGCTTCCCCCCTGCGCCCATGAGCGCTCGTCGTCCTGCCGCCGCAGCTGGGACCCCGGCTGATCCCACGTGAGGGCAATGGGCTCTGCAGCCCCGGCTCCACCAAGCAGCTCCGTGTGCCCCTGCGAGAGCTCACTCCCACGAGCCGCCCAGCGCTGCCCAGGGATGCGCTGGGAAGCCTTCCTGGTGGAATGCAGCTATGGAGGGAAATATTTCTCATCTTAGCAAATGAGAAAAGGGAAAAATAAGGTGAGTGAATGTTTTACTTAGTGGACAATTTAATTGCTGACATCTGTGATAAAAGCTGTTTTTTCCAAACTGGAATTTGTTTCTATCTCAGGATGAAGCAGGGATGTGGGGGCAAATTCTTTGGAGTCCCATCCAAGGAGGATAGGGAATGAAATGTGGCACATGTTAAACACGTAAATGAGGTACTGATTTACTGATTTATCTGTTTCTCGCATGAGATCTTCTTTGGCTGCATCAAAATTACTGTATTATTTATAAGCCTTAAACATTTAAAATTAGATGTGTGGTTTTAAAACAAAACATCAAAACCTTCATGCAAACCACATTGTTTCAATAAGAAATTAGATTAAAAAAAGCAAATTCAAAATGTTTCTGTGCTGGATCAAACCTGCACCTCATGTGGTTCACATCCACATTGGATCCATTCTGTAGGACTGGGTTCTCTTTGCAATGATTTGCAACAGTGAACTCAAAATAAACAGATCTGGTTTCATTCAGGGAATATTTCCTTGTTATTGAAAAGCATCATTTTCTGCACTGTCCCTTGACATTTCTTGGGGAAATCCTGGAGACTCGCAGCTCATCTGAGGCACCAGGACATCCTGCCGGAGCCAGCAATGCACGATGCACAGAGGCAGCTGCTCTCCCCAACGCGCTGCCGAGCGCTCGGGAGCTGCCACTTTGCTCTCTGCGGGCTGTGACAATCTCTCGAATGGCAAAGTACGGTCCTCAAGGTAGCTGGCCCTCGCTGGCCCATTTGATAAAGGATTTGGAGGAGGGCAGAGCAGGGCTCACTGTCACTCCCATTTCATCCCACAGAGACGGTGCTGACCAAAGCAACACAGCAGTGCTCTTCCACCCTCTCCAAAGCCGCTGCTCTGGGCTAGTCACTTTGACACCTACACCATGGCTGAAATTGTCCACAAGAAATGCAGGAAGTCTGCCCTGGAAGGATAAATCACTGAATCGCATGCTGCAGCTTGAACATTGGCAACCTCTCGGCCCCTCTGCAAAGCCCTGTGTCTGGAGAAGGCATGGATGCTTGCGGTCCACAGACCCCACCATCACCCTCTCCCTTTCCAAAAGCAAGATGAAGTACAAGAACGACTGCAAGCGGCACCCTACTGATTTGCTCACTTGCAAGGACGTGGCCTGCCTTTCCAAAGCCAGGCTAGAGCTGCACCTTGGTGATGTGAAGAACAGGTCTGAGGCTGCTGCAGTTGCTATTTTTGTGAAGCAGCGCGAATCATGCCTCAGAGCATCCTGGAGTCCTGGATTTAGTTGTACCACAACTTCCAGCTTCTGGCTATTTGTGCAACTTGTGCGTTCTTCAAACGGGAAAAAAAATGCTGATGTCTCTCACTTACCCACAGGGGCCGTTGCCCCAGCATCATCACCCCATAAACATGTCAACAGCGAAATGCAAACCAAATTGCAGCAGAGAAGCGCAACCATAGTCAGAATCGCATCAGCCCGTTTGCCCCTTAGCCTATAATTGCACTTGCAACAAAAAGTTGAGAGAGGATGAAGGACTCCAGGGCTCCACATCGTGGGACAAGGCTCGACTCGGCAAGGAGATGTGCTGTGAGCCGTGCTGCACCTGTTCTGGGTCACATCGCAGCGGTTAATGTTCTCAAAATCAGTAGCTTTCTCTCCATGAGGTTGGGAAGGACCAACACCCCATCTGACCGAGGGGTCGAGTGGCTTGCCCAACGCCAGGCACGGCACTGTGCACGCTCGCTGTGCAGTCCCGCACCCTGGTGTGAGATGGAGACAACAGGCGGAGCAGCAGCGCTGAGCTGTCCCGCTGCAGTGGTGCAAACAGAAGATGAACTATCAACCCATAAAACACAGAGCAGAGCAAAGAGTGAGCCGCTGCTCTCCAAGCTGCCGGGCTGCCCTCCATGTACATCTTGTGTGCTGGCGGGTCACAGATGTCACTGCCTATTGTCATCGTGGGGGTCTCCTGTCATCCTCTTCCCACTGATCCTGATGTATTTTTTTTACTCCCAGCTTTGTGGTGTCTGTTGGTATGAGTCAGCATTACCCTCTACGGCTCTTCCCCTCCATCCTTCTCAGCACCCACTCGACACTCGGACAGCCGTGAATCTTTCTGGAGGACAGGAAGCATTTGCTAATACCCCATTTAATGCACATTTTTCTAAGAGCAATGGAGGAGTTGAGGGGAAAAGCAAGAATTGCAGGAATTGCTCATTTCATTTCCTGTGGTTTCATAATTTTGTTGCTTACCAATTTTGAATTTCACGAAGCTTGTGGTTTCCCAACAGCCTTCGTCTGTGGGGAGGATACATTTCAGTAGCATACTGAACTGACATGAAATCCCAAACAAAAATAATATGACAGCAGTTGGCATTCTAAGCTATGTGAGAAAGAAATACAAATACCCCGCTGGCTGCGTTTGGCCCAGACAAGGAAGCAAAGCAAAACATCCCAGTGTCAGCAGGTCACATCCGAGTGTCAGAAACGGAGACCACCTGAGATCCTGCGTCTCCATCTCTATGCAAAATATACCCAAGCGTGGGCCAGGGCCTCGCAGCCCCACCAGCCTGCGACTGGTCGCTGGCTTTTGCGAGCGGAAAACGCCCAATTGCACGTTTGAAAACCATCATATGTTTCCACTGACTTTGGGTGCTGGCGAGGGCCGTGCTGCAGCGGGTGGCAGGAGGGGAGCAGAGGGGGCTCCGGTGCTTTTTCATCTACAGTCCCCAGGTTTTGCAGTGGCACCCGTGGTTTGTTTCTCTGCCTCCCGGCCCCCTCGGGCTGGCCCCGCTCAGCCTGGAGCGTCGCCTCGCTCCGCCGGCAGCACGTGGCACATCGCCTCGGCAGGGCTGCCCCTCGCTGCTGCGCGTCCCCGGCCATCGCAGGGATAAAGAGCGGGAGGAAAGGAGACTGGAAAAGCGGAAAATGTCTTCCTAAATAAAGAGATGAGCAGGATGCCTCTGGTGTCAGCCTCAGGCAGATGACAGTTTGCATCCGTGTGAGCACAGGCAGTAACGTCCAGACAAGGAGAAGGCTCCTGGCAGGGTTCAAGCGTGTTCCCGAATCACCCGAGGGACGAGCAGTCGCTCTCTGCAGAGGGGACCCTGCTCCCAGCCCACCTCTGCCGAAGGCTGAGCACGGGAGGGGATGGGATGCCTCTCCCCTTCCTCTTTGAGCAAATCTCTCTCTGGCGTGGGTGGCCGGGCCGGTGCAGCCCGAGCCCGGCTGGGGAGCTCGGGGCGAGCGAGGGCTCCGCTCGCAGCCTGGGCTGGCCCGTTCCCATGGACTCGGAGCTTGACCTCTGTCAGAGGAGTTAAGTGGGTGCACCAAAGAGATATTTGTCCTGTTGCAGCTTAATGGAAAGCTCAGGGATGTTGACTGAGTCCTGCTGCCTCCGGTGGCCTTGGATCAGGCCTCTAATGGATGAGCCCGTCGTGATGCTCCCCCCGGCCGCGGCAGCTGGAGGGGAACCTTGTGCAATAGCGCAGCGCTGGGACGGCACGAAAACATGTCTCTAAGTGTCTTGCTGGAACGATTCACGGATCGCAGTTGATTAGATACAGTAATAGCTGCTAACATCCTCCTCTGGAAACTGTTGGAGAGTTAGCTTGTGTTTATTGAAAATAAACTTTCAGAGGTGAAGAGAAGCCTATTGGTGAAGAAAATACGTTTGTGAGCTCAGAATTTATAGCCTGCCTCTATAAAGCTGTCCAGAATCCACGGATCTTTGCTTCAGATACTCATGTTAAAATAATTTTCATTCTGTTAAATGAAAAGTGCTTTAAGTTTGGCAGGGCTGTGCTGCTCATGCTCTCACCACTTCATAAATAATACTTCATAATAACAGCTCAGAATAAAACAAAAAAAAGGGGAGGGGGGCCAAGGTCCGCGCCGAGCTGTCCTTGTTGGCTGTAAATACCTCTCGCCATGATGTCAGCCGCTCTGACAGAGGATCTGCCCAAATCACTACCAGATGTGTAGCCAGGGGATGGGCTTTACCTGGACTTTCCACTTATTGAGTAATATGTGGCTCGCAGTCTTGGCAGTGCTCTCACACGGCTCGTGGTTGCCGGCTCCTCTATATTTTCCTGTTAATCAGTTACTAATATTGGACAGCACAATTTCATCAAATCATCTTATTTTTGTTTCCCCCACACTTTTTCATCCTCTAACTAAAAATTACTTCACGCTTTCCTGAATGTCTCCGATATGATTCAATTCAAAACATGCAGTCATGGGAATGGGAAGAGGATGAACTCTTCATTCGGACAAAAACCAGAGCCCACGTAAGGACAGAACAAGATGGTCCCATCTCCGAGAGGGCAGTGGAGTAAGTGTCAAGAAACAAACTTCTTGCTGCAGAAGACGCACCCAACCATTTGAGGCTTTACTGCAACATTGCAAAATTGGATCTGTGGCCTGAGATGCCCCACTCGTGTCCTGCAGACTGGCGGCAGGCGGCCGGAGCGGCTTGCGAAGGCTGGGGACGCTCAGTCCTTCCCGCTTCGGTTGGCGGCGGAGGCAGTGTCCTTGTGTTCGGAAACACGTTGGAGCTGGGTGGCTCATCAGGGATAAACCAAGGGGCAGCCGCAGCCTCCCGCCGTCCCCGCCATGGTTGCTCCCGCTCTGCCGCACACCCCGGCTTGCCGGCAGCCGGAGTGCGCTGGTCCTACTAGGAACACGGGCTTTTAGGACCAATAATACTTCTAATGACCCTTGAAAATTGTTTACCAGCCCTTGAAGGAGTTGAATTAATGAAATCTGCCCAGACTTGGCCTGGGTGTGACAGAGCCCAGGGAGGGATCTGCCGCTCACCCTGCAGAGGAGCCTGGGGGCTGAACGTGACCCCCCCACTCTCTGGATGGCTTAAAGAGGGCTTTTTCTCCCTGCACGGCTTTGTACCCATGATTTTAATTAGTCTGCTCTGTGAAGTGGTTTGGGGATGCAGCTCGTATGAAAGGCACAGTAAAAAAGAGCACAGTCGCGTACTAAATAGCAGAAGGACGTGTCCACATGTGGCAGATGTTAGTCATATTGCCGAGCCCTTTGTCTGGAAGGACTCGGCCACATACGAGGAAAGCATGGGGAACGATCGAGAGCTGAGCAGACGCTAGAAAGCAGCGTATTTTGGCCAAAACATTGAGAAATATGTGTACAATAACCCTTCGCTAACGTCTAACTGCAGCAAAGCATTTCTAGCACATATTTGACTAGAAGCACGAGCTTTAACCCACACCTCCTAGCCCCAGCAGAGAGCTGATGTCCAGCTTGTGAGCTCCCCGAGGTTTATGTGGGTGCTCAAAGTTAATGACACTCGGGTGGGTGTTTCCCGAGTCAGGGCAAAGAGATCTCAGGCTCGTGGAAGGGTGGCAGCTCATCACCCAGCTACAGGCTTCGTTACCCAGCCCCAGCCTTTGTGTTAGTGGGAGGGAGATCTCTGAGGATTTGGCTCAGTGCAGACAATGATGCCATGAGCGCAGAGTTTTTCTCAGTGCCAACGAGTCTAACCTAATAAAAGGGGGAAATTTCCACTGACCGCAGGGGAGCGGGATGGTTGAGACAGAAAAAAGAGGTGGAAAATTATTTATGACAGTGTAATTGCATTTGAGACAACTTGTATCCAGCCAAGATTCCACAAGAAATTTAGGAAAGAACAACTTTAGGTCAATCTGATTTGTTGCCCTGTGTGTGTAGGGGGGAAATTTCCCTTGTGAAAATTGGACTTTGCAACCATATAAGAATTCATAATCAAAATTAATGTGGAAAATAAATTGCTGGCTGGCATCCCTGTCAGCAACGGACACTCACTTTAACTCTGCCGTCCTGAGACAGCTGCACGTCCCCACGGAGCTGTCATTTTCCTCTGGTGCCTTTAAAATCTGTTTTTATTGTCCCCGGGGCTGGAAGGAAGAACAAAAGGATGCCAGAGCTCTGAGCAGGGTGGCAGAGGCTGCGTAACTCCAGCTGGGCGAGGAAGGGCCCCTTCGCACCCCGGTCCGAGGGCAGGACCCCGCTCTCTGCTCCCTGCCCTCGCAGGACGATGCCTCGTCCTCGGTGCCGCCCCGGGCCGGGTCCCAAGTCAGGCAGCTGCCCGTCGTGCTGCGCTCTGGGGATCGGCTCTCTCCAGCCAGGGCTCCCCAGCCACCCCGCGATGCACCAGCTGTCGCCGTCTCCCCGCGCCCAGGCTGTGCCCCTGCCCGTCCCCCTCGCCCCCGTTTCCTACTTCGGGGGCAGTTCTGGGAAAGCGGATTTCCACCCCCGGGCGGACACCGGCTGGGTCACTTCTTCCCTAACTACGCTGCAGCTCGCCCCGTGGCTTCTCGAAGGGGCCTGGCTGCTGCTCCCTGGCCAGCACAAGTGCTCAGATCTTGAAAAAATGATGCATATGTGCTTCTCTCTAACTCCAGCTGGACTCTTAGGCATCATACTTTCAAGCTTTTCTCTGCCACCAAGGAAGCTAGAAACCTTCAATTTTTCAAATAAAGGCGAGAGTTTCATGAACTCCTGTGAGGGTCTCTGGGCTCATTCACTGGAGTCCAGAAGTGGGAGCTTTGAGGAAAAACATCAGTTACTGCAGAAAGTTGTATCCTTGTAAGACCAAAGGCTGTTTGCTCTCTCCGACAGAAAAACGGGGAGCAGGGAGCAGGGCGCGGGCTCTGGAGGTGCCGTCTCCGCACGAAGAGGTTACTGGATTTTAACCTGGCTCCGTTAGAGAATGTGCTGCTAATTCCAGTGGTTAATTTTATTATGTGTCATTTCCCTCCATTATTTGGTTCAAAAGATGAAGACTAAACGTAGGTTTTAAAATTGTCCAGATTTCAGATATTGCCCTTGGGAAAGCTTCAATCTCATCTTTTGTTTTCATTTAGGTTTTTTGCAGGTCTGCAAATGTGTTTGTTTTAATAATGCAGCTGCAGGACAGATTAAAAAAAGCAAGTATCGCTGGCATTTAATATCTCTAATCCAGCAGTAAGACAAGCCTGCCGACTGTTTGCTTAATGTTCAACATCCTTTTCTGATTAAGCAAAAGGTTTGAAGTGATTATAGTTTATTTACAACAAAAGTGGACTTAAATGAGAGTTAATTCCTCCCCCTCCTCCCTCATTGGGCCGGTTGCCAGTTACCATGTGTCTGCTCAGCTCCCTCTTCGAGAGCATCCACAGAAGCCACGGGCAGATGTTCCCACCAGGGCTCTCAAAGAAGGGCTTCTCCTCCGGGAGCCTCTGGGGATGGGGGTGCCCCCGGGGGTCCCGGCTCACCCCGCAGCATGGCGGCCATTGCATGGCAGCTCCCACGGGGGCTGGGTCCTGGCATCGCTGCCCGCCGGCCCTCTTGGGTGGTTTCCCTGCAGAAGGTCCAGCATTCCTTCAGTTAATATTGCACGAGAAAGTTTTAATTTCCAGCACCGATATGCTTTGTTTATATTATTGTTCATCAAATAGGCTTGAAAAAGCAAGAAGCCACTCCGGCGCGTGGTGGCAGCAGACCCTGCAGCTGGGGCGCTGGGCTGGAGCATGCTTCATGTCCCCCTGCCGCCCCGCAATCCAGGGAGACAGCAAGGAGGGAAGGGGAGAAACAGAAAGAAGAGGTGAAAGTGATGAAAAAGAAGAGGCAAAATCCACTCCCCAAGAGACCAAAAAACTGAGTGGATGTATCAAAAAACTAAGTGGAATTTGATTTGATTTCTAGTCAAAATACTTCCAATGGTAGCTTGCAGATGGGGGGGATTTTTTTTCAACAGACATCGACATTTGCCAGAATATAAAAAACAAATGCCGGAGGGGCGGCATCCAAGGGCTTTTCCCAATAACGCGCCTGGGACTCCCTAATGCCACCCGGCCCCGCTGTGCAGATGGCAGCCGGTCCTTGTTCCAGACCCCGCAGTGCTTGCCAGAGTCTGCTGCAGGTGCAAGGCACAGCTACAGGCCTGTAATAAGAGAATTATTTAGAAATGTAGTTGCATCTGCTAGGCACAGAGTTCTGGGTACGTGGCTGATAACTGGCTTACTGCTAAGGCCCTTTTGCGGCGAGCTCCGCAGCCCGGGCACAGGCCGCGCGGGCGACCGGGAGACAGCGGCAGCAGCACCCAGGGACCCCCTTTCCAAAAGCCCTTTCTTCCCAACGGGCAGGTGCAGTTTCTGGCTGGGAACCTGGCGGGTCTCAGGCCTCCCTGGTGCAACTGCAGAAGCTGAGGGGCGGGACAGGGGGACACGGGGACCCCTGACTGCCCGGGGCCAAAAGGCTCCGGCGTCTCCCCCGGCTGCATGAACGCGGCTGCAGACCTTTATGGTCCCCATTGGACAGCTCGTCATCCCTGCGCGCAGAGAGCCTATTTGCGACTTCCATGGCATCATTTCTCTGTTAATTGGAAGTAATTTTCCTATAAAAATGTAAAATTGCTTCTCCAAACAAAACGTCGAGCACACGCCGCACGCCAATGTGGTGAAATGCCGCGAGCGCGGCTCTGCGTCTGAGCCGGCGGAGGGGTCCCCGCTGCCGGGCAGGACTCTGGCTTGGGAGGGATTTGGCATTTCCCAGCAGCGACGGCAGCTCAATGGACACAATAAGGCTGGCGGGACCCCGAGGGGCGGCACGCCGGCATTGCCCATATTACTACCTAGCGGATCAATGGAGGCCCCGGCTCTCACCGGCAGGGAGTGCGAGAAAGAAAGACACAAAAGCTGCAGAGAGTGAATAAACTCAATTAGATCGCTGTAATTGCAACAAGAATTAGTGTGGGGGTCGGGCACATGTGCCGTCTCGGAGCAGTAATTAAAAGTGCAGTGTTTGCCATGCTGGGGAGGTGGCCTGCTGGGTCCCAGCAGTGCCCTTTGAAAAGCTCCATGATGGAGCTTCTAGCCTGGATAAATACAAATGTCAGTGCCTCGCAGCCCGTGGGGGGACTCTCAATCCACAGCCCAGTGGGAGAATCCCCTGCTTTACATTCCCAACAGTTGGGCTAATTTCAGAGTCAGGCTTTGATGTGCTTTGGGGAGCCCTGTGTGCTACACACTTTCCCAGCGAGGCGCCCCCTCCCTTTCTCAAATGCTTTATTAATTTTCTCCTGTGGTTTTTTTTATCCTCCCTTTCTCTTGGGCCCGCCTGCAACTTCTCTTTTGTGCTCACACAGCGGGGTTCATAGCGAAGAATTTATATCATTCTGAAATATATATAAAGAAGGGATAAAAGAGGAGATGTAGGAACCTGCAGAGACTATAGAAACAATCAGTCCTGGGAGCCAGGGTCCTCTTCCTCCGGCCACCAGCCCCATGTGCCCCCAGCGCTGATAACGCTGGTTTCCCAGCTGCAGCCAGGGCTGCTCCTCCTCGTCTCCGCCATCAGTGGGGAGCAAGGGATAACTGATCCCCCAAGGGACAGCAAAGGTGGCAGAAGGCTGTTAATAACTGTGGCCATTAGCGCCCCAAATCAGCCGTGCAGTGGGCAGGACGAGCAGCCAGGTTTCCCAGCCCGGTTTCTGCAAAGGCCAGGCCAGGGGTCCCACGGGGACCAGCCTTCACCGCCTGCCCGCAGCCAGTAGCCACCGCAAAGGGCAGTGGTCCCAGCGGTGCGGGCGCAGCATCCGCCAGCTGTCGGCGGGGCAGCAGCTGCTGGCAGGGCAGGCTGCGGGTGCGCAGGCAGCGGCGCTGCCGGGGCGCGGGATGCTGGTGGCCCCCGGTACACCTCCCGATGCGCAAAGGCAGCGCCTGGGTGCGCCCGGCACAGAGCCCTGCCCACGGTGCCATGGTCCCCGGTGGTCACCTCACCCCTGCGCCCTCCCTGGTGCTCACCGGGAGCAGCCAGCAGCCACCGGGCGCTGCGGCCGCAGCTGGGGGCCGTGGGCAGCATCGCTGCTGTCGTGTGTGGACTCACAGGGTTCGACTGTGCCGGAGCCGAAGCCCCCCATGAAACCTCCCCTGCCCCTCTCCCCTCGCCTCCCCCGCATCCCACCCTGCTGTTGGGCGATGGCGACATCCGCACGCCGCAGCAAGCAGACCAGGGCTGCTCAGCTCCTTCTAAGCTGGCATCGAGCTCCTTTCCTGTTTTTTATTATCAACTGAATTTGGCATGGAGGGGATTCTCTCCCCACATCCCGTTGGCACACAAAAGGCTCAAAAACCAGCAAAACCATTGTTTGTGCTTGAAGGGCGGGGACCAGGGTGAAAAGAACAGCATGTTTTAGAGCCCAGAGCTAGGAACCATTAGAGCATCTGGAACAGTTAGTGGGACAGGGGCGTTACAATTAAATAAAAATGGGTGATTACGGAACCGTTCCCTGGCTCTGACATACACAAGGGCAGTTGCGGCACATGCCTGAGCACGCAGTTAAGGGGATTCCTCTCCTACAGGCCCGGAATAAATGGGGTTTTCATCAGGAAAGTCTGAGGTCAGTGTGACTGCCTTGCGTGGGATGGAGGAGCGTGGCTGCTCTTTGCCAGGACACAGGGCAGAGGCATCTCCCACCGGAGGCAACAAGCATCTCCGGTGAAAGGAGCCGCATTCCTTGGGGCCAGAGGGGCACCGGGGCCCTGGAGGAGCCAGAACGCAGCGGCGGGTCCCGATCAGCCGCAACCCAGCCTGCGCCACCCCAGCCGCCGCCGCAGCCCGCTCCCTGCGTGCACGGCGGGGAGGCTCCTGCGCCTGCCAAGCTCCCCGACCTCTCGCAAGCCTCCGAGGGCACGGGGTGTTCAGCCTTGGCTGCCAGTTTGCAGCTGGGATGGAGCTTCTGAGCCAGAAACGCAGCTTTCTCTTTTAACAAGTCCCTTAGGAGTGTTCGTGCCCCGTCCCTCCAGTTCCTGCTATTCAGAGGGAACTGGCAGGACTGGACAGCGCAGCTTTTGCAGAGATGCACAAGTCCTGCAGAAAAAATCCTACTGTTCAAGGACCTCAGCCCTGTCCCCTGAAATATGCTGTTTTCATTAAAGCAGTGAAATCGGATTTCAAAAAACCCAGGCTTTGGATAGCGGCCCTTGATTTGGGCCTGATGAACAAGATCCAGAAGCAAAACAAAGGCAGTTTCCACAATGGTTGGAGGGAAAGGGAACCGGTCCAATTGCAAAACTTGGATCCTGGCACCGAGGGAGTCTTTGTGTGCGAGACCTGTGGCAAGGGATGGCAATGACTTTGGGAAATTCAATACTCGCCCAGCTCATAAACAGAAAACAAGGAAAATAAACTTGGGCAGATGGGAGGAAGCAGAGAGCCAAGCCGTGGATTTCTGCTCGGCTGGAAAAGAGCCTTTTCTGTCCCAGGCAGCGGGTCCTGGGCTCAGCAGCTGCCGAGGCCGTGCTTGGGGTGCTCGGGGCCGCGGTGCCGGGCACCCGGCACCAGGCACGGGGCTGGCCAGCTGCGGACGGCGGGAGGCAGCAGCCACCCCTCTGCTGCGGGGCGCTGGGCTGGAGGAGAGGCCGCGGGGAGCCGGGGCAGGAGGGGCGCAGCGGGGGCGGGATGGCAGGAGCCCCCGCGCCGCGAGACGGGAGCAGGGACGGCGGCAGCGCCAGTGCCCACCGCGGCTCGCCCAGTGGAGGGGAAGGCGGCAGATTGCATTGTGCCATTTCATGTGGAAGCTGGAAACACTTGGCTGCGGTGGTGACAGGGGTGGGATGACAATTTGAATAGAAAAGAAAAGAAGTTTCTCTGCCAGCCTCCTCCTGGCGTGCGTTGGTGCGTGGTGCAGCCAGATCCCTCCTGCAAACCCTCGCGGTTGTGCAACATCCCAGAGCAGCTCCTTGTCTCGGTGTTGCCACCTCGGTGGAGGAGGGCCAGGGTCTGTGTACGGTGCCCCGGGGGCGGGAAGTGGGGCCTGTTTAGGTTAAACCATTCATCGTGTGTGCTGTGTGGCAGAAGAGCAGCCCCGCAACACACATCAGACAAGGACGTGATGGCTGAGGATCCGACAAGAGCAGGGAAGGGCTACGACAGGACGAGGGCAGCAATTAAAGGTTCAGTGAAAGAAATTACTTTTGAAAAAATCTTTTGAGAAACATAGACGATGACTCCATAAAGCCTCAAATCCGCTGCCAGATGATGCCGCCTTGTTCAAAAACACAAGAACTAACTGTTCCCTCTTGGCCACAGACAAGAGGAATCAGTATTTAGACCACTTATGGGCCACAGAGGGTCAGCGGAGATATGAAATCTGTGGATTCATTGAATTCCCTCATTACCACAACCCTACATTTGCAATTACAGATTCATGAAGCTCAGCATCCCGCCTGCCACCGAGTGCTGCCTGTAAACCCACTGCATGCGCTGCCCCGGAGCCGAGCCGGCTGCCCCTGTGCCACGCCAGGCACCGGCCTCGGGTGTGCCCCGGAGTGACAACGTGACAGGAGACGTTCCCCAAAATCTGGTACCGGGCTGCTGCAGTGTCCCGAGCCGCCCAGCCAGCTGCCGCAGGAGCAGTGTGCGTATAGGGAAAGCCTACAGTATTTTTATGTTCTGACAAATTGACATTCCTTTGGCTCAGGAAGAGAAGCAGTGTCCTCCCCTCACATGCGGAAATTATCGTTGTTTATTTCAAGTTTTAAACTACTGGCTCATAAAAGAATAGCAACTAAGAGCGGAGAAGCACGTCTGAACTGTGTGCACTGCAAGGCGGTGCCAATGCCTGCGCGACACCGGCCCGGCACCACCAAACCCACTGGTGGGACGGGGTCTCCCTGGAGCAGGGGAGCGGGGGGCTGGGCGGTGCACCCCGCGGCTGGCACCGCTGCCCAGGACCCAAACCTGCTCCTGTTCATGTGTCTGCAGCCACGCGGGCTTCAGCACTCGGGTCAAGGGGCAGAACCTGGCCTGCCCTAGACCTCTGACAGTCCCTGCCATGGGAAAGCCTTTGCCTGTTTAAACCAGCAAAGACAGACTAAAGAAATCCAAGCCAGCCACCTACTGCTCCTCCCTGGAAATTCATAGAAGCATCGTTGGCCTGGCCTTCCTTTCTGACAAAAAATGGCATGAGAAACACTAGTGATAAAATACGGTGGATACTTTGTTGGCGAAAAAAAATCATAAATCAGTATGAGAAGCACACTTGAAACAGTATTTTAGAAGAATATGTCAGATACGCTGGCCAGCCATTAAATTTCACAGGTTCAGTTGAAGAACTTCAGGAGATTGCTGGCATTGCCTGAAAGGGAGAGGAAAATTATAAACACATGCTAGGGGCTCCGAGAGAGATGCAGAAATCTGGAGGATAATCCTTATTGCTATTCAAGATATAACCGAATAGCCACAATAAAGAATTCCATTCACCTGCCTGGAGAATGACTGACTGTAACCTTTAATGCCAGCAAGATTAAAAACATTTCTTTAGGGTGAGCAGATCAGGTATTTTATGACGACCACGGGTTTGCTCAGACCTCATCTGGCCTTCTTCAGCCCGCACTCCACCCGCCAGCTGATCTCCTGTCGTACCACTAGTCTGCAATGTTGCATAGTTGATCCCGCAGCTGCAACGGCGGAGCTCGCACCCCACGCCAGGCGGGACCCCCGGGCGGGAGGTGGGCGCCGAGGGCAGGGGCACCTTCAGCCACCGCTGCTTCCTTGGCTCCTCCTGCCCCGCAGCCGCCGCTGCTCCCTGGGCTCCGCGGCACCTGCGCCTTCCCCTTGCTCTGCTCCCAGCAGCTTCCCAAGGGAGGCAGGGCAAGCCCTGGCACAGGAGTCTTCCTCAGCCTCACTCAGAAAATAAGCCAGTGCATGCCATGAGCTCGGAGCGTGCCTGGAGCAGAGGCCAGCCGTGGCGCCGCCGAGCTCCGCTCCACCCTGACAGCCGTCGTCACACGCTCGCCGGCACACGGACACCGCGTCCTGCTGGCAGCAAGAGCTCGCTCCCAGCTGAGCTGCTCAGGGCTGAGCCCGGCACCCCCAGCCGCTGGTTGCTGGTGGAAGGCACAGGGTCGCCAGACAGGGTTATTCTCCACCCCTCTTTGCGCCTCCTTGGAGAAGCAAGGTGTGCCACGGTGCCAGCTCCCGAGGGCCTGGGCAGGGGCTCCTGCTCCCCAGCTGCCCCAGAGGATGCGGACACGGGGCGTGGCGGTGCCCATCGCCGTGCAGCTGGATTTGGCCCATAGAGCGCGGGCGTGTGGGAAACAGAACATCACTTTTGTGGGGCTGCTTTGGGAGGGCAGCAGAGGAGATGTTGGCTGTCATGGGACACAGAGGAAGAGAGGAGGCAGAGTCACAGTGCTTTCGGACATCTCTAGATGTGACAACAGGCCTTTGAGAAGGCAGAGGGAGGTGAGAACCAGCGAGAATGGGGTCATGCTGGCTCCTGGGACACAGTGTCCTTCAGACATTGTCACAAAACCCTCCTGCCCAGCCCTGGGGCACAGGTGATGCTGAACGGCTGCGGGGCCAGGGAAGCACCAGGATGTGGGATGCTGTACCAGGGAAGTGCCAGGATGCGGGATGCTGTACCAAGGGAGCACCAGGATGCGGGATGCTGTACCAGGGGAGCACCAGGATGTGGGATGCTCTACCAGGGGTGTGCCAGGATGCGGGATGCTGTACCAGGGGAGCACCAGGATGCAGGACGCTCTACCAGGGGGGTGCCAGGATGTGGGATGCTGTACCAGGGGGGTGCCAGGATGCGGGATGCTGTACCAGGGGAGCACCAGGATGTAGGACGCTCTACCAGGGGGGTGCCAGGATGCGGGATGCTGTACCAGGGGGGTGCCAGGATGCGGGATGCTGTACCAGGGGAGCACCAGGATGTAGGACGCTCTACCAGGGGGGTGCCAGGATGTGGGATGCTGTACCAGGGGAGCACCAGGATGCTGTACCAGGGGAGCACCAGGATGCGGGATGCTGTACCAGGGGGGTGCCAGGATGTGGGATGCTGTACCAGGGGGGTGCCAGGATGTGGGATGCTGTACCAGGGGAGCACCAGGATGCGGGATGCTGTACCAAGGGAGCACCAGGATGCAGGATGCTGTACCAGGGGAGCACCAGGATGTGGGATGCTGTACCAGGGGAGCACCAGGATGTGGGATGCTGTACCAAGGGAGCACCAGGATGCGGGATGCTGTACCAGGGGAGCACCAGGATGTGGGATGCTGTACCAGGGGGGTGCCAGGATGTGGGATGCTGTACCGGGGGGTACCAGGATGTGGGATGCTGTACCAGGGGAGCACCAGGATGCGGGATGCTGTACCAGGGCAGCACCAGGATGTGGGATGCTCTACCACGGGGGTGCCAGGATGTGGGATGCTGTACCAGGGGGGTACCAGGATGTGGGATGCTGTACCAGGGGAGCACCAGGATGCGGGATGCTGTACCAGGGGGGTGCCAGGATGCGGGATGCTGTACCAGGGGGGTGCCAGGATACGGCTCTGGAAATGCACGTGGGAGCCCTGCAGGTCCGAGCTCACTCCTGGGAATAAGGATCTTGACTGAGCAGTGACGTGCGAAGCAAAGCACTTGGAGCTCAGGGGCGTCCATGTAGACACAGTGGGAAAGCCAAGGAGCACTGTCGGCAGGGGCTGCGGAGCTGGGAGCCTCTGGATCCAAGGAGATTGTTACTATACTTCAGATTATATAAATAACTCGCTGAATAAAACCACATGTGACCACATTCTGTTCTCCATCCCTCAGTGCTCTGCCGACAGCACACAGGCTCTTGCAATACTTGTTTACTAGGGAGACTGTATATAAAGCGAAAATAATTTGCTAGGTCTTATGTTTCCACTTTAATTCTCAGTGTATAAAAAAAACCTGTGAATTTGCTAATGGGCTTTGAAAATGTATTTTTAAAGCTAGGGCAGCATGAGTCGGTGAGTTGTTACAAAGGCTTACAGAAGGAACAAGGTTTGCTAGAAAAATTATTCCCTTGAGAAAACCTGTAACAGCTGAAAGGCCGGGGCCTGTTTCTTTCCAAGAAAATAAACACATTTCTGCATCCAAAATCAAGATTCATTTCAGGTATGAAGCGAGCTTGTTTGTCCTCTGGTGTTTATGTACTTCCCATAGGCTTTGGTGTTCAGTTTAACATGTTTGAAGGCCAAACACACTCACAAACTCTCTCTACAAAGGAAGATTCCTATTGCATCTTTAAAGCACACTTTTGGACAGAGATAAATGGCTATGAGCTTTGGGAACGTTAGAGCCAGATGGTCAATTGAGATTTCTTTGTACATTTCTGTATTTCACTCCAGAGTTGATCTTGCATAAAAAATATTTTTTTAGCATTTGTTATGACTTGCAGACCTGAAGAAACCTCTGGAGCTGAAGGATTTGCAAATGGTCTACTCTGAGGGGCCACAAACTTTTGGCTAACTCTTTCCTAGTCATTAAAATCTATATGTGCTTTGGGGTTTTTTGTAGCCAGGGCTAATATAGAGCTTTTGATTTGCTGGAGTTTTTTGTTAAACAATGTCCATGTCTAAGGGAGCAGCCCCTCCTGTGCATTGGGAATAGGGAAAAGTGTGAGCATTGCACTTCTCCAGCGAGTTAATTGTTATTTCATATTCACAGCCTGAACCTCCTGCGAGTTGGTGAACAGGCTCTGAAATTCTCCGCAAACATTTGCTAATTCTTCCTCTGACAGCCAGGAATACGGGGTGGGAAGGCAATAAGTGATGATCAAATTTATAATTTTACAATTTCATTTTACAAGGTCTGCTGGGGAAATACCGTTTTCACACTCTGCCCCACGTCGGTGTTTTGGGTCATTGTGGAGGGCTCCCCAGCAGCTGTTTCCCTTTCCCATCGCTGCTGCATTTCCCGTCCCTGGGAGCCGCGTCCTTCCCCAGCGAGGTGACACGGCGCCTGCAGCTACGCGCGGGGTCAGATTTTCGGTCCCAATAAGCTGGCAGATCTCCTGCCTGCAGGCAGTTGTACCATTTTCCCCCGTTCCGTAGCCACCTCTGTGTCTTTTGTGAGTGGTGCAGAGAACATGCTGGATTTTCTGCATCGCTTTAATTAGAACCAGGCGTGACTGCTGCTCTGTGCACCTTGGGCTAATGGGAAGGAAGGAGTTAACTGATCCTGCAGGATGAGGGCTGTAATTGCCACTAGGCTGGTCTAAGATGAATGAGCTTTTAAGAACTGCCAACTTCTGAATGGACGCAAGGAGGACCAACAACAACATCAACTTTTAATAACCGCAATCAGTGGCAGGAACACATATGGAGGCAGCGTGGTTCAGCTTGAAATAAACCCTGGAGGTGTCAGGGCAGTGGATAAGGACTGTGCTGGCAGCGTGAAGGTGGAAAAGATGAAATTCTGGATGCTGGGGAACAAACAACGCTGCCAGCCTGGATGTGCGTGTAAGCCTTGCTTCCCTGTTCCAGCCTAAGGACCCTAGGAGGCTGCGCTCGGGTTGACTAACAGATGCTGGCTAGTTTCGGAAAGGCCATCCCAGGCTGTTGCAAAACCGCTGCCGGCTGCATGGCTTCCACCAGGGACATCTCCAGCCGGGGACTCAGGCTCCTTTGAACCCAGCTGCAGGAGCCTGGGTGAGAAACAGCAGAGAAAACCAGAAAACCAGGCGTGGGGTTTGACTCTTAGGGGGCTTCGGAGAGGCTGCCTGCCCCCGGGACCCCTCGGGAGCAGAGGAGCCCTGCGGGGTCCACAGGCAGCAGCCGGGCAAAGACTGAGGGCTGCTCTCGCGAGCACCCTCAGCAGGCAGTGCCGACTGTGGTCCGGCATGGACGGAGGACGCTTCCCCGGTGAACGTGGTTTATAAGATACTTCCTGCAAAGCAGGATGATTTCCTGGCTGGGAACCGTGTGCGGGCTGCACCTTGTCCCCCCATTCCTGCCAGACATGGTGGGGTCACTGAGGGGCACCGCGCTGCCCTGCCCTTCCACGGCCCCGGCATCACCGCCTCCTCTCCACCGGGTCCTGTGGCACAGAGGAAAAGAAGGCACTCACTGTGGCATCGGCCCTGACTCCGAGCAGCTTTTGGAGACCCCAAGCAGCAGCGGACACATTTAGAGCATTGTAAATAATCTTGCAAACAGCTCCACTGGGGAGGGGCAGTGGTGCTCGTATGGAGGAGCAACAGCTAAGTTTAAACATCTGGTTCTGTGAATTCCTATATTGTAATAAAATAAGTCTTCCCACAGATTTCACGTCATCTTTGTCTGGGCATCACTGAACTGTGAAGGGAGAAACTTTTTTGTGGTTTTCAGAGGAACAAAGAGACAATATGCATCTGGTGAGGTGTCCTGGCAGCCTCCTGCGCTCTGAGCCTGCATCTCACGCTGGCAGCACGGCCCCGTGTCCCGGGACGATAACTGCCTGACCCACAGCATCCCAAACGGCAGAGCCTGAAGGCAGACCATGGTCTCCACGGCCCAGGGAGTGCGAGGTAACCTTGCTGCAGCCCACGGAGACCAAGATCAGCAGCCCCCGAACAGAAAGAGGCACTAGGAAAATGCCTGCAATCTGGATCCCACCTTTTTGGCCCCCGTTCAAATGAAAGGGCAACAAAGAACATACAACAAACTGGTTAAAAACTCACAGTCTTAATGAAGTTCAGAAAGGACCATTCCCTGCGGCTCATCCAGTCCCCTGCAGATCGCAGTCCCAAGGACCTCCCTGTGCAGGGCAGCATGCCCTGCGGGCACGGAGCCGTGAGGCTGGCAGTGCAGGACTGACCTTGTCCGGGGGGCACAGAGCTCTGTGTACCTCCTCTGCAGGCATTTCTGCCTTAGCAGCATTGCTGATTACTCACCCAAACGGTCTTCAGAAGCGGAGAGCTTCCTCTTTGTTCCCAGGGGAGCCGGCAGCATCTGATGGCTTTTAGTGGAGGGAGGGATGTGCTGATCTGGGGTGTGATGTTCAGCCTTCCCTTGCCAGTGCTTGCCTTCATGCATGGGAGGACAACTGCTGGGTCTCCCCAGAGCTGCCAGACAGCAGCTGCCTGCAGGCTTTGTCCAGGTGCTTGTCTTTTTTGAAAAGCGTTCCCTGCAAAATATGAATCTGCTGTAACAGGTGGTTTGGCAGAGGGAGAGGGCACAGAAACCTGCTGGAAAATTAACAGTGCAAAGCTGAAGCAAGCTGGATTGGATCATGTTTTGCATTAAGCATGGGGCTGTCTTTATTCCCTGGGAGCAGACCCAGAGCCGTGCATTCCCAGACTCAGGCAGCAGCACGCGCATCCCCTGGGCTCCTCCCTACACCGCTGCCTGCAATGTGACTGCTCAGGTGCTGTTTGCCTTTGATTATTGCCTCCAAACATCGTGATGTGAGTGTGCTTGAGCTGCTCAGCAGGCTCTCTAGCCTGCCAGGCATACTTGGAAGACAAGTGACTCTCTAGCATCAACAAAAATACAAAGAGAGTCCCCTTCTCCTCAGTTGGGCAATTCTTGGTAACACAGCCTGTAACACATCATGCCCACTTTGTTTATTCGGAGGCAGGCATGTTTAAGAGACCCTGGGCTTATCTTAAGTCTACCACTTATGCAGAGAAGAAAGGCCCACAAGTCTTTTGAAAGTCAGGGGGACATTTGTCTGCAGCCACCCCTTGGGTCTGATAAATGGCTGATGGGAGAATGCAGCGGAAAATGTGATGAACTTGGCTGTAGCTGTGTGCAGATGAAGTGGGTTCGATGAAACCTGAGCATTTCGAGGAGGGGAATGTGACCCCCACTCCCGAGCCGAGCCTCACCCTCGCCAAGGGCTCCCTGCCCCTAATGCCTGGTACACGCTCCCAAGCATCCCTGCTGATGAGAGCAGAGAGTCCGTAACCATAAATCTTCAGGAGCCATTTTTCAGTGGGACTAGATTCCATTTAGTCCACAGACTTACCAGTCTGTTTGGGAAAAGGGATTTAATTCCATTGCTTTTTTTTGTCAGGATGGATTTACTGATCCCAAACATGTTCCTCACACTTTATTTAGGGCTTAATATGCATCATTTACATTGCCGAGCTGTCACCAGCCTGTCTGAGCTATATAGGCAGGCAGGCAATGCATTTCCCTTGCCCCCTTGTTCTCCCGGCCAGATGTGGAGCTGCAATGATAAAGCAGCTAGGAGATCCCTTGATAGATACAATTTGCCTTTTTTGGGGTTGCTGCTTATTCCCCTCCATGCAGGGGCCAGGCAGGCTCGGCACGGGTGGACATCTTCCTCCAGCTACATTCCCAGGAACAAGTCACCTGTAACACGCAGTTCTGCGGAAGAGAATTCGATTTTCTCGTTAACAGATGCCAAGCGATGGCTCTTGAGCCCAGCAAAAGCTTGCCTCTGCCTGCATCCTTACTGAAGATCCCCCAGTGCTGATAGTGTTCATTAGATAGCTCACATCTGCATGCAATTTAAGTATGCTTTCCTGAATTACTGGAGTTACAAGTCATTAGAGAGGGTGCTTACAAAAATAAGGGTGGCATGTAATATATAATGAAAAAGAGCGGATGGGGGTGGGAGGGACACGAGGCTCTTGAAACCCTCTTAGGAGAGCTAAGAGGTGACCAAGGCCAATGGCCTCCCCGCCTTCGCTGGCGGCCCCTCCACCCTCGCTCCCCAACGAGGGACCCACTCTCCCGTCCTCTCCGGCGCCGGCTGATGGAGCCAGGGAACCCTCCCGGGGCTGCGCTCCCAGACACGGGTGTTTGACACCTGTTTTGGTTGATGAAAAGCTGATCAGTTTTCTAGGCTGGCCATAACTGGATGTCTAATTTTAGCCGTCCAGCTCTGCAACAGGGCTCCTCACCCCTGGGCTGTTTGCAGTCGCTCGTGGCAATGCCTCGCTCAGCCGGCAGTGCTGCAGCAGCCAGCCACGCCGGCAGCCTAACCTTGCCAGCAGCACCCGGGTCCCGATGTCTCGGTTGTACCCAGGACAGACGCATAGGAAGCACCCTGCTGCTGGCACAGCTGCCTGCCCCAGGGCTGGCAGGGATTAGACATTTTTGTTGGTTGTTTCCTACAAGAAAAGCTTCCTCTGCTTCTCCAGGGGCCATTTCTGCAGCTGAGATCGTCCCTGCTCCGGGCTGCCCCTGCTCCGGGCTGCCCCTGCTCCGGGCTGTTCCTCCTCGTGCACCTTCACCGAGAGCAGCAACCTCACCTCGTTTCCTCCTTCGCAGCCCCCAACCGTGCGATTCAGCAGGCTCTGTCTCCCCACCCAGCACAAGGAACAGGGAGAGATCCCAAACCCTCCTGCTCCAGAGGCACTTTCCACCCAAAAGCAATCTGTGGTTTCACCCAGGTCCTCAGGAACTGAACTGCTGACCTCTGGGAGCTCTGAAAGCAAAAGGAACAGCAGCGTTAGCATGATAGATCCCCGATGATAGCACAGGAGGGGAAACACAGGCAGGATTTACATTCTGTCCCTTACGAATGGTTTGGCTGATATACTAAAAGCCGGATGGAGCATAAAAACGGAATTTATTCAAATTAAATGGTTGCAAATGTCATGCTACATTGAGCCAGAAAGTTCTCCTACACGCAACAAACAGAATTAATGCTTCTAGAAAGCATGCAATTTTACCTGCTACTGCCTATGAAGGACATTTTTGTCCTAGACTTCTGATTTCAAAAATAAAGAACAACCAGCACCATCTTGTCAGGGTGCCAGGATCTATCGAGAAAGATTTCAGAAAGGCAGCATATACTTTTTCAATTAGTTGAATGAACACTGTTTCTTTCCAGGTGAATAGCAAAATTACCTGCAGATGTGACTTTAACAGCAGTTGTTAACATTTAACATTTGCCCTACAGCTCAAAATCACTAACTCATGAAATGAAAGGGAAATCAGGTTGGTGACTGCTGGGTGCTGACACTGGCATGCCTCAAAAGGAACAGGCTAAAATGGGGAGGATCTCCCCTCTGAAAGGCTTTTTGAGTGAGGACCCCAAATCAGAAACCCCAGAGTCTCGGGGACCTGGGAGGAGGTAACACGTCACAGACTGCCCTCCGCCCGTGAGCAGAGGCAGGAATCCTCTTACCCTGCTCTTCTTTGGACCAGGTCCTCTCCAGCCCCGGCAGATGCTCTGCAGGAGCCAGCTCTCATTTCTGGGGATTTCCGGAGCAGAGAGGGGAGCTCAGCACCCCGGGGCTGAGCAGCCCTGCTGGGGCTAGGGCCCCCATCCAGTACCTGCTTATTTTAAGCACATGACTGGTCTGACTCAAGATAAATGGATTATCTTTCTGCCTGCTGTTAAATATATATTAAAGTTAAGCACATTTGGCCCGGGTCGTGGCACTCAGCACCGTGCGGGTCTGCGCTCACTGTGGGAGGCACGGCTGGGGCTCTCGGTGGACACACGGGCACCCAGCAGCTATCATCACACGTACATGCGGAGCCTGTTTAAATCAATGGCTTGTAAATGCAAAGCTCCATCTCCAGTTACTGCTCCTCTGCATCAGCCAGTCCCCTGCTCTACGTGAGATATGTTTCAAATGATAGCATTTGTCTTTAATAAATGGTCACTCCATAAACTGCCTCCTATGGGAAACCTGGGGTTTATAAATAAAACCTGATGTTTCCATTTCATTATAATGCATTCACTCTAAGATGAATACCAACTCATCCTCTGTTTAATATCAGCCTAAGGTGTGCAGTGGGTTTGTATTACTATTTATGAAATTCATATAGCTGGGCTTAATCTGTTTCAGATCCCACAGCTGTATCTGTATCTGTATCAGCTTGACCTGAAACAGGGATGTTCTGCTTTTGCTGGAGTCAACGGCATCACCAACATTCAGAGGAGATAAGGAGCAAAGCTCCTTCCATGGCCACAGGAAGCCTGACTGTAGATTGGAGGTTCTTTAGCCAAATGTTTGCCTCAGAATACCTTCTGGGATGCTTTATTTTTAGGGCCAAATCTGTCTGTTCTTGTCCATACTCTAAAAAGGAATCTGAGATGCATAAACAGTTTTCATATGACTTGTCAAAGTAGCACTGCGTGCCACACTCATGCACGCACTATAAATCTGATAAACAGACCACCACATTGCAGGCTGCAATACTCAGGGTCTCCATGCTTTCCTATACGCCACTCATATACCTCTAACCTTAAACACACCATTCTGTATGCACACTGCTTGGTTCTTGATATACTTCAGCAGAGAAATGCTGTAATAGGTACCTGTAATTTACCTTCATAGGTAAATTAGTATTTCTCAACCATTCAGTAGACATTGATAGCATCACTTCAAAATATTGCTCATCAAGTACAAAACTCATCCAGAGGATAATAAAGCGGCACAGGTAGTGAGCATATCTGCATCCTTCTTCGGCTTAGACAAATGTAAAATGTGCACCGACCTATCGCTTGAATCCAAGCCTCATGTTTCACACCATCAGTCATGTTCCGGTGCTGCATCACTCAGATATTTCTAATAAAAGCAACGAGATAATCTCTGTCCCATGAGATAATCTCTGCCCTGCTGGTTTCTCCTGTGGCTTCAAAGGGGAAGCAGAGCGTTGCCTCATCTCCTGCTAATCTTTGCAGAGATCCCTTTTCTCCCTCTGTCTCACTAGGGACTGAAGATCCCTCAAATAACCTCAAGACGTTTAGAAATCAGGTTCAGGGAGGCACCATTGATTTGTGTCACTGCTGGAGAAGGAAGAGAAGCTATTTCCTGAAGTTGTATAGAGTCATAAACAAATGGATGAGAAGAAATACATATTTTAGCTGGATTGCTCTGCTCCCCCTTTTCCAGGGCTACTAAACAAATACCACCACAGCAGAGTTAAATGAATGAAATCACAGAGCCATTAGTTGAACTCTCCAGCCTTGAAGATGTCCTGTTTAGGAAAGCCCAGAAAGGACAGGCGCCACCAAACCACCGCCTGCGAGCACAGGGCAGGTCTGCTGCTGGCGAGCACAGACGCGGGAAGGTGGCTGCTTAGCATCGCCTCGGCCGGGGAAAGCTGTCTGCGGGGACCCCTTCAGCGTCTCTGCTCACAGAACTGGCTTCTTTCACGAATCCCCGGTCGGAACCTGTCGCTTAGTTCATAGCAAATGCCCTTTGGGGAGGGGAAAAAAAAAAAGAGACTGACCCATTTGAGTTCCATCTGTTGGGAGTTTATAACTGTTCTCCTTATAATTGCCAACAGACAATGTGAATTGCAATTAGCTAATTGCTTGCTAACTTTCCGTTCTAATAATAGTCATGTTCCAGAGTTATACAAGCTTGGAGGCTGCTGCTGTTCCCTTGCAACTGGCAATAATAAATAATACCGTATTCCCTCAGCATTGCCCTTTCTTCCAAGTTTCATCCCCATGCAAATTGCTCCAGCATGTACTAATCCCTGACGGGACGACAGAGGCATCAACAGCATTTATTTGTAGCTCATTGCACTGGGAGTGTTCAACACGTGCACAATGATGTGGCACCGGGAAGCTGTGACTCCCGTGTGCCACTTGTCCCTCCTGCACGGCCAACGCGGCAGGTCTGGGAGGTGCCTCTCGGCAGGGCTGGGCAGCGGGACCAAGTGCTCCGCATCCCTGGAAATCCAGCCCTCCTGTCAGTATGTGTTTGGTTTCAGTTTTTTGGGTTTTTTGGGTTTTGTTTATTTTTTTGCTTTCCCTTCACAGGATCAGATGTGGCCCTGGCCCCTGTAGTGACATGTTTTATTACCAGTAGCTTCAATAATGTCAGCACAGACCTAAACTGGAGCTTTGGAGAACACACACTCCCCAGCAATAGAACAAGCTGTACAGTGTCACTGCTGCCGCAATGAGGGGGGGCTTGGATCCCGGCGGGGTTCCTAGGGGGACGGGGTCAAGTTAGGTGCCGAGCCCCCGTGCTCCCAGCGCAGGGGGGCAGGGACCTCCCTTCCACGTGGGTGAACTTTCCTGCACCCCTCTCCGGGCTTTCTAATCTCCAGCTTGTTACTGCTGTGCAGATGCGGCTAATTGGGAAGCAAAGGAACAGCCTGATCCAGCGAAGTCAAGGCCAATGAAATGAGCAACAGCATTCCCTGGCGCGCGAGGAACTACTGAACTCGGACCTGCCAGCAAGCTGACATCTCCGGAGCTTACAAACTAATGTTATTAAACTCGACCAAAAAGCCTTTTAGAGTTGGGGGAGTCGTGTCCAGCAAAAGCTGGTCTGGATTATTCCCCTGGTGCCTCTGGGGTTTCTCCACATCGCTGGCTGCCCGGCTCCCGGTGCTGCGGGCAGGGGGATGCAGGACCCCCAGCTGCCAGGCGTGGTGCAGCACGGGAACGGAACGTCTGCCCAAACCCCACCGCTCCTGGGGCTCAGCCCACCTGAAATCCGGACTCCCGCAGACGTGACTAACACAAATGGCAGCTCGTTTTCAGGTTCCTCATTAGCAGAACTGTTCTGTTGCTGCCTCAGATGCCCTCCCCGCTCCCTGCTCCAGACAGATCAGCCTCAGGCTCCCCGGCTCCAGAACTGCTTCGGATTGCTTTTCCCTTGTGCACAATTATCTAGACTTTTCCATCCCTTATTTCTCCCCTCCCCTGCTCCTGACATCTGACTCATGGATGGATTTATTAAGTTTAAAAGCACTCCTTGTGCCAGCCACACTCCACAGCCCCATCTGCCTCCTCCCCACTTGCACAACCTGCTCTCAGGGTTTGGGCAGAGATGTACCAAAACCATACCGTGAAACCGAGTTCTCCTCAGCAAAGCCACGCCAGGTGAGCTCTCCCTTGCTTTGCACAGCACCACGGAGATTTCTTGAGGAAGGAAAGCTCTGTGTAGAGAACTGGCCTGGGCAACTCAGGATGCCTCTTTCAGCGCTTTCCCCTGTCTCAAGCTTGGCACCAGCAGGTATTTCCTTTACAATTCCTGATGGGCCAGCCCCTGATTTTCCATTTTACTTTCAAGATCAGCTCTGTTTAAACTTCTTAGTCATTTCAATTTCTCCGTGAGGAGAGGGAGATAGTGGAATTCACGTTTGAGGGTCACATGTAAGGAAGGGAAATGAATGATGGTATTTTATTTCTCAGACACCCAAAGCAATAAAAATCGTAGGATTTATTCCAGAATGACAATTCCTCTTGCATGACAATGTAGCCACCCTTTCCAAAACAGGGATGTGATGTTCTCTGCCAGTGAAAGCAAGAAATAAGACTGCTGTCGCTGCTGTCCTCTCCCCATAGCTCAGGTGCACAAGGCAGGAGCAGGCTCGTCTTGCTCAAACGAAGTAGCAGGACACAAGGAGCTGGAGGAATTCAGCCAAAGGAACAGCTTTGCTTACTTCTGCTTTGGCTTTCTCTGCGAATGTTTTTTCTCAGCACTGGTTGATGGGTTTCAGGCTGAGGAAACATTAGGAAATGAAAGGGAGAAGGCTGTGACACATTGCACGCGGTGCCAAGGAATGGCGGTGACGCACGGCAGCTGGCGGGGACCCTGGTGCGCACCTCGCCAGCGCTGCTGCGCGGAGCCACCCTCCCCGGCACCCTGCCGTCCTCGCCCCGGCTGTCCCAGCACGGCCACAGCCGCCCGCGGTCGCTGCCTCCCAGCACCGGCTGCAGCTTCTCTGCTCCCGCCAGAAGCTGGGGACAATCACCTGCTGCTCCCCACCTCCGCAGAGGTGACACGGGCCCGGGCCATGCCAGGAGCACAGGAGGCAGGGTCTGCGGCATCTCCAGAAACCTCCCCGCCGAGGGCAGGGAAGGGGGCGGCAGGAAAGCTGCCTGGACCTGGCAGCTGCACAGCACAGCTTGTTCCCGGGGCCGACGGCACGTTGCAGAGAACAGCATCGTCTCGAAGCGCAGCGGCAGGCCAGGTCACACAGAGTCAGGGGAGGGTGAGGCGTTACCGGACCACGCTGCCGTCTCAGGGAGCAGTTGTAGCAGTCACTGCCAGGTGCTCTTGGAAATGTGGCCGTAAGGTTTGACCAGCTTGAATTCATCTCCTAACCTCAGGAGAAAAGAGAAAAGGTCCTATTATGCTTAGTGCAGAGCTGAATCTGGTCTCTGGCTGACAAGTGGCTATGGACTACACACAAAAATGCTCTAAAGCTGACTGCACCAAATGTTTCTTCTCTACCTAACAAGTTGTTTGGGATACGGTTAGAAACAAAACTGCATCTTGTAGTTTTTAATAAAGCTCTTGGCGAACAGTTCAAACACTGGGGGGGAAGTGGGAGAGAGAGGTTGAATTTATGGGAGCGGGAGGAGATCATTGGCCTTCTTAGGAATTGGAAAAGATTAATAGTGTGCAAAGGCTCTTGGATTCGTTCTTCACATAGCAGAATGGTTAGGAGACTTACCGGCTTGATGTTCTTCCTTCTGCCTTCCCCAGGTGGCCTAGCGACTGTCTGGACTGCGGAGAAAAAGGAACAGGGAGCCATCCCGTGCCAGCCCCCCATGAGGAAGGCGGCTGTGGTGCGCTGGGGGTCGGAGGAGCACCGAGTCTCACAGAGGCTTGCTTTGCTGCGAAATTAAAGAGCTACTTAATATTTCTGTAAGTGCTGCTTGTGTGGGAAGGCAATGGTGACTGTGGAGCTGGCGGGAGCACAGGACAACAAAGCAGGTTCGTCCTACCGGCACTTACCGTTCCTGGGCCCCAGACTGCTGATGGCACAAAACCGTTCCATAACAAGAATCTGGACTTAGGGAAGGTCTCTCTCCTACCACCGGCATTTTGCAATCAACATGTAACATGCCAGGTGAATCCCGAAGCAAGGAGAAATGCAAGGAAAAAGGAATTTCCCAAGTCCCACTGAACAGCCCAGAACTTTCCAGTAGCCAAAAACCACCGCAAGCCTCGCTGCACACAGAGTGCAGTGGGGAAGGATGCAAAGCCACTGGATGCACATGGGGAACCACAGGCCGTGACTTCAAGACAAGCTAGCGGCTGTGCTGGAGAGGCAGTGGCCAGGATTGTAAACTGGCTCAGGCATTGCTTCCAATCTTACAAATCTCACCATCCCACTGGACTCCGGGATGACAGACAGCCCTTTTCCCCAGGGGCCCGTGCTGAACCAGCCTTTATGGACAAACCATGAGGCTGCATGCAGCTTGACATACTCAACATCAAAGACGGGATGCACAGCTCACCCGGAGATCGTGTGTGAAAGAAGCCACTGACCGTATCCCCTGCCTGAAGTAACTGTCATCTCCCCAAAACCAAAGTTATGCTGGAAACTAGATGAGAGGATGGGCAGGGAAACTTGCTTTCCGTTGTTGGGTCACCGTCGGAGTAACATCGGACAGATCTCCTGATTTCTCCATGCTGCTGTAACTGGGAAATTGCAAGCCAACACCCCCGTCTCTTGGCTGGGTACAAGTGCAGTAACAAAACTTCATAGTGCTTTCAAAACTTCATAGACAACCACGGAGCACAGTCAGCTATGGAAAACAAAACTCCTGTGCTGTTTATGAATATCTGTTGTGCTCCAATTTGGGGTTAAAAGGCTGCAGTGGTGCTTCATTGCATTCGTTGCATTTTGAGGTGGCAACGACTTCTCAGAAGGCCATGATCAGCCTTATTTTTCAAATAATATTAGGAAATATGATGTTTGCTCCATCTGAGAATGAATGAGGAACTCGAGCAGAACTGCTAAACATAAAAGTTCCTGGACATCTGGAAAGGATTAGTCAGGAAGGTGCTTGGGACAAGGAGTTCAGGCAAGTTCAAGAGACACCTACTGTAGATTTGTTTCCACAGAAGGAGGGAGGAGGAGTAAAAGGGTTGAGGGGAAAAGCAGGAAGGGAGGATTGAAATAAAACCTACGCAGGACTGGCAGATAAAGCAAGCGATGAGAACAGCCTGCATTCTGCGGAAGCGTGAAGTGCAGAACAGGCAGCCCTGGAGGGTCTGCTGGAATAGAAGGGGCTGGGTGTGGCAACAACAGTGCAACTACGGTGGCAAAAAGCTGGCCAAATAACTGCTTGTGCCCACCCTTGCAAGGGCAGACAATGGACCCTGCGCTGAGCACGTCCGCGCCGCGAGAAAGCACATCTCTGCTTCTCAGCCAGATGTGTCCCCACTCAACACACATCTATAGGATTAGCAGATTTTGCCCCCCTTGGAGTTCACCAACAACTCAACAGGGAAAATGCTGTAATAAAGTCAAGGGCACTAGAGAAACACTAAAGCGTAGACAGCCGAACGCGAGGAACAGAGCTACACATCCAATTAATGTAGATGGGAGAATGTTTGTTTTATTTCTGAGCGGATAAGCACTCACGCAGCCTCTTGGGCCCTGCAAAATCACAAAGGAGTTCTGCTTCAGGCCAAGATGAAAGTCTCAAAGAATAAGCATGAAAACCACAGGGGCTTGTGAAACCCATGCTTGGTTTATTAAATGACTCATGAAGCTTTTTATCACATATTTCTGCCTCCAACTCACTTTACACTTAAATTCAGGTGCCAAATTCTTGTATTTTTCCTAAGTACGGACCCTTGTAGTAAATTCAATTTTGAAATCTGTGTGAAATCCATGAGCTTGTGCTGAAGCAAAACTCTTGGGTTTCTTTTAGAAGTCTGGAGTTACCCACAGCAGATCCTCATTTCTGAAGCAGAACTGTGCAGAGACACCACTGCATCAGAAGCTAACTTTCACCCTACGTGAAAAAACAAACTAACCAGATAGAAGTCAGATGCTCTCTATAAATGTTCGTGGGTATTCAAATTTAGTAACTGACTTTAGTTTATGCTTTCCCTATAAGTGAAGAATAACTATTTTCAAATTAAGTTAGCAGGAGGTAAAGCTGAAAATCAAAGCATGAGCTTTGTGTTTCCTGAAAATTTTACTTTAACAAGGTAGCTCCAGCTGCTAACTTTGTTTTATTGCATTCCTGAAAGACAGATCTCCATGCAAGAATACTTTAAGAGCTCTGCTCCAAAAATAAAGGCACTCAGATTTATTTTTATGGTTAGGTATATTTTACCAGTTAGTCTCAGAGCCCTTGATACTGCCCTTACCCACTGGCCTCACTCAGGTATCGCACAGGCTAGAGCCCCCCGTCCCCGCGTCCGGCTTCCCAGGCAGCTGGAGAGGACCCCGCTGCCTGCCAGGTGGACGCTGCTGCTTTTTCATTTGCCTCCCCCCGTCCCACTACTCCGACAGACGCAGAAATCCTTTGCTGATGGCAGCAGACATGGCTTGCTAACGGTGGGCCATGTCACAGCTCAATCTCGGAAAGCTCAGGCGCAGAAGCAAACCCAGAGTGAGCCCGGGACCTTCAGGATGAGGAAGAGACATGGGGAGGAAGAGCAGTGCCTACCGCAGACAGCCTGCCCTGGCTCCTCGGAGCCGCGGGCTGGAATGGCACCACCCAACGATTTCCCTGCCGGAGGAGCGCAGGTATCCAACGCAGCCGTGCAGGCTCCCAGGCATCGGAAGAGGAGGAGCGGCCTTCTCAACGGAGTGCTCTTAAATTAAATGCTTAAAGACTGAATGCCCACCCTGGCTGTCTTCATGGTGGGAACCTTCGAACTCGCAGAGATTCCCCAGCAAATGCCGGCTGAAGGGAGTCTCACATATTCTTGTTAGCAGCTGGGGACCTTGGCAGCTGTCCTGAGCCGTAACATCCAGATCTTGAAACGGAACAAACAGTTGTACCCAATTAGAGCACTCTGATGCGGAGATTCAGTCGTGCCCTTCCAGAACACTGCAGACAAATGCCACTGATGACATGGCCCATCAGCCAGAAACAGTACAGAGTAATTAATCACACCAGAACTTCAGCGAGCACCTCCTTTACCCCATTTCAGTCAGAGTCAGAGTCAGGTCATGGCCACTTTTATTTCAGAAAGCTCTCTCAGCACTTTTAGCAGGGCTGTTGTTAACCCAAAGACAGACATCAGAGGGCCAAACGTCTGGGAGAAGCAGGAGGGCCACCACCAAACTGTTCTGAAGACCTTCCAAAATCTAAATCCATGTGTTCTTTATGCAGCTGTATTAAAGACAGACTGCCAGAGAAGAGGGGTGTTGAAGGGCTGTATAGCGTGTGCACATGTAAACACAATTCTGCATCCAGGAACACCATGATTTATTGTTTTATGATGATGATACCTCAAGGCCTGAGCGAAGATGACGTCCCAGGATTCACCCTTCAAGCCATGTGTAAAGACCACAAGGCCGTACAGCTGCTCTCCGTTCATTTCCTTGCTCTGCCTCATCCCCCATCCCAAAACCAGAACTGTGCAGGCCACTCGTTGCAGTGACAGCCATCAGCAATGATGGAGGCGCGTGCACGCTTGCCGTTAGCCACATAGCTCGGCAGCACGCTCCCAACACAGGCAACACGTCTAGGCCTCAGGTTCAAAACCGTATCAGAAAAGGAACAGGAGATGGATGAAAGATACTGCCGTTACCTTTGCTCTTTGCTGTAGCACAACATTCAACCTGTGTTTGTCAGGTGGATTTCAGGCTGGCGGCCTCTGCAGACACCAGCACTCAGCTGTCAGAGATAGCTAGGAGGGCGATCCGTGTCATCCCACAGCACACACTCCCCCTTTCCTTAAAATCAGAAGTCAGTGATGTCCGTAGGGAAGATGCATGGGTTGAACACTAGCAGCAGGCAATGGCTAATAAAGTTTACCGAACGCTGCTTCACTGACTGCAACCTAAACACAGGAGGTGAATTTCTGGAGTTGGGAGGAGTTTGCAGCTGGAATCAAAGCTCTGGAAAAGGAAATGATTAAATTGCTCACTCTGCTGTGGACAGGAAAATAAATGCGTTGCACTGAACTGATGCTGTGATGCAACCCCCGGCATCAGCAGCATGCGGACAAAATGAGTCAGTGACAGGTCATGGTGAGACAGAGCCACTCGAGGATGGGAAGTGCTTTGCATGCAGAAGTGTCTGCATCGAGACTGCTGTACAGCCATTTGCTAAATAAACTGCATTCTTGGCTGATCTGCCAAACCAGTATCTTCACTGCATCATCTGCTTTATCTTAAGCTGAAGCAGCAGGAGGAGGACTCCCTTCCTCACTTCCCTGGGAAGAAGATGGCCAAGTGAAAAGCTCTGAACAGTCGTACGGTGACTCCCAGCACGGTTATGCTGCACTCTCGCACAGGGTCTGTAGGGGATGCACGGAGCAGAGGGCACTCGTCCAGCCACGAGAGCCCCTCGCAGCCGGCTGGAGGACAGGATCAGCACCAGCGAGCACGCCAGGGCCCTGAAGTACTGCGGAGCACGCAGGCACGAAGAGGAACTACCTTCAGCAGCAGAGGAGTACCGCCAGGACCCCCGAGCCGCCCCCAGCCCCTCTGCCCATACGTGCTGGGAGCAGAACCCGCCTCACTTCCCCGGGCAAATTTTGCCCTTCCCTTGGCAAATGCTGATTTCATCAGCCATGACGCCAGGAAGCCATACCAATGCCAAGAGGGTGACGTTATTTTTCTTTGCAATTAAAACTGCATATAAAGCACCATCCCACGAAGACCTGCCAGCTGACGGGGAGCACTGGCAGCCGCGGCCCTGCACAGCCAGCGGTCCCCAGGGGCCCCCCGAACGCCGCTCTCCGCAGGTCGAGCAGTGCCCTCAGGTGGTCAAATGGACTCCCCGGGCTAGAGACCTGCTTTGCCACAAAAACAGGGAGCACAAACACATCTACAATCTGTCCACGTACAAGTCTTTATTTGGCCTTCTCCAGGAAGCTACAGTTCTTACCAAACATGTTATTTAGAGACAGGCATCCCACCACCTTCAGGGAACCTTAGAGGTTCGGTGTCATGGCCAACAAAAGATGTCCCTAGAACTGTCAGCAGCTACTGCTGCCACAGAGCATCAAGTTTTAAGACTGTGATTTAAACACCCCCTAGCAGAGATATCAGAGCAGCATACCCTAACACACTTGAAAACCACCTGTATCAGATCTCGGGTTTCTGTGCACCTCCACAATTACATTTTCAAGCCAAATTCACTCCTTCCTCTTCAATGTACAGGTGGCATGAAAGCAAACACACTGCTCAGAGGCATGAGGTGCAAGCTGTTTTTAAGCCCTGATTCACATTTTTATTTATTTGTAAGGACAGTACCTAAACATCTTTCTTACATGGTATCAGCCTGCTGGACCTTATGTTACGCTCACTTATGTGCGGCACACCTCACCATTTCTTTGCAAGCTAGTAAGTCTCAACATTTTTTTCAGTATACAAAATATTCGTGGCAGGCAAAAGAAAGGATGACTTCCGTAGCTGGAGATGACTCTCTTCTATCTTCATGCCTTGTTCAGCTCAGCCTCTTCTTCAGACACCAAATCCTTTTCCACTTGAAAATGAAACAGTCCAAGCATTTCCTGCTGAGGCCAAGTACCCAACTCATTCAGCTTCCAAAAAGCACCAGTAAAGCTTCCTCAATTCATCATCCTCTCTGTGGTCATCTCAGAACACACCAGACTCTCGTAGAGGCTGGTCAACATCAGTCCCTCCTGTTCTGTCAGGAGCTCTCACTGGTTGTCCACAAACAGAGAGATCTTAAGAAGCGTATCTGAGTTGGAAGGAAAAAACAACCCCATTAGCTTAATGCATTTTATCTGTATTCTGTTCCCACAAAAATTTAACTTGTTTCTAAAGGCAATAAAGAAAAACATAAGTAAAGCTAACTTAGCAGACCAAGTGAAAAGGATCACTTGTTACACCGCGAGAAGGATGTCGCTTCCAGCTGTGCCCAGGGCATGATGGTGAGTATTTACGACTGAAGTCGTTCATGAGATCTCAGAGCAGGCCGCAAAGAACAAGTGCAAACTGAGCAAGGTCACCCACTGCTACTGAGACCAACACAGCAAGCAACACCGGGCCCACGTGCTGGCTCCAGGGCTGAGACATCAGCATGGAGCTCAAGGAAAGACCCTTTGGGTCTGCTGTGTGTGGAACCACCTTGAACAACATCTTTCTTGTAGCGCTCCAAAATCCTCTCCCAAGACTGGGGCAGGGCTTCCATGTCTGCCAGGCTGTCACAGCTGACGCGGAGCAGGAGAAGCTTGCTCTCCAGATACCTTCGTGCCCGGTAAGGACGACAAAGACAAAAAGGCACCCGCCAGCGCTGCCCGGAGAGCCCCCCCACAGAAGGATACAGGTGCCGGTAGTAGCGCTCCACGTCCTGCAGCCCCTCCAGCGCGTCTGCCAGCGAGGGGCAGCGCGGCCCGCGCCGCAGGGCCGCCGCCAGGCCCAGCTCCACCGCCCGCTCCTCGTACAGCCGCAGCACGCCGGCCACGCCGGCCGCCACGGCGTCCCGCACGGCCCGCAGCTCCGCCCTGCACAGCAAAGCGGGGGCACTCAGCTGTGGCCCCGCGCCCCCCGCCCGGCCCGGCCCCGCCGCCGCCTCACCGCCGGCTTCCGAGCTGCTCCAGCAGCGCCTCAGCCGCGCCGCGCTGCTTCCGCCACAGCCGCGCCCGCAGGTCGCCGAAGGCGCCCAGCGGCGAGCCGCCCCAGGCCAGCCGCCGCGCCGCCCGCATCTGCGCCGCCAGCCCGGCCAGCGAGCCCAGCAACGGCGCCCAGGCGGCCAGCGCCGCCCGCCAGGCCGCGTCCTGCCGCGCCGCCGCCGCCGCCCACTGCCGCAGCGCCGCCGCCACCGCTGCCGCCGCCATGGCGGTCCGCCGACCCGGAAGCGCTGCCCCTCCTCCTGCGTCATCGCGCCGCGCCGAGCCCTTATTGGCCGGTCGGCGACGGCCGTTGGGTTTGAACGCGCGGCGGGCGGCGGCGCTCACGGCCCCATTCCCGATCACTGGTCCCCAGCACCGACCTCCGGTACGGGCACCACTGCCGGTCCCGATCACCAACCCCCGGCGCCGCCGCCATGGCTCCCGCGCGAAAGAAGGCTGGCGCGAGCGCGCGCGGCAGGAAGCTGGCGGCCTTCCTGAAGGACTTCGACCGCGAGGGTAGGCCGCGGCCGGCGGGGGCGGGCGGGCGGCGGGGAGCAGGCTCGGGCCCGGAGCCGTGGCTGAGCCGTGTGCGTCCCCGCAGTGAGGAGCCGGGTCGAGCAGCTGCGGACGAACGGGCAGCGCCTCGTCAAGGAGGCGGAGAACCTGTACAACATCGAGATCCTGCGGCTGCCGCTGGCGCTGCGCGAGATGAACTGGCTCGACTACCTCGGTACGGGACCGGACCGGTGCGGGGCTGGCGGGGGCACGCTTTCCCTTAGGTAATAAAAGCCGCTGCTAACAAAGGAGCAGACGGAATCTGCCCTGTCTGGGTCCCCCAGGCCGGCGGCCCACGGGCTGTTGGGAAGCACGGCTCTCTTTGTCTATGGCTGCTCGCTCGTGGCCAAGAAAACTGGTTTGTGCTGGTTTTCTGCACCCTAGTGGTGACGTATTAAAGTACGTCTATGTACACTGTATAGGCCGTCTTAGATATGCATTGATTTTTGAAAAATATTTTCTTTTTAGCTAAAGGAGGAAGCAAAAAGGTGTTGGAAGAGGCAGTAACGGTAGGTATTGAACTTTCCTGATGGCACTGCGTACCTCTAGGAAGTGAAGGGTTTCTTCAGTCTGTAGGAGCGTTGCACTAGTGGAGGTTACATAAATACTTTCACAAATACTGCTTTAAGACTTAACAGTGAGAGATGCCTGTTGTATCCAATATAGGATTTGCGTGCTCATACTGCTCCTTGTTGGTCTTTCCTTACCTGCTTGATTTCACTCCCAGATCCCTGAGAGCACACGCACTTTTCAGTAAATTAAAGCATTTCCAAATTGGTTGAGCAGCAGGTTGTAGGGGAAGCATACTTGCAGCTGCCAAATAAGGCATGTTAGTCCTGAATGGCATGCAGACCTCACATGTTGTTGTCACCTCCAGAATAACATGAAAGGTCCCAGTTTGAGCACAACAGAAAACATGGAGGTATTCTTGCTATAAAATAATTAGGGATTTGCTCTACAACTTGGGTGTCTCAGAACTATATCCTACTGATAAACCTAATGGTGTCGTGACTGTTTTTAATTTTAGGCAGACTTGGAAATAACAGAAATAAACAAGTTAACAGCAGAAGTTATCCAGACTCCTTTAAAAATCATCAAGAAAGGTCAGTTTGTTTTAAGCATTACGATGAGTTCAGTGAGATGAAAGCATGTCATGGTTTATGTACTGTGAATAATAATTCAGTTCTTACTTACATCCCTCAATATATTTAAAGACAGGCAAATAATCCTACTTTTATCCCTACTACCTGCAGTAGCTCTACTCAGTTTTATTAAAACACTCAAAATAATTCAAAATAGTGCTCTGTCAATCACTTGGATTACACTGGAATTTGGATTTCAGAAGCGAATTGTTGCCAAAAATGCTTGTGGTTGTTTACTATTTACCTCTGCTGCTAACTAATAATGTGAAGTTATTATTTATTTTCAACTTAGATAACACTTTCTCTTTCTAGTGGAAAAATCTAAACAGAATATTGAAGCTATTGAAGAAGAAGCAGAGCTTCCTTTGCTTCCTCTAGCAAAGAAAGCGAAACATGATAGCCAATGTCTTCCAGAGCTAGAAGCTGAAAACGTTAATCCAAGAACTGGAAAGGTAAATAGCTATTCTTTGTGATGACTTTATTCCCAAGATATAAACTACTTACTGAGATGATACCTATGATAATGTAGCTAGCTGTCCAGGATACTTTGAGGGGCACTTCAAAACAGGTATCACTTCCTGAAACGTCTAGTGATAGGAGAAGGTCTCACGTAAGCTTGTATAGTGTTTGTTTCTGGACTCTTGTGCCATAAAAAGGAGCCTGTTGAGCCAAACATTTTGTATGGAAGCATTTGTTCATTGTGGACTCAACTGTCACAGAAGAGTGAAGTAACTGATTTGGTGAGTAATGTGTGTTTCAGGTGAAGGCATCCACTAAAAAAGCGCCAGTGTCCAGGAGCAGGAGAGCTCCTTCAGCAAGAGTGAAGCGCATGAGTAAAAGGTAATAGGGGATATCTTTTTCACCGGATTTCAGAAATGGAGAATAAGTGTGTAGTGCTAATATAACTCTTAAATGGAATGGAATATGGTTTAGTAGGCTGGTTGAGGTAGTTGTGCCATGCTATAGGAAAAAATCAGTGATCTGACAGTGAATGAAAGATGGGCAACTTCCTCTCCTGTGATGACCAGCTATCCCTAGCTTTGGGGTTTACTTCTGAGTAATAAGAGCCTCTGGTTTTCTGTAGTGATAACCTCATTCAAGTCTTTGATAAGACAGTGCTTGTACGTTTGTTAAAAGCATTCTTATGAGCAGATGTTTATTTATTTCCCTTTAACAGATCAAGCAAAAGCAACTATATCACTCCAGCTACTGGTAGAATTGTTGATGTCTGTGCTCGGGGAGGTACCTCTATGGTCACACCCAAATTTGATTCCAGGTTTGTATTCTGTTAAATTTCTCTGTTAATCTCTTGTATAGGGGAGTGTCTTGCTATTTGGTTTATGTACGTATCTGTCATCTAATTGCAACATAGTCCTTAGTGGCTCTTTGAACCTGAAGTGAAAGACTTCTAGTCAAAGTGCTTTGAGCAATTGCAGTGAAATTACTTACCTATAACTTTTTGTTTCAGAATTTTCAAGACACCGGGTTTGCGCACGCCCGCAGTAAATGAACGTGTTTATACCATCTCTGCCAATGGCAGCCCCCTTGCTGACAGCAACGATATCTTCATTACAGTCCCTGTTGGAGGAGGGGAGGTAAATCAGAAACTTTAATCTGTAAAATCTACGCTGAAGGGATAACTTGTAACTTCTTGGGGGCCTTACCAGTTTCACATCATCCACTCTTGTCTCTTCAGTTATGCCACTGCAGTTTATCAAGGGATTGATCTAGCTTAAAAAGAACCTTGAAAGATTTTTTTAATCAAAAGTGGGAGCTGTTCAAGCTGGTCAAAGCAGAATGTAGAATGGTGTTTTGCTGTGCATTTAAGTAACATTTAAAGTAATTTCTGCTGGCAGTAATGTATTAGTGCACTGCAAGGAAGGTATGAGATGAGCTTCTGGTTGAGCTGAATGTAGTTCTCTGCCTGTATGTGGTCTCCTAGGATGCTTGGATTTTATTTACTTTTTTTTTTTTTTTTTTTTTTTGGCTGCTTCTGGTTACTACAGCTGACCAAGCAGAAAACCTAAGATTTGGGTTTTTTTCACAGAGCATTCGTTTAACAGCAAGTGATTTGACCAAGAAAAATCTTCTTCATCTGAATCCGGAGGCCCAAGGAATTATGAAGAAGCTATCAGTAAGTCTATGTATTTTTGTCACCCATGACCTGAAACTGTAAGGCAGAGTTGTCACTCTGTCATTAGTCACTGGACTGTTGAGCTGTAATAGAAACTCCTTATTTCCCCTGTCCTTGTCTCGTATTTTGGCTTATGACTGGTCAAGAAGAAGCATGAACTGAGAAGGGAAGGAGGGGGAGTAGCTTTACATCACATCTAGCTTAATAGAAACTGTGTGGATAAACCATGCACTCCATGCACTTCTTGAAAAAGAATTATTTCAATGTTTTGAAAAACTGAAAACTGGAAGTGTCTTCTGCTTCAGGCAGAAGTTGTAAGTGGTTGTGGGATGTAAAAGTGTCTCTTAGAGTACTGATTAATTTCTTTTTCTTTCTAGGTTCGTCTCGCACAAGCTTGCAGTGGTGCAAAAACCAACAGATGAAACTCAATGAATGTTGACATCCCTCTGTAAATACAGAATGTTACATTTAGGACTGCTACCTTTAGTTCTTGTTCTAATTTGTGTCTTCCTTCCATTAATCTACAGAATGGAAGTTAAGAACTAATTTTTCTACCTATAATATGTAATGGGATTAGAATAGATTGCATTTTTTTTATTCAGGAAAAAAAATACTTTATTTCCTCTTTCCTTTAAGGTTGAGACCAAGATACAGTTATCTTGGGCTTGCAGACTAGCAAGCTGGGTAGAAAGGCTATTCTGGTAGCTTGCAGAAGATGTAAACAGTGGACACAAGTGACTGGAGTTCATATCTGTCTGGGCAAAGAAAGCAGCAGATCAGACTTGTTGCACTTCCTTCCAGGCATGTCCTTTCTCTGCAAATGTGCTTAAAAGGTGATGACTATCTCAGTATAGTACCTGAGATACCTAAAGGCAAGTTACTGGTGCCTGGGACTAAATGGAAAGCTTCTTGTAGTTCATGATGCTGCCATGAATAGCAATCCTTTTGTTCTTATAGCAGCTTTTGTATTTGTAACTGGCTTTGAGGTTTTTATAGTGAACTTATGCATTTTATTGTTTTTAAAGAAATGAAAGATCACAGGTAGTTGAACTTAACAGAATCAGCTAGACCGCTGCTTAACTAGATTACTGAAAGTAACCTTAGAGCTTCTGGAGTATCTCTAACGTGAGAGAACTTTGCTTTTCCTATACCCCCTTCAAAATCTTTAGGAGAAGCAGTACTCCTGGAACTGAGTATAGACAGGGAAGAAGAAAGCTTGGACTAGTCAAAACATTGTTTTGCCCTTTCTTCTCATTTAAATTGAGTTGATTCAGTGCATTTCTTTGACAAAGAGCCATATCCAATAAATGCTGTTTGAACAGAACAAAATAACTTCCTCAGTCATTAATGTTTTTTTTTTCCCCATTGCTTATAGAAAATACAGAGAAATCTTGCTCCACTTCAAATTCAGGAAAATTCAACTTTAAATGTAGCCTCTTGGGAAAGGGTTAAGGTATTTATATTTTAAAATATAAGCAGGAGTACTCATCTGGCTTAACACTTCCCTGCACAATGAAGCAGCGAAGAAGTCTTGTATTTGCTTTCCTACAACCACTGTCTTATTTTTCAAAGCTTGGAAAAGCAGAGCTCTCTATGAAGCACTAGCTCTCTGTGGGAAGATGGCATAAAGTCTTAAAATGTAAAAGACTCCTCTCACTCAAAAGCCAGGGTTTCATTTTTATTGTGAATCTTTGTAGCTGGTATAGGATGGGAGAGGACACTTCTCTTGTCTGTTGAACTAAGATATGGAATCCCTTAAAAGTGTGGTTAGCTTCGATTCCTGAAGCATTATTCTGTATGGATCATACAAAGTCAAATATGTAAAATGGCATCTGCAAGAGACAACCTGATAATCCTTCCTCTCTTTCAGCAGGGAAGCTAACATGAGAACATTTTAATTGGCATGTTAAGAGAGCATTCAGAGTAAAGAACTTTGCTTCTCTAACTTGTCTAAGATGTTTTTTTCTAAAAATAAGCCTGTTTGTTTGTTAGCTGGCACGCTGTCCTTTCCAAAGATACCATTTTGTCCTTGATTTAAGCCTCTTTGAAGGGGCTATACACAAGGATGTTGAGGCTTTGGGAATTTTTCTAGGTTTGGAAAAGTTCTGCTTTTGGCCAAAGCCAAGCCTACAGCATGATTAAGAAGGAAGACTGGGAGAAGATGCTATCAGAGGTAACTTATGCTTTGGTGTAAATCTTTGATGCAGCCTGTAGTATGGGAGAAAGTTTGTAGAACAGCATTCATACATGAATTTCCTTTAAAAAGCAAGCATGTCACTGTAATGCAAACCTCAAGTATATACCATGTATCTGGAAATCACTATTTAAGAGGTTTTGGTAGCTTCTAAGTCCTAACTGCAGGTGGCAATATTGTAAACTACTAAGCTACAAGTACACTTGCCTTGCTGTCATTGATGAGTTCCGTTAACATTAATTAAAAAAAACAATTAAGCTGTAAATAAAACTGTTACACATTTACTTGGATACAGATGTGTAAGTCTAGATTCTACTTTAAACATGTCTTTACCAGGAAAAAAAAAAAACTAAAATGCTTAGCTAGCCTAGAGAATTCTTCTGTTAATACTGTCTGCTTTTAAAATCTCTAGGTACAATCTTTAAGGCCCTGCGTTGACATGCTTGTTACACTATCAGCCATTTCGGTCTGTTTAATGCTGAGGTACGGTATTGTTAGTTAGTTAATCCAGGAGTTAATGTTTTGGCTAGTACTAGACAGTAGTACTATTCTTCTAGATTAATGAGTCTTGAGTGGTAAGGAGGTGCAGATATGACTTGACTGCTTCTGCAGACTTCCAGTGCAGACGTGAAAGCCTTGTGTCCCTGCAAGCCTGCCTACCCAGCTCTCCAGCAGCAGAGTCATACTTCTGTTTCTAACTCTAGATTTATGTGCTATACATTCCTGATTCTTCTGGAGGATGAAAGGCCGTATTTGTGCTATTATTGGGGTTAACGCATTATTATGCCTATAGCAAAAAAATGCTTGCAAAATAATGTTTAGCACCTGGAAGGTTGGAAGAGCAGAATCTGTAGAGCTTGGCGGGGGTTATGACTGCATTTCAGTTTGTACCTGTTTGGGTTGTCTGTGGCTGAATTTGCTCTGTAGGGTGTGGAGGCGGCATAGCTCAAGGCTCCCTCTTTGCAGAGGTGGTGCTGCTGAAGCACGGCATTCCCAGCGCAGTGCAACCACCAAAGCTGTTAATATTCAAGCTTCCTTTTCCAATTGTCAGAGTGACTTAATTGTATCTGACATGAATTAAAGCTATCTGGCAGCTAATAGTGAAACAGATTCATCACCTAAATCCATTTTGCATGCTGCCTACACCCTGGGTAAGCAGTACATTTTTCTGTAGTTTTATTGCTCATGTAAATTGTCGGCGTCGCTTCTGGCCCTTTTGCACATTACATGGCAGTTGCATTTTGTTTAACAAAGCTAGAACCTTCCTCTTCTATTCAGTTCAAGGATTACTGGGGCAACACAGGGAAACTGGCTGACGTTTTTGCGGATTTGGGGGAAGTTTTGTTCGTATATTATTTGTATGCTAGCCTGGCTGTAGTCTGAACTGCTCTTTAAATGGAGTGATGGGAAATAAAAAGCAACACAGAAAAATAACTATTCTGTCAGGTTGGAAGAGGCTGCATCCATCACTGACCGGAGCAGTTCAGCCTACAGAAAGAGACTGACATTAGCTTGTGCCATCTGAGCTGCTGCTAGGTCTGAGACGCAGCGGGCATGGCTTCAGAGACTGTCCTCTGAACAGAGCCAGTCTTGAGGGGAAGGACATCGAGGTGCCTTCTCAGAATATCGGTTTTGCATATGTTCTTCCCAAGAACTGAACTACGTGACCTCCAAGGGCCTGTGTTTTGCGTTAATAGGTGAGGCTCTGGAGAAGGGATTAAGGCCCCCATGTTTTGCAGCTGATTCCACGAGAAAAAGTGGTTTTCCTGGCTGTAATTTCAGTCATGATGAATACTGCTCAGGGCTGAGAGCTGTGGCTTTCTTGTAGGAAGGATGGTTTGAGGAGTAATGGCCATGGTTAGCTAAAAGATTGCTGAGCACTGACTTTTTAAGGTCAAAACTGCTAATCTGAACCAGAGCTCTTTCAAAATAAGTTTCCCTTGGGACAGAGCAAGCTGCAGAAGGAGAGCTGGTGGTACTTTCAGCAGCACAGACCCAGCAGGGAGCAAGCAAGTAGCAGGGCGTGTCTGTGTTTCACCAGGACTTTTATAGTGCTGGATAACTACAGTCTTGCAGGGAAAAAAGCATTCCTGCCTTCCCCCCGCTGGCTGGCGCAGAGCTCAGCCGGCCAACCCTCCAGGCAGGAGTTCCCGCTCGCACCAAGCGGGTGCAGCAGTACGCTGTGTGCTGGGAGGATGCTCGGGAGTCTCAGTGCTTGTGCTACAGCTTTGCTCTGGGTGTGAGAACTCCGAAGTTCAGCCCAAATTCATAATGGAAGTGGGAAACTATTAATCGAGAGAAATAGTGAGCAGAATAGGTACCCAGTGAGGTACCTTCACCAGGATGTGCTGACATTGAACTCCCACAAAGGGACTGTGTTAGATAATGATCCTAATAGGTGGCTCTTCCAGGCAATTTGATAGATGTGCACTATCAAGCATTGTCAGAAATAGCTCCGTATACAAAGCAAGCGTTTATCATCACGGACACCTTGCAGGTGGTCACTGATTCGGTGACATTGTAAGAAATAAATAGATAACGATTCCCTGCTTGCTGATAGAAGGGATGATAGTTTAGAACAAATTAGAGCTGTCTCTAGGCAATTTTTTCATGCAGGAGTTTTTGATTTGAAGGTGCAGGACAGCACATGCAACTCCTTCAGCTCTCCTGTATAATTCCACCAGAAATCCATGTTTCCTGGGACAGCTGAAGGCATAAGAAGGGGAAATATTCCTTAGCATCACTGAAAGAGGAGTTCGTAAGTCATTTCTCTTCCCTAAATAAGTGATTGGGAGAACTGCAGATTCAAAGGTGAAATGCATATCTGGAAACCCCTGCCAGTTTGGTGAGTTTAGTTGAACAGGTTGCATCTCCAAATTTTATGTTCAACTGCAGTGTCTGCAGCTAGCAGTAAAGATATTCTGCACACCAAAAATTCATCCATTTGTGGAATTTGAGAGTCATTTTGAAAACACAGGTAAGTCTCAGGGGTCAGGGAAATAACGAGAAAAAGGTATTTTCAAAAAAGACATTACTTGCTTAACCAGTGGGACAAATTGTCCTAGTCAGAGTGTGCACAAGCTGACTTTTCAATATGAGTTCCCCATCTCAGTGAATCGGAGAGGGTTGTCTGGGGACCAGTGAGAAGTTCAAGTGTCAAGTCTGTGATTCATGATACCATTCCCTTCAATAAGGGCTCAGCTGTCGGTGGCCTTTCTTGGTGGGGACGGGTGCTCTCTCCACTCCCATCCCAGCGTGTGTTTCCATGCCACCTGATTGCAGCTGGGACACTACACTGGCTCTGCTCTAACTTGAATCTTTCTTCCAGCAGTTCACAGCTAAGCAACGTGCAGTTTTTAATGAGGCAAAAAGATAATCTCCATCAGGGAGGCGAGTCCATGGATCCCAGGTCTGCTGCCAGCTGCGTTCCTGCCTGGTCCACAAATCGCAAGATGTGGCCAGCTGGTTCCTCACCTTGCTCTTCACCCCGCTTCTGCTGAAGGGGAATGCACTGTTTGGAGCCACAGTCAGCGATGCTGATGGCTGTTGGCAGATTGCAACACAGCGATGAGGACGCCCAGCCGGTGGCGTTCCTTGGCACAGAGTCGGACTCCCATCGCAGACAGGTATGTGGTCTCCACGCTGAAGAACGGTGAGTCCATCCGTGGAATGAGAAGTAACGGATGGAGCAGAGGTGAGCACAGGGATTCAGCTCTGCGTCTGCCTCCCGTGGCTCATCAAACCTCTCCCTCTGTGATTGCTGATGGAATGGATGCTCCGGGAGCAGAGTTAGAAGGCTTGAATTACCCTTCATCAGCTGGGGGCACAGCCTGCCAACGCTGCTTAACTTCTTCAACTTTGTTTTTTTTTTTCCTCCTTTCTTTGGGGCTGTTTTGGTGGGTGGTTTTTTGTTTGGTTGTTTTTTTGCTAACTGAGAAGGATTTAACATTTCATTAACCTGACAGACATCATTTAACAGTTGGGCACTCAATTAGGTAAAATGTATTAATTAGAAGATGTGAGTGGTGGTGGGTTTTCCATGCTGGCGTCTCGCCGCAGGGAAGCCATGCTGTGCGGTGTTTAACAATGTCCGCGCTGCTTTGGACAGCCGGGCTCTGCCCATCACCGTCTGCTGTAACGCGATGTTCCCTGTGGGACCTTACAGCCTTTCAGCTGATCCCGTATCGCGTGTCGCTGTGTGTGACGGGGATTCCAGGAAACTAATCAAACACTGTTGTTTGCCGTGGGTTGAGCTGCAGCTCGTATTCCTCTAATTGATTGTGCTGCAGGACTCCGGGTGAATCCTGGAGGTGTGCGGTGGGAGAAGAGCCTTGCTGCAGTGCCTCCTTGCCTTCCCACGAGCATGTATGCTCAGAGATGGGACGGGCGGTCTCTTGGCAAGTACCTGATGGCTTAGCAGGGAGGGGTACATTGGTTGGCAAGATTCAGTCTTGGGGGAGTTGTATAAGGAGCCAGAGGGACTGTAGCTTAGCCTCTGGGTAGGAAATTTGTTGAAGATACAGATGAGTTCCTGGGAAGCTGGAAGGAAGCGCTGCCGTGTGCTGAGGTCCTTAGGGGAAGGGATTGTCCTGTGTGCGGTTCCTGCTGTCCTCTGGTCCACCGCTGTTACTCCTGCCTGGCTGCGAGCACAGCTCTAAGGAGGATGGTGTTTGGTCACAGCTCATCCCTCCGGGTCCTGCCAGCAGCCGACTGGCAAAACGAGGAGGGTTTTGCCCTCCCTGCGGCAGCGCCAGCCTTCGCTTCCTGATCTGAGGGTCTGACGCCTCCGAGGAGAGAGAGGGAGGCTGATTGCCCAAACAGTCTAGTCCTCTGGAAGGGGAACTGTGAGTCCAGCTCCCCTTCGGCTGCCGTCCCTGCAGGGTGAGAAAGCCGGGTGTGCCGAGTGCCCTCCAGTAAGGGCCACCCTTGTGAGCCCTTTCCTGAGGTGTACATCAAATGTTTCCTTCCATGAGAGGTGCCCACGAGGCAGGCTGGGTCTTGGCTTTCACAGCCTCACAACTGAAAGTTTGAGCCTGCTGGGAGACCAAAATAAGTATATCCAATTTATTCATAGATGGTAGCTTAAAGGCAGGATTTCTTTCACAGCTGTGCTGCAAATCAGATCCATATTGTCCAGTGAATCTCATTTACAGCAAGATGATATGAAAACTGATGTGGCTGGAGCTCGTTGTGGAATTGCAGGGTGCCACTGCTTGGCTGTCACAGTGGAGCTGGGGAGAGCATAAATGTCCTCTTAAAATACAACAGTGGGAAACAGAGCTTACAGGGTGCGGACTTCAGAGCAATTTCATCCCCTAGCTCGAAATTCTCTATTTATCTCAGAAAATTAGTGCCCATAAGCCACAGAGCTTGACACTCCTCTCACCCAGAAGCATTATTACACTGAAAAATGGGATTAGGCAGAATCGCTAATTTTAACATCGCACACACAGACCAAAATCCCAGGCACCCTCCCTGTCTCTCCAGGAAAAGATTTCTTGCTTGCTACAATGTAATTATCTAATTTCCCTTAATAAGGGTGAGACAGTTAACAGGGAAGTCATGTCCTCAAACTCGGTTGCTGCCCCTCAGCTGAGGAGCGTGGCCAGGGCAGCGCCCATCCCACCAGCACAGCCCCTCACCCCAGCGCCAGGCCCTGCCCGTGGGGAGCGGATGCTGCCTCTGCCTCCCAAGGAACTGGCAAAGGCCCCTCTGGAGCCAGAAATCACCACGGGAGAGGGTGAAGGGAAGGGAGCGATTCCCTCTGCCCTGTGCCTGACACCCGCTCCCACGGGAGGATGCCGTTGGGCTCGGGCTGCTCCTGCCCGGGGGTCCTAGCGAGGGACGCGGCCCCAGCGTGCTCACCGAGTCACTACAGGTGCGGTTACACTCATGCACCTGCGTGGAAGAGGGTACTCGGGGAAACAGGAGGGTGCGAGGTGTTTAAGGCATGAAAGCATGCAGGCTCTGCTCCCAGCACCTCCGGAGCAGGAGCTGTCGCTGCCGAAGTGCTCCCCGAGAGAGCGCCTTGAACTGCAGCCACGATTATTTTCATGAAGAGAAAATATGCTCTTGCAATCCGATGCTCTAACGGTGTCTGTCGTCTTCTGTTCTGCTGGTGTCGTGCAGCCCTGCAGCAACTGGCTGAGAGCAGTTTTCAAGGGAAAAATCAATATTTACTAGTTATGGGTCAATCTTCCTCATAAAGTACAAACCCTGCTGATTTTGCACAGTTCAGGGCTACACTGAGCAGGGAAGCCAACATGTTTCATACACAATTTGAAATTAATTCATTTGCTGTGATGTAGTAACTGGGAATGTTAATAAGATCTCGGCTGCTGTTGCAACCCCCTCCCTGGGCGTGAGCTCAGGAGCCCCGAGCGGTGCCGGGACCCGGCTGCAGCCCCTGAATCGAGGGGATGGGGGTGGGGGAGGTGACTGTCGATCCTTAGTGTGAAAGCACAAAGCCAGTGGAAAAAGACAATTTATCTTTGTCCTGCATCACTCATAAAAATAGCATTGGGAGGTTGAGCACTAATTGCAGCCTCTCCCAGCCAGCCTTGCAGATTACAGGCAGCATCTGGCAGTGCGGCTCTTGGGCTGAGACAGGCAGGGCAGGGAGCTCCTGGGAGGGCCTCATCAGCGGGGAGAGTCGCTGGGTTTAAGAAGAGCCAGCCCATCACTAAGCACTGCTCGTCGGGGGGGAGGACAGGCAGGCAGTTGCTGGTGGAAGGGCGAAAGGCAGGAGTGCGTTGCGGAGCAGACAGGGCAGAGACCTGCTGCCGGCTCGGCGGGTCCTGCGGGTGGGCAGGCAGCACACGCTGGGTGTCTGTCCTTTTGCTTGTCCCTGCTCACATCACCGGAGCCCTGAACCTCTCGCACCCGCCGTCCTGCTGTCGCCCGGGCCAGCCCTCACCCCGACACCCAGCTCACACGGTGCTTAGCCAGGGCTGGTCCCCAGGTCTGGGCTGGCTCCCAGCGAGTGGTGACAGCAGAGCCTGTCCACCCGCCCTCCGGAGGGCTCTGTGCATTTGCACGTTATGGCAATTAAATTCAACTTGGGAGATTGTTTCTTGGGTTTCCTTTTAGGAAACATGGCTGCTGCGCTCTTATCTTTCCACGCCTTCCTTTCTGCAAAGGGCCTCCGTTCACCTTCATGAAGAACAATAATTGCAGAGTAATTTGGTGTGATGAGCATCTGCGAATGATACCTTCTGTGAGCAGTAAGTGGATTTCTTTCCGTTGCTGCGGCACAGGTTAGTTCTTGCTCAGTTCAGCTGTCCCGAGTGTGCAAACGAGGAGGGAAGAGCTGGCTTGGGCCACCCTGTTTGTGCCTCTCCCCACTGTCGGGTGGCTTTGGCTCATCCACACAAACAGCAAAGGCCAGATCCAGATCACCAGCTGGGTTCATGTTTCCCAGGTGCCGGGGCTCTGAGCAGACACTCGCTGGTTTGCAGGAAGGGCTGTAATCGGGAAAGGTGGTTTTTCCTGGCAGAGGGTGGCAAGCAAAGCTCAGCAGCTGGAGCTGGACAGACCCCGAGCTCCTGCTTCCAGCACCAGGGGTTTGGGTCCTCGCTGCCCAGGAGGTGTGGGAGCTCGGGGTACCCCCCACGAGCAGCAATTCAGCAGGGAACAGTCAGACTTTAAATCCCAGCTAAACAAGCGATGGGCTGAGTTCATACCTTGCGGCGGGCTGCAGCTCTGGCTGTTCTCCCCGTTCAGCTGCAGCGGTGGAAAGCCCTCTGCTGAGAGGCTGAGTCAGCGCAGAGCCGCCGAGCAGAGCAGCCCCTTCCTTAACCACTTGTGGCTTTCCCTAAGGAAAAGCTGCTGCCGAATGGCCGAGCACCAGGAGCCCGAGGGAAAGGCTCACGCTCCCCGCTCGCTGCCAGGCCAGCATCGCCCCTCGGGCGCTCACTGCGCACCCCCCTGCCTTGCTGATGGCTTTCACTGAGCCTGAGGGGCACCCTGCCCCATGCAGGGGGACATCGGGGACGTTGTGCCTGCCTGGCACCGCCGGGGAGGGGACCTGGCCCCACAGGGAGAGGTGCCCCCCACCAGCTGATGCACCTGTGAGGAGTGGGGACCCGAACGCGGTGCCCTGGGGGGAAGCTCTGCATCTGGCACTGTTGGATGTTCCAATGTGTTTCCTGAAAAAATAGGTGTGAGTTTTCTTTCCACTTATCCCCGAAATGGTCTACCCGAGAGTCCAGAGGCAGGATGGAGCGGGGCAGTGAGTAATGGCAGCTTGCAGATCTGTCTCCCTCCCTGCCCGCTGTGCGGCAGAGCCAGGGGTGCGGTGGGACAGGGGCACGAGGAGGGCTCTGCTTCAGGTGGAAAGCTGATTTCCCACCAAGGGTGACCTTGTGGCCCGGGAGCCTGGGAAGCTGGATCCTGATGACACTTGATTGATGGGATCTGAGGAGTCATTCTCCCTCAATGTCAGTCAGCCTGCCTCTGCTGACTGCAAATGAAGGTACAAGAAATTGGACAGTAATCAATGCCAGATGGAAAGCAATTGAAAATGCTTCTGTCTGGAGCATGCAGCCCAGGAGGGAAGCTTGGCCAGGGCAGGGCTGAGCTCTCGGCTCATGCACACTCACAAATGCTCCTGCTTTCTCTTTCTGCTGTTCAATTATTGCACACAAAGATGATGGGAGACGCAGCTCCATAGGAACCTGCCGGACGAGGAAACCACTTGCCAAGAGCTGCCAGCTCCAAGTCCTGCCAGCTCCAAGCAGCTCTTGCAGATAAAAAAAGAGATGCTGTTGTCCCGCCAGACAGAAAGGGGCAGAGATCGGAAAAGCAACAGCTTTGCGCTTTACAGCAAACGGTGCAGAGCGAAGTCACCCTTGTAGTGGTGAGAGCACCGTGCAGGCATGCAGGGAGCAGAGCTGCTCAGAGCCTGCGTTGGAGCTGCTGGACATCGGAGGCATCCTGAGGGACCAGGGCAGCAGCAAGGCCTTTCTGTGCGTTACATCGCAGCAGAGCCTTGAGAGAACATAAACCTCCAGGATGATGGAAGCACGTCCCCTCTGGGGCCGGCACGGCTCAGTCCTCTAAGGCAGTGCAGACAACGGGGAGGTCGGGCGGTGCTGAGCATAAACTACAGGGTCTGCAGTGCTCACGCATGAGCATCAGATTAATTTAAGCATGGGTGCCCAAATACTTCATATGTGAATGCCCATCTAGTTCAGACATAAGCACCCAAAAGGTTCCCGCGCAAGGGCCCCGTTAGTGGATGCCTGAGCCCCGTGTTGGGCATGCACGGCCGCGGGCTGTCGGGGACCCCTCTGGCATCGGGGTAACCCCCATTGCGCACCGAAATGCCAGCCTGGCGGAGGACCCGGCAGCACCCCGGTGCAGGTGGATTTAAGAGCGGTGGCCACGAGGGAGGTGGCGGGAGGAGATGCGCGGCTGGAGATGCTCCCTCTGAGCACCAAGGAAAGATGCTGCAGGGCAGGGGTGAGCCGGGGGGTCCCAGCCCGCGGCAGGGAAGGGGCCGCTGCCACCGCTCTGCGCTGAGGAGGCACCAGCTCACCTCTGCAGGGTGCTGCCTGCGGGTGTCCCCTGGAAGGACGCGTCCCAAGCCTGTGCCAGCACAAGATGAAACGGCGACAAGGCTCCACCTGCTCACTATAAATAAAAGCACTTGCAAGAGAGAACCAATTTCCCTTTCCCTTTGGGACAGTGCCGACCGACAGTAATCCCATTATTTCTGGCAAATAACCCCTCTGGTGGTTTTTTGCTTGTTTGAGGAATCGGGCATCTTGCTGCGAATGAATTACGGGCTCATTTTCTCATCAAATATCCAGCTCACCTAGAAATGAGGAGGCCCAATGGCAAAGGGAGGAGGGAGGAAACTTTGGAGACAAAGTTTGATGCTAATAGCCTAAGTTAATTGCCGATTGTTTGGAGTGGGATCGTTGGAGCCTATGGCTCACGCCACATAATATCATCTCCCTCCTCAGACACCTTATCCATCTGGCACTTGCCATCTGTTCCCCGCAACACTCCCTGCCTTATCTAAGGTTTGCTGTAGGAAGTTTCTCCGTGCAGAGAGCTGGAGCCCCGGGAAGGGCACTGCCTGCTGCCGGCGAGCCCCGGCCGCGGGCAGCAGCAGGCAGCGCGGGCAGCAGCAGGCAGCGCGGGCAGCAGCAGGCAGCGCGGGCAGGAGCGCGGAGGCAGCACAGCACAAGTGTTTTCAGAGGCTGGGTGCTCACGGTGGTCCCTCGCACGCCGAGCAGAGCGTCTCTGCAGACACCCCCTGCCAATTAATTGTGTCGAAACACCCCAGACACTTCCCGTCCTAAGGGAGCTGCTGTTAATGTTTCTGCTGGAGACGGCTGCTTCTGCCCCGCTGCCTGCGCTGACTGCGAGTGACCCTGCCAAGGGCAGCCCCCACTCCGCGAGGAGGAAGGGGTTGGGCTGTGGGACGGGTGCTCTGTGCGGAGCCCGAAGCCTCCGCCGGCACGGGCGCTCCGGAGCGCGTCTGCCTGCTGCGGAGGGGACGTGCCAGGGCAGGGGCTGCGGCTGTGCCGGCGCTGCCAGGCGAGAGCGGCACCGGTGGGACCCAGCACTCCCAAAAATGCATCCCGCAGCCGGGGGATGCGCTCCCCCGGTCTGGTGCCGGTGTGGAAGGGCAGAGCCCGTGGCCCCTCGGGCCGAATCCTGCCCGCGGCAGCTGCACTGGGCTTCTCTCGCTGAGCTTTCCTCCAGACAAACCTGCCCCAGCGGTGGTGGGTGTGCGGGCAGGCGCGGGCAGCCCAGGGGCAGCGTACAGGCAGGGCCTGGCCAGGATGGGCTGAGGACTCATTAACTAATTGGTCCAGGCAGGGACTTGCAAGCTGCAAGGAAGGTCTCTGCTAAGCTTTTCTCTAACTAAATCTGCTAATGACTTGGCATTACCTTCTCACCCCTTTTTCTGGCTAAACCTTGACGCTGCAGTCAGACCATTTCTCTTCTTTTTCTCTATTACTGTCCTAAAAAACAACAATTTGCTTTTGGTTAGAAGTAGAAATACTGTTTTAAATATAGAACCACCGTGTCGCTTTTCCTGCTTCCCAAGATCTCCCTGCGCAGACAATATGCTCGTCCTGTTCGGAGGCTGAAATTATTTGCTATAGTCATAATTGCGTTTTGGCTCCAAAGATTACTGATGAATCTTTCTCTGCCAGTATTCGAAGGCAGCGCTTTTCTGGCCACATGTGCAGTATCAGCAGTGTTGCAGGGTATTTCCTTTCCTGGCGGAGTGGGTCTAATCAATTCTGGGCTAATTCCTGCCTGCGAGACTGGCAGGAGGAGAGCGCTCCCAGTCCGGCTGCCCACAGTGAAAAGGGGGAGCGTGGGGGACCCTGCTCCTTGTCCCACCTCCCCTGCTCCGGGTGGGAGCCCCGGCACCGCTGTGCCCCAAGCAAGAAGGAACTGTCACCATCCCAGGGATACTTTTAATCAGCCAGTGCAGTCAAAGGGAATCAGTCACGTTAAAGGGGAATCGTAAAGCAGCTTTGGAAACCACAGGGCCATGCAGAATTGCTCAGCTGTGTTTGTTCAGAGCCCAGCCATTTTACAGTGCCATAAACCTCCTGGCACGTGGGCTGAGGAGTGTAAATCCTGCGCTTGCTCTTCTACGCTCTGGCTAATGGCAGGGGCATAGCGCAGAATGAGACGAGCTGACACGGGGCGCCGTGTCGCCGTGTCCTTGGTCTCGCACAGCTAGCCCGATGAGATTTATTTTTTGCCGAGTAGACAACTCCGCGCTCCTGGGACACGACAGATGTTGCAGCTTCACCATCTCTGCAAGACTCATTGTAATGCAACTTGCTGAGTTTCTCAGGCTTCGGTGATTTTCCTCTTCGTCACCAGCCTCCAGATCATGTCGCTTCCTCTTCTTGCTCTCGGCTCTGGCCCAAAGCGGGCATCATGGCTCCTCATCTGCCCTGATGTTGAGCCCTCTGCTTACAGAGAGGTTTCTTGCAAAACTGGGGTTTGCTGGAGTAGTTGTTCTAGAGCAGCCGCTGCTGCAACAGGCTCTGCAGCAGATTCTCCCCCCCTGGGACCTGGGGTCCCTGGCCGAGCTGAGGGCACAGAGAGGCACCTGGGTCTCCTGCACGGGGCTGTCTCCATCGCTCCGTTCGGCCTCACCAGGGCTCAGGGACGGGACGCGCCTGTACAGCCCCAGCGCATCGCCTCGGCCTCGCTGTGCCCACAGGGGCTGCAGCCACCCCCCGCGCTCGCAGCCCAGCGAGCGGAGAAAGGGATCCTGGGCAGGAAAAGGGCTTTCTCACTACTGCTCTTCCCCTGTCACGTCCTCGATGTCTCCGGAGCGAGCCCTGCTCGTCTGCGGGGCACAGGGCGGCATCCTCCACCCGCCGCGCTCTGAGCGGGGCTGTTCCATCCTGTTCCATGGCTCGAGGAGCGACCGCGGCTACGTGGGGTGGGGACCAGAGCCGTCCGCAGCACCCGCGGGCACCTGGGTGACAAATCGACAGTAAAGTTGTTGTGGGGAGCATGCACAGGCAGTAATGGCGTTGTAATGAATTAAGTGCTGTTAAAATTGATGCAGGGCTACTGTAATGAATGTGCGTCTGTTGTGAGGATTAGGACACAGGTGTGATGAATATTGTCTATCAGCTGTGATAAAAAGCCTATCATCCCAATACATATTTTCAAAAACTAATTTAAGGCTAAAAGAGATTATTAAAAATGAGGAGAGGAAATTGTCTGGGATATATTTAGAGGCCCTTGGTAGGTAAGATGAATTCCAGAAGTCAAAATACCGCCTGTGGGGTGAAAAGGATAGATGCAGATATTGTGGTAGCTCGTGATAAGAAGACAAGGCTGAGGCAATCCTTCTGCCGGAGGAGAGCAGCCGGGGAAGGCGAGCCCTTGTCTGCGGACCTGTGTGCTGGGGACCTGTGTGCTGGGCCCTTCCCGCAGCGCAGGGACCGTCCCCGTCAGCCCTCGCCGGGGGAGCGGAGCACGGCACTTCTGCTGTCCCCGCCGTCTCTGCCCCCAGCCCGGGGTCCGGCCGGTCCCTTCCTGCCTCGGTTCATTTCCTGAGTCTGTGACATTTGCAGCTGTGCAGTGGGGACACGAGCTGCTGTAAGCACTGATAAAGGCATCCCGGAGCTCCCCTGATGGGAAAGAGCTTCTGCAGAACAAGGTCTAAGAACGGCCTTTGCCTGGAGCTGCCAAGGAAAGAAATGCCCAGCGCTGCTGGTAATGGGTGGGCTCTGGTTCTGTCATGCCAGTTTTTATTCTCTTTCATTAAGAGGGCATGTGCACATGTACACGTACCCCGAGCTGCTGTGCCAGGTTGGGTCCAAGGAGACGGAGCGTCGCGAGCCTGCTGCCTGCTGTGCTCCGGACATCTGGAAATGTGAGTTTTGATCTTGACGGTTCCCTCAGTCTTTCATTTAATCTCTCTGTGCTGTTCACGATGACAAGATCATTAGAAACCCAGTTCCTATGGCAGAGCTCTTCCTCCCGAGCAGTGTGTAACCACGCGGACAATGCCTGCAAGACAAGAGGCTTAATTGTGTTCTGCCAGCATCCAAGGGGATGTCAGCGAGTCAAATTTAAAGCCAGGCTGGATGGGGGTGGGAAATGCACCTCCATTACTCACCCAGCCTGAATGAGGTTTCGGTTTTATTATCTCCCGAAATAGCCGGTGCCTGGGAGGTGCTGATTGAAGCCATTTGAAAACATGACAACATCCTCAGGACAATAGGTGTCTAATCTAATGAAGCCAAAATGCATTAGCTAAGAGCTGCGTAAAGCGAAGAAAATGCAATTAAAGCATTCCTGAGGACAGATGTCGACCTACGTAGGGGACACTGATATGAAGACGTCGGCAGAAGTCTAATGAAAATAAATGATCTGTTTGAAACATTCCTCAAATCAATAATGGAGTCCAAGCCACCGCCGCTCCCCCCCCAGCCCTCGGCAGCTGCCACCTCGCCCCTTTCTCACCTGCGTTTCATCACGTCCCGGCGGAGGCTGGGACAGGTCTGGGACAGGTCTGGGACAGGTCGGGCTCCCGGCAGGACAGCGGCTCTGGGCGAGGGCAGGGGCGAGGGCCGCTGCAAGGACAGGCAGGCTGCGGGCAGGGCTGCCCGTGCCATCCCGGTTCTGCCGGTCACCTGCTCTGCCCTCTCTTCCCGCCTGAAACGTTCCATTAGAAGATCCGTTTGCTGTGCATGCGCTGCGCCCGGACCCTGGCCCTTGGCAGAGCGCGGGGGGGACAAGGCGCCCGGACCCGCCCGGGGCACCCAGCCCGCTGCACGCTCGGGGGCTGCCAACACGGGAGCAGCTTTGCTCGAGGTCTGCTGGCTTCGGCAGAGGGGCACAGGTGGGTCAGGGGGCTGGGGGCTGGCTGGAGGCTCAGCTGCTCCAACAGGCTCGGTGGGTCCCACTGGCAAATTAAAGCTGGGCTGGGTGGCCACGAGCTGGTGCAAGCTCTTACCCACGGGCGGTTGCCCATGGTACGCCTGCCTGCGCAGCGCCGCGGTCACGGCAAGAGTTTTGTCTTTGCAGCCGAACAGCCCAAGAGAGTGTCACCGCCTCGTCATTCCCCGGTGATCACAGGGCTGCATGTACGAACGAGGGAGCTGCTGGGATTAGTGACTGCGCTAATCAGCGTCGCCAACAGGTAGGGCTTTTCCCAGACAAACGCCCTTCCCAAGGCTGGGAGACTGAAATCTTTCTCGCAGTCTGTTGACAAGACAGGACCCCATCTCTCCTTGCAGAATTTTGTAAGTTTTTGCCTCTAAATAACTACTTAAAATACCTCAGGCTGCTGAATTTTAGTCAGCTCTTTTCTTCCTTAAAGACTAAATCAGAGGAACACACAGAATCTTTCAGTGCAGTTAGACATTGACGCATAGGAGCCAAATTTCAGACATTTCATCATCAGTAACCATGGCTCCTTGCTGTGTCTTGTATTTTAGGTTCTCAGACTCTCTCTGACAGATTTCCTTTTATTCCCATCTCCTCGCTGACATGGGAAGTCTGACAAAATTTTCATCTGAGCCCATACATCCTGCTATATTTTTGTATTTCTTGATGCTGGTTTAAAAGGCAGCACAGAGCTACTGCAGCCCTACATCAGGGTACGCTCTTCCCTGCACGAGCGGCGGGTGTCAGGCCCATTCCCTCGCCTGCCCGCTAGTTTTTCCATGGAGAGCCGTCCAGGAACAGCAGCGCGTCGCCGAGCCTCTCTGCACTTATCCACAATCAAGGCTGTGTAAATGAGGGCTGTAATCAGGGGAAATGCATCTTCCCATTGCAGTGACCAGTATAAACAGCTGAATAATTCAAAGCTCTAGACCAACACACTACTTTTACAAAATAAAAAACCCCGTTTCAATTCACCCAGGTGAGCTGCAGACCCTGCCCACGGGCGGGTTGCTGGCAGCAGGGCCCCCTCCCCGCAGCCCGGGGCTGCCCGTGAGCAGGCAGGGCCGCCCCTCCTGCACCCCTCCACCTGCACAGACCCCAGCCCAGTTTTGGGGGAGGGCTGGCTCCCAGGGCTGGTCCTTGGGTGCTGCCGCCAACAGGCACCTCCGGCTCCCCGGGCCGGGCTGGGTCCCTGCAGGAGCGGGGATGGGAAGGGCCATCTGCTGCCACCTCCTAATCCCGCCGTCGGGCTCCCTGCCTGCTCCCTGCCCGCTCCCGGGCACTCTCCGGCTGCAGGGCACCCGGTGCCTCCCCAGCTCCTGCACCACTTGCTGCGGGGGCGTGCAGCCACGCTGCTGGTCCCCGTCGTGCAGCCGGGGCGCCCGCCCTGGCGGGGGACGATGCTCCGGCCGGGTGCGGGCAGAAGACCTGGTCAGAGCCTCCCCACTGGCGGCAGCCGCTGTCGCCTCCATGGGTGTTCGGGTAAGTGGGAATGGAGGAAATGTTCCTTTTCCTTGATTGCTCAAAGTGGAGGGTGTTTCGCTCTCTCTTGCTCTGCTATATTGGAGCTACATTTAGGATCTGGGTTTTCTGTTGTACAGCTAAGACATATAGATAAAGACACCTTCCTCTCTCTTTAGACTCTTACTCGTGTTATAAATAGTAATTAAAACCACCCACTTTTGTAAATTGCTGGCAAAAGTAACTCGCATCAAATCACGATTCTTTGGCAAGAGTTTAAATTGACCGTGACAAGTTTATTTCTAGAAGAAAGTTTTATTTTTGGAAGTTTGATTCGTTATGCCACATCACATTTTGATGCAGTGTGATATGATACCTGACACATTGCATTTCCCCGCAAGTCAAAGCAGAGATTTGTATATTGCTCTGCTTTGTGCTGTGAGACAGCACGCCGGCTTCTGAGAGCCACCTTGCTCTTACCAGGCAAGACAGTACTCTGTTAACAATAATTTTAACAGTCTCACTCAGGGAAACTCTTATCCTTTTGTGGGCAAATCTTACAGTCATAATAGAGCTTCCTTATAAAATAATTTAAGTGGAAACCAGAACCTGCCCCAGCTGCAGGCACTGTAGACCCTACTATGCACTTAGTCATGATTAGGAAATGGAAGATGTTGCAGAGCTGACTGCAAACGTCTTTCTGCCCAGCTCAGAACAACCAGCTGCCCCACTAACACAAGCACTTTGATTGCTGGTGCTTTAGACAGAGAGGACTCGGGCACATCTGTGAGATGACCAAGACGGGCGCCTCTGTCACGCTTTCTCACAGTTCAGCTCCCGTCCGGGCACCCACCGCACCCAAGCGTGCAAGGGCTCCTCAGAGCCACCGCCAGACTCCAGCACGCTGCTAACTGGGGCGAGGTGTCTGCTAAATTGGTGTTTGGTGCAATGGTTTTAATCTTCTGCCAGCAAGGATTTGGCAGCATTTTTACTAACACAAGAGACCCTTTTTTTGGGCGGGAACAAGCAAATGCGCAAGGAGGAGACTTGCAAGGAAAAGTGACCCGCAGACGCTGGCTGGGCTGGAGGCTGCCCGTGCAGGAGCATCCACCTGGCAGCAGCAGCGTGACAGCGTGCAACCGACCGACACCTGAAAACCCCTTGGGTCATACACACACACGTACAGACAGCACGAGGACAAAATAGTTCCTTCGGGATTCCTGGTGATGAAATGGTGGAGAGGGAATGAGTCTCTTGCTGTTCCTCACATGAACCGCTGTAATGAATTCTGCTTCTCCTGCAAGCTGCATTATATCTTCACTTAATTTCACTTTGCCCAGAAACAGCCATAGTGAAAGCAGTCTGGGTCTCTGAGCCTGTTTTTCCCCAGAGACGTACAGCGTTACCAGTTTACATACAACTTACCCTGGGCGCTTGTATTTACAGTCACAAACCGCTATTTATCCAACACACAAATTGCCATCATCCCAGAGCACCTAAATATCACAAAAAGCATTTTCATTGCCCTATTAATCTCTTTGTTTCCCAGCGTTTAATAGAATTCACTTGAAAATATTTAACAGCATAAAACCCCCACGGCTGAGTGCGATCCCTATGGCTGCCTGGAGAGATTGCCCCACCGCCTCCATGCTCAGGACTCCGGGAGCGCACGGCTCCCCTGTGCTCTTGTCCCTGGCCCTGCAGCCACGGGGGCTGCCAGAACTCCCCAGCCCCAGAGCTGTGGCCAGACAGCCCCTGGGCGGCAGCGGCAGCGGCACCAGCAGCAGCACCGGCAGGGATGCACCGGGTACCAGCCTCCCTACAGCATCCATCTGTCCATCAGACACGGCGATTGCACTGGGGCTGGGGGCTGGCAGGAGGATCAGGCCAACAGCTTTTGGTTTCCAAGCTGCATCGAGACGGGAGCCTTGGGATCAGACTGAATGCTGAAATTCTCGTGGTTCACCCAGAGAAGATGGCACCTGAGCCGGACGGGGGGAGGCACTGCCAGCGCCTTGGCACAGCCCAAAATGAGCTGCAGAAGGGCTCAGCAGGAGATAACTGCCTGTGTGACATGGTGGGACATGGCCACTTGCAGGAAACAAATTAAGCCGAGCTACCTAAACATTGCAGTGTGGTTTATTCATTGCTGATAAACACAGTCTGCAGCAGGACCCGTGCTGCTCTGCCCCAGTGTGGGAACATGCCTGTCTCTGCCGTGACTCCTCCTGGCTTCATGCTTTTGCTTTAAAAAGCAGAAGACCCGTTCTGGGCCTGTGGTCCCCTGGGGTGTCCCTGCTGCCTCTGACCCCTGTGTAGCTGTGACAAGGCCAGCTTGCCCGCCACAGCCATGAGGAGGGCTCAGTGGGATGCACAGCACACGAGCACCTTGCCCTGCACTGCTGCGTTGGGCTGGTTTTGTGATGTCCTTCCTCTGGTGCTCGTTTGGCCCTCGAGGGCCCATCCAGACCTTTGCTTTTTTTGTCAGAAAATGCAAAAGCCCCACCGCTGCCCCACTGCTGCCTCACTGCTGCCCCACTCCTGCCCCATCGCACCTGAGCACTCTGTTAAGCATCCAGCAAACAGACAGTATTCCCCTGGGAAAGTGTCAGTGAAAATAGGCTTCATTAAAGAGAAGGGACTTGCAAAAAAAACCTGAATTGCCCAGCTCTAAGTTGTTAGCCAAATGTGCAAGGTTTCCCCAAAATGCCTCTTTGTAACAGATGATCTAGGGCTCCAGCGGGGATAAGATGCTGCTGCTTTATTTCAGCTCTATTATGGAACTTAAATACTGCGCAAGTTAATGGAGATGTTGATGACTGTACGTAAAGCAGCGAGCTATGCTCCCATTGCGCTGTGCAGAGAGCCAGACCAGCTCTCTGCACGCTGCAGGCGCCTGGGGGGGGGGCTCATCGCAGCACCCGGAGGAGGTGCCCAGCCTGCGACACCCCCGCCCGGGGGTGCTCCTGCCCCCCACCATCTGCAAAGAGCTCACGGCTGCTCTCCAGAGCGTGGGGCTGCGTGTGCAGCCGAGCAGGCGGGAGGACGCCCTGATCCCACTGCCGCGGGAGCCAGCGCTGCCACCGCAGTGGGGATGGCACTCACAGCCGGGCAGCGCCAGGCTGCTCATCTGTGCTAAAGGTTTGTGGGCGAATATTTCATCGCCCATTTGTAAAGTGTGACTTAATGAACATGCACGTTCGGCGGCACCCCGAAGCCTGATGCAGCTGCATCTCTAATGAATGCATTTGCTCAGCTGCTGCCAATTCCCAGCACTTCACGGAGTTTCTCTCATCTAATGAAAGTTTTATTGGGTGCAATACAGACCCATGCACGCAGCCTCTGCATCTCTCCAGTCAGGCTCGCTGGCTCTTGCAGCTCAGGGCAGGGCAGAGGGGCCTGCAGGGACTGCCGCAGCGGCGTGGAGAGGAGGCGCTGGCGCTGGCAGCGGTCGCGGTGCCCTGTATGGTCTCAGATGCCAGCTGGTCAGGCAGCCTGCTCCGCCGCGCCGAGCACCGAGGACATCTGCTTCTCCCGAGAGGTGCCAAGGCTGCTCGCCTGCTCTAGCAGCCCACCAGCTCACTTCAGAAGTGCCCGTTTGCACTGAGCTTTGTGAACAGTTGCGCAATGCTCCTCCTGGCACAACTGATTCATTCCTGAAAGTCTCGTCTGCTAATAAACCAGGACTCATTCAAATGGCCTTTTAATTATTTACAACCTCTAAGTCAGATGCCACCCTAAAAAAGGGGGGAGAGGGAGGCAGGTGCCTGGGGACAACACCTTATAAGGGCTCTTCATTGTAACAGAAGCAGCAGAAACCCTCTGAACAACTTCCCGTCCCTCGTCTTTCCCCCTTTGCCACCAGAGACCTGCCACCAGCTTGCAGCAAGTAGCTGGGTAAGGACATGTCCCAGCACCATCCCCATCCCAGGTGTGCTTTGCTTCCAAACACCGTGCAAACAAAGCTAAAAACGTGGGGGCAGGGGCAGGGGCAGGGGGGCACAGCCCCTGCCAGCCCATGGGCTCCTGCTGTCGGGGCTCCGGACGTGGCAGGTTGCTGTAATGCGACAAAAGCAAGGCAGGAAAGGGGCCGGCTCAAGCTCCCCGAGATGCGGCCATGCGGCAGAGCCTGCGCCAAGGCTCAGGGACAGATCCGGACCCGCTGCCTCAGTACTGTTCCTCTGCTTTTGTTTGTGTCCCTTCAGCTGTGGCCGCTGCCCAGGAAGGCAGCCGCTGCGCGGAGCGATAACAGCGTCTCTTTGTCTGATGCTGAAGGTGCTTGTCAGCCTCGGCAAGATAAAAAGGCCAAAGACATTTATAATTGTGTAATTAAACGCCTCCTGTGCCTTCCAGGCATCTCTTGCTGCTGGGCAGATGGCTCTATTGTCAGCAGGCAATGGTAAGTGCAAAGGCAGCTAAGGTTACCCGGGGCAGCTGCACGGGCACCCAGCCCTGCGCCAAGGCCACCTGAACCAGGACGTGCCGCAAACCCCAGCACCTGCTTCAGCCCGGGCGGCCCTCGGCCGGTCCCGCCCTGCGGCGGGCTCAGCCAAGCCAGAGCTCCGTGGCTGCTCCCGCCGGACGAGCCCGGGACTGGCACCTCTGTCCCCGCCGGCGTGACCAGCGGCAGGGCTGGACGGTGGCTGCGTCTGGCCCCAGCAAGGGATGGGAGCCGGTCCCTGCAGCCTCGGCTCTGCGCTGGGCAGCTGAAGCCGAGCCTGCAACCTCAGCAGTTCAAGCGGATGGTGCTGGGCCAAAGCAAGGAGGAAGGCCAGAGCTGATGCAAGGCAGGCAAAGTTCTAAGTAGCTGAACACATCCCCAGCGACTCTCTCTCTTAAACTAGCTTATCGCGCCTTCAATGACCGTGAAGTTAATACCTTACCGCCAGTGCATTTTCAGCTTTTGCAATTAGCAAAAGAGAGCGCGAGAGCTGGATGTGCTGCAGGACGCAGGCAGGCACAGGAGACCCGGGTAATACACGCACTCTTCTCAAGGAAAACTAGAGAGCTGTGGGACGCACTCCCTTGCAGCCTCTGTTTTTCCCGAATTATGCGTTTGGCTGCCGCCGTGCCCCAGCGCTCCCTCCAGAGCTGACAGCTGGCTGCACTTCCCGGGATATCGCTCCACCTGCGCATCGCCCGCAGCGCCGCTTTACGTGCTCATCAGTCAGTTTGCTAAGGAAAAGGCTGACGAGCCCCATGTGGGTTTTTAGCTTTCCCCGGAGCCCCGGCTCGTGCTGATGGTTAGCGAGCAGAGCTGTTAAGCGCATCAGAGCATGGCTCTGAAAGCACACGGGGTGGACACCTTGTCCCTTGCTCTGCAGGACGCTGGGTCTCTGCGGGGCAGCTCTGCTGCTGCCGCCGCACGGCTGTCCCTCCGTGCCACCACGCAGGCCTTGTCCCAGCCAAGGCGGGCAGCACGTGGCACCGCTGGCAGCGTGGCACAGCGGCTGGGAGAGGACCCGTCCTTCGCAGCAAAGTCCTGGCGGGGAGGTGGGCGCTGGGGAGGGGCAGGAGGAGCCGCAGTGTTTTGGCCGTGCCCCAGCGCGTGCAGCGCTCTTCTCACACACGGAGACAGTGGGAGATTAATACGAGGAGGAAAGATGCATCGTCCCGGTGACACTTGAACTGACAGATCGCTGATTATGTTGATAGATGGCACTGGCTCTTTCTGATAATTAGCAGTCGTTCATATTTAAACGTTGCTCTTCCTCCAGAGCAGGCTCTTTTTAATATTCCCTGGGCATCGCCCTCCTCCTGCCCGTCTCCTTCCCCCGCTCATCCCAGCGGCAGCACGGGGAGGACGGGGGACACGTGCCAGCGAGGCCGGGCTTGTCTCACCCCACCACCGGGAGCAGTGGCTCATCCCGGCCTCATCAGCCATGACAGCAGAGACGGGGCCATGCAGCCTCTCTGCAGCAAATGTCCAAAAGAGGAATGGGGAAGGTGATGGATTTCATGTCAGGACACTAAGTGGGAGCGAGAGGCAAGAGGAGGAGACCCGGCTCTTCCTTTGCTCTCCCTGAGACACGGACCTGCCAGCAGGGCTGGCCGGACGCTGCAGCCAGCTGCTTTCATGAGCACCACGCAATAAATGCTTTATTTAAAAAATCCCCGCATATGAGGCAGCACCTGCCAAGTGCTGAGCCCTTCCCTGACTGATCGCTGCTGCATCTCGCGTTTTACTGTCTCGGCCATAACAGCTTATTGATCCTTCCTTTGTCACCAGAAAGCAAGGTCCTCCATTACAGCGTGCCTTCCATCAGCGCTGGGGGCGAGCCGGGGGCACGAGCGGGGCTGGGCACACGGGGGTGCAGGGCCGCTGGCGGGGGGGAGCTCGCTGGGGCGCGGGAGCTGACACCGGCACCGCTCAGTTGTGGGCCAGCCGTGCACGGTGTGATAGCCATGCTCTTTGCTGTGATTTTCCAGACATTTTCCAGAGCTAGTTTTCTTCCTCAAAGACACTGCATGTGTCAGAAGCTGGTAAGGCCATTGCTAGATATACAAGACACATGCACAGTTGCAGACCAGAGTGTAATTCTCCCCTCAAACCTCTGGATCAGGGAAGTAGAATTAGATGGAGTGAGGTTTTTCTCTGATCCGTTGTGCAGAAAATATTTGCAGTCTGGTCAGCTCCATCAGCAGAGGGTGGGGGAAGAAGGGAGAAGCAGCTTCAATGTCGGCCCGTGCAATCCATCACCACAACAGGGCAGTCGTAAAACTGCAAGCACTAAGTTACAAGGACAAAGCTTCCAACTCAAACAGGGCAGGGAGACGCTGACACTGCTCAGTGCAGGGGCTTGACCCAATAAGCCAGAAAATCAGCCTCCACGGTTGGCAACGCGGTGAACTGCTCAAGTGTGGACCTGCAGTGGGACAGCTGAGGAACTCTGCTCCCTGGGTGGCAGAGGGGAAGGAACCCCTTTTGTGCCATTAATTAATGCCAGCTAATTATACAGGTGTGTAACAACTCATTTCTGGGCAATTATCTTCCTTATTTTTATTTTTTTTCATTCTTCACATAAAGCATCAAGTGAGATGAGCTCAAACCCGCCAGGGCAGGCAGGAGAAGGGCTCCTGGGTCTGAAAGCCGGGACCGAAGCTTAGACCTGCGAGGTCCCAGAGCCGCTGGCTCTCGTGCAGGCGGCCATGGCCACGGAGCTGGGGCCGGGCGGCCACGGCCGCGGCTGGTGCCCGCTCTGCCCGCCTTTCCCACTGACCTTGCCTGGTGCCGCTGATGATTCCTCGGCGATCTCTGAGCCGCCGCACGCAGCCTAGAGCAGACTTGTCTCCGAATGACATGATCTCAATTGTTAATGGCTCGACTTACACAGCACGCCGCAGCCTGCGCCTGGCATGTTCCCCGGGGGAGCCGCCCCTGCCCACGCACACGGGAACGCCGCGGGGCCTTTGCCCGTCACTCCTGCCTGCCCGCCAGCCCCTAGGGAGGGCAATGTCTGCAGCTGGAGACCCCCGCCCATCATCACCCATGCCCTCCACTGCACCCCCCATTGTCTGTGCTGGGGTAACCAGCCTCCCGGCAGCACGGGGGGGGGAAGGTGTCCCACGGCCCCCAGCCAAGACCGTGCCAGGAAGGTCACAGAAGAGGGGTGAAACCATCACCCCTGGACCACAGGAGGCACAAGTGCCAGTAACTCTGGGCAAAAAATACATCTGCTCGGCTGTGACTTGCAATCCACTATTCATAACCCCGCTTCAGAGCTCTAATTATTTCTTTATAGCACCAATACAGCCCTGGCCAGGCTCCTAGTGAAGACTGGCTGAATTAACCGATCAACAGAAGGCAAATAGACTTCACCCATTTTAAGCACCCATTCAGTTCCTTTTTCCTAGCAGCTGTCACTGTTGTCAGCATACCGAAACGAGGCTTTTGTACATGTTCTTTGGCATTAAGCAGCCTAAGAAAAAAGAGAAGAAATGCGAACTAGTGAAAGAGTCACATCAAATTATTTCTAAATATTATTCTTTGTGCAGTGTGTGCATTTAACATGCTGGCCATACACTGCTTTCATTTACTCAATTAAACAATTAATTACATGCCTTGAGCACAGTAACTCTGCAGTGTTTTCCCTCTGCTCAGCAGCATCCCCACACTTACACAGCAACACGTATATTAGACTGACAATTGCACTGGTATTGACAGCTCCACACTCCGAGCACTTCCAAGGTTATCTGGTCCTCAGGGTGACGGGAAGGATTCCTGCCTGCCCGAACAGCATCTGGCCTGACAGGCCAACCGATGGACCTTTCTGTCCACAAAACACACACGCGGTACTAATTAAGTAATGGGGTTTTTCCTCCCCTAACAAAGTGTCAATAGCAAGAAACCACCAGCCTGAATTGCACCCTTGCTGCCACCTCTGCAGCAGGAGCAAAGGCTCTCATCTTAGCAAACGTGCTATTTAATAAAACAATGCATCATTTCACACCTCGCTGTGACTAAAACTATTCCTTACCTGACACCTGCTACTCTTGCTAAAGTGGTACTTTTCATCAGAACACCTGAAATGACCCACACAGACAAGCCAGGGCAGAATTAGTGGTTGTTTTTACTTAGGTATTTAGGTACCTCATTATTGCAATCTTTAAACATAGTTCAATAAATACAAAATTAACAAAAATGTCAGTAGATCTTTATTACCATTTATTATTATTATTATTATTATTCATTATTCCAAACCAACAGTGATTCCCTGGAGATGTCTGACTATAGTTCAAACATGAAATGCACACAGTGTCCCTTATGATATTACATTACATTTGTTTCAAGCTTATAAAAATATATATTGACTTCTCAAGTATGTATTTACAGTATATAACACGTGGTTAATGAATATCAAAAAGCATCTGGAGATGAACCAACTTGATTCCAGTTTTGGTTTCACGCGAGGGGGGTGTTGCAGGGTGCCGGCGCTCAGGAAGCCGCGTGTCCTGCCTGCACCGAGCACCACGTGGGGCTGCGGCCGGAGCCTCCCCAATTCTGGCTCCAGCACACCGTTCCTACCTAATGCTGTCTCGGGCCTTTGGCCATCCCCGGGGCTGGGAGACGCGGCCCTGGTCCCCCCTCGCTCACGCACCCCTACAGCACCGTGGGGTCTGGCACGCCCAAGGGCCTGATCCTGCAGGCGCTGTGCCTTGCTGTGCGGGACGCAGCGCATAGACCGGCCGTGCGGTTAGGATCCGTCCTTCCAACCTCACGGAAAACAAGACACGACACAGGAGGGGAGGATTCGGGGACCGCAGACGAGGGAGCGCAGGGGAAAGGGCCTCTCCTGCAAGAGTCCTCCTGCAGAGCGGAGCTGCAGCGAGCGGCAGGAATCGCTCGCCAGCCACCCCAGGGAGGCTTGCTGTGCCTTTTCTACCAGCAGAGAGGAACATCTAGTGGAGATGTCCCCACAAGGAATATCAAGCAAAGCCCAGAAACGAGAGGTTTCCTGCTACTGTATCAGGGCAGCAAAGTGCACCGTCCAGCCTCCCAAACACCGGCTCTGAAGACGCAAGGCTGGACGCCGCGTCCATGTCGCTACCCCTCCAAAAGCACCCGGCCGTCAGCTGCTGACACACACCGCTGCTGCGCTGCACTTCCAGAGGACACACAATGGAAACAGTGTCCTGCTCTACAGTCGCAGGGCACCGACGGCACACACCGCGGGATCGGGGTTGCTTATCAGGTGCTTCTCCATACAAGAACGGCTGACGGTCCTGTCCGCACGTGAGCTTAGACACACTCGCTTGCTCTGCTCCTCTAATTCATAACTGGCCTCCACTCTGCATGAACATCTAACATCTAATCCTCCTGTAACAGTATTTATTAGCTCCAGTAAAGCCTGCAGATTACAAAACACTCACTCTTTTGTCTTCTCTGAACAAGCCAATTAACGCTAATGCTGCTGCAGCGAGGCTGAGTGTGCTCGGCCAGTCCTGAGCCCTTATTAGCACCGATGTGATCAGGGCTCCTCCAAACCAAGGGAGGAGGAAGGAGCCTTGCACCGTGCCGGAGGCTGGATGGGCAAAGAGACTGAAATTGTTTTGAGACATTTCCCTTGGTCGAGCAGCTTCAAAACAGTGTTGCTAATTAATTTAATTATACGGCATTGAATACTTCCCCAAAGAGAGGTGCTGAGAGGATGCAAGCTAATTTTAAAATCATATCAACAATCTATAACTCAATCTGCTCATTTTATTATCTTCAGTGTTGATGAGGAGCTCAATTAAAAGTGTTTATTGTTGCAACAAGCTAAGCTAGAAAGCATACTTCCATTATGTGCTTTTTCTTTTCTTTCTTGAAGGAGAGGCCAGGAAAGCAAATACCTCTTGCTTCTCCTGAGTTAGAGCACAGTCCCATCCACAGAACCGTATTGTCTAAAAGAAACAGCTTTCTGAAACACCACATCCGAGTCCCTCACCAAAGTAAGTCAGAAAAGTAACTAAACACTGAATTTCTTTTGGGAACAGCTGGAGAAATTCAGACAAAGAAATTACGCCTTCAATTCTGATTGTGCTCAAGAATGTAGTACGGGAGCCTAATCCAGTGGGGGAAACACTAAAGAAATGATTGAAAGATGGTCGCATTTTTACCTGGAGTACTCTAGCACAGAGTGAGCATCATACGATTACACAAGCAAATGGCAGAGGAGGCTGCGGGGCTGCCAGCCCTGTGCAGAGCTCGGCTACTGGGGGAGCGCAGGCACCCCTGCCCGCACGGCCACGGCAGCTTCCCAAGGGGGCCACGGCTCCCCGCAAGCCACCGGTCACTGGAGCCCAGGAGAAATTGCCATGACTCTAGATAAGCTGTGCTGAGGTTTAGCTCTCCAGCTAGGCAACGCTCAGAGGGACAATGGAGCAGATCCCGGCAGTTCTGAGAGCGGCCACGGGCAGCACCCAGCACTGGCCCCTCCTCACGTCCATAACTTCGGAGACAGGGTCTATTCTGGGGGGTTCAAGAGGAACATGTCGCTGTGTGCTCAAGGCCAGGTCCGCTTCCCAGACTCTGAAGCTCTCTGTCACCTCGTCACCAAGCCCTGGATTTCTCCAGACCTCCTTGAAGGCAGCTGCACCAACCCGGAGCGAGCCCCTCCGGCAGTGACCTCCCAGTATCCCGATGCAGGAGGCTGCTGGAAATCCCAGCGGACAGGACAAGAGCAGGGAGAGGGGGGAGAGGATCTGGAGTCAAGTTGGTTCAACTCCTCGCCTAGAGAACTATAATATACTTTCTCTATAGATAAAATGTAAACATAAAGAGCATACAAATTGCACTTGATCCTTGGGATCTGGCATTTCTACCAAATGAAGGTTTCGATTCACCATTATTACTCTTCTGGGTGTGGAACAGCAGGATGGCGAGTGACCAACCGGACTGGGCAGGGGCCAAACAAAGACAAATTATTTCCATTAAAAAAACTCACCAAGTGACATTGGGGAACGTTGCTTAAACTGCAGAGGTGGCAGAAGGAGAGAGCTTGTTTACCCCGGGGAGCAGCAAACTCCCTGGAGCGCACCCAGCACTCGCATGCTGCCAGGCACGCTGCCGGGGCGGCTCCGTCTGCGCCCGCAGACCAACGGCAGCTCCCGGCCCCGCCGGGCGAGGGCTCCTGTCTCAAGCTCTGCACAGGTTGTCTGCTCGCTACCGGGAGCTCAAAACCTGCGCGGGGGAAGGTGCCCTTCTCCCCGCCAGCCCGCACTGCCAGGGCTGCGGGACCCGGGAGCGGCTGGGAGCACGTGGTGCTCACCATGGCACTGCCCGGGAATGCCGGCACAAGGACGAAAATTGACAAACCAATGTTAGCTGGCACCTTCTTGAGACCACTGGTCAGTGAAGCTCAGGCAGAGGGTTCTGATCTCTGACGCAATCAAGCTAAAATATCTGGAAAAAAGTGAAATCTTGTCAGTCTTGAGCACTCCTGGACCCAGCCTGGCCACACGGCCCAGCCAGAAGAGCCCGAGGGCCGGTGAAAAGGAAAGCACCGCGAATGAGGCTTTACTAAACAGAAGCCGGATCCCTACATAACGTGTTCTGGGAAGGCCAGCAGGCCCAGAAGGAAGACGCCCGGGCACGGCAGGTGCCGGGCCGGCCCCGCGAGGGGCTGCCTCGGGGCCCTTTGCTCAGCCGTCATTTAGATCCTCATCCCCTCGGAGCAGGCTAACAGGAGGATCTGACTCGAACAGATTTCCAGCCGCACTGTGAACATCTCCCGCAGCATTCATTCCCTTTGTAAATCTTTGCCTTTCATCATTAATAATTAACTTGCAATACTTACAGATGATAATAAAAGGCCTACAAAACTCTGTACAAGGCTGTAGAGACCCATTTAATTAACTAACTTCACGGAAACTTGTATTATTAAGCAGATGCTATTTATGTCTTCCGTCAGGGATCAGGCCTGCATCAGCGGGAACCACCAGCGTGCAAGGCAGGCAGTAATGCGCTACTGTCTGCAACAAAATAAAGTGCTGATGTGCCCTGATTTGCCTGGATTGCACGGCAGGATTTCAGGGATCCCACGGATGCAATGGTCAGTTTTGCCCAAGCCCCAGCGTCTGGCTGGGGTGCAGGGTCCCTTCGGCACAGCCCCTGCAGCCACTTCAAACACCCAGACCCGGTGCGCCCCACTGCAGAGGCTGTGGGTGCTGTGGGGTGCGCTGGCACTGCAGCCCTCGGACACAGACCTCTGCCCAGCCGTTAACCTGCGGTGGAAAACTGACGCCCTGGCACGGCCGAGCAGGACACTCCCTTCCCTGCTCCCGACCGGGCACAGGGCAGTCGGAGGAGGAGGAGGGGAAAGGCACTCTCCGCAGGTGAAGTGGCCCTTCCAGTGGCCAGGGGCATGCTGCCAGAGCAGGCATGGGAAGCATCCAGCCAAAGCACAGCCATGCCCGCTCTCTCTCTGACTCCAAACCAATTCCCAGGTTTTCATCCCATTTCTGGCTGAATTGGGAGGTTCCTTTCTGCTTCTGTGGGTTGAATTAGTACTGTTCATAAAACGTTTTCCCCTGCAAAAGCTTCCAGACCTAGAGAGGGAAGAGCACTCGTCCACCTACTGCTGCGAGGCAGAGCAGACACCTCTGAGCAGGATGCCCAGCTCAGCTGACAGCAGGGAGTCACCAGGCTCTGGCGTCAGCCCACGGCTGTGGGCACGCAGTGACGCTCTGCCTGCTTTGCTCTGCAGCCTAGGGGACAGCGTCAGAGCCCATCACAGCTGCCCATGAAGCCAGTGAAGGCAAGATGCAGGACGCTCTGCCAACCAAACTGCAAGGCAGGAAGCAGGGAAGAGAGGCTAAAGTAGCAACAGATGCTTTAGCATCAGTCCTGCATGGATGGCAGGTCTGCCTGCAGGCTCGGTCTGCACATGGGCAGCAGCGTGCTGCCTGCTTTGTTCTGGTCTCTAAGTTCCCACCCCACTGCTGGGCTCCAGCAGTAAAACGAGGGACTGGGACCTGCACAAAAGGCAGCGCAGGCTGAGAGCATCAGCAGGGCAGCCCAAGGGCTCCACTGTTTGCCCTCTCTTGGCTATGGCTCTCTTCATCAAAGCTTTTCATTTCTTCCCCTGAAATTGTCTTGTCAAGAGAGCGTTAGAAACATTCAGCACCGTTTGCTCTGCACTTTAGTGGAGAATATTTGTTTTTGTTCACCAACTGTGGTGTCAAGACTCAGTGAAGTAACTCTTGGAGTGTAAGGGACGCGCCTGGAAAAGAGTTTCCTTCAGCATAGCAGATGGGGAAAGTCACCTTCCAGAAGTTGGGCACTGGGTGTGAGCTGTGCTCCAGTCTCTAAAAATAAAAGCAATAAAAGCTCCTTGTGGGGTTGCTAGAACATGTCGGCTTGTATAAAAATACCCATGGATTTCAGCAGTAGGATGCTAGATGCGAAAATGCTGTCAGCTCTGGATTAAGACAGTGCACAAGTGTCCATCCACCCTGTTAACCTAATAACCATAGGAAATGGCATCATTACAGTTTGACTCATCTTACAAAACAGTGCCAGGGAGAGCCACATCCACCTAGGCACACCGCACACGTCCCAGGAGTCCTTGCCTTCCCTGGCACAGGGGACGGGAAGCCCTGCTCTCTTGCCACGTGGAATGACTTGTTTGGCAGCAGCCCAGCGATTCCTACATCCCACCTGAAACCTTAAGGTTTCAGAGATTTGGTCCGGTTTGGGGCCGGCGGGCTGTCTCCGCGCCGGGTCAGTGCTCTGCACCTCTGCGGGGGGCTGCTTCACACCTGCACACCTCGGCCATGCATTTGGATCACCTGGGCTCGGAGAGTCTGGATCCCGCTCAGGATGGTCTTCTGGTGCTCTGCCAGCATGATCCCCAGGCTGAGGACATCTCTGCAAAACGAGCCCCGCGTCAGCCATGAAAAACAAGCCCTAACTGTAAAGTGCCGTGACACCGACTGCTCCCAGGCAACGGCAGCGTGGGTTTCAGACTATCAGGCTACTGCAGACCTGCCGGAGTAAGAAATCCCCAACTTGTTGTCCCAGCCAAAGCAATACAGACCCCGACTGGGAATCCAGGGGTAACACGTGCCTGCAGCACACCAAGCGTGAGATGGCTCCTGGCCCTGCCGCCCTGTGCTGCCTGCATAACAGGTTACAGTAAACTGCATTCGATTTGACTCTGCTTTCTGGAAGGGACAGGCAACACTACTCTTGTCAGAAACTACAGGTTTAAATCTCAGCTTCAAAAAACAGCAACTGAGATGCACAACACACGCAGCCCAACCCACGCCAGCGAGCTCTTACAGACGTGTTTTGGAAGATCTGTCCTATTGTTTAGCGACACCTGACTGTAACTGCAAAGCAGAGCTCGCTCATGCTGCACCCAGCGACATGAGGTTATAGCCAGGAAACCAGTTCACTTACTGTGCTGTCATCCTGGCCACCGATTCTAGGTAGCAGTAGCCCGCAGCGGTGAAGTTGTCTTTGTACCTGCCCATTTCTATCGCTTCCAGCCACTCGCCCACGGAGCTGAAAGATGGGAAGGCTGAGAAGGTACGCTCGGTGAGGGGGATGGATGTGCTGTGGGACCTGCCAAGAAAATGGGGCGGTGAGGAGGGAGCAAGCATGGCACACCTGAGGTGGGAACTGGCAGGCAAAGCAGAACAACAGGCAGCAAAGCAAGAGGGCAGTCACCTGGTGCACGTGGAGCTGGGGCACTTCGGGGGCTCCGGGCTCTGCACCATCTTGCTCAGGATGTTGTGGATGTGCGAGAACTTAGGTCTCTGGCTGCGGTCCTTCTGCCAGCAGTCGAGCATGAGCTGGTGGAGGGGTGGCTGGCAGTTCACCGGGGCGGGCAGGCGGAACCCATCCTCCACAGCCTTCATCACCTGCAGCAGCAGAGGAGGGCAGAGGGGACGGGGTCAGGTGCTGCAATGCAGATCGCAGGCAAATCCCTGGTGCAAACCTCCCTCCTCACACCCGGCCTGGGCAGCAGCAGCAGCTCCTCCGCGCACCACGGAACCACCTGCACACCGTTATCAATGACAACGTTGTCATCTACCGCACAGCACTGGGGACTCACGTCCTGGTTGGACATGTCCCAGTAGGGTCTCTCGCCGTAGGACATGACTTCCCACATGACAATGCCGAAGCTCCACACGTCGCTGGCCGGACTGAAGTGGTGATACTGGATGGCTTCGGGGGCCGACCACAGCACCAGGCTCTTCCCACGCTGGACAGCAGAAGAGGAGAAATGACACATTCACACAGCAGGATGTAGCCGATGCATGCGATTCCCCGGCGGCCGTTTGTCATGCCCTGCCCAGCATCGCAGGGCAGACACTGAGCAAGCCCGCGTGCCATGAGCAGGTTCAGTACTAAGAGAAAACTTTTGCCTCAATTTGTTTTAAAATGGCCATGCAACCATATGCTACATGGGAGTGTGAGTCCTGAAATATTAATGAGAGAGGAGAATGTCTCTGGGAAGAGCTGATGGCATTTTATACATTAATATTTAATGAAAACCATTTCAGAGCTGTGCAAACACACAGTCCCTCCCACCCTGCCTTGCTCTCCTGTAATTAGCAATCCCCATCTCGGCATCTGCAGAGCCCTCTGGGTGCACCACGGGAAACAGGTGACAGACACCGCAGTTAATTGTAATTAACAGCAGGGAGACCTTGACCCCAAAGCCACAGCCCCGCTGCACCGCAGTGGGAGAAGCCAGGGCTCCTGCTGGGCTTTCCATCCCCCTCGCTCAGCAGGCTGCTCTCTACCCAGCTGCCCGCCAGCGCCAGGGCAACTCTGCTCAAGAGCTTTGCGGCACAACAGCCACGGCCGAGCTACAGCTCTGCAGGCAACGCTCGCCACGTTCAGCAAGGGGGAGGTCACGCTGTGCCAGGGACTCTTCGGGATGGTGGTGCTCTCCCTACGGAGCGCACTGAGCAATGCCTCCCTGCAGTTAGTGATAACAGCTGAAAAAGTTTTTCAAGACTCTTTCTGCCACCAGCCTGCTCAGAGCTGGCAAATGACTGCAACTCCTGGCAGAGCGTGGGCCAAGCCCTGCAAACAGGCGCTTCCCGCTGGGATGCCCACACCCTGCACCAGGACACAGGCACTGGGTCCCTGCAGGCAGCGTACATCAGCTGCTGCCTCCTTGGCGCTGCCCAATGCTCCCTGCAAACAATAAGTGCTCATTTCATTGAAGAATCAATGCTCTTTAAAATATTAATGCCTGGTTAGTGTGATGCACTAACAGCCCCAGCTGATACCAGGCGGCTGTGGGATACCAAATGAAATATGTCTTATTGCTCTGCAGTTAAAAACGCATTGATGCGCCCTCAAGTGAAACGTGCCAAAGCAGTGCGTGAAAGAAACCAGGAGGGAGAGCCGGCTCCAACGAGGGGCTGTGGGGCCTCGGGGGCCCATGGGGTGCCTGCCCAGCTCAGCAGGCAGGGGCAGCCCCCCGGCTCTGTGCCCAAGGGGTCCCGGGCAGCTTCTCCAAGTGCACACAGGCACTCCGGAGACGCGCTGGCTAGCAGAGCTGACGAGGCATAAGTGTGAATCAAGCAGGACTTAAATTCTTAATTGAAAACCATGAATTTCATTACAAGTGTTAAAACAGACATAAGGAACCCTGAGGCTGCCAGGGCTGCCTCCAGCCACCCACTGCCGCTCTGCCAGTTCGCGCAGACATGCGGCAGGGCTGCAGCCAGAGGAATGGCAGTGCCGGGCAGCTGCTGTAAAGTTCCCTGGATAAACGCATTTGATTTCTAGCTAAGAAAGAAGCTGTTAAGATGCAGAGCCCACATTCATACATGAGGAAGAAAATAGGAGCATAGGAAAAATGCTGGTTCTGGAGTAGGATTACTGTATGTCGCATTAACTCCACCTGTGGAAGCTTGGTTTTAGATTTGATCCTTATTCAGCATTCAGAGCAGGCTGCAAACTTCTCTAGTGATGCCAGGCCCCAGTCCAAGCGCTCCTGGCCATGGCCGTGCATTGCAGCCCGGGAGATCCATCTCTGCAGAGGTTTTGTAGCCGTTCTGTCAGCATTTTGCTTTCAGGGAATGTTGACAACAGAATTTGGAAATGCAACTTACCATGGTAGAAAAGATGGTCTCCATCTTATCTTCTTGTGGCCGTCTGAAACCAGTTATTTTGCAAGCCAGACTGCTGTTCACAAGGACTTTGTGGGCAGCAAGGCTTTTATGTATGTAACCCATCTCTGCCAGGTACTTCATGCCAGAGGCAATCCCCTGCAACATGCAAACAAGCTGGGTGGCGGTGAACTGTCCCTCATGCTTCTGTAAAAAAAGAGGAGGAAACACCAAAGATGAGTAATGCCCAGTTGAAGGGGGCACTGCCAGCAGAGCCCGAGTGGGTGGCAGACGCCAGCAGTTACCACCGGCTCCACAGCACTCACCCTAAGAAAAGAGTCCAGCACGCCGTTCCCCATGTACTCCATCACTATCATCATGGTACTCCCTGCACGGACAGACAAGGAGCACTGCGTGAGTCCTGCCCATTGCTCAGGCAGTTCTAGCACTGCAGGTGTTAGAAATCCCAGTGCGAACCTCCAGCATGGTCAGCCTGCGCTGCCTGGCTATTAAGGGAGACAAGGACTTTATCTCAGACAGTTTGCAACGAGCAGTGGGGTCTGAGGCTTTCCTGTCGTTCCCAGCTGGGATCCCACCGGATCCCAATATCAGATGCTCCTTTTATCAGGACACTGAACCACATCACAAAGGAGGACAGCACTACCCAGTGAAAGCAAAAGCAACCAGCTCAGCCCAAGACTCAGGACAGAAATACTTCCTTACCTAATAAAAAGGCTAGTTAAAATCAGCACACGTGCTCACGTTTCTTTGGATTTACATGAATATCCATTTAACTACAGCATCCTCAGACTAGTTCAGCGCACACACTCCCACGAGAGCCAGGAGCAGTCGGAGTCATCTGTTTTAGTGACAGAACCTCACTTCAATTTGCTTTTATTAAGAATGCACAGTTTTGCTGCTAAGCCAGTCCTACTACCTGGATTTATTAATCTAGCTGTGAGCATTTTATTAATCATCAGAATGCTAAAATACATGAAGAAATACCTGATTTCCAGAGAGCCAACAGTATTGCACCTGCAGCACCAGGTCATCGCTCCAAAGCAACAGCTTAAGCACACTGCCTGCACAGGAACCTTCCTCCACTGCGCGTGGCTCAGGCTGCCCCATGTCGTACAGCCTGGGACCCCCCTTACCTCTGGTGATGACCCCCTCCAGGCGGATGACATTGGAGTGATCGAACTGGCCCATGGTGCACGCCTCTGCCAGGAAGCAGCGCTGCTGCTTCTCCGAGCACCCTGCCCGCAGGGTCTGGATCGCCACCGGCAGCTCTCGCTTGCTGGGCAGCTTCAGGCATCCCCGGCAGATTTCTCCAAATTCTCCTGCGCAGCAGAGAGATGAGTTAAACAGCACCCATGGCAGGACGTCCCTCGCAGCCCGCTGCTCAGCGCTGCACCTTCCCAGAAGACCCCCTGCAATCACGTTCACACCACTCCTTTGTGCGCTGTCACAGATCCCCCTGCCATTTCCAGACCATGAAAGAATGAGCTACCTGCTAGCTGACTTCACAGCTTCCTCACAGCTTTCAGTATCATTGTGTAAGGGCGATGTTTTACTGAGCTGTTGCAATGCACTATAAAGACAGGTTATATATATATATATACACATACACCTGCTACAAAGCAAAGGGCAACAGTCCTCTTCCGGGAAGTCAGCTTCCCTTTAGGGGATATTTTCTTTGCTTTGGGACCATAAAGTGCATTTCTGTAGCACGAGTGATGCGTCCTGCTGTGTAGACAAGCAAGACTTTCCCATTGTTCATCAGAGGATTTGCCAATCCATACACTCAGAAATGCGCGGAGCCCTGCATGGGTGCGAGTTTCCCCCGCAGAGCCTGTTTTACCATCTTCCCCCACCTTTGCTGAACACACAACCCTTCACACATGCATCAGCATGTGATACTAAAAATGTGTGATAATGCAATGCAATTTCTTCTTCCTCTTCCTACACCTCTAAGCCATTCTCTCCACCCTCTGCTCAAGTGCATATTGTGCTTTTTCCCATGAGAAGATGATTAACCCCCAGCCACCGAGTTCGTGCCCCCTGGGCCTGGCCTATTCCGCTTCCCAGCTCGGCACATGCAGGGTCTGCTTCCCATGGAACAGAGCACGGCAGGGCCAGGAGGGTTTCTGCAGTCTCTGAGGCAGAGCATCCCACTCTGCACAGCCATGCGCTTGACAACAGGAGCTACCAAATTCATAACGTAAAAGGCCAATATTGGCTTTATAACAAAAAATGAGTAGCTATGAAAAGCTTTATTGATTTGAAAGCCAGGTACTTGCTAGGTCAGCAGTGAGACAAATGCACTCCCAAATTCCTTACATTTAACTGTCTTCCTGACTAATTTTTCCTGATTTTTCAAACACCAATTTGCTTCTGAAAGGTATTGGGATTAGTCTCAGCTGCTCCACTCAGCAGCTACAAAGACAACCTCCTCTTCTCCTCAGTGTCCTCTTCCCTTCAACACTGTCCTTTAAGCTGGTGGGCAAGCCCTTCCCTCTTCCCTTCCTGCAGCTGAATTTATCTTTAGGAAAAGAAACGACAAAGAATAATCGTGTTTTCCATGTTCTGGCACACATTAGCGATTAAGGCTCTAGGGCCCAGTGAGGGGATTTTAATTTGCTTTTAAGTTTTAGGCAGTGAAGTTGATGAAAATCAATAAATCATTAGGTTCACATATTTATAGTTTTCATGCTGCTGTCAAACTGCCCAGATGCAGATAGTTGCTGATGCTTTCTGGTCTGCTCCTCACTCAGTTGGCTGTACTTAGCGCCTCAGAAAAACAATCGGGAATCCAAAATCAAGCTCCTGAGCAAAATACTCACCAGCCCCGCTCCCATCTCCCCGCTGCGAGCACGCACCCCCCTGAGACAAGAGCAAGAGCAAAGGTCCGCGGCGCTGACGGTGCCAGAGAACAAGGAACTGCCTTGGGAGTCGCCAGCAAGGCGGGCAGAGCCTGCGGGCAGCAGCGGGAGGGCCGGCACGCGCCCACCACGCTGCGGGTTGGGCAGGACCGCAGCAGCAGCGTCATGACACTACCGTGGCCCTGCGTGCCGGGGGCGAGAGGGGAGCGCTCCGGCCGGGACAAGCAGAGCCTGTGGCACAGCCACCGCCCTGCGGCACGGCCACTGCCCCGGTGCCCACCGCAGAGGGGCCGGCGAGGAGGAACTTGCCTGTCCCAATGATCCTCTCAATTTTAACACTAGCGTTATCCAGCTCTTTGGCAAAGAGGTGCACAGCCTGCATGGGATCTTCGCAAGTGTCAGGGTCGATGTATGTCCTCCTGGTTGGTATTTTAACTGCAGGAAAGCAGGAAATGCACAAAGGGCGTGTGAGGAAGGCTTGGCAGAGCTCCCGCCTGCCTGTCCCAGGAAACGCTCTCGCAGATTATCCACCTCCAGGTCTGCTGGCAGGATTAACTTGCCACCTTTTTATAAGCAAAGCAAAAGACTCAACTTTAAAGTTGCTAGGAAATTTCTTATGGGATTAAATGAACCTAATCGCTCTGCTCCACTGCCACAACCCCTGGGTTAAAGGAGAGCAGCCCTTCACTCTAGTGCAGCTCCCTCCCAGACTGAGCCTATCTGCCACCCGTGCTAATCCTCGAGTATCCAAATCATGTCCCTTCCCACGACCTCTAGGAGAGATAATTATAATAATGAATAACAGCCATGTTCCAGGTCCCCCCAATTAGCAGCATGGGCAGCAAAATACCTCCCACAGGCGCCTACCATCTGCTGCACGGCGAGCGACCCTGCCCGGGAGCACGTCCAGGAGAACCGCGCGGAACGAGGCCGACCCTGCTTACAGCAGTCCCTGCAAAGCTCCGGAGGGAAACAGCCGCCCGCTTGCTGGGGCTTCCTCAAAACCCTAATTCACATTTCCTGAAAACGAACAGCCAAAACCACGGACGAAGCACATCAGCTCTGCCGCTCACCGGGCCCCTGCTAGAGCACTGCCGCGTCTCCTCCTCTCCCTGGGCAAGACAAGGAGGACGATGGATGTTTTGCACAAGCTGCTTGGCGCGTCCAGGACCAGCGCACAGGCCAACGGCAGAGCCCTGCTGCCCCCAGGAAGGGCTCACACCACGCAAGGCTTCCCTTCCACCTCGGTTCTATTCGCCTTCCCAAGACCGGGCAGCTGCTGCGCTCCCCTCGCCCTGCACAGAAAACCTTCGGCAAACTCCCACGGGCAGCTCAACAGCGCGAGGCCCTTCAAAGCCAGGACAAACAGCCAAGCTGCATCCGAGAAGCACGCAGGCTCTGCTGCTTCTGAAATGCTTCAGGGAGCAGAAAAGCATGTGTGCGCTTCATGAGCGTATGCCAGGAATCAAATAAACTCATCAATCCTGACATCTGAATTTCCTTCGACAACTGCTGTCTGTAAAGTTATTGCTGCTCAATAATCAAGAGTAACCCCAGAAAACAAAGCTCTATTCTCATGTAGCCGCTTGTGAAAAGCATACGCCCCGTGGAAAGCTGAAAGCATCCCCACTTCCTTCGGCACGGCAGCGACCTGTGCGCGGGAAGGATGTACACTGGCTTATGAAGCCGTCAAGCCCGCCATCCCCAGAGAGCCTCGCTGCGCTGAGCCCTTGTTCTGGGATAATGAGGGATGACAACACTTCAAAAGCAAGGATTCAGGGGTGCTTTGTCGGGAGCTTGGTTATTAATAGCAATAAATACAGGCATCCCCACACAGTCGCACCGGCCACAGTGGCCAGGCTTCACTTACAATGGAAGTACAGCTCCTCATCCCCATCCTGGCTGGCTTTGCTGTACCCACACTGTCTGCAACGAGAATGAAGATGCACACCGTTATCTGGACAGCAGCCTCTCGCTGGGTATAAAAGCCTCAAGTCGCAGCGCTCAGGAACAGAGTCCAGCCCCACGGCACAAGAAGCCAGCAGGCAGTTCAATCCGGCTCCCACACTTAGAGCCAGTGCTGCCCCGTGCTCCTGAGAGCCCCTGCTGCAGGGCTTCGCTTCAGTCCCCCTCCCCTGCCCCAGCCCCAAACCTCCTTGATCCCTGCCCCGGCTCGGCCACGGCGCCGCTCACCTCCTCCAGACCATCACGCCGATCACCATGGACACCAGCACCGTCAGCCCCGCGATGGCCACCACCGCGATGATGAGGACGGGGTTCTGCTCGCTGGAGGCCACCGTCACTGCGGGAGGGAAGCAGAGCCACTCGGCAATGTGCCCTGGGGCGGGTCCAAGGCATGGGGCAGCCCCGGCTGCTCCTCCCAGAGTCAGCCCGCATCCTCCAGCAAGGCTGTGGGACAATTCACCTGCAGCGCCAGGCTACTTTTCATCATCCTCACAGCAATTCACATTCCGGTTCAGTTTTAAAAGCTCGAGCTGGTGCAATCAGACCAACGTGCAGGGCAGTGCTCCAGGCACGGACAGAGCAACCCCAGCGCTGCCTCACTGGGCTCCTGGTTTTGTTAATCAGCGCTGAGGAAAGGTTCCCGTTTATCGGAGGGACGTATTAAAATTTATGGCTTACAAATAGTTTTCCTTCATCACATTAATCCCTTCCCTTCCTGCTTTTGCAAACAGGGGTATTAGAAAGCTACATTCTATATAAAATTTTTATTGGCTTCAATTCATTCTGAAAATGTCTTCTGTGTGGCAAATGGATGCAATTTAAAGCCCTGTTAAACACAATCTGTGAGAGTCGTACTGAGCCAGCCATCTCAGGGCTTTCATTTCTAGCCAGGGTGGGTTATTAAGCTGAAGTCCTACCATCTCTCCAAGCCCTCTTTTATTCAGTGAAATAAGATGCTTCTGGACTATAGTTATGAATGGAAACTGTGAAAAGGAAAAGCCCCAGCAAATAACACTGATGCTGGCTGACCTTACTCAACCAAGCAGCTAACAAGCCAAGTGCCTCATGAGCCAGGATGGCAGTGGGGGTAAGCAGTCATTTCCCATCTGGGGCACGCATCCAAGGCCACCTGGATCTCCAGGCTGGTCCTGCCTCTTCTGCTACAGCCTGTGCAGCTGGCCAGCCCGTCTCTGCAGCACCCACTGTGGGCTGCACAGCTTTGCAGACCCGGGCAAGATGGTGCTCTCGGCAGTTACGCCGGCAGGGACCAACACTCGCTCCCTCCCAGCACCTGTTTGGTGGCCCCACAAAAGGGACCTGGTGAGATCTGTTCCAGCACCAACACCACTCAGAGGCAAAACACCCCCCGGTTGCTCTGGCTGTGGTAAGCGCTTTCTTGGGCAATCTCAGTCAAAGAGCAGAGACTCTGTCCCCAGCCTCTGCGCCAGACTGGAGCCAGAGACTGGCTGCCCTCACTGATGCTGCACTGAGAAGAGTGCGGACGGACACCTCCAGGACAAGCAGGCCAGCAGTAGCAACCTTGTTAAAATCAAATAGGAAAATGCAATTAAAAGCAAGTCCTGGGAAGTACCTGCTCTTAGACCCGGAGCGGCAGAACCAGAGGAACAGATGCTGCTCCACAAAACGAAGGCATCTGGGGCAGGAGCAGCGAGCAGCAGCATCCCCACAACTCAGCTCAAAGAGCCTCACGTCTGCAGGTGTGTGTGTAAAAGGCGAGGAGCCTTGCCAACACTTACACTCTGCCAGCGTCTCCACTTCAATACTCGGGTTGTAGTTTCCATAGTCCGGCGAGGAAGATGTCCGGATTTGGAAAATATAGAGGGTGCCAGGCTTCAGGTTATTGACCGTCACGGCCGTTGATGTGGTTTTCACAGTTGAGTAACTTTGATCTCTCTGATCCTGTGAAATAATGAGATACCCAAGATCTAGCTGGACTGACAGCTGTGCCACGGAGCAGGCACAGCTGTATCTTCACCTCGCCTTTGGGTCCCATCAGGACAGTCTATCTAAACATAAACCCTTCAACAGAAAGAATACATTTACTAGATGTCTCATTAATAGAAATTACATGGAAAGGTCACATGAAATGGCAGATGGAGCCAGATGATGTGCTGTGAAGCCAGGCGGAGGACGCAGTGGTGGGGAGCAGCTGTGCCACGCCGCACAGCTCCTTTCCTCCTGCCTGCCCCCGCACTGGGGCTCGGCTGCTGGCACCGTCTGGCCCCTTCCAGCTCCCCTGCTATGGCCGCTCAAGCCCTGGAGTAAATACACATGTATTAGCACATGCTGAGTAATCAAAGCTGGCAACAGTTTGCCAACAGTCCTGGTCCCCGGGATTTTATTCACTCGCCCAGCAACCTACAGATCCCTCTGCTTTGACTAAGGGAGAGTGCGACGGGCAGGCCCCCTCCTGCAGCCACTGCTGCAGGCGGTGAAGGCAGGGTGGGCTCTGCCCGGCCAGGTGGCTGGTGGGACCGCTGGGCAACTCGCGCCAGAGCAGCAGATCCCGTGCCTCTGCTTCCCGCGGTTTGCAAAGCAAAACAAGCCCCAGCCCTCTCGCCAGCTCCCGCAAATCTTCCCATGCTTCTGCACAGCCACCATCAGAGATTTTCTCAGCCGTGTTGGGTACCTCCAAACAAGTTCCCCGGCGAGAAGATGATGCCGGTGCCACCGCAGTCCCAGACCGGCATTATCTGAGGCTACTTTCCATCGGCCCCAATGAGCATCCCAGCCCTGCAATCTGGCACAGGCAGCAGCCATTCATTGTGCTGCTCCCAGGGCCGGGGACATCGCTGTGAAATGTATTTTCCATTTGATACGCTTTTCCCCTTGAATCTCCATAGTTAAAGTACGGCTTTAAAAGCAAAGATTAGGAACTAAGTTGATTTTCGTGTCAGCATCAAGAGCTTCATTTCAGTGAATAATTGCTAAACTATAGTTTGAATTCCCTACCCAAGCAGGACATTTCCTCATTTCACATACCCTGGGTATCTTATTGCTGCAGCCCATTTGCACAGGAATTACCGTCTCGGGCTTCAGCTTTCACCCTCACCCACAGATTCCTCCTTTCAAATCTATCAGATGCTGAAAATCACATTAATATGAATCAGCTTCAAGGTAGCTTGTTTCTAAATACAGAACACCAACATGTCACCTGCATGGTTTGCTTGACATGTCATCAGTTTCATAACGAGCCTGAGCACACGCAGATAAGGTAATTTGCAGAACTGTGTCATAAACTGCATTTATTTTGATTTAGAGTATTGTCCCTGCTCTCTGCCTACCGGTATTTCTTCTAAAATTCTCAACCCACCGCACCTGGTAAATAACAGCTGTTTTTAAAGTTAAGAGACCATCATAAAAATATTTGCTTGTGTCCTCTCCTGTGTGGAAGATGACTCACAGCTCACCGAAGTCATGGGTTTGGTGGCCCTCAGTCCTAAACCAGTGAAGACCAGAAGGTCCAACACTTTCCCAGAGAGCAGGCTATGAATGCAGGTGTCATCTTGTCAAAGATTTAGAAAGCCAGTATGGTTTAGCAGTCCCTGTCTAGCTGGCTAATGGCAAGCACCCAAATCTCAGATTTCTAATGTCCTTGAAAAAAGCTATACAATGCATTAAAAAAAAAAAAAGAAAAAAGAAAAAAAGAATTAAAATTATTAGCTTTACTCTTTCTCCCAGGGAGACGTCAACATTAGGACTGGATGAAGTCTTGCTGCACAGATGGGGGAAAAAAACACTAATTAACATAAACTTTACAAATAATCCAAATTTCCTAAAACTTGCATAAGCAGATTGCATAACACTGTTGGAGAAGAAAAGACCTTATTGGCCCCCATTTGAAGCACTCCTCTTACTTTCAGGTGCCAGTAAAATCTTCACAACAGCACCGTTGTGACACGCACTCCCTCCCTCTCCCACCACTCAGTCTTCACGCGGCGGGTGGTTGACTGTGACCGGCGGCACACACAGAAGCCCCCGCACCGCGCTCCCGAGGGGCAGACTGGGCTGGCAAGGGAAGCACCCGGGAGCCAGCTGGGGAGAGCCGGGGCACGGCCGAGAGCCGGAGCCAGTCCCCAGAGCCTACCTTCTCGTAGTACTTGACCTCGTACTCGGTGCCGTTGGTGGTTGGGGAGCCCGGCTCCTGCCACGACAAGGAGACGCTCTTCTGCTCAACTTTATCCGTGCGGATGTCAGTGACAGGAGTCAGCGCTGAAAAAGCAGAGAGGAAAAAAAGCAGCGGGTGATTGCGGCGCTGCTGGGGGCAGAGCATCCCTCCCTGCTCTAGCAGTGCGCCCCACACCCTCCCCGCAGCCAGCGGCACCCAAAGCCCCCTGCAGCAGCCCAGCACAGCCGGCCAGGCCTGGGACAGAGCCCTGGGGACACAGCCAGTGACACTGCATGCCACCACGCTTTGGTTACTTTGGTTCTGAACAGCCAAGTAAGTGCAACCAGGATATCACACGTTACAGGGAATTTTATCTCTATTCTCATATTCATCTCAGCTGCGAGTTCCATGTCAGCACGAACATGTTCAGTTGTGGTTACTTCATTTCTGCTTCTGCCCTGTGATGCCGCAGTAAAAACTTCAACAATTTAAACAGCTGAAGAGCATGCTTCTTTTGCAGATACCAGTTCCCTCTCTCTGAATCAGGATTGAAACAGGGCAAACTCCAAGCTGGTGTTCACCCAATGGGAGAAGATGATGGTAAAAATACAATGGCTTTGTAATCTGTGGGCAGCTAGTAACGCCCTGACCAAAACCAAGCAAAAAATCCTAAAGGCACCCTCCACCCACGGTGCTGTGGAGGGGTCTGAGCGTCAGCTAACATCCAGTGCTCTGAACCTGCTGCTACTGATTTCTGGGAAATGCAAAACACGATCTTTGAGCAGGAGGGCTTGCACGACATACCAAGGCTTCTCCAGCCACCTCCAACCACCCTGGCACAGGCTCTGCCCCACGCCATCCCAGACAGCTGGGAAGACGGGAGAGCTGCCTGCCCTACCCGCCGCCAAGCGCACAGCCTGTGCCCCAGGAGCTGGCTGCTTATTTCTAGTTAGCACATGCTCCATGCTGAATCTTTCCCCCTGGCACGTGTGCTCCCGTTTAGTTCATCTCACTATGGAAGATGCACTTGCCAACTATTCCCATTTCAACCAGGTTTGGCTCCAGCATGCAGCAGGCAGCTCCCGCTTCCCAGCTATCTGCAGGCTCTCTGCCTGACGCTGACGCCTTTGCTGTTTGCGGCAGCAGAGGAGGGTCTGCCTGCCTTGCCTTGCAGCGCTCATCTCTGCTTTCCCAGAGCCTCCTCCAAGCCACCTCCTCCTCTGACCACCTTCTCCTGCCTTCAAACCGCTGAGCTGCGTGCAGTGCCCGAACAGCTCCTGCAGCTGACAGGCAGCAGCGCTGCCTGCACCGGGCTCCCTGCCTGCAGGCAGCATCCCAGCAGCTCTTCCAAAAGCCTCTACCTCCCGCACCAGCAGAAAGCCAGCTGGACCTGTCAGACTGTCTGCAGAATCTCAGGAGCCAGCCAAGGACACGGCATCCCCCGACTGCCCAGAGCAAGGCAGCAGCGGCTCGGATGCAATGATCTGCCTGTGGCCAGGGCATTCACCAGCAAGAGCAGGGAGGAAGGGGCTGCAAAGGTGCTATTCAAGAAAGGCACTAAATATTTTAGTAGGGAAAATAAACTTTGTACCTGGTATCTTGAGAAAAGTTTCTGTTGGAGCCCCTTGTTCTGCTTTGGATTGATTAGAGAGAAAATTAGAATTGATTAGAAAAACTGACCTCCCCAGTGGCCGAACACACCAAGGTCTTCACAGCTCTCCTGGGGCTGTGCCACAAGCTGTCCTCGTTGGGGGGCAGAAAGTCTCCTCTGTGGATGAGGAGGGAATGGGAAACAGCAGAAAAGCCTTCCATAACTGTGGCTCTTGGCTGCCCAGACTGCCCTCAGCAGCCATCAGCCTGGCTGTGGCTGGATGGCATGGTCCCAGCACGAGGAAGGGTGTCCCTGGATGACCCCGGTAAGCACCAGGGGCCAGAACACACCAGGGTGAAGGGGCTGCAGTCACCGATTCACCCGTTTACACCAGCAGCCCTGCAGCAGGCACAGGAAAGCTGCATGGGAAAATCGGCTGTTTCTAGCTTGTCCCACTTCTCCATCAAATCAGGACGTTTGCTGGACCCTAACTATCCCACAGAGACTCCTGTGGAGATGAACAAGTCCCTGGAAAGTAAAATTAAGTATCTGAAATTTTGTATTTATTAATTAGCTCATTAATCTTTGCTGAAGAAAAGAGTCATCCTGATGTTTTATTCGTGATGATTTGCTCCTTGATTCCTAAGTCCCTTCGGCTTCTGCTGAAAGAGCGAAAGGACCCGAAGGGCAGCCGGGAGCCCCTGCACTCGTGCGAGCTCACACCCCCTGCACACAGCTCCCTCTGCTGCAATCTGGCTGCATGTCATTTGACATTTTTGCAAATAATTCTCCGAGTAAATACGCTGGCCCCAGAGCTGACCTTTAAGGGGATATCCAATTGTCCACGTGTAAAGAAGGGGGAGACAGTTCACCCCGGCAGCACGAAGCAAGGCAGAAAGGTCCAACAGGCCAAGCAGGACACGACCCCTTGGGCGGCCGCACCACAAACCCGCAGCACAAATGTGTGCCGAGGTCTGCCTCCTTCCCGGGGATCAAGATAAAAGGCAGGACTACAGAGATCTTCACGGGCACCCGTGGAGCAAACCTCTCCTGCCCATGTCAGGCTGCCAAACACTTCACAGCTTTCAGACCTCCCACATTTTTTGCCAACGCTTTTCGCACAAAGGGAGGTCTGCGGCTCCTCCAGCACGGCAATTCCACGGTGCACACGGTGCTGCCTCACTCCAGTCTGTATGACAATGCAGGGGAAACGGCCAGCACCGGCAGCACCCGTGTGCAGCAAAGGTTCCCCTCCTCTGCCAGAGATCTTCAACCCCACCGGTACCGGCGGGAAGCCCCATGCCCTCTTGTGGCACTTCAAGCACCAATAATGAGTATGACCGAATTTGCACCAGTTTGGCACACTTTTGCTCCAAACCTTGCAAATTGCTCCTCATTCCCACTTCGTCAGAGCCAGGTTTAGGCTAGCACAGGCTGTAATATGGCATTTGCTCTTGGGGCGGAGTGGTGAGAATGATTCTCCTATGTAAGAAGTGTTTCAATAAGATGAAAAAAAAAGAAAAGATAAAATATTCTCGACTTCCTTCATCAGTCTCACAAACACACGCTGACCCACGCGCACAAACAGAAATGCACACCGGCACTCTCACAGCTCTCATCGCTGGGACAGCAGGATAATCCCCACCATGAGCCTGTGGCCTCTGCACGAGTGCCCATCACTGCACGTTTTACGAAACGACAAGTGACACAGGCAGCTGAGGCCAGCCTGATGCTTAAGGTGGATTTTGCTCCTGTAAACAAAGTGCTCCTTGCTGTTTTATATGATTGCCATCAATAAAATATCACACAGATGCTCTCCTGTATCTCTGAGTCTAGCAAACAGACTGAAGAAACCTGAACAAATGGTCCTGATAGTTAACAAAGTCATCAGGAAAAAAAATCACACTCAGTGATGGGCTGTAGAGCAGAATCCATAGTACATGCCAGAAAAGCAGGCACTAGCCTCAAACATGTTTAAAAGGGATTAAAGAAAATCACACAGACTATAAAGCATTTCACACTGTGAAAAAAATGTGTTTCCCATCAATATTTTAAGCTCCCTTAACATTGCCTCTATTCTGAAAAACCAAACATTAAATTATTCACCGCTCTGCTGATTTTATAAACTCCATGCCATTGTATCCGGGTTTACTCCTCTTAACACTCCTCTAACCAGTGTACCAGCAAAAAAGGCATAAAACTAGGTGTCGGCAACCGTGTCCCTCGACTGAACAACCCACTGCATCCAAAACCCAAAGGGGTTAGAGAGGGACAACATCAAGTACTTAAAGACGGAGCTGAACCCGGAGTGCCTGCAGGCCACGCAGCAGGCAGAGCCTCTTTGGTGCCCAGCCCCAGCTGCTGCGCCCAGCCATCTCCAGGAACGCTCTCCCCACACCTTTTCAGGGCCGGGGCAGCCGAGCAGACACACAGCAAGCAAGAGCAGACCACAACCTGTCTGCTGTCCACCGTGCTGTCTGCTGCTCCCCGCGTGGGGTGAGTGGCAACCGGATGGACAGAACTTGCCATCGCCGTCGAACACCTCTGCTGCCCTGCACCACAGCACTGCTCGTGCTGGGGAGAGCCAGCCTCTCCCCTCCGTCACCAGTTATTAACACCCCAACACAGAAAACGCACTGGGCACTGTCCCAGGCAACTCCTGCCCCAGGGTCCTTCCTTCCAAACCAGAGAAGCAGCCTCATCAGTTAACCGTGCAGCTCTTCCAGGTCTGGTTCTCACCATGTGGAGGGCAAGACCCTGCAAGGGGCTCGCCCTGGAGTCAGCTCCCCCTGTGGCCCCCCCACCCCTCCTGGCTGGGGCTGGGCTGGTGGTGTTGCACCAGCAACAAGGAGGCGCAGAGAAGTCTACTTCAGAGGACCTAATTCAGCACAAACCACTTCTCCACAGTCTGAGAAAGGAGAATGCATTTCGGCACTGGCTGCATTATTAATCTGCAACAGATTTAAAAGCCCTTTAAGATAGGAGCCAATCCCTGCCGGGAATATAAATGACATCGTCCCAGAGCGTACATTTACATAGCTAATGCAGCTCTACTCCTGCAGGTAAACAGCTCCATTCGCTCCTCAAACACTTTTATTTAGTCCCATGCTGGGGCCAGATTAGAAAGAACACAGTATTAATTTTGTCTCCTGCAGACTAAATAGCATCTTTTCTTTTCCCCTGCAAATACAATGAACAACTGCTAATTCCCTCTTGTGACTGCTGAAGGGGAAGAGCAGTGCAAAAGCTGCACTCAGAGCTATATTTAGAGGAGCAGGGATCTGACAGCTAAATAGGGTCTTGCTTCTTTGTTTAATTTTTCCTCTGAATCTGCGTATCTGCAGCCGGAGCTTCCCTGCTGCTGCAAATGACTTCCCCGAGACCATCGCGTCGCAGCCGCCAAGAAGTCACCACTGCTTCAGGCATCCCTAAAGTCTCCCTTTCTCCTGATCTCCGGCCCCATCCAGCACTTCTGTGATGGGCTTCAATGATGAGGGGCTCCAAGATTCAGGACTCGCTGGAGACAGCACACTCCACAGAGCAGCTCCACAAGCCATCCGTGCTAGCCATGGCTCCGCGTCCTGGCTGCACCGCTACCTGCCTGCACCGCGTCCCCTCCCGTGCACAGCCCTCCTAGCAGCGGGGGGGCTCTTACCTGAGAGGGCTTTACAGGCAAACAGGACTGAGAAGCTGCCTCCCCAGGAGATTACCTTCTCCCCCTCCTTGCTGATAGGCGCAGCTTAATCATCACTGTCACTTCTTGCCCACAGTGCCAAAGCGAGAGGAACTGGGCCACCTGGGCACCTGCAGACGGAGCAGGTCCAGCCTGGCACTACCCCCGGGAGGGGACACCTTCAGCAGCAAAAAATTTAAGTGTTTCAAGAAACTTCCTGAGCCTCAGCTGCTCAGCTAATTCTGAGCCACCATCTGCATCCGGAGATTTGACAGCTCGACAAGAGACATTGATTTTGAACAGATTACAAGATTAATTATGCCATATTCTTTATGCATATTTCAGTTCCTTCAGGAGTATGCAGTGTTGAGTAGGGGGTTGAGATTCCCACTTACCCAGAAGAAAAGCTGTATTAAACAGACGAATGGCTAAGGCATGAGTTGGTATCACGGACTTGTTGCTTCACTCCCTACAGAGGATGGGGCGCTTGCTGGTTTACCCAGCCTCTTGTCCCCAGCTCAGACCTGAAGCTCCAGGCAAGGAGGCAGCTCCTGAGCACCGGTTCCCCTGCCCTCTGCCCAACACCAGGCAGGAGCCTCTGGAGGAACGGCTCGTTATTAGACCTCGTTAAGCTCACCCCTCCCTAGCTTGTACGCTGGCGCAGGAATAGCCTGAGCTCAGGAGACAGAAGATCTTCCAGAGATAAATCCATCCTTGAACAGCAAAGATCTTAATGAGGAATGACACCTCCACTGAAGAGCAGTCTGTGGCACAGCATCCACCCAATGGATTCACAGAAATTATGAGGGAAGAGAAAGCAACAACACGCGCAAAAACATTTGATCAAGTGGTGGGAAAATTATTTATAACAAGATCAAAGTTTAATCTCTTCAGATGAAATTGTTGGCCAATTCCTGCCATGAGGTATGTGAGGATCATCTGTCTCCATTAACTGTGGCTTGGCAAAGGGTTTTCATGCAAAATAATAATGTAACCGCAGAGGAATAGACAAGGACACAACAAGCCAGAGCTGATTTCCCTTAGGCACAGCTAACAACTGAGGAGGGATTAAACCCCTCCGGCCGGCCAGGGGCCCCATGCATGCAGGCAGGCTGGATGCTCGCTTCCCCTCACATAAGGGAATAGAAAAGCGAAATGTGAAGTGGAAAGGGACACTTGCAGTAAGAAATTGTGCCACGGACTGGCATAGAAGAGAGATGAAATCAATCTTTTTGTTTTCAAAGGATAGCCAATATTTGAATTATCTATTTTAAGGAGGATTTTTTGTGAATGGGCTGAAAATGTTGCTTCTTTGAAGGTGCTTTTTTGTGATCTGTAAATTCGAACTGCAGCCGGATCACAGAGCAGACTCATCCCCTGGGAGGAGCCCAGGCTGTCACCACATTCACTGCCACCCTGCTGCAAGCCAGCACAGCGCAGTGGGAGACAACGGGGCCACGGGCTCCTCCAGCACAGCCGGCTCCTCACCCCCCTGTGGCACCAACCGAAACCCCCCTTGGGAGTGTCGCAGGCCAGTCTCCATCTCCCGGCTCCTGCCTGTGCTGCCGTGCTGCCCGCCATCACTGAGCACTACGCCTTTGCCACTGGAGCAAACCAAGAGGAATCGGGCACTGCCACAGCATTGGGCATGCAGAGCGCGAGGACGGTGTCCACGCCGCCTCCAGGCCCCGCATCCTCCCGGCAATGAAGCCGCAGAACCAGCCACTGAGCAGACCCATAGACCCCAGAGGTGACACGCAAGGGTAAGACAGTGCAGGCAACTGGTTTCTTGGTGTAATGAGGGCAAGGCACTGCCTGCCTTCAGCGGTCGCGTGCGCTACGCAGCAGCCATACCTGTGAGGCCAGTGGAGACATTGACTTCGGCGTACTGCTGCCCCGACAGCGGGCTGATGCCCGAGACACCATTGAGAGCTGCCACACGGATGGTGTAGTTGACATGAGGCAGCAGGTTCACCAGGGTGACAGTCCGGTCCACGAGCCCCGTCTGCTGCGGCACGAAGCCCACGCCGCTGCCGCACTGCTCACAGCGGCCCCGCAGAGCCGCCGGGCACCGGCCACACCACAGGCTGTAGGTCAGGTCGCTCCGGCCACCCGCATCGGCAGGGGCACTCCACTCCAGGATCAGCGACGACTGCTGCAGGCTGTAGACCAGGTTCCTCGGGGCGGAGGGTGGACCTGCAAGCAGAAGAGTGTCTGTGCATGGGTGCCAGGACAGCTGGGCACTGCCTGGGGAGAAGGGTGAACCTACGGGTCCTCCGAGAGCAGCAGCACAGGCACCGGTGGTGGAGCAAGAGAACACGGTCCCAGGCAGCCACAGCGCATGGCAGCGCAAGGGGACACGGACGCACTGATGCACTCAGCATGGTGGGGACACCGATCCCCACCGGAGGGACATGTTATACACAGCAAGCTGCAGCTCACACAGCGACCAGACCCGGCGCCTCCCCGGGGTTCGGCTGCAAGGGGCCCAGGAGCCCTGCCGCTGGTCGGACACTGCCCAGCCACGCTCGCTCTCGGGCAAAGCAGGAGGTTTCTCATTGCTGTGAGACAGCTCTATGGCATCCATCACTGGAGTAGCTGAGGTTCAATCCAATTAACTAGAGGCCATTTAATTAAAATCTGTGAACTATATTGACTAAATGACTGTGCCTTAGTTTTACCAGGGAGTCTGCAAGCCCAACCACATGTCTGTCTCATCAGATTGCAGCCTCAGCCTGCGAGCTTCGTGGCATAGGGACAGCCCCTCCATCCCCTCCCCACCGCGGCAGCACCCTAGTGCAGACAGGACCTCCCAGGGACACGCGTGCTCCCGTGGGCTAGCAGGGGGACAGCCTCGGACAGCCTCGTGCGCACACACTCGGCTCTGCACTGCAGGACAGACGCAGCATCTGGATCCCCGTATCCTCGCTTTACAAAGAGCCGGCATTTCAGCGAGACATACGTGTGCAGGAGGCAGATGGTGGGTCTGACGGCGACCTGGAGTAGTTCTTCTGGCAAGAACAGAATGTGGAGGCTTCCTCATGCGTGAAGCTGTGTTCAGGGCAAGGAGAGCAGAAAGGGAGACGGAGGGAAAGCTTGTAAAATCCAGGAAGGCAAGCTGAAAAGACAGACAGAGGGAGTTATGGGAAGAACACCACAAGATGAATGGGGGATACGTCTCATGATTGCATTTCCCCATTTCCTGGGACATCCTTTGCCTGCCACTGGCCAGCAGATACCACTCTCCAAGCTACCTTCCCTGAGCACCTGCATGATCCTGGCACCAAGAGAAATGTGCCTTTGGTTTGATCCACAATGGACATTTGGATGCCGTAGCTTTGCACTGACTTCCAGGCTGGGGGACCCTTTCAAGGGGCTGGAGGAATGGTCAGACATCAGGGAGAGCAACACGTGGAGGGAGCTGGAGGTTCTGGAGGGACTTAGAGGACAAGGTGGCTGCAGAAAGATGCAGGATATGGAAAACACATGGCTTAGGGTTTAGAGTCAGGTGAGCAGAGCAGAAATGACATAGGAGCCACAGCAAGACTCAGGAACAACGCCAAAAGGGGAGGAATATTGAAAATGGAGAAATTGGAGACCTCATCAGTCACCAGAGCTTCCCAAGCCACAAGGCCATGTCACTGGCAGCTACGGCTTTATCATTGTAGATTATACAGCAGTCACTGCAGGCAGTGAGGTATGTGCTGAAGTTAAACAACAGTAGTATAAATTTGCTTTTATAGGTCATACACAGGCTTCCCTTATCCTTTTAAAAGTATCTTTGATATGCAAACAAATAATTCACATGCTGGTCAAGATTTTGCTTGATCTTTAGTACATGCAACCTACAAGCAATACCCCTAGCAGGACACCCAGAAGCTAGTTCTGCATGAAAGACTTACTACCTTACAAAAACAACAACAAAGACTGCAAAACTCCATAAAGCAGTTTGCAAGAGCTTCAGTTTGACCCTAAAACATCTGAAAAGGAAGCAGCCTGCAAAGAAATGTGTGCGTGTCATTGCTGAGTGCCCCAGAGGGGATGGGCACACCTCCTGCCTGCCTGCACAGAGGTCCCCTCGGGCTAGCAGCCCCTCCGCGCTGAGGGGTGACTCCCACCCAGCAGGGCCAGCCTGAGGGGCAGGAGTTTGTCGCAGCTGGATTTCAAGCCACACAGAAGCACTGCTGTTTTGCTTGGCTCCTTCATCTTCTTGGTGCGGTGCTGCTGTCTGCTATCCCTTCATCAGCTTCCTGAATATTTAAACTTAATCACTTGTAAAGTTCCTAGATGAACAGCTCCACTAACGCAGTCCCCACTCTTACCATTTTTAAGGAGTTGGCTGCTGAGACTGCTCCTTTTAAAGCAGATTATTCCAGTGCACTCTGGTTCATTAATTTTTAGCATGATATAAAACGGGCAGCCTCAGCTGTGATCTGAGGACAAAGCACTCTAGACATAGCACAGGGCAGAGAGGATCTTTCCCTGGGATGCTGAAAATGGGTGAACATTTAAGGGGAGGTTATTTAATCTACCGCAAGGTCTTTAGAAGTTCAGGGGACGGACCGCGGCACCATGGCTGAGGTTTGTACTCCCCACGGTCCCTTCATCCCCTGGCCGCTGGCACACGACAGACAGCAGCTTGGCAGAGCTGGGAGCAGCAACGCACATGAGATATTTTTGCTTTTGTTACATAACAGATTCAGCCTTTCAAGAGCTGCCTAAAGGCCTTGCTCCTTGCCAGATAAGATCTTGTGCTGTCGTGTCACCCAGCGCAAGTAAAGCCTGCAGAAAGCAGCAGATTTGGCCTCCTCAAGCCCATTCCCGTCATGCCCAAGAAATGAAGAGAGACTTCCTTGTATCCGGAATGAAAATTGCAACTTTCTAACTGATGTGGGCTCAACGTTGTATTTCTATAGCAAAACTGAAGAGTTAAATTGTTAAAATGGAGAATAAAAAATCCAAAACTTTTAAAAAATGAGGGAACCAAAATTATTATTATTTAGCCCATTTATTTCTGGGCCCCTCTTGGCTGTGGTTCCTTGCTAAACTGGACAAGACAAAGCATTTCAGTGCACGCTGCAGTCGCCCAGACACGAAGGGCAGCCTCAGTGGGCTCTGGCCAGCTGAGCTGGTGACTGAGCTGGACATCGGGACCCTGCAGCAGTCACTGGAGATGCACAGGCGTTTCGTGCCTGCCTGACCTGCCTGCAATGTTGGCACTGGGTGACACGATCCACATGCCAGGAGCCCTCATTGCTCTCACTGGCTGCAAGGGGAGACCAGACACCTTCACTGGTTGTCAGTGCCTGCCGGACAGCTGGAGCATCCTCTCCTAAGAGGTGCCGGAGGCAGGATTTCTAGGAAAATATGTGTTTCTAGGAAAAAGAACCGACATTTGCTCCTTGATCTTGCAAACTCTTGGCAACAGCTGCTGCCAGTATGGCACTGGAAAGCCTGCAATTTTATATTCACCCCCCCCGTCCCAGTCTGCACACCTCCAATGCCAGATAAAGCTAACCTTTAAAAGCTAACCCTAACCGGGCTTGACAAACAACAGAGAAGTAAGATTAAGACAGTGAGCCACAATGCATAGTAAATGTCATTCCCTACCTAGGGTGCTAGATGAAACAGGAAAAAATAGCAATTATTCCCAAAACTTCCAGCCTCCTCTTCATATTTGAGAAACCAAACCAAAACTAATGTTACGTTCATATGATGGAGACATAGTTAGCTTGCTTTTCCTTTAGTTAGGCAGCACTGACCACAACACAGGGCAGAAATATCACCAGTGGCCCGCTAAAGGTCCCAACACCCCGCATGCACAGGGCACAGCCACTTCCAGAGAGCAGAAGCCTGAGAGCACATCCTACCACAACGGAGGAGGCAGCCAGATTTCAACAGAGAAACCCAGCATGAGCATCAAGCACTTGGAGATCTCCTCGGAAAGAGCCACCAACAGTGAGCCGAAGACGTGCTGCGCCCATCCCAAAGAGGCAGACAATCAGCAGACACCCCAGATCCCGCAGTCCCTCATGCTGGGGACAATGGTTGGACTTCCCCGAACACTCGGGCATTTCCTCCCGGCTCTGCAGGGAGGTGACCCGAGCGCACATCCAGAGCCAGGGCTCGCATCGCCACAGAACGGGCCCTTCTCCCAGCGGCTGGAGGACACGGGGAGACGCGCGCCCCGAGAGCAGAGCCAGGGCACAGCCGGTCCCCTGATGCCTCCTGGCAGACAGCCCCGGGATGGGACAGGGCTCACGTCGCTGCACATCGATTGCAGCCTCTGTCTGCTGCAGCTTCAGCTCAAGCTCATCCTCCCTGTGGGGAGAAGCCTGCCTCGTTATGGCATCAAAGTCTGAACACTGGCGTGAGATTCCTCTGTCAGGCAAAACAGAAAAATCAATCTATCTTGTTTACAAACTTGATGGGACCTGAGCACTAAACCCAGAGCATACTGCTGCCATACCTCGGATTTAAAGGTGAGCCTGAGAGTCACATGGATTTGACACCTCGTCATAGGAAATTGAACGTTTTCAATTAGAAGCATCTTTCAGGCTGTTCCTCCCTGTTTTCTAATAACCAGGAGAAGTAAGTTTAAAAAAAGTGTCTGTCAGAAGATATGTCGGTTAATAACTGTATGAAACACCTCGATTTGCATTTCCCAGAAAACAGGCACGTCAACCCTGCGTGAGCGCATCCCACGAGGAGCCTGGGCGCAGCTCAGCCGGTGGGCTCACTTGTTAATTTTGTTCCTCGGTTGTCTGAATCTTACACTTGAGAAGAACAAAAGCACCCCAGCACATGTGATGCATCATATGTGCATCTCCGCTTCTTTTCTCAGATAAACTCCCACCCTCTTCCACCTCATCCTACAAGTGTTTTTCTTGGTCCCCAGCTGGTTTAGGTGTTTCTGTTATTTTGCAGTGCTCATTTTTGCAGTGGGTATGTGGCAGCTCTCAAGAGATCAGGCCATCAATTTATAGATTGAAACTCTCCTTTTTGCACACTATTTTCTTTCCTATTCCTTGTCCTCTGATACTACTGCAACTTAATTATTAAATAATAAAATTCAATAATACACTCTCCTAGAGCCAAAGAGAAGCAGCTGGATGGGTCAGACAGATTAATTGCCTCTCTCCGGCTCCATCATCGCTGCCCACACAAGCTACTCCCTGTTCACCAGGCGTGCCTTATTCATTTCACTGACAGAGAGAGCACATGTTCCCTCCTTGATATAACACTGTATGCACACACGATCAAACTAGTAGCAGAACAAGCAACATTGATTTGTGCTGCAGCTTGGCAGATTACCCGGCACGATGCACCCACGGAAAGGGTTTCTCTTACCGACTCATCTGCCGCAGCTTCTCGGACAAGAGCGGATGGCTGAATCAAGAGGAGAAGGCAACGTCCTCTCTCAGGCCAGCCTGTGCCACAGGGAAAACAGGGGCAATTGAGGATGCAGAGTTGAAAAATGCCTGGTTTCCTACTCAACTGACATGGGACAGCTTTAATTTTCCCTCCCCAGCAGTTCAGACATCTCCATCTCAGAGCACCATGAAGCCTGCCAACTAGGATCTCCTGCCAGGGGCTCCCAGGCATAACCTTCCTCCCCAGCCAGGGACTCGGAGTCACAGCGCCAAGGATGCTGAAGCTGCTCCTTCACTAGCAAGGATCTCAACATTTTCTAAGCTGCAGCTAGCTGAGTGTACAAGTTTTGGCTTATAAAATGGCAGAAGAGATCCCCAGCTGAAATCCTGATTAATCAGCAAAAGGGCATCAGAGTTTGAGCAGCTTTATCTTGTTAATCAATGAACAGGGATTAAAAGTGACTCACTATGTGCATCAAGTAGGACAACCTGACTGCAGGACATAGGCTCTGCAAGCTCCAGGGGTGCTTGTAGTCACTGTTCAAGTGAAGCATGGCCAAGATTTTGCATGCAGCAGTAATCACCCTGGCAGTATTTACCAGCTGGTCAGCAGCCTTTTACTTTGTACACTTATCATACCCATCATTGCAACAGTTGACCACCTCAAACAATTAAGTTAACCTCTGCTTTCTTTTTGGCCTATGGAAACATTAACCACACTGACAAGCAGGAAACTGGGACAGAACAACTGTATGATTTGCACAAAGTCATACAAGACAAACCCTCAGCCGTTCAGCCATCACACCTCCTCCAATGTGACTTTCCTGCACCTGTACATGGTGTTGATCCGCCGGGCCCGCTGCTGGCGGAGGCAGTGAAGCCGTCCATCCTTCCCCAAGCTTGTGCGAGTGTCCGGCTGCTCTGCACAACGTAGCTGCATCAGCTGCAAAATGTTCTGTAAATGATGCAGTGGGTTTCAATAGACAAATGTGAGCAGAAGCATGGAAGCGTTCACCAACACTGCCCCAGACACATCACAGGGACCAGTAAAACCAAAAATTCACTTCCTGCAGCTTATGAATCTCTTCTAATTAAGAAGTGTTCATCATTTTGCAGAGAGGAAAGGGCTGAGATGTAAGAAAATACTGAAGCTTAGCATAAAATATTAAGAGAATGAGCACAGATGGAAGATTAAATACTAGGCTGAAATTGCTTCATAACATGGATTTAGGAATAAAGCTACCTAACCCAGACAACTTCATCTTAATACAAAAATCAGGCAAAACCCATCAAACATAATTCCTACCCATCTCCATAACTGGCAAAAATGTGTGTGCATGCGTGTGTTCCCTTCTCCGCTTCTCCAATCGTGCTATGGTAAGGACAGAGAAGGACTCGCCTGAAGATCCCACCTGGGGTGCAGTTCAGGAGGACCCTTTTAAAGACCGTTTCAGGATCTTTCAGCGCTTCTCAGCCCGCCCGCACAAAACCAGTGACAGATGCCGGCACAGCCTCCTCTCGCCTTCGGCTATGACCCCTCTTCCCCTCCCAGACCTGGATGTAGATATGGACCACCACGACTCTCACACCCGGGCTCCAGACCCACACCACACAATGGAGATGCCACTTCCTAATGAAAACGTTATTAGCGATTCTGTACGTATCAACGCAGTTTCTGTTAAGAGTGACCATGCTGAGGCACAACGCTCAGCCCAGGGCAGCCAGGCGGTGGGTCAAAGGGTCCAGCAGCGACCCCGCTGCTGGGCAGAGGGGAAGGGAAGGGGCACGCAGCGCAGCCGCAGCTCTGCGCAAGCACGCCCGCGCTAGCATCAGCACCTGGTGAAGACCACGGTGCTCCTCTGGGCACCACAGGATAAACCCCTCGCCGGCTGTGGAAGGCATTTGCTGTCTCAGCAGCGAGCTTCAGCAACGCCCTCGTAGCCACGCTTACCCCTCCTTGCTGTCTGGTATCATTTTCTTCGTATCAGAGTTTGTTGGCTTGTTTACACCCTCAGCATTTAGTCTTAATGCTTTTGATGGGTTCTGACTTTTTTTTCCCCTCCCCAAACTGTATCAGGTCAGCTTGTTGATCCACAAACCTTGCAGATATCTTCGAAGAAAGAAAAAAACCACAAAGGACACTGCCTGCGTTAGCACTATTGAACTTCTTCACGTTGCTGAACTCCTGCAGATAGCGGAAGAGCCGCGTGCATGCCAGCATGAATCAATAACGCCTGCAGTTTCACCCAAAACGCCTATACAGTCATTTGTAATTAACACTACAACTCGGTTGTCTTCCAAAATCAATTCCTTTCCATTTTTCGTCATGAAATTGTATTTGACAAAGTTCATCTGCTTTTAACTTGTGTTAATTTTCTCTGCTGAGGTAGGCATTCATAAAAACGCCATTTAGGAAAGACAGCAGCTAGGGGAAACAAGCAGCCAACACCGAGGGAGTGCCATAGCCGGAACCAATACGGTACCCGGGAGTCAAGGCACCCCAGCAGACCAACAGTCCCTCCCGGCAAAGGATGGACTCAGAGCACAGAATAAAGTTTCAGTGGTGTACTGAGCTGGTGAAAGAGCCTTGTCCACAAATGTCCTCAGGTAACAGAGAGGATGCCATCTTCCCCTTACATGCTGGGTTCACAATCTTGCCTTGTCTTACTGCAAAAACTGTAATCAATACTTTGCAGGCAGAGAGCGATGCCATTACAGAGCCCCACTGTGAGGAAGGGAAAAAAATCATGTCCAGTCTCCACACCTGTGCAAGAGGGACAAAGTCAGCATTAGGGAGCAATCAATATGAGCACTGGATCAGGTCTCCAGCTCCTTTTATCTTGGTACCTTCCCTGCCAGGATGGGTATTTCAGGCTGTGAATTCAAAGGCAGCTTGTCTTCCGCAAAGTTTGGGTTTTTTTAATAACTGGTTTTCAATAATACTCTTCAGCAGACTACAGTCCAACACGTTCCCAGCATCTCTGAAACCTTTAGGACAATGCTACTCTATAATTTTTGCCCTTGTTAAATAATTTGAAGAGCACTGAAATGAAAACCTATGTTCAGAGGCTAGATCTTTGTGCATCTCCAACAATGAGCTCTTAATAGCTGAAATTAAATTCAGTGATTTAGTCCAGAAGAAAATTAAATACCCAAGAATATTAGTAAGACAGTCTTGAAATACCTAAAAGAATGATTTGCTTGAATTCAGTGCTATGGCAGTACAGAACAGAACCTCATTGCTATTTATGCAGGAATTTTACTCAAGGACACACTAAAGTAGGCACATCCACTGAGCCAACTGCAATTTACTGTTGTCTCTTTCAGTTCCCTAATGTATCTACCAAATGATTCCCTGCAAAGGACTGACTGACCTGCATCTCCAACGCACCCTACTCCTGACAAGTGCTTTATCCCACACAAACTCTCTTAGCCATGGGCAAGATATGTTTCCCCCTGTATTTCAACAGAATAACCAGCACGTCCATCTAGCAGCCAGGGATCTATAACCTTAAGCCTGACAAAAATTCTGCAAACGAATTATGATGCTTGTAATTTTCTGAGTAGTTTGCTCTAAAATTAAGTATCATAGAGTAATTTGCGTCTGGCTCTGCCACAATTTCCATAGCCATAATTATTTCAGACACACTGTAAAACAGCAATATAATATGCAATCCCGAATAATAAATATCTCCAATCTTGATCATTACTCCACAAAAAGACTGAAGAGAAAGCATATTTTACATGGGTGTTTCATATGCATGACTGATGGAAAGCAGCATCTACCATAAGGCACTACAGCTACCATGGAGGCTGCTAATGGGCGGATGGAGGCAGATACTCCGAATTCGTTTAGTGCAAAGCTCTCCACACTTTTGAACTGTCACTTTGCCCAGGTCACAAAGGTGCTCCAGCCATGTTCTGCTAGAACACAAGACCCAGGAGGAGAAAGCCAAACCATAATTCAGAAAGGAAACTGAAGTATAAATTTCCTCAGCGATTATTCCTTCAGCAGCAGGTACGGATTCACTCCCACAGCCCCCACTTGATGTGTAGCCCCCATTTCCTCCCCGTTTCCCATCCCACTACCACCTAGCTCCAGCCCTGACAAGTGCTGCTAAACCTGCACATCAGCACCGGCCCCGCGAGTGCAGCGTCTGTCTTTGTGAGATGCTGGCGGCTGCATCAGTGATGAAAGTAAAACCTGGTGCTTTGTGCAACTTACAGAATCCCAGGAGAAAAAATAAACTTATGTATAATATTCAAGCATCAGTCAGAAGATAAAATAAACTCCAGAAGCACATACAGGTTTGTATGCTAATGTATAAAAGACGAAACAAATCAAAAGCCCCAAGCGCTGTACTTTTGGATCCATCTTTTTTGTATTTAAACGGAAAAGCAGACCTTAGGCTTCAGGAGGTATCTTTGCACTAAATGACAAAATACTGTAATTTACTACTCTAAATTTCTTTAACTTTCAATTGAACTATTTGCTTTCCATTTACGGGTACTGTAGTGACATGATGCCTTGATGGGACACATGCAACGCACAGGAAAGCATCTTACTAATACCACTTCCCACTCCCACCCCAAACTTTTGCTCAGCAAGAGCAAGCCCTGGCCACACAGAGCACACATGCACTTGATTTCCAAAAGCATCTTCCAGAATGAGACAGTCTGCTCAGGAAGTCTCCAGCTCATGAAGTCTTCAGATGCCTTCCTTCCTTCTTCTCTGCTACCAGGCAAATGAAATGGCCGATTTCCAGAACAACAAGAGGGACTCAGCTTGGTGTAAGGCATCGCACTTCCACCCCAGATGCTCTCCCTAGACCGCAGGGAGCACGGCCTTTGCCCACACCCAGAGATTGCTCTTACACGTCCCTGCCGAGCCGCCAGCCGCAGCAGGAGCATCGCTGCCCGCTGGCCCCTCGCAGCAGAGAGCTGCTGATGCGCAAGGCAGCCATGCAGCCCTTGAGACTTACAAGGACACAAGCCTCGCTCACAGCTTGCTGTCATTAAGAGAAAGATGGTGTCAGGAGCTCTCAGGGCCAGGCCACTGCTTTTGGACTATTTTTTCTTTTTTTAAAGTCAATGTCTGCAATTCATTGGCAGAAGGAAAGGGAGTCACCTCCGGGAGGCACCAGCCCAGCCTGCCAGCACAGTGCAGGCAGGAGGGTGCTGCCACTGCATTGCCACTTCCCAAGCAGGAGCTGCCCGCCGCCCATGGCTCCACAGGACCCCCAGCCTGCACACTGCTGGCTCCCAAAGCAAAAACTCGGCCCAGGAGGCACGGGCACATGCTCCTCTGCCGAAGCAGCCTGGGACTCCTGCCTTTGGCACAGGCCCCTCTCTACCAGCATCTCTGCTTGCCTCCCCACTGCGGACACGGGGACTGAACGATTGCATTTCCCTCTGCCAAGGAAGGGGAGAGACAAACGCTGCCATCTGATGCCAGCAGCCAGGCAAAGCGACTCGTCGTGGAAGTCTTAATGGATGAGCGTAAAACAAACGGGTCCAAGACCAGAGCGATCTCTCTCCCCACATTCAGCTTGTGATGCTCAGCAGCAAAAAGGCAAGCACTAAAAGGGAAGGTACAACAGGACACAAATGGAAAGACCGTTTTTTTAAAAAGCAAGCACTTTCCCTATTGTAGCACTTCCCTTTGGAAAATAAAATCAAGGACTTTATCTAAATCCTCTTTTTTTATAGAAAAACTTCCTTTTAAATTTGCTCAAAACGTTGACCAAGTTTATGTCCAAGTAATGCCTGGCAGCAATGAAGAAACTACTCTGTTTCACAGTATTTACAGCTGTGTTTTTGTCTACAAACCTACTACTCGCAACAGGCAGGATGATCTTCTCAAAGGCTTTGCTTATCCGTTTGTTCCCCTACTATTCAAGAAGCCAAGCACAAGAAAGATAATATTGACTTTCCCAAGATATCTGTAGCAAGATGCAATCTGCTACGAGAGAAGTGTTCTCACTGCTCACTGGCGCTGGGACAAGAAGTTATAAGCTTAAGTGACTGCAAGAGCTATTTGTGTTATACACGAGGAGAGCAAGGTGCTAGGACAGGCTGCCCAGGCAGACGGCAAAGGCGTTGCTGAAGGGCTTTGAGAGGAGGATAAACACCCACCAGAGCCAAGCTCAGGGAAAACTGCAGCACCCGAGAGCCCCAGCAGGCAGAAGAGAAGGGAACAGCCCAGCCAGCTGCCTTTGCATGGGCACATTTTGGTAAGGAATTACTGGGGGGGGGGGGGAGCTAAAAACAGGGTAGGAAAACAGCAAAAACGAAGGGCCACATCACAATCCAGACTGTGCTGTCACAAATCTTGTCTCCTCATTAACAGCAACAATTACAAGCTGACATAAAGTGTAATTACACTACACACAGTGTTAGATTCATCAGACAGTTACACCCATTAATAATGCTCCCCAGCCTGATGAGCAGAGCGGACTTGCAGTCCAGCGTCCTCCATTTTTCAGCGCACTTATGAATCCCATAGTAGATCAGAGAAGCTATTTCTTGCCTACTGCACAGTGTCGAGCATGCGTTACATTTTGTATCACTAGCAGTCACCATTAGCAAAGACTGCTTTCTTCTAATTAACATTGACTTGTGCCTTTCATCTTATCCCTACGTTTTGAGATCAGCAGCCGTGCCAGCTCGCCCTGTAAAGCCCCCAAAGTCCTTTACGCAGAAGTTGCCAGAGATGAACCAGCACAGACAGTCCTCTTCAGCCAGAGAACACCCCAGATGCAGACACGCAGGCTTGCACCAACGGCCTCACGTGCTGGAGCCTTCTCCAGAGCACGCCTGCGCCCTCCTAGGAAAGGCTCCGCGGGAGGACTTGCCTCCAGCCCTCAGAAAGTCCCATGTCCATGTATGCAAAGAGGCAGAGCAGCTGAAAGGTTATCTGTGCAAGAGAAACGTACAGGAATACCCGACACAGTGGGACGAAGTGTGCAAATCCACTCAGCTGAGCCTGGTAACTCGCGCTGGTTTATCACAAACATACAGGAGGGGGGTGGGAAAAGGAAAATCACCCAACAGGAACACCTTTCCCCTCCCTATCCTCGAAGTTTCCTTTCAGGAGAGCCCAGAAGACCAACACGCTTTATAAGCAAAGGTGCAAAACAACGAGTCTAAGAGCTATCATTTTCTCTAGCTTTCTCCCTAAGTGAGATACAGTAGATCTTCCTTGTGTCCTGTCCATGGCATGCTGAATTCGACATGCTGCTCAGAAATCCATTCAGTAATGCAGAAAAGGGAGGGAACTTTTTATTCCCCTTTTCAAACAGCCACCGTGGACATCAGCAGCTGCTCCTCATGCCCACAGGCTGCCACAAACAGCAAGTCGCTGATGTGCCTTCTTGTGCGAGGTTTTCCTTCCCTGAAAAGCGGCCACACTGACTGCTTATTGCGAGGGAAGAAAGATACGTGCGCGTGTTTAGCTGGGCCATAGAAGAGAAGCAGCCCCGGCCAGGGTCGGCCTGAGCGCCCGCGCCCCGGCTAGGCCCAGCCCCTGCCTCGCTGCCCTCCCTGCAGGCCCTGAGCACCGGAGGTGTCAAACCTGGCCCGGCCACCCACACCACATTCACTTTAAAACATCATTTAAAAATCCTGACAAAGCACTAGAAACTATTTCCTCTCTAAAACTGGTTTCAGTAGTGCCATCCCTGCATAGGCAAGGATCATCATCAACGAGCTAATTAGACCATCATCGACGAGCGCGGCGCCAGGCCGCCCTGCACGGGCGATGGCGGTGAAGGAGAGCAGGGCGCAGGGGCACTTCCCCGGCACAACGGCAGCACAGAGATGGCTCCCGCCGCTGCTGTCAGAAGTGGTGGGAAATAAATTGAGAAGGAAACTTAGCTACAGCACAAATTTACGTTTCTGTCAAAGAAGAGTGGCTGACAGCTATTTTTGGAAACTGGTCTCCATCGTATTAATTCAACGTCTGGTTGAAGTTGTCTCATTTGCAGCAAATCTGGCTTGTAAATATTAACCTTGGGCTTTGTTGAAATTCTCCTTGCAGATATTACAAGGGATTGGATGGAAAAGATGAAGCAGAAAGAGACAACTTTACAGCAAACGTCAGGCAGATTCTCCACATCACGGTTTCATTTACACAAAAGCTATTGCAATATACCACAAAGTAAATGGCATGAGGGGACCACAGCTCATGCCTGGTAAAATTAAGGGTAAAAAGACATCAGTGCTGAGAAGCCTACCAAAAACAAAAGAGGGATGGACAGGTGATCATCCACAGTGCAACAGGACTTCTCACTTGCCTGCCGTGCATCTGCTGGAAATGGGTTTTAAGATCAGAGTAAGCGCAGACCAGCATCTGGCTATAGATATATATTAGACAAGAAAAGCAGTCTAAATGTATTTACAGTGACAGAACCTCTCCTCTTATTTGAGAGTAGATGTTAAACAGATGCTAAAGCTGCTCAGTTCCACCCTAGAGATGGCTGCATTTCAACGACCACTGAAGTGATTCACTGGAAACATGCAAACCCATGGAAGCCTGTCGGGTACGCTGGGGTTTCTTCAGAGAAGTGGTGCGATATAGAAAAATGGACAGTAAAAAGGCTTGGCTTTCTCGCAGCAGTAATTAGCAGTGCCGTAAATCCTATTAGTCTTTTTTCATCTCTCCTAATTTCAGTCTGAGGATACAAATGTTCTCTCAGCGGCAGGATGATTTCAGCACTTAAATCACAGTTACAATGATACTAGCTTTCTGATTTAGCTCAAACAGCTTCACCAGTTCAGTGGGAAATAAAGCTCGTTCTTCCCATGGAGAAGCCGCACCTCCCACGCCTCACGGTTGCTCCACGGCTGCCACCAGCGCTGCCGGCCAGGCACAGCCCTGCCCGCTGCCGCCCGCAAGCGCTGATCCCGGCCCCTGCACCACGCCAAGGGCGCCAGCAGCAGCGAAGCCCCCCGCTCCCGCCGGCCAGCTGGGCTGCGGTCAGACCAGCCTCAAACAGCCCCTCTGCCTGGCAAGCACGGCCCCGGGGCACCGGCCGGTCTCCGCGGAGGACGCCATTGGGTGCCCCGGCTTCAGAGCACAACGACAGAGAGCAGTGCCCAGCCATGAGATGGCCTGGGGAAACTTCTTCACTTTTGCTGTCCAATTTCCTTTTGATTTAGACCCAAGAAGCCACGCCACACGTTTGGCCCTAAGCACCACCCTGGATCCATCCCAGATCCAGCCGGCAGCCAGGCCCCGTGCAGTCACCAGATACACAGCCACCCCAGCAGCTGGCGGCGTGAACGGGCGATTGATTTCAGACACCAGCACATCCCAGGCTGCAGGCGTAGACAGAAAGGCTTCGGAGAAGATCAAAGGATAAGGGAGAGCCAGGAGCTGCAAAGCGGCACCCAAGACAACCTGGAGAACCGCCAGCCACCCCTGGTACGGGATGGGGGGTCACCCCCCCCCCCTTCCTTGCTCCCTGAAGCCATCCTTGAACAGACTCAGGGTCCAACCTCTCATGGCAACAAGAGCTGCGACAGAGACTGTGGCCAAGAAGTTTCACAGGCAAGGAGGATCCAGCAGACTCGCACCCGCTGAGCCCTCCAAAGCCACTGCCACAGGACCACAGCGGTGGAGCCGGATTTGCTGTGCCATCACCCGGCTGTTTTAACATCCCCAAACTCCCACTGTATTTACCTGCCTCCAGCTCAAGAGCTTTTGTCCCTGCTGAAGACTCTCCGCAGCCCTGGACACTTTCATCAGAAATCTTTTAAAGTTATTCACTTAGTGCTATGCTAATGCAGGGCTCAAAAAAAAAAAAACAAAAAACTTTCAACCCTTAAGAACTGTTTTCTGATATTTGACCAGAAATCAGATGCTGCTCCACAGAGAGTGACTAATGACCTGCTTTCTGTGAGAGGGGGGGAAAAACTTAATTATGTCCATTAAATTACTTCAAATATTTTTCCTTAGAGAATATGAATTATTTAAACTCAACACAGAGAAACCTGAAACATTAGCAAAAGCCTTCTGGGACTCACTATGTAAATTCCCACTCCAAACAGATGGGGAAAGCATGGCAAGCTGCCACGCAGCCACTGAAGCAATGAACAGCACTGAGATTTCAATTCGATAGTTTTAATAAGGTCTCCTTAAGGAGGGCACCAAGCAAATAGCCACTACCCGGAGTGCCGGGAAAGGCTTCCCACATGCTGGAGGAAGGTGGTACAACTGGCACAAAAGCCTCAAGTAGCTCCTGAAGGACAGACATGATTCCTCAGGAAGAGCTCACTCTCCTACCGTACCATACACCTTAAACACAGGGGAACTGTACCCATTTGGGACTTATTTAGCTAATTTCCTCTCAATCCATCTCCTACCAGGTGAAAAGGTAGAAGTCCAAGGTATCACCCGGACACCAGGCATGGGCAGTGAAGGGTGTTTTCAGGCGTATCTTACTGAAGAAAACCTCTCACACGTCCCAGCTGGTGGTCTGACCTCTCCTCTGCCCCAGAGGAGCTTTGCTAACAGGGCAGCCACGGACACTGCCAGTTAATAATTGATAGCCAATTACACCTTTCAGAGAAGAAAAGCCCCTGGGTGCTGACGGACAGAGGAACAGCCGTTCCTGGGGTAGGAGATGCACACCCGCCGCCCCATGCTGCACGCAGAGCGGCCTCCGCTCGCCGGGGACCACTGCCAGCTTGTGCTGGCACCTGACTCGCTGCAGAGGCAGTTGAGACCACAGTGAGCTGGGACTAGGTCCTGACCACGGCCCGAAGCAGGAAGGTGCCCGGGAGGAGGCATTAGCCCAGCACCTCTCTCCTTGCAGAGGCTCACACACTCCGAGAGGAGGACCACGGCAGCCCATATCCCACACTCTCAGCACTTTCTCTGCCTTTGAAAGCGAGATCAAAGTGGTCACAGCACCAGGTTCATTAGAGGGATACCCGTTACAGTAGAGGTTATATCCATTTTTACAGCTGTCATTAAATATAACCTTGCTAGCTGTAAAGTCACCGAATTATTAAGTTGTGTCTAAAGCATGACAATGGGGATACTAATGTTCTAGAATAATTTTATAGTTACAGATAAAGCCGTGGGAAATGCCTGACGGTATTCAGAGCTTTGGCGTTTCTGCCCAGCCAACACCGTGCTGCAGAGCAGCTACCGGCAACACGCCCCATTTACCCAATTGCCACCCTTGAAATTAAGGTCTGGCTGTTAGCTGGGGAGCTGCAATCAACTAAAAGAATCATATTGCTGACAAAAGGCAATTCCACTTGTCTGAGCTGTGCTCAGGCACCAGGAAGACGGGAGCAGTCTGGCAGCAACACGGACTGACACAGACAAAAACTACCAGAGGACACTGACAGCCACTTTTACCTCTGCATCCCCCGTCCTTCTCCTCAAAGCCGGGACCACACGTGCACTTCCCTATGGGGACCAGCCACTCGCCCTCTGCGCTGCAATGCATCCTGGGGGGATTATCCACGTCCACTTCAGCATGAGTGACACAAGTGCCCTTAACTTCCACCAAAGTCGCGAAGGCCGTCTCCGCCACCGTGTCCGGAAATACAGCCAGGTTCTGCACAGTGGTGAGGCACTTCTTGTAATAGACCCGCACGGAGACCAGCGCCACGCAGGCACCCACATCCTGGAAGCCCAGGTGGAAGCCTCTCTTGCTCAGGTGCCCAATCTCCCTCAGCTCGGTGTTCAGCTTCATTTTACGCTCACCCAGGTCCCCCTGCGTGAAGCTCTCATCAGCAGCAATGGTGTCGATCTTGGTGTGCTTGCTCTCGTGGATGCTACGGCCCAGGTCAGAGTCAGACTCGACGTAGTACAGATTGAAAGTCTCCTTGCAGGTGCCTGTCACGCCAGGGATGCTGTTGCAGTCCCGCAGGGTGAACTTCAGCTCGATGAAGATCCTCTGGCCATCGCGCCTGGCAATCCAGCCTGTCTGCAGCCAGTTGTTCTGGTTTGGCTCCATGACGTTGCAGACCTGGTACGTGCGTATTGGCTTGTAATTCTCATCCACGCCGCTGATTTCTTCCCACTGGAGAAAGAACACAAAGGACTGTAACAGCTCGAGAGCTGTCATGAGCAAGAACCAGCCGCCCCAGCAGAAACACACCGATCAGTATAAATATCACCACCACAAACCTCTCCACCTACGGGCCATTATATCATAGGCACTAAAAGTCCTTAGCCCACCAAAACCACAAGCTGTCGTAACACAGCAGTGTGCTGCTGGACCACCTAACACCTGAGCTCTTTGCAGAGGTGCAAACACAGAGACACAACCAGAAAGAGGGCACTGGCATCAGACTTCTAAAACAAAGTCTAATATGAAACAGGACACATCATCTGCTGAGAAGCCAGAGCCTTTATCTCCCACATGCTCCTCGGATTTTCTCTCCCTGTGCATCTGCACAGCATTACCACACAGCATAATGACCCAGAGAAGTCAAAGATGGCCAAGGAGATGGGACGCCAGTCACACTATCACACAAGGACAAATATCTTCACAAACAGTAAGGAGCAGCTTCTCTGTCAGGAGAAGTTTGAACTAGAACAGGACAAATCCTCTGACTGCAAGTGAAACAGTATTTCCCCAAAGTTACCATCAGAGATTCTGATTAGTAAAATGATGATTCAACCCTCACAGCCTTAAGGATGACCTGGCAACTTCCCAAAACAATTCTTTCTGTGGGTAAATTTATGCAAGATTGCCAAATGTACCCAAAACAGAGTTTCTTCTGCAGACTAACAGCTGGGCAATGCAGATGACTCCAGGATCTATCATATTCCCTCTGAATGGCTTGTTTCCGTTCTGGAAAATGAACCAAAAGCAAGGAACACAACTGAGTTTCCCAACACACTCTCCTGAAAGCAGCTATAGACCGACCTTAGCAGCAAAGCAAGGACCTGATCAAACCAACCCTACATGATGCAGAGCTCCTGACAACCCCACCCCAGCCACAGCCCTCTTCCAAGAGCTGGATTGATCCCCAGGAGCTCACGCTGGCATGCAAACTACAATACAAAGCCTTAACTGGCTGGTGTTTATTTGCTTATTACAGGAGGGTAAAAAATCGTTTTGAGGAGCTGTCCACATTGGTTGTACCACTCACATAACCAGTAGTTCACTTCTCGCTCTGCTCTCCAGGGTGCCCAGCACTGATCAACACGAGAGCTCGTGCCAAGCTGCCCACCTGCTGCAGCTCAAGGAGACCCCGTGGCTGCCATCCCCCTCCACCGGCTCCACATGTGGACTTTAAATACTGCTGAGCACCAAAAGACAGACCCTGTCTAGCAGCGCAGAGGGACAGTCCCACCTCCGCACTTACCCCGTTTGACGGGTGTGAGGTCCAGCCCAGCTCCGCTTGCGATTCCTTTGAGTCCAGCAGGACAACTGCAGGGAAGACAACACGTTAGAAAGCAAACTCACTAACGCAGGAAACACCAGTGAATATCCACCCGCCTGCCCATTGGGAAGCCTCAGTGGGTGCACCCCTTCCCGGACTGCCTGAGTGGTGGGTCAGGTCCCAGAGTGCGGGGAGCAGCTCCTGTCCCAGCTCCGCCAGCCATCGCGTCATCCCGTGAGCACCGAGCACCGAACTGAGCAGGACTCGCGCTGCAGAGCTCTAGCCTGCACATCCAGAGGAGACCTCGCAGTTACGCGATTAGCACCCTAACCTAAGGGGGATGACGTCCAGGGAAGGCTGCAGTCCTTCCCAAGGCACCCTGCAGGACAATCCCTCCGACACCACCAGCCAATGCTGCAACTGTACCGTGCCTGTAGCGTGCGTATCTCCTGGAACTGAAAGATACTGGCGGCTGCTTTGAAACAAGAATTTCCCTGAAAGACTACATCCTTTTTCCACAAAACAGCTAATTCTCTGTTTGACAGGAAGAGGTATTTCCCCCAAATTCACAGTTCCACGATGCCTCCACAGCTAGCAAACAGAAACAATCTCTGACTGGCAAGTTGTGCCTCCTCTCAGACCCCAGACAACGCCCGTGCGTGAGGGCGCATCCCCGGCCCGTCCTTTCGCCAGCGAGCGCTCCAGGACGCTCCTCCCGGCGCTGGGGCAGGACGGCTCTGTCCGCGGCAGCGCGGCCCCTGCATACGCAGAACCCGGGGCTTCGACCCTCTCCCCAGGTCCCGGCCCCGCTGAGGCCGCGGTACGGGGCTCTGCCTGCAGTGGGGGTCAGCGCTGCCCCCAGGACCGCTGCAGCCGGGCAGCCCGGCCCGTTCCCGGCAGGAGCTCGTTCCTCCCAGCGCCTCTGCTGATCGCGGGGACCGGGACGCCCGAGTCCCCTCGCCCCGGCACCCTGCGGGCTGACCCGGCCACCCCACGGGGACCCGCCGAGCCCCCGCGCCGCACCCGCCCGCCCCGTCCCGCTCCTCCCGCGGGTCCCCGCTCCCCCGCGCCCGGAGAGCGGCGGCACATCCACCCCAAGAAGCCACCGCCGCGCCGCGCCCGCGGAGGCTGCCGGCGACACCGCGAGGAGGAAGGCGAAGCGCGCCCGTACCCGACCCGCCGGCACTGGAGCGGACCCGCCGGCCCTGCCACCGAGCCGCGCCGGCCTCTCCCGGCGGCACCGGGCACGGCAACGCGCAGCCCGACCCGCCGCGGGCGACCAACGCCGGAGCCGATGCGGCGGCACCGAGCGCCGAGGCCGCCGGGCACGGGGGGCGCGGCGCGGCCAGCGGTGCCGGAGCACCGGGACACGGCACGGCCAGGAGTGCCGCAGCACCGGGTGCCGCGGCCACGCCGCTCCGCCCGCCCGGTCCCCGCCCCGGCTCACCCTGCTCGGCGGCGGCGCGGGGCAGCACCGGCAGCAGCAGCAGCAGCGGCAGCGCCCGGGGCAAGCCGCCGCCGCCGCCGCGCGCCGTCGCCATGGCGCCGCCAACTCCGCGCGCCCCGCGCCGCCGCCGCGCTCCGGCCGCCGCGCCCCGCCCCCGCTCCGTGCCGCCAACCGCCGCCGCCAGCCGCCGCCGGGGCGTGGCCGCGGGCCGGCACGGCCAATCCGCGGCGGCTGCCGGGGCGCTCGGCGGGAAGGGGCGGGGCGAGGGCGAGGGCGGGCGCGGGCTTGGGAGCGCTGTTCACTCTGAAGCCTACTGATGACAGCTGCAGTCCAATCCCCCCCCAGCTGTGTCTCATTGCACGATCTGTGGGGCAGGCTCCTGCCAGAACGGGCTGAGCACAGCAGGGCTGAGCTTTGGGCTGCCCGGTACCGCTGCTGAGGGCAGGGACTGCCCTCCCCATGGAAGCCAAAGGACTGCTGGGGCACTGACAGCCCTTGCTGATGCTGAGACGCTGCTGCCTTGTGGTCACAGCCATAACTAACAGTGCTGTGGGCCCCCCCACCAGATGACATTTGCTCCCTGCTGCCATTAACAGGCAGCCAGTGGCGAGTCAGAGCCTTATTTCTGCACCACAGGGCCCAGGAGAGCAGCGGGGCAGGTCTTATTATTGCCCTTGCCTGCATGCGATGCCCAGGAATGCCAGTTTTATGTCAAGCCCTCTGATCTGCCTTTCTAGGTTGAAATTTGATTCCTAGCTTCGTCTCAAGGTCCTCCAAGCCCAGCAGCTGCCATAAAAGTCAGACTGGCCAGAAAGAAACCCCAGGAAAAGGCAGCCCCAGGCAGGGCAGGTCCTGCCAGACCTGCACGAAGGGCTGCGCTGCAGCGGTAAGGACAGCGTTGGGAGGCTGTGGTGAGGTTGGCTGAGCTGGGGGAGGCAATTCCCAGCTCATCGCAGGCAAGGTGCATGCTGTTAGGCCCACAGCCTCCTGCACCGGGGGAGGAACTCGACGAGGTTCGATTATTGCTAATTGTAGGTGTTGCAGGTCCCTGCAAAATTTAGTCAGGCTGAATGCCCATCAGTTTCCCACCTGATGGCTGATACCGTGACACCAAGGCTTGCTTATGTAGCAACACTTGTTCCTGTGGGATGTTCCCTTCACTGTGATTATGTGCTGTCAAATGTAAAACATTGCAAGTCTGGAATAAAAATATTGAGTGTCCATCTAAGGCAGCCTGGCTGGGCTATGGCACCCCGTGCACAGGCCCTGTTCACGGTGGTGGGTGCTCAGACCACAGGCCAAGCCCTGCGCTCAGCCCTGCAGCCCCCTGGAGGGGCACCCCCAGCCCTCGCTGCCGCAGCTGGCAACCCCCAGTGAGGGCGGCGTGGGACTTGGATGCTGGCTTGGCAGGCGCAAGGAGCACCCAGAGAGGAGGGCTGTGTCTGGACCCGGGGAGCTGAGGGCTGGGTCACGCTGGCAGCAGGACTTGCCCAGCTAAACCAAAACCCACACATGAAACGAGAGGTGCGGTGAGGGCTGCTGGGGGGCAGTGAATGTGCTCATGCAAAAGCTGGCGGGGACACAGCGCTGCAGGGGAAGAGCATGTGTCTGCACAAAAACACTGCACTTAAACACCTTAAAGTGTTAGACACTAAAGCCTGAATTCTGCGGTGCCTCACACATTTTACTGGAGCAGGTATCCTATTGAAGCCTGCTGCCAGTCAGACTCAGATTTGCACATTGCATAATAAGATTAGACATGGTGATTGCAGTTCATTTGCCTCATGCCCCAGCTTCTAAGTACTCCTTTCCTGAAGTCAGTAAGACTACCCACGTGAGTGCATTTAACCATATGTGAAAGTCCCTGCAGGATCAGGAATGCTGAGCAACCCAGGTACCAGCTCAAAACCCCAAGTGCAATGTTTCTTTAACCTGTTCCACAGGAATCTTGCCTTTCCAAGCGTGTTTTTATCACCTAAAGCATGTTTGCTTTCGAGAGGTTTGGGAGGCATTGCATCTGAGTATGAATCTGTTGGAAATCTGGGGCTCTTGGCCAGTTAAGAGGAAGATGATGCTGCTGTGGCCATTCTGCAGAAATGGAGGAAACATTTTTCAAGCATGATGAGGATTCACAATTGGATTTGACAATATATACCTCTAATATTTCTACTTGCTCTCCATGTCTTCCCCTCCCACCCCAAAGCATCGACCCCCCATTTTCCAGCTCAGCCCCCAAAACTGCTATTCAGCTACCACGTTGGTTGTAGCCTGACAGATCCAGGGGAGAGATCCGTTAACGGGATGCAGACAACCCAGCTGGACACCTGAAGCCGGAGGGTGTTTCCAGCTCTCCCTCCATTTCTCAGCCCCTCTGGAAACATGGCCACTACCTTTTCTCTGTGTTCACTTGATCGTCGGGAAAATCCCTGTCCATTTATTGATGCTCTTTCCATCCAGGAGAGCTCCACTTGCACCGGTGCTTCGAGCCCGGCCGATGCTCCCGCCTCGCACCTGCAGCCCAGGAGCTCCCGGCAAGCCCGGGGTACAGTCCTGGTGACTGGGGACACAAGTTCATATGATTAAAACTCTCCCTCCATCACATTACAGGGCAGAGAAGTAAAAGACCGGGTTTATTTATAATCTTCCTCAAGTGGAAACCAAAAGAAGTCACCCATTATTACTGGAGATTTTTCAAGCCACCCAGGAAGAAAAGTGGTCTTTAGTCGTCGTTAAAGGCTCATAACTGCATAACAATTTCATGCTATGTTAACTTCTAGGTTTTCTTTCGCATATACATTTTTAAGGAGTAAAATAGAAAAACCCAGGCACTTGACCTTTAATCACAGTTATTTTTGTGATCAGTCAAGTGTGGGAAAAAGCTAGTTTGTGCTTGAAAGATGCCCTTTAAAACTAGATTGCTCTAATATGACACACAACTCACATGGTATAATATATGGGATCTTGCTTACCAGCCTCTGGGGCACAACAGCCTCCCATTTAGTATTCATGCGCAGGATCTTGCTGCTGGTACATTGGAAGGTATTAATGTCATGAAGCAAATCGATACAGGCCCCTGGGATAGCTCCATTCACCACCGAGACCCACGGGATGTGTACGCATTCATGTCATTGAAGGACCAAACAGGGAAGAGTATTTCCAATGTATATGGAGGATTTGATGTTAGAGGTATGTTTCACTAGAAGAAGGGTATGTCATGCTAATAGGGTACAAAGCTTTTCCATTTATCTGAAATATTATTCCAAGCACTTATAAAAGCTTAATATTAGAACAGCCAGAGGTATTTTAATTACGATTTTGAAGTGTCATGTTGTTTGGGGGAAATGATCTCATGAATTTTTCTTTGGCAAGACTGGATGACTAAAAGCCATTGCTGGGGTGAAGGAAACAGAGCAGCCTTTTAAACTGAGACTATTGGATTTATTCATTATCAGGCACAGCTGAAGACCAGGGACAGGCCTCTGAGCCCAAAGACGGGCTGCGGCACAGCCAAGCCAGCGCCAAGGACACGGCCCCACGAGGTGAGCAAGCAAGGCAGAGGGATGCCGTCCCCGGGACGGCACAGCAGACCAGCTATCGCCTTGAGCACCAGCGGCGTAACCAGGGGCCAGCTTCTGTAACTGAAGGAAGAGGAATACACCTGGGTTGTCTGGTCACCTCTGTCACTGACATCCAGCATGCGGGCAGCTTCCCTTACCCGACTCCCGAGTGCTACCACAGCCACAGAAAGAGCCTGGAGAGACAAGAGTGGGAAAGCAAAGACGCCTGGTTATCCAGGCTCCAGATTGCCAGGGGAACTTCTGCAAAGAGCTGGGGCCAGCACAGCCCAGAAAATGTGTAATTCGCCGAGCTGAGCTATTACCTGCTGTAAGTGGAGACAGAAAGATAGTTTTGAAACCACAGTGAAAATAACCCTCCTGGAAAAAAAAATCAATACAAACACCAAGGAAAGAGGATCAGAATCCGAGACCATCAATTCCTAAGATAAAGAGTTGAAAGTCTCAGTGGGAGGACAGCCAGATCTGGACTGAAAAACAAAACTTTTTTTCTTTTGCTGACAAATGACTTTTTATGCTAAAGGACAAAGGAGCCAGGAGGATGCGGGCCTCGGTATGTGGCTGTAAGAGCTGCCCTTGAAGAAAGAAGGAGCAGGCAGAAACCTCACAGAAGCTTTTGCACCTCTCCTTCCTCTTCCACACTTGAAAGGATTTTCTTACAATGGAAAACAAGGGATTTGTGCAATTTCGTGCTCTTTTCGGCATGTCACAAAAACATGCTCCAGGACGAGTTCTGCTGCTTCTGCTGTGACGATGCCGGAGTCAGAGCAGAGAGGAGCAGGCAGCAGCAATACAGCACAAATGTATCTGGCATTAAGTAAATATCCCACGCAGGAAAGCGGCAGTTAGTGCGTCTCAAACGATCCGCGCCGGGTACCTTCGCCACCTCGCCAATCCTGGCTGATCCTGGGGCTCAGACACCGCTTCCCAGGAGGACCATGCTCCGTCGCAGCCAGTGCCTTTACAGCCTGCTGCCGACAGCGCTGTCTCATCCCTGCACCATCTCCTCGCTGCTAACTGGTAGAAATCACAGCGGAAATAAAAGTTAATGTAAAGCTTCCCCATAAATCTCATGATCAAAGCTGCACATCCCTGCATTGTGGGCTGCAAAAGGAAAATACCCTGTGTATTAACTGCTTTTACCTTCTATGTTGTTTGTCTGAAAATAAAAGCAACCAGAGTTATGCATTTGTTTTTAACAGTTTAATTTTTCTGTCAGATGTGTACTCTTTGCTTCAGGATCTCTGTACTACAAATGTTTTGCAGCAGCTCTTTAGCTTTTAAGGTAATCACATAAAGGATCCTTGACTACATAAAGGCAGCTAATCTGGGTAAATGCCTTTAAGCATCTTTACATTTCTTGCTAATGGATTTCTAGGCAGCCCACAGAGATCCATGTTCTAGAAAATAATGTAAAATATAGTAAGTGTCTAATTTTTTTAAATGCTTCACATTCGTCATATACTGAGAAAATCCAGAGCTCCAGGCAGCGTAAGATCATTATACTTATATAAGTAATACTCCGTTCTGTCATCATCAATATGCAACCCAGCCTTTCACTGGGGGCAAGGATCCATTCAGCGTTAAATTCCAACTCAACTGGAGACAAATTATCACACACTATTAATTAGAACCAGACAGGAGGGATCCAGGCGCTGCAATCTGGTGACAGAATCTGAAGGGCAAGCCAAGGCATTTACTGAGCTCAGGAGTCGTGCGTGGAAAACGTTACTCTCTCCCCACCTCGAAGGAGCAGCAGGAGGGCTCACGGAGGGTGATGCCACGCTGTGCTTTCTGCTGCGCGGAGCCCAGCAGCTGGCAAAGACGAGAGGTCAGTGCAAACCACTGGGCAGAAGCGGGTCTCCCCCAGTGCCCCGCGCCCTTCCCGCCCCTCTGCCTGCTCCCCCCGGAGCCGGGGGCAGGACCGCCCGCGCACAGCAGCGCGGCAGCTCTGCGACCCCGTGCCCACCGGGCAGCAGCCCGTCCCCTGCTTCTGCTCGCCGTGCATCGCCCGCAGCCCACGGCAGAGCCACAGGGACGCAACACGGGCAAGTCAAGGCTCTGCCTCACCTCTTCTGGCGCCGAGGGGTTACGAAGGGCCCTGGCCCAGGCAATGCCGTGCCTGCCCAGCAGCGCTCCCAGGACCCGGCCGTCCCAGGGTGCCCCAGCCCAGGCTAGGTGTGAGTCCTTGTGCTGCCTTCAGCTCCAGTCATAAAACCCCTGCAAGGGAAAAAGCACCTATTTTAAGAGCTATCTGATGTAATTACCTCTGTGGGGGAGGAACCAACG